>NC_063046.1:7943166-8618166 GCF_018812025.1 Megalobrama amblycephala | reverse complement strand
CTTACGTTTTCCGGAGCGCTGCTGCAAGCTTTATGCATACATTGAGCTCTGATTGGGCTATGAATTATAGGTGATTAAAGGCACATTATTATGATTTATATGGTTTATTAATATAAACGTGTGATTGGTCAACTAATCGCTTAAATGAACGACTACTAGTCGACTAGAAAAATCTTTAGTCGAGGGCAGCCCTTTAAATGTCACACCATAATGTAAAAAAACAAACAAAAAAAAACATTGTATTTCATTCTATCTCAGACACTAATCTACTCAAAAGAAGCCCTATTTATCCGGTTTTATAAAACATAAGCAAGTGTAATGCAGAGACCTATATTTCAAACGTAAGAAAAATAAATGAATTAACTATTATTCAAAATTTTGGGGTCGGAAAGATATTTACTTCTTATGCTAACCAAGACTATATTTACAGTATATGTTCAAAAATACAGTAAAAACAGTAACATTATTACATTTTAATAGCTTTTTTTTCTTTTATATTTTTGAAAATGTAAACTATTTTAAACTGTAAAAATGTGATGGCAACCATTACTCCAGTCTTCAGTGTCACATGATCCTTCAGAAACCATTTTAGTATGCTGATTTGCTGCAATTTAGGATTATTATTATTATTAATGTTAATTTCAGGATTCGTTGAAGAACAGAAAGTTCAAAAGAACATAATTTATTTGAAATAGAAATCCTGTAACATAAATGTCTTTACTGTCGCATTTGAGCAATTTCATGTATCCTCACTGAATAAAATTAATTTCTTTAAAAAAAAAACTTTTGAAAAATGAATATTAGTAGAAGCAACAACGAATTGTCTGCATCTCTGATTGTTTATTACATTATGTAAAAGTTAAGTAGACAGTGGAAGTCTCACAAACATCCCTCATTTCCTTCACTTTCTTTATCCTTACTGAAATCAGTTTCCTTTGGAAATGATTGCCTGTGATTTTCAAAACTGTAACGCCTCATTTGCACAATCAAGTAATCAAACGATTTCCTATACAGACAGTTAAGTGACTTTTCTCAATTCCCAGTCATTTACGAATTATGTAACTTTTCTAAGGAGGATCCCTTCTTCACACAGTTGCTACTGTTCATTTTGTTTGAGTTATTTATCAAGCTTTGCAAATGGGTGTGTAACAAAGATCTGGGCAAAACAATGCAAACACTAAAAAAAACAAACACACCGCAACATCCATTCCCACAACATAGTATAAATAGCAACATTTCGACCTTCATTTGAGCTTTTCTCATTAGTAATTCAAAGTCATTTCTACAGTATCAGCAATATATAAATATCCACGTGTAGTAAAAATAAGCACAGCCTTGAGTTGTCCCAGGTGCACGCAAGATCCCGTACTGTTCTGTGATTAGGCAGCGCCGCTCCGTTCAGTTCTAACACAGAACATTCCATTCCCTCCCCAGAGGCCACTTCCACTCCCAACTTCTGTAGCTGCTCGGGAAGGTCAGACGGTCACCATGGCGACAGTTCTGAGGTCGAAGGTCAACGCGGCCGCACTGCTGACTGGTGATGAGAGATGACAGCACGAGAGGCCACGGGGAGCTCTTTGAAGTTCATAAAAATGAGTCACATGGACTCCATTATGATCCCTGCATGAGCGACTAATATCACGTTGCGGGATCTAATAAATAAACATCAGCTCGTGGAGATGCTTTGAGCACTACCGTCAGGGTTGCATGAGATAAATGCGCTCCTGTTAAATATTAGACGGCATACTAAACAGTTCACCACCCTGCACCATTAAACATCTCATTTGCCTGACATTGGCCTCCCAACAGTTCACAAACATCCAAGCGTTTCCTCAAACAACACATTAACCTTAAAAAGCGCAAATCAGTTTACCGAGTGGTTCCCACTGCAGTGCAGCTGTTACTGAAGTGAATACAGTGCCATGCCATAGAAGAGGTCGGACAAAACTGCAGACAAAAGCCTACTGGTTGCAGAATTGCCCAGACGAAACATAGCTCAGCTATTTCCACATGCCCGTAATTGCACACTGTGTGGTTTGGTATCGTGGACCAAAGCTGCGGAGAATCCAAATGGAGAAGGCTGGCCATGATCCCGACGAGTCAACAAAGATGCGTACGCGAGTGAATCTGGCTCGCTGCGGCTCTCCAATTATAACCTGCCCAAGTTTCCTGTCCGAGACGCTGCGGTCAAGTGTTCCCTGGCGAACTTACCCTTGAGCTGTACGCTGAGCCGAATACATTTTACTGAATTTAAAATAAATCTTCTCCCAGATGGAGCTGTGGCAGAGGTGAACATTTGAAATCGTACACAAATTGTACACAATCATTCCTATCACAATGATACATTTTTCTAAATATCTTTTTTGTGTGCTCCACAGAAGTCAGAAGGTCAGGTTTAAAATTACATGAAGGCGAGTAAATGATAATTGAAATTTCATTTTTGGGTGAATAATCCATTTAAACGAACAGGTTAAACAGTGTGTTGGTGAGAATTAACTGTGATAGCTAACGATCCAACACAGATCTGGCTTATTATTCTTCTGATACTGAAGCTTTAACCTTATTTCAAGGTTACTGAAGTCTCTGAGGAACTAACACAGAAACACATAAGCAGCAGTACTACACAGGCCTGAATAGGGATGGACTTAAAGGATTAGTTCACTTTAAAATGAAAATAACCCTAATCTTTACTCACCCTCAAGCCATCCTAGGTGTATATGACTTTCTTCTTTCTGATGAACACAATCAGAGATATATTAATAAATATCCTCATGCATCCAAGCTTTATAATGGCAGTGAAAAGGACCAACGAGAATGAGCTGAAGAAAGTGTCTCCATCCACATCAATTCATCATAAACATACTCCACACGGCTCTGGGGGGTTAATAAAGGCCTTCTGAAGCAAAGCGATGCATTTGAATAACAAAAATATCCATATTTAACAAGTTATGAAGTAAAATATCTAGCTTCCACCAGACCGCCTTCCGTATTCAACTTAGGAAGAAAGCATAATATAGGGCCCTATAATTTCCGCGATCACAGAATCGCGGATGGAATCGCAGAATCCATACATAAAAATGGAATTTACTATAAAACGCGGAATGTCACAGAATTTGTCAAATTTTTGATGACTGAATTAAAAGCAGGTCAGTACACTTAAATTAAATCGCGATATAGACTAGTGTCTATGAATATTAAACCGCAAAAAGACTATTTGAACATGAATCCTGCATGCCTGTGTGCCTCTGAAATGAATGATGCAGAAGCACAGTTTCCTCACGCACTCTGAAGCACGTGCGACGCTCACGGTGTTTTCGTCCTCTGTCGCCTCACTATATGAACGCACGAAATCTCTCCAGAGCTGCTCTGAAAGTCACTTCATCAGCATTTAACCGCTTCATTTGAGAAAACTACCGTCATAAACACAGAGAAACTCAAAGCTCTAGGCAAACAGTCAAAATAAAAGTTCGATTTAACTTATTACTGTTGTACAGTAGAATTTAGATAAATTAATTTAACAATAAATTATTAAAATATATTTTTAAACAACAATCTCAGTGTTTCTTCCATGTTTTAATTTTAACAGTAAAGCGCTGTTGTGCAGCACATTGTTTCACAAAAAAAGTTTAATTTCATGATTAAAAGATTAATTAAATGGTATGCGTTCATTTGATTGCCAGAAAAATTTAAATACACAACAGAACTTCTGAAGAAAAAAAATTCATAAAAATATATTTTTTAATTAATAAATATTGTTGTTTTTAAGAATTCAATTAATTACACATGCTTTTTGATTATTAAAATGGAATTAAACCATTAAAATGGAATCCAGAAAACAGAATTTGGTAAAACTAAATTTGAGGGGAAAGAATAAAACGTTTATCATAGGGCCCTAAAATTGTTTTTTTTTTTTGTTAAACTTTTATTAAATTGTTGGTAAATTGGACAAGATTCATTATTTCAATTAATTAGACATGCTTTTTGATTACTAAAATTTAATTTAACCATTAAAATGGAGTCAAAAAATAAATAAAACGGAAAAAAACGGAATCCAGAAAAATTAAAACGGAAAAAACGGAATTTTGGAAAAAATAAAACGGATTTCATAGGGCCCTAATAATAGACGTTGCGTCAGTTAAGCTTTTTTCGTAAGGCGTAGGACGTAGCGCAAGCATTTTGAACTGCAAGAGGCTTTACACTTTCTTCGTAAGTTGAATACGGAAGGCGGTCTGGCGGAAGCTAGATATTTTACTTCATAACTTGTTAAATATGGATATTTTTCTTACACAAACGCATCGTTTCTCTTCAGAAGGCCTTTATTAACCCCCGGAGCCGTGTGGAGTACATTTATGATGCAGTTTTTGAGCTTCATACTCGGTGGTCCCGTTCACTACCATTATAAAGCTTTTATGCGTCAGGATATTTATTAATATATCTCAGATTGTGTTCATCAGAAAGAAGAAAGTCATATACAGCTCGGACGGCTTGAGGGTGAGTAAAGGTTGGGCTAATTTTCATTTTAAAGTGAACTAATCCTTTAAACTGAGACAGCAATGACTGATTATGAAAACACAGTTACGTAATTGGATATTTCACATAATTAAAATTAAATGGTTTGGTAGTATCATTAGAGTTGAGACACCATCAGTGCTCAACATTTTTGTGGAGATGATTGTGGGCGTACACATAGGACACGGGTAGATGGGATACAACTGATTAGATATAACCGAACACAAGGGTCTCAAGACATATTCTGGACCCTTTTCACAGACTGTGATGGTGTGTTTCCAGAGTTATCATAATGTTTCATGTGTTTTTCATATTTAAAAAAAATTATAATGCATTTATAATGTTATATATTGTAGGGATGCAACAATTCTCAATATAATAAAATCTACAATATGATAATATTGAACCGTTTGATACGACATCCACGGTTCAATACTCGCTTGTGAATTGCGGTTTTGCATTTAAATTTCCTCTATGGGCATTAAACATTTCAAGTTACATCGACAACTTTGAGGGTGAATATTATGCTATCGTCTACTAGCAAATCTAGCTAATAATGCTGGATAAGTTTTAAGTTTATCTTTAAAAGCCATTCACCTCAAGGAAACAGAAATGCTTAGTACACCTTCCAAGCCTTTGGGTCTGAGACGTTCGTTCTTTTGTCATGTGACGTGACGGACATATTGGATACAGAAAATAAGGTAATTATTCCCAATCTTCTTCACAAAAAAAGTGCATAGTTAGTTATTTTTTTTAACTCTTACAGTTGCAATGCATTTCTGGTCTCAAATTACAATTTATACATTTGTCAGCTGCTAGTGTTAAATTTTATATACATTTACTTTATATTATACAATACACTAGGAATGTGTGCAAGCGTTTTGCAATAAAAATAGATTTTTTTTCTCTTTAACCGAAAGTTGTGGAAATGCTATCACAAATCTTTTTCTTTTGCTATTGGAGCAAATGTAAATACAAAAATTATAAATGGTGTCGTCTCCTGTCTATGATGACTTTCGCTTCTGAGACCCCCGGAAATGTGAAAAGGGTCGATTAAAATAGTTAATATCAAGTACTAAATAAAAAACTATTTGTAACTTAAAACAGTGATGCACACTGCATGAGACACTAAAATAAATAGCAAGGTGATATTTTGCATTTTGGTCATTTTGACTACCTCAAAAACAGCCAAGGTGAGCATAAGGCAAGATGATGGATTTGACAAGCAGATCCATCATCTGGCTACATCAGACAAGTAGATCTACCATACGGCGACAAGGATTCGTAATCCAGAATAGGAGCAATGCCGCCGTCACTGGTATCATCACAATGAGACTAGTGTTATCAGAGTTTTTTGCCAAGACAAGTAGATAAATGTCCTGCAGGTGGCCAGTCCCAGTTGCACGATTTCACACTGTGCTGTTAATCGATGGTTTCTGTTGATCATTCTCGCTGTAGCGAAAGATTAATATGTCTGGAGAGCGAGCCTCAGACCCAGCCTTGTCTTCGAAAACAAACAGCGGGTAGGAATTTGTTCCAAGCACAATATCAGTGCTCTGGACGCAAATAGAAATCTCCAAGAAGGAATTCAAAACTCCAAACCGAAGAGTGGCAAGCCAAGCCAAAGCTGCTGGAATCATTTTCCCCAACTTGAAGTTAGAAACAGCAGACACAAACACATACACATATTTGTACATAGATATATACCTATAGCTATGGATAGATAGAGATTACAAGGGTAGGCATTGAAAGCCAACTTCCAGGAAAATTCACCCCATTCTGGAGAGAATTACACTCCACATGTCTCCAACGTTAGCAGTCGACCGACTCTGAGTGTTTTCAAATGGCCGATGTGATATCTATGTCAAAATAAAATTATGGCAACAACTGATGTATTTGCTCAACTAGCCAACAGCCTAAAAACTATTTACTGCACATATTACATATATCATGATAAGCATTACATATTGTAACAATGCAAAAACATTGTTGTTATTTAACTTTAAGGCTGTATTCTGGTTTAAAAAAATAGGATTGTGTATCAGGAAGCCAATTATAATCTCAAATGAAAAAGAAAATTGACCAAGAGAAACAATTCTTTCGTAATTAGCTGGAGCACACATTGTATCAAGACTCAATATTGAAAACAAAATGGATGGCGAAATGAACAGCAGAAAAAAACAACAAAATCAAATGAATTAAGATGAAAGAAGAACTTATTGCTGATATTGAACCACTTCCCGACTACATAAAATTACTGACTATCCTATTCATTAGCACAACATCAAAAGAACTTAAGTGTTTTTTGCCGGTTCGCCACCTCAGCGCTGGGCTCCTGAATTCTTTCAAGTATTATGCTGATCGCTTAATGCAAGAGCACTGCAGAATGTCAATATTCAATTACTATTAATAGGATTCATTACTTCCATATCTGCTGCAGGCATCCAAAGACAGTGAACACCCAGGAACTCCTCCTCCCCCCCACAGGAGTTTGTTATCTCTTATGGTCAGTCTCCCTCCATTAGAATAACAGATGAGTGTTTTCCATGTCAGGCACTCTCCACTACAAAACAAAATAAACCCCATACTCAACAAAAACAATACGTTTTTATAGGCATCATTATTTTAGCAGTCCTCAGAATTGTCACTCTCGAGTGAACGCAAACCAAAATTGCCCATTAATTCAAGTGCCCTGGCAAAAATCCAGACCGCCAGACAAATGTGCGGCAGTACAATACATTCGTTTCAATTTGTTTTATGCGCTTACAATACTAAATTACAAGAGAAATGAAAAACTTGCCAACCTTAACAGCTCTGATTTCAAGGTAATTATGGGAGAAACTTAGCTGGAACCGTTGAAAAGGATAAAGTACTACAGCCTGATACTGTAATGGACAGAATTATGCAGAATTCACACATTAGCAATTAACATTAGTTACCTCATAACTTAACTCAATTAACTCAACAATAGCGGTCATTCATACTAGTGTCATTTCCAAGACTTAAAGGTGCCATCGAACGATTTTTTTACAAGATGTAATATAAGTCTAAGGTGTCCCCTGAATGTGTCTGTGAAGTTGCAGCTCAAAATACCCCATAGATTTTTTTTAATTCATTTTTTTTAACTGCCTATTTTGAGGCATAATTAGAAATGCGGCGATTCAGGCTGCGGCCCCTTTAAATCGTGCGCTCTCCGCCCCCTCCCGAGCTCTCGACTCTATCACTGCATAAACAAAGTTCACACAGCTAATATAACCCTCAAAATGGATCTTTACAAAGTGTTCGTCATGCAGCATGTCTAATCATGTAAGTATGGTATTTATTTGGATGTTTACATTTGATTCAATGAGTTTGAGGCTATATGCTCCGTGGCTAACGGCTAATGCTACACTGTTGGAGAGATTTATAAAGAATGAAGTTGTGTTTATGAATTATACAGACTGCAAGTGTTTAAAAATGGAAATAGCGACGGCTCTTGTCTCCATGAATACAGTAATAAACGATGGTAACTTAAACCACATTTAACAGTACATTAGCAACATGCTAACGAAACATTTAGAAAGACAATTTACAAATATCACTAAAAATATCATGTTATCATGGATCATGTCAGTTATTATTGCTCCATCTGCCATTTTTCGCTGTTGTTCTTACTTACCTAGTCTGATGATTCAGCTGTGCACATCCAGACGTCCTGCCCTTGTGTAATGCCTTGATCATGGGCTGGCATATGCAAATATTGGGGGCGTACATATTAATGATCCCGACTGTTACGTAACAGTCGGTGTTATGTTGCGATTCGCCTGTTCTTCTGAGGTCTTTTAAACAAATGAAGGAGGAGGAAACAATGGAGTTTGAGACTCACTTTATGTCATTTCCATGTACTAAACTCTTGTTATTCAACTATGCCGAGGTAAATTCAATTTTCAATTCGATGGCACCTTTAGCAAAATTTTTGCCAATGGATAATACACTTTTTCTTTTCTTTTTTTTTTCTTTTTTATAGATGCACAGATGTCTCGGCCCCTAATATTTATCAGCTGATTTTTAATCAATTTAAAAAAATCTGCATATTGGCTGTAGCATGAAAAAGGCCAATATAACAAACCGATTAACTGTGTAAAGGCACTTTCAGATTAATTGCAATTAATCTGAAATCTCACTTAAACCTTTTGGCATAGTGCGATTATGAAATCGCAAAAGGCTGTGATTATTTTTTCATGCGCAGCTTGTCGACGAAGCACAACTCTGTGATCATCATCTGAAAGCACTGCAAGTTTGAGTCACTTATAACGTGCATTTGAAAAAGCAACACGTGTCAAACATCTTTCCAAACATGAGAAGCATTTATGAACCTCTTGTCCAACAAGAGACATTTTAATTTAATAACATGTTTTTACTCCAAACTCACTTCATAATGTCAGTCGAGTGTTTGAAATAACACAATTTCTGTGAGATGATGTGGCTTCTTACACAGAACAAGGCATAAAAGAATTTTATTTCATAGTATTCTTTACAGTGATAAAGGCTATGTCGATTAGCATTGCATTATAAATATACTTTATTATAGTCGTGTTTATTAGTCATGTGTAATCAATCAAAGCATTTCAATCTTCTGTTTATTCAGCTACAGCATTAGTATGACACCCATAAGCATTTCATAAGCAACTACGTGCGTTATCTCCTTCTTCTGCAAGGCATATTTGGAGTTTCTGCAGGAGAGCGCCCTCTGGCTTTCAGGTGGAGCAACATTTAACTTCATTAAAAAGCAGCGCATCATTTTTTAATTTTTTTAATTGCACAAAAATTAGCATTTTTGCATTTATTTTTGATTAATTGTGAAGTCTCTCTCTCAATCGGGCCAGTGCTGCATCGTCACAGAAGTTTTTCATTTGTACATGCGTTTAAGCCTTGCAAATTTAAATATTCAAACGCAAGAAGACGCAAAAGACATCTTAATTCGGTACTTGCTGTGTGAGAAGTTTCGTGTGCACACATCTGAAGCACGCACTCAGAAAGCCTCTCAGACAGCGTGCGAATAATGAATTGAGTTCTCTTCCATGTCTTCTTGCACTTGAACGATTTGACAAATTTAAACAAAATTGTCATCATTTCCATCTTGGCAAGTAAACAGTCTGTTATGTTTTAAGTGAATATAAACAGCATAAAATGCATGTGTAACAGTTTCAGCATATCAGATCCGTGCACGAGGTCTTAAAATGGCAGCAAGCCTATTACTGCTGTCTGTTTTTGCAATGTTAATTAAACAATAAAAGGAAAATTATACAGTGAAGAATATGTAGTTTTATTTTATATTTGATTACTTTAGTATACCATAATGCATGTGTTTATGAACTTTGCTAATTTAAAATTTGATCAAAACAGTAATCAATTTTAATGAGAAAAGTATAAATAAGTGAGCAAGTGACAAATATCAGTATTGGAATTTGCCATTAGTTGTTTGTTAAAATAGATATCAGCCAAAAAAAAAAAAAAATATCAGTTCACTCCTACATTTTTTTTTAATGACATTTGTGAAGTAAGTGTTTTAATTCAAGAACTGACCTTGCGTTCTAGATACGGTACCAGTTGGCCATTTAAAAGTAATTAGGTGCACTTTTAAGGAATGTTTGTTTCTGAATTATTCTGCATTCTTAATGAGTTCATGAAGTTTTAAGTTTATCAGAAAGCTCATGACTTTATGAAGAATCATTACCATGTGAATATTAAAATGATCTTGAACTCTGAGATTGCTAGAAGAGCAACAGGGCATTTGGAATTTTTTCTTTTCAAAACAACACTAGCGATATGATCGAGTTACAAAAAAAAGCCAATCTTCAAAATGCAAATACAAGCATTAGTTTTTCCTTGTAAAATGAGTTCCTAATTAGCCCAAACCTAAAAGTAAAGAACATTAATGCGGTCATGATTTATAAAAAGTTTGCCCATTTAGGTAACCAACATATCAAATTAGCATATGACCTTGAAACGGAAGGAATACAAATCAGAACACAGCTCAAAACATCCAAGCACTGTGTAATGACGAATTTTGGGTACGCATTATGTGTGCTAGTAAATGCAAATTCTTGTTAATTGAGTTCGTTCCACAGAGGTCACCTGTTCTTCTGGGACCTCTCTTCAAAAACAATCTCATACGAACAGGTCTTTAAGCAATGCTCAATGTCAGTGGGATAATTTGCAATGCAAATGCTCATTTGCTGTGATTTCAGCAAAACAAAACTGCAGTTCCAAAACCAAGCAGGATCAATTTAACATATAAGAACATCAAAGTTTGAGTGTATAACTTCAAATGAAATGTCTTGGCATTAGTCCGGTAAGGTTTAAGCGGAGTAACTCGGGGAACAGACCATGCAAAAACACTTTGCACGCTTCAAATTTGCAAGCTTCAATTAAAATAGTTATGCCATCTAATCTCCTTATAAACATAGAGCATCTCACATTCCACTCGATTCTCCCAGTGTGATTACCAGCTAAATGGCCCTAAGCAACAGTAAAGTGCTTTTATTGCAAGAGATTTAATTATGAAATCATAACCCCTTAAAAGCCACAAAAGTACACAAACACACACCTGGGCTTGCAGATGCTTGCACCTGAATATCTTTATAGAGTGGAAAGAACAGGACAAATGTTAAGCAACAGTGACAGTGATGCACCAAAAACCCAAGATCCATGCCGTATACTGCCTACACAGGCAACCGCCTTGTAAGATAGCATCCTAACTGAAACGCAAGTGAATCTGTACACACCGCACCTTGCTAAGCTAATATTGTGATATTCTCAGTGTTTCCCATTAATTACCTAGACTGTGGCGGCCCATCTAATCTGTCTTGCCACAGTTTCATAATGAACTGTAAATAGTTTTACACTCTCATAATAACATAAAAGATCTATATTGCTGTGTTTTGTACCATCTGTCAATCCAAATAAAATCAAAATGGCTATATGGCTTAGTGCTCTTATTAAACTGCAAAAAGCTGAGATTTAATTGAAGGTACACTAAATGTAACTTTTGGCCCACTAGCGGTTCAATAAAACAAAACTACATGCATTATGCGGGAAAAAAAACATTGTTTTGGTTGTTTCAGCTCTGCGTGACTGTGTGGATGATTATGGTTCTTTCTCATAACACATTAAAAAGAGAGCGATTATCCTACTGCTCATAAAACAGTCACTATAGGCTTAAGAGATATAACCAGTTTAGATGGAAAGATCTCAGCTCTTTGGTTGAACATGACTCAATCATGGACAGTGGTTCAACGTGACTGAAACAAGTAAAACCAAATAGAATCAACCATGTACAACTAACTAGAATCAAGAGTGTTCATTTAACTTGAATGAATGGTTTTCATTTAAATTGATTTATTCAATCAATGCTTTTTGTTTAGTCCTGTGATTTACCTAACAACAAACTAAATATAACTTCTTTTTTTTTTTTACATGTGTGATGTTAGGTGTTGGCAGTTCAGAAGTGACAGCAATTTGAATTCTTGTTAGCAGGTCCTCAACCCAATCACAAGCTCAACACTTCACCAAAATGGTAACCCCCTAAACCACTAACATAACAGAAACTTTAAATAAAAACATAATAGAACATTAAACATTAACAAGTCTCTCCATTTTCTCATCTTGCTAAAAAAAAATGCATAAAATAACACTTTATTTCAACATTTACGCTCCCAATTCAGCCCTATGCTAAGCTTGATGGGAAGTGAAATTCCTGTTTGATTGGGATACTTGATTGAAACATGTTATTTCAAAATGAAAACATCAAGGTAAAGGGTTAGTTCATGCAAAAATGAAAATTCTGTCATTAATTACTCGCCTTCATTTCGTTCCACACCCGACTTCCGTTCATCTTTGGAACACAAATTAAGATATTTTTGATAAAGACAGAAATAGACAGAAATTTAACCAAGGCCCAGAAAGGTACTAACAGCATCGATAAAACAGTCGACGTGACTGCAGTGGTTCAACCTTAATGTTATGAAGCAAAGAAAATACTTTTTGTGCGCAAAAACAAAACGAAAAACAACTTTGTTCAATAATATCTTCTCTTCTGTGTCAATCTCGTACACGGTTTACATCCAGCACTTCCAGGTTGTATGTCAGAATGGCGACTCATTATTGGCCGGCTCCTGCGTCAGCATCACACGCATGCATTCTGCTGCTCACGTGATCAGCTTTGGCCAATACGGAGTCGGCATTCTGACGTACCGTCCATCAACCGTCAACACCGGCATGATGAATACGATCCTCAACTGGATTGAACTGGAATAAATTCTTTAAATGTTGCGATCCTATCGGACTTATGATAGCAACCTGAATCGTAACAAAGCACTGGTCGCCAGAGGAGAACTGGCTCCCCGACTAAGCCTGGTTTCTCCCAAGGTTTTTTTTCTCCATTTTAACACCTATTTGCCACTTGTTTGCCACCTGATGTCACCTGTTGGAGTTTGGGTTCCTTGCCGCTGTCGCCTTTGGCTTGCTTAGTTGGGGACACTTGACATTTGATATTCAACAGTGCTTTGATCTGCCTGCATTGACACTATTCTTTAAGAGCTGCTGTGCAGCCACAATAATGTACCAGTAATCAATGTAAAGCTGCTTTGACACAATCTGCATTGTAAAAAGCGCTATATAAATAAAGGTGACTTGACGTAGAACCTGATAGAAGTGCTGGACATAAACAGTGTATTAAAATGAAAGCCAAGCTGGAAAGTATTCTGAGAATGCCTTCTCTATGAAAGATACACATGATGCTGCATAAGATTTAGCCAAAATGGGCCATCTTACAAGGCAGCGTAAGACTGCCTCTACCTTTTTAAACAGCCTTCTTGTAGGAAGTGAACGTGTGACATTACAGGAAGTGTTCAGTTGGCTGTAGAGTCCTTTAAGCAAAAACATCTTGAAGTGCAACTCAACTTCTCTTGCCAAGATCAAGAACCATTCTGCTCCTAAATAAACCTCTATTGCCCAAACACTACTATATAAGCTATTGCTATAGATAATAAATGATCATTAAAAATTAATCATTGGCAAAGCACAAGAAGTTTCACCAGCAGACGAGCTCAGTACAATGTCAAGACGTTGTTTTTTGAGTCTCGCCCAAGGACTCATTCGTTTTAAGCAATTCCTTTCCATTCACAGATGATTTATCTGTGTGACAGGCCAAGGGGCATAGCGTGCACACAAGCTTGGCCTTGACAAATTGAGCCAAGGCCTTGGCGGGGAAAAAAAAGGAAGAAATGCAGACAATCTAATGAAATCTCACTCCATCCGACCATGTCGAACTATGCCATGTCTTAATTAAATGGTTTGTGGAGAAACCGAGCCGGAGTGGGCGGCAGGGTGACAGTGCTTGAAGAAAAGGACATTAAGCTCACACCTTAAACACATCTGGCTTTGGTTACGGGCTCTGCTTCTATTTCTCCAGTCTTTCACTCTGCTTAACTTGGATTTTTCTGGGAAAACAGCTGCTGCAACACAGCAAAAGACAAGGCTTAAAAGAACAGTAGTGTCACTTCAAATCCGTCATGATCAGGGTGTTCACTCCGGTTGCAGGCTTGCAACAATGGTTTATTATAATAGGGGTGTAATTTCTCTGAAACTAAAGGAGATGTTTTGTGTAGAGGTGTCGAGGTGTGGTTAAAAACCAGACCAAACCTCAGACGGTTGTGTCATTACCCTGCTGTCGTCTGCAACCTCAAGTTAGAGCTTGTTTTGCAAGCATGAGGCGTAGTCAAGATTCTCAGGACTATCAGTGTTCAGTATTGATATACTGGACAAATGCGAAACCTTATTTAACACACAAACACGAAATCTGATCCTTTTTTGGGGGAGTTTCCGACAGGGCGAGAGCAACTCTATACCTGATTTCAAAACAAATCGTCATCTAATCTGCTCATTAAATGTGTTACAAAAAACCTTTGTAATGTTTGACAAGTTAAACAGCATTAATCTGGAATGGTGAAACATTTAAACAAATCCAATCATCCATTAAATACTGGAATCACAATATACAAAAATACAAACACACAAAAGACAAATCAAACCCTTCTGAAATCACATTAGCCAACTTAAATAATAATAAAAGTGCACATTACATATTAACTGCTTCATTCAAATTTCTTGTTGCAATTATGGGTTTCCCTTATCTAAAATAAACCATTACTGGCAAAACATGGAGTTACAAGTTGTTTACAGATGAAAAATTTTGGAAAACCCAGGACAACAAAGTCAGGTAATTTTTAAACTTGATAACACACAGACTCATTGATCAAAGTTCAATCAAATATTTAAAATGGAGACAACGATAGCAGGATGGCCTATATTTAAAAAAAAACAAAAAACAAATATTATACAAAAATAGCATTTTTTTTATTATTAAAAAAATAAATAAATAAATAAACCAATCAAAAGTTTGGGGTCAGTAGGATTTTTAATGTTTTTACATAATAGCTTACCAAGGCTGCAATTATTTGATTACAAAATACAATAAAAAAGTAAAATTGTGAAATTATTAAAATGTAAAATAAGTTTTCTATTTTAAAATATTTTAAAAATAAATCCAGCCTTCAGGGTACCCTGATCCATCAGAAATCATTCTAATATGCTGATTTGATGCTCAAGAGAAATTTGTTATTATTGCTGGAAACATTTAATGTTGAAAATATTTGTGTTGCTTAATATTTTTGCAGAAAGCTACATTCAATTTTTTCACTATTCTTTGAAAGAACAGCATTCATTTAAAAAAGAAATCTTCTGCAGTATTATAAAATCTCTTTGCTGTCACTTCTGATAGATTTAATGCATTCTTGCTGAACAAAAGTATTAATTTCTTTGGAAAATAAATAAATAAATAAATACAGGTTACTGACCCAAAACTTATGATTTTTTTTTTTTTTTTTTTTTTTTTTTTTTTTTTAAATGAAGTCATGGCCAAACTTCCTGTTCAATAGGAAATGAGTCAACACTAAAAATAAAAACTGCATTGGTTCTTTAAGCTAACTATACAAAAAAAATCAAAACAAACTTCTAATAAATGATCAACAAAAACAAAATGCCCTTTTAGCCCTTGGTTATCTCAGGGGAACTCTATTAATTACTAGAGCTGCAGCAGACACATGGCAGATGACTTGTTGTGGGTCTTTAACCGTCTGGCAGGACGCTTTTGCTTACATGTGTGAAAAGATGTCAACAGCCTTCCAAACAGAAAAACACCACCCGAGGCTGCTCAGGAACATAAATTCAATTTCAAATTCACTTCTTGCATTACGTAATAACATTATAAAATGAACTGGCTTTTTAGACTGTCTGGAAATGTAGCTGGCTTTCAAACAAACTCTTTAAGAGGTGGGATCTTTATTACACAGAACGTTTTGGCTTTATGGCTGCTTCAGCTTGAACTACACAGGTAGCACTAAAGCACTTAAAAGTAGACTGCTTTCCATACTGCTATATGATACAAGCAGCTGATGTCAGGGAGGGGAATGGCACATGATTACTTGGCCACGTTCACATTGCGAGCCTTAATGTTCAATTCTGATTTTTGCTCAGATCTGATTTTTTTGATTTCAAGTGTGAACAGATCATGGTTCTGAACTGACCTGCATGCACAAAAGAACGATACAAACGGGGTCGCCAGGTTTTTAATCACAAAATCCACTCATTTGCTTCTCAAAACTAGCCTAATCGCATTCCGTGGGGTATCCCGGTAAAAATTGGTGCAATATGAAAAATAAAGACAATGATGTGACAAAAGAGAGCAGAGTTTTGAAACTTTTATGATACGAGCACTCATGTTTTGCTTGCATTATAGAGCTGTCTCTGTAATACTTACGAGTTCTGACACATCACTGCCCTTCTACTGACTGCCCTTCCTTCACAGTCACGGGAAAACAGATATGAGTCACATGTGGGCAAAAAAAATTTGATTTGGGCCGCATTTACCTGCAGTGGGAACGTAGCCATAGTATATGGCCTGATACTGTACATTTCAATGGCAGAAGTGTTCAGTTTGGCCCAAAAACCTAACTAGTCAAAAGTGTTAACTAATCATCTAAGGCTAACTAGTCAAAAGAGTCCACCGCCAAATCTCTTTAATATTCTGAAAGAAGAGGTTGTTTCTTGTTTACAAGCACAACAAATTAATACAACTAGTCACATGCATGTAGATCGATATGTCAATGTTTATCGACTCAAGGAGTTTAAGATCTTGCGCTGTGGTCTTGAGAAAATCAACCAGAGTAAGAATGATGCATGCGGTTCTCTAGAAGAATATCCTCACTTCTCACTCTCCCTATATCACAAAAGACAAGTCAATGTTCATTGCTCATTAGCTTTCACTAGAAATGTCCAACTGCTGTGAGATTGTCTACAGGGAGCGGTGAGGAGTCATGGGGCAAGCACAGGCATAAAGACAATGAGTCTTTTTGGAAAGGTACAATACACTGTACTTCTGTGTCTGAAAATCAAAAGGCAAAAAGATTCAGATCAAGAGCAATCAACACCCTAGCTGTAAGGGTTCGTTCTTTCCGCTGTGCTTTGCGGAGAAGGCAAGTTGACAGTTAAAAACTCATCAACAACCGCTTGCACCAACATGCTGAGTTACAAAACAGTGAACTGTGATGCAATATTTATCTTGTAAGGACACCGCTTTGAACCAATGTGATGAAAAACATAAGGGATTTTTCTGAGAAAATGGAAATCATTTTTTTTTTAAGTCCCCATTTCACTAAAATGGTTTAGATAAAATGGAGACTACCTGGACAACTCAATGAAGAGGGTCTGGGCTATCATGGACTATAACAAGCCATTTCCTCTCAACAGCTGAAACTCTCTGGGGCCCAATTACGTGCTTTTTCTTCCTCTTTTCTTCTGGGTCATTTTTAGCCTTAAGCTTTCATATCTTTCACTGACACCTTTTTGAGGGAATGAAAGGAATTCGAGCACGCTAAAAAAGTAGGGGTGGGGGAGGAATTAATTCAATCTTCTACCGATTCGCATCAATTCACAAATGTCAAAAATCGATTTTCTAAAGTGTTACATTTCTATACTTAAAGTTGACACGTTAAAGTCTTATTAATCACAATAAGCCACAAAAAAGGACTTGAATGGACAAATACACACACAATTATGTCAAAATGCACACTGTGTGATGTTATTCACATAAACACAGTCTGTTATGTTCTACGCGAACGTAAACAGTTAGGAGAAAATCGGATGTGAAACAGTATATTAGATCTGTGCATTCATTCTTAAAGGGATAGCAGCCTCAAACTTTTACCATCCTTTTTATTAATGTTAATTTAAAAAAAAAAAAAAAACACTGCTTTTGAGTAAATCACATTTATCTTTATTATAAATCAATTTTTACTTAATTCATACAGTGTTTTATTTTTACATCTGATCATTTAATTTCTGTAGTATTTCTTACTACATGTTAAATAAACCTAGGCTACCGTCCCTGAAAAACTTTACGCTTATTTAATTTGTATATAATTTTTTTCTATTGTATTTGTCCTATTGGTTGTAATCTGCTTCTTTGTTCCTATTTTTAATATCAAAAATAAAATAAAACTGCTTGCTTTATTACAGAAGACTGCCAGTCATGTGTGTAATGATTGCAGTCAGCTTAAATGGCATTTGTTTTATAATATTGGGTTGACTAAAATGAGAAGAAAAACAAAATAAATGTCAAGGTTCACATTTAATTCAGTGGGAGGTTTTTTTTTTTTTTTCAAGACCTATTAAACTGCATACCAGAGACAAATAGAAAAGTAACAAAATAGTAAACTAGAAAAAAGCTTCACACCCCTACTAAAAAGGGTTAAATAAGATACATGAAGCACAGGCGAACACGGCGACAGCTACTGAGAAAAAACAGCAAGTTTGAAACATGTTTGCGTTTCCCATGAATGTGGCACTGTTTTCTGACTCAAGATCCCCACAGTTACAAGGAGAGGCATGGGAACCCATCAAAACCCATAAATCATTAGAAAGACACGTACACATTCTTTTGCAAAATAGTATTATGGTTGTGAGGACACAAGACAAGCTTTGTTTTGGATGTTCCGCAATCTTTTCCTCATAAAGCAGATATTGCTTCTAGGAAGGTAAACAAGGTAATGGGGTAAAATAACCTTTGCATCCAGATCCAATATAACCTGCATCTTGTGTTGTTGGTACATAAATAAGGTTAAAAGCAAGATATTACTAAGCAACCAAGTGACATGGAACAAAAATAGTCTGGAGCAGTCAAGACGATTTCCCAATGACAACTAATTGGTCTGTTCACACTGAAAGCAAAAACTGCAGCCAATTTAAACATTTGATGTTTAATATATAGTTGACTGAGCGTGCTTTTGGAGAAATGAGTCCTGTTGCTCGTCAATTAACCACAAGGTGTGGCTGCTGAGCACAAAAAAAAGGAAGAAAAACATTGTCACTTCTTGCTTTATCATGTCATGTCTGGTAAGGTCATGGCGTATAGTGAAATAATTTGTAAAATATGAGTTCAGATTAATTTTATGGAAAATGTAACCTTATGCAAATGAGCAGCGAGCACTGAAGCACACCTGAACCATCTCGTCTTGGTCTATGGGATTCTCTGCCTGCATGCAGGAACATTAGGGAACGTTGAAAAAAATAGTCAGAAAATGAGGGCATTCGTAATGAGTTTCATTCATGCATTGATAATCGTTCATCTTGTTCACAAGTTGATGTATTATGCACTACTGAAATTAATACCAGGCTCAATACCAAGGATTTTTTTTCTTCTGGCCCAGTAAGTAATAAATAAATTAATTAAAATAGTTTTTTTTATTATTATTATTATTGTGTTTGACCCATGCAACCTTAATAAATAAGGTTACACCAAATTTTACAATTCCAATTTTGATACCACAGCAAAAAACTACAAGCCTAACAATTATAAATCTCAATTATTATTAAAGAAAAGTAAACAGCTAGTAATAAAATAAGAACAAATAATAGCAATAGCACATATAAATAAGAAGAACAAACATATTATTGAAATAAACTGTGCTTTTCAGGATTTTCAATAGGTCTAAATGTAGTTTTCAGGTACAGAAATTGAATAAACTAATCAAATATAAAAACAACACTGCACAGTATGCACTGTATAAATTAAATATATATTAATCCTTATAAAAGTTACAAAAGTTATTCAGTGATTTTTTTCTTTGTTCTTTGTTGTTTGTTTAACATTAAAAACACAGAGAGCAGCAGGATTGTTAGGCTGCTGTCACTTTAAGACATAATGCTCGGACCGAATGTTACGTATGCGCTTTACTTCTTACCTGTTATGTTCCCTGAAGAAATAACTGACTATATTTACAAGGATACTCACCAAGATGTGCATTTTGACATAATTTTGTGTTAATTTGTCCATTCAAGCACAAGATGAAGTGAAAGAGAACTCAATCTGTCTGAAATGTGGCTTTCTAGTAGGGCTGGGCGATATATCGCATGCGATTCTCACGCGCATTTCGTCAGTAAAGCCGGTTCCCTGATTACCGCTAAATCGCCATCACCTGCTTTCAAATGGAGAGCCTTTTAATAGACAAAGCCGTAATTCACTGATAAGCCACGCAAAATCGGGTTCATTATCGAAGTCGATTCATCTTCGATACTGAACGCGATTTTGCGTGGCTTGTCCGTGAACTACGGCTTTGTCTATTAAAAGGCGCTCCATTTGAAAGCAGGTGATGGCGATTTAGCGGTAATCAGGGAACCGGCTTTACTGACGAAATGTGCGTGAGAATCGCATGCGATATATCGCCCAGCCCTACTTTCTAGGCATGCATTTCAGATGTGTGCTCACACAAAACTTGAATATTTAAACTTGCAAGGCTTAAAAACACATGCAAATGATAAACTTTCGTGATGATGCACCGTGCCATCGGACAGTCCTCATTGTCGAGCCCTGATCCAAAATGTATATAAATAAATCAGTTTATAAAATGGATAGGTCTGGCCCTTGATCCGGCCCACTGTAAAATTCCCAAAAACATACAGCTGATAGCATTACATAAGTATCGCTGCGCCACTGAGTGTGTATGTTGCTGAATCTGTCTTAGCAACCACTTTTAGCAACGTAAACATATATTTGTTCTCTATTGATTTTGTTCATTGAAGCTTACTGCATTATGTAGAAGAGTATTGTGAGAGAGATATCGAGTGACCAAGTTTATGGATTTAGATTTAGCATTTTCCTTCAGGTCAGTCCTATGTTCATAATAAAAAACAAGTTTGAATGTGGGCTGTGATCTTGTCCTTTAACATTTAATGGCTTTTCCCGTGCCCTGCTGACACTGACAGCGCTAGTCAAAGCATTTGTCATTTGTGTCTTGTTCTGTGTTTACAACAAGTTTCAATATAAAAGTTTTTGTGACGGAGTTATTCACTCATAAAGACAATCTTTGCCGCCATCTAAAGGCATAATAAATGTAACTTCTGTTGCTGATCACGGTCAGGGACTATTTTTTCCAGTGGAAGGAAACCTTTTAATGATTTTACTTCATGAAAGTTGTATTGATACATTTTTTTTTTTTTTTTTGCCTTTAATATTTGTATTGTGTGGTAACCGTTTTATAAAAGCAATAAATTAACAGTGAATTTATAACAGCTTCTCGTCATGCCTAACAACTCCCCTTAGCCGTTTTATTTTAGCTGCTGGAAAACTCATGCATTGTCAAAAAAATAACTAATAATACATCCAATTGTGACAAAGTATACCAATAACGTGCTACATACAGTAGTTCTCATTGCATATTCTACTTGTAAAGCTTTGATTATTAATTCAAACTGAACAGAGTTCAAACACATTAAAAGGTAAAATCTCAAAGTCAAAATGATGTTTGTATCTTTTATCTGACGATTACTCATCAATAAACAACTGATGAGGTTAGCCTATGTGCTTGAATGAAAAGCGTGAAGCTCTCTGTAAATAAAACATTAGGAATATCAGCTGTCCTCTTCTAGAAAAACAACACGGCCTTTGTAACAGAAACTGCTAAACGAGTCTCTTAGTCATGGAAAAAAGCACAACATGGAGCAAAAGCAAACAGCAGGACCGTATGAATTAGTGAATGTGGCTTTGAACTTTAATTTATAAGCTAGCAGGATGTAGGTTAGTAGGCAAGGCACTAAATGCAACTGCAAGACTCTTATAAACTCACAAACAAGAACATTTCTCGTTTAATTTAATACACGCTTTTGACATCATCTTGAATCAGACATCATCTTAACAGAATTACTAATTATGTGTAAACTACATTACTAAAGTTTTTTTAAAAAGTAACTTGTTTACATTTTGCATCAGTCAACTACAAAGGCTCATTATAGTGATAGAGCAGATCCCTATAATTCAAATTTGCCTTGGAGCAAATCTACTGCTGTGTAGTCCTGGCACAATTACGTGCCATAAAACGTCAGCTGCAGCCCAGGATCTCACTTTCCCTCGACTTCAGCGCAAACACCTGCAAGTAACCGTCTGGTTTCACAGCTGTGAAATCCTTCAAGCAGATTCATTTCTGGTAATCCAAGCCCTTGTTTTCCATCAACATAATAATCAAATAAATGGAACAAGGACTTTCTCACAGACAATTCAAAGTGATTTTGGGTGGGATTCATAATTGGTCTTTGTGGGAAAGTTGCCATGTACAATATACTACATTAAAAGTAAAAAAACAAAAAACAACAAACAACCATTCCATCATGACTTGGCCCTAGAGCGCCTGTGAATTATGTTCATGAGGGAATGAAAGCAAAGATAACTAAAATGGAACAGATGGATCGGTCTCAACAGTCTCAGAAAATCCTAAAGACTTCGCAGTGAAGCCATCGAGTCACAACGGCTGCCTTAACCCCAAACACAGGGGGAGGTAACAAAATGAATCCTGACCAAGCAACCTGGAAAATAATGAGATGAGGTATCTGGATGGTGTCCAGGACCTGAAGGGATCCACCTCTAACCCACATTTTCTTTGCAGACTTCGCTGTGCTCAGTCTCTCTTCATAAATATAATAATGGTGCCCCTCAATAACATAACCAAGTCATCTCATTTATTAATTCGCTCTTTTCCCTTGGTCACACTGCCTTAACTGAAAAACTAAATATTTTTTTAATAAGATTATATAATTAGAAATGAGGCTGTGACGCTTTATATATTCAGTTTAATGTGCATATTGAGTCAATGTATTCTAATGAAATTGGTGAGCATTTTTTTTTTTTTGCAAATCTGTGAACTTTTGAAATAATACTGTCTCTAGCTATGGCTCAGACTTCCTTCAGTGCAAATCTTTTGGATTCTTCTGCTCATTCCATTGTTAACTTGGCCAAAACTGTAAATCGAATCACTCAGAAAAGTAATAGCAAACGAGTCACATTATTTGAGGTTTCGTTCATGTTTTTTAACACAAACGGTTTGAGATCAGTTACAAACTTAAAGGATTAGTTGACTTCAGAATTAAAATTTACTGATAATTTACTCACCCCCATGTCATTCAAGATGTTCATGTCTTTCTTTCTTCAGTCGAAAAGAAATTAAGGTTTTTGAGGAAAACATTCCAGGATTTTTCTCCATACAGGTACCAACAGGTTGAAGGTCCAAATTGCAGTTTCAGTGCAGCTTCAAAGAGCTCTACACGATCCCAGCCGAGGAATAAGGGACTTATCTAGAGAAAGAGGTTCTGTCATTTTCTAAAAAACATAAAAATTGTATATATAGTTATATATTATAATTATATATTATATAATTTTATGTGGTTAAAATATTACTTTTTAACCACAAATGCTCATCTTGCACTGCGTGACCTTTCCAACATGATTACGTAATGCGTGGCGCATCGCAGAGAAGTGCAAGACGAGCATTTGTGAAAATATATATAATCAGTCCCTCCAGAAAAACGCGATTATGTGATCGCCTGATTTAATGCATAATCAGCCAAAGTCCGCATATTTATGCGGGGGTCGCATTTTTTCAAATACACCGCACTTTCGCTGCATAAATTGTCAATTTCAGCAAGCAAAATATGCGGGGCTAGCATGATTTCATAATCCCTGTATTTTCGTTGCAAAAGAGTCACATATATCTTAGCAGAAAGTTGAAAAATGTTGCATTTACTTCACACTAGTAAAGCGCCATTATTTTCCCCCATTGCCATGGGAACCTTATGAAGTGACGTAATTACGCGACATGAACATCATCTGCAAACCCTGTGGTGAAACCAGGGTGAAACCATGATGAAGCACGCAAATCATTCTCATTTGCCAACAAAAATAAGCGCAAAAGACCACGCAAAGTACTTTCCCGGTGTGTTACATGACAGTGGGGGCACAGACGGAAGTTTGAGCCATGTGTTAATTAAGGTCTGAAATGAAACAGAATGAGAACTTAAATATTCTGTGATTTAGTATGCTTGCTTATCATAGGAAGTAATAAGAAATGACTCTTTACATTAAGGTAGTAGCCCTGTACAACACCCTGTTCTCACTAGGCTAACCGCAGTTTTTGCAAGTTCCTGCAATTTCATCGCATAAAATTGCAAAAATATCCTGCATATTCCATCGCATTTTTTAATTTTGCTGCAAAATTAAGGGTTTTTGCCTGCAACAATCACAAAAAAATCCGCGTTTTTCTGGAGGGACTGATATATATATTTTTTATTTTTATTTATTTTATTTTTTTAATTATAATTTTTTTTTTTTTCACCTGAAGAAAGAAAGACATGAACATCTTGGATGACATGGGGGTGAATAAATTATCAGGAAATTTTAATTCTGAAGTGAACTAAACTTTAAGTTTAATGCTTACTCCTAGAATTTTGCCTTAACCATTAAAAACAATAGCAATAACATCATGCTTAAAAACGTATATAAACCCAATGACAAGCCTGTTTAAATCCTAAGAAGGTTGAGAAGAATACCCAAAATTATTTTGAATATTTGACAACTTTTGAACTTGCTTTCTAAAGTAAAAAGGAACATCAACGGCTTATTCATGCCTCTCATTACATCAACCTAAGAAAAACAGGAGAGGGGAAAAAACCACACAAAAGAATCTTCAACTGCACAAGAAAAAGAGAAGGCACTGTTTGGATAAATCAGAAGCTTTTCTCAGTCTCTAGAAGAAATCCTCCACTTGGAACACAAATGAGACATGTTAAAAACGTTAAGCCCACGGCACTGGTGTAACCAAACGATACGCTTTTCAAACTCTGCCAACATTGCTGTCAGCATGTCTCATCACACAATGTGGGTCTGGGGCTCGGCCAGGTGTGATTTCTGTTCGGCGGAGCAGCAGCAGTCTCACAGTGAGAAAAACCATGCTACAATCGTATTACAAAAGATCACAGGTGATTTACAGTGATCCATAACAGCTCGACAGTCCAACAAAAACATTCTCCGTTTCAAGCTCAAATGCATCCCATGGCTTCAAGTTTCTTCCCGTTCTTACAAGCATGACGAACAGTTTCAAAAGAAAGCTCACGGAAAACAACTGGAAAATGGAATTATAATGCAAATCAAAATTACATGTTTAGTTCTTAAACATAAATCAAAGAGCTCTGTTAAACAATCATAAAGGCCATCAGAAACAGATTTCAAAATAAAAGTTCCAAGTCTACATGATTTTTAGAGGTCGACCAAATGATCGGTTTTGCAGATTAATCGGCAGCGATAACCAATTGCTGGAACAATCAGTTATTGGCTTAAAAGGTCCATACTGATAGTGTGTCCGTGTCACGTGCGTTGCTAGAGAAGCTGAGAAGGGTCCGCTGTCATTAAACAGTACAAGAGCAACCTCGAGGGGGAATAAAACTATCACTGACGCCTTGTGGAGTTTGTTTTGACACGTAAGGCTGCGCACGTCACAGAACGGGATGCTTCAGATGCCATTTTAAAACTATCAGTTGATTAATCAGTTATCGGCCAGCGTGGTCCAACCTAGTTATCGTAAATTCCAATATCGGTCGAACTCTAATGATTTTCTAGTCCCTACATATTGCTCAAAATAAGGTCACAGGATTTTTAACACCATTTTTATGGACACACTAAGCTTTTTAATAGTACTAGTAATAATGCCAATTAATAGCAAGCACCATTAGTCATTTGCGGGTCCTAGAAAACCAATACCAGTTCTACCAATGATAAAAGCAGAAATATGTCTGTAGTAATGAACTTTGGTCATCTCCGAAACCATCACTCAGTGACAAGTCATCATGAATAAGCCATGAACCTAGGCACAGAAGCTGCATTTTAAAAACCGTGCACACGCGCTGCCTCGCAACGCTAAAAATGGCAGCGTTATTAGTTCATCTCTCAAGAGATACAGGACTGAATGCCAGCGTGGACCCTGAGGCATTAATTTTCAGCAATTACTAACCGCAGCATATTCAGTGCTCCCTACAAAGCACGCAGGGATCCATTCATCACCTGGCTTTACAGTACCATCTGGACACAGGGCTGTTTGCGTTTTAAAGTGAACCCATTACTGAAGGGTGGGCTGCAGTACACATCTAAATTAATCATCTAACCTAATGAATTGACTATCGACTGATATGTGCTTTCAATTACTTGTGGGGAATGAAACATCTGATTAGTTTTGTCCAAGAGCAGGAAGTTGCAAAGCTGTCTAATCGGAACAAAACCAACAAGTTCTGCATGTGTTAAAAAAAGCGTACCTTGGTCAGGAAGTGAGGTATCAGCTCAATCCACACAAGTCTACAGTCAAGGGCCTGTTACACGCTGAGAATATCAAATGACAACCGGAGAAAGAGGAAGATGTTTTATGCATTCCTTCAGAGAGAGCCAGAGCATTCAGACGTAACATGCAGGAAATGTTCAAAATTCATGACTTCCACAGAATGAGAGGAAGAAAAGGACAAATCTGCATTTTTACTAATTAGAATCTCATGGTGCAGCTTTAAAAGTTCACCTCAAAGTCACGTTGACAGTCAGTGTTTGAGACTGACAACCACATCTACTAACAGGAATAACAAACTGTCCCATTCATACAACAGAAGCGACACAAACATTGTATAAATTTGAATAACACCGTTTAAAGTTGATATCAAACAACTTACACTACCATTCAAAGATATGGGGTTAGTATGATTTTTTGGTCACACTTTAGTTTAGGGTCCAATTCTCACCATTAACTAACTATTAACTATGACTTTTGCCTCAATAAACTCAGTAAAGTCGTTGTTTAGGTACTGGGTAGGATTAAGGGATGTAGAATAAGGTCATAATAAGGTATTAATATGTGCTTTATGAGTACTAATTAAAAGCTGTTCTTTCTGGTCATCAAAGAATCCTGAAAAAATGAATCACGGTTTCCACAAAAATATGAAGCAACACATCTGTTTTCAACATTGATAATCATATGAAATGTTTCTTGAGCAGCAAATCAGCATATTAGAATGATTTCTGAAGGATCATGTGACTCTGAAGACTGAAGTAATGATGCTGAAAATTCAGCTTTGATCACAGGAATAAATTACATTTTACAATATAAAACTTATTTTAGATTGTAATAATATTGTTACTGTTTTACCATATTTGTGATCAAATTTGTGATCAGAGACTTCTTTTAAAAAACATTAAAAAAATCTTACTGACACCAAACTTTTGAATGGTAGTGTCTATAACACCAGAAAGCCTTATCACAAATGACACAACGTTATCTAATAAACCAGCCCAAATGAGGCACAAGTTCATCTGTCAAATCTTAATTCAACCAACAGCAACTTTGTAAGGCACCCAGACTAAACGAATGGGACAAAACAAAACGAATGGGAACAACTCCAGTGGAGGACAGCGACTAAATCTACAAATTTCAGATGGGATACTTGAAATATTACTATCTATGAGAGAGTAAAAACATACACACAAGACAAGCATGTGACAAGCAGTTCTGAAAATAAACGAATCATTTTGGTGAATCATCAACACATCCCTTGTTCATTACAGTAATCACAAACAGTATTTAACACTCTGACAACCCTGAACTTAAAACCTAAACTGCAATTTGTACCTTCAACCCGTTGAACCCCACTGAAGTCCACTATATGGAGAAAACCTTAAAAAAACCTTAATTTCATTTCGACTGAAGAAAGAAAGACATGAACATCTTGGATGACATGGGGGTGAGTAAATTATCAGGAAATTTTAATTCTCAAGTGAACTAATCCTTTAATTTGCTGATAATTTAGCTACTTTTAGCTCATTTGTCATTACTGTGTTTTAATGTCACAGTGCAAATAAATCTTATTGGACTTAAAACTAGATTTTGAGGTGAAATATGAGCCAATATTCATGCGTTCTCTTTGACCCAATATAGTCTTTGCTGACAACACTAAAAATGAAAGCACTTCATTAAGCCTAACACCTTTCATTTTAAAAAGAAGATGCATTGCACATAGATGAACAACCCAACCCAAGTGAACCAAACATACAAGAATTACTTGTTTGAACATAAAGCACTTACATTCCCGTGGTTTATAAAGCCATGCTTTCTAGCAATCCGGTTCGCTTCCTGCTCTCCCCCTGTGATGTGGACGGCCCATGTGTTGGTGTAAACCTTCTGTCCAATGGATGGCTGTGGCCCGGAGGTCACGAGAATCAGTAGTGTACAGAGCGTCAATGAGGCAAGCCTGAGATCCATTAGACACAATGGAGGGAACCAAGGCAGGAGTTCCTAATGTCACCAAGTCCGTCAGCACAGCGGCCCACTGCTATACCCGTGCTGCCCCTGGCACATGTAGAGACGGAGTCAAGGAAGAGAGATGGACTCGGAATGATTCAGGAATCACCTGGGGAGGGGAAAAGATGGAAGACTGCAGAATGAGTCATTTGAGTTGCAGGTGCAAGAGTATAATTGAGGATATGAATCACTTAATACTGTGCAACTGACTAACAAGTTAAAAACGAACAGCACACGCAAACAAAGATTTCCCAGTGCCAACTAAATGCAGGAATTTGATGATTCCAATCAGTTAAAAGACCTTATTCATATTTTACTCAATGCAAATGTAAAAGAGGCTATTTCAATCCTGTCTATCTAAAGTATGTATGTCTTTCCAAAACCATTTCCAGAGCACAAAAAACTTTGATAGTGAAAATGAAAGAGCGTTCACACTGTAAGAGGATCAAGGCAATTGTTTTCAATATGAGTTGACAATTTGAGCTAACTTGAGCAACAGCAAATTCACGCAACTGAATTCTCATGCCTCGTGGTCACATGTTCTGCCGCCTGATACAGCTGGATATTGTAGTAGAGCAGGGCTCAACACTAAGGATTTTTTCTACTGGCCCGGTTGGGCCAGTGGTTCAAATTTTTACTTGCCCCGTCAAAATTTTCACTGGCCCCACAACAAAAAATTTATAAAAGTAAAAGACTAGAAAATGGGCCTATAAAATAAGCATAGTTATTGTTTTTGTTGTCTTTGTTATATTTAACCTCAATAAATAAGGTTATGACACCAAAAGCTACTAGATACAAGTTAAAGGTCCCGTTCTTCGTGATCCCATGTTTCAAACTTTAGTTAGTGTGTAATGTTGTTGTTAGAGTATAAATAAAATCTGTAAAATTTTAAAGCTCAAAGTTCAATGCCAAGCGAGATATTTTATTTAACTGAAGTCGCCTACATCGAACGGCCAGTTTGGACTACATCCCTCTACTTCCTTCTTTAATGACGTCACTAAAACAGTTTTTTGACTAACCTCCGCCCACAGGAATACACAAGAGTTGCATTTGTAGAGTGTGTTTGTCGCCATGTCGTCGAAACGCTGTTATTTTCATCCCGCAGTCCAATCACCGGGTCTGATTCCGGCTCAAATTGATAAGGTAAAATTAAAGACATGTTTACAATAACACTGAGCGCGTGCATCTCCACGTTATGGTAAGAGGCGTGACTTTTCCAGGCAAGATGCGCTCAGAGCTGTCGAATCACAACACAGGAACCGCTGGCACAATCAAAACTCGTATTTCTGAAGGAGGGACTTCATAGAACAAGGAAGTCATCAGCCCGTTTTTATGAAAGTGGAAACAGCGGTATACAGATAAGTAAATTATGTGAAAAACACTGTGTTTTTTTACACGCGAAACATGAACACATGTTATATTGCACACTATAAACACAATCAAAGCTTCAAAAAAACACGGAAAACGGGACCTTTAAAGTTAATCAGTCAAGAGCAGTTACAGATGCATAAAAATGTTTTTAATGTTGAAAATATAAAATGTTAAGAACTGTTATTAAAAAAAAATGAAGACACTTTCGTTCACACTGGGCCATCGGGCAGTCCTTATTGTCGAGCCCTGTAGAGTATGAATGCCAACGAACAAGCAACAGTAAAGATAATTCTGCAACCTCAAGTGATTTAATTGCTATCCAATTCCCCTTTAGATGCAACAAGATATTAATACTATACAACCATTGGTGGAAAATCATGCAAATGCTACCAGCAACTTCTTGGTTGCCCAAAATAAGTCAACAAAGTTTCAATTTCACAAGATCTTTTTTGCTGAAAATGGAAAAAAAATATGGAAGCTTTCTGACTTCCATAAGTGATGTGCCATGTCATCATCTTTGCTGGTAAGCTACCAGTAAACCGGAGATGGGAGGGAACACAGCTGACTTATTCTTCCACAGAAATATTCATCAGTCCATGTTCAGTTATGATAGACTGTCGTTTCACACCAAAACCATTGACCTGCTTCTCCAGTCTTATGACTAAGCAAACACTGATGCAAGATTCTTGTTGACTTGAGGCTCAACTTGCCATAAACTTAAGCCATTGCATTAAGATAGGGGTTTTTAAAGTGCGGGAAGCACCTCCCCAGAGGGGCGCCAGACCATGCCAGGGGAGGCGTAGTGGTAAACAATTTTTAATTAATTAATGAATCATTAATCATTTCAATTAATACATTATAGCAGAAACAAAGTGAAAAGAAGCAGCTTTTTGGACATGAGATGTCATGTTTTTCCTCTGTTTTCAATCAGATCATTTTAAACTCCTGGAATGTTTTCAGTCCAAGGATCCAGTAAGCGAATGCATTCAAACATTCAGTCCAAAACAGCGCTAATGCAGAGAAAACCTGGCTGATTTCATCAGAGGTGGTGGAGAGAATAGTGTATTTGGCAAGCTGTTTCTCAATAGACTGAACGACATCTCAAAACACCCAACCGCTACATTAGCATATGATACACAAAACTACATCTGTCGGTTGGATAAAGCAAACCAGTGTAAAGTTTTGATGCATGACGACTGTAATCGAGGTAGGGCTGCCCCTAAATGTTGACGACAAATTTTTGGTTGCTTAGTCACAGGAAGTGGCGAAGTCACACAGTCTGTGACGGACAGATCGTTAACAGCTGGTCTATGTGGTAATTATAGTCGGGCAGGACATCCAAACACTCACCTATCATTCATCCACTTCAAATATGGCTTATCATCTGAAACATGTTAGTAGTAGCAGCTTTACATGGTCACTCGCTTTAACGTTAACCTCACTTACACTTAAAATTTTTAAGTGTAAGTGAGGTTAACGTTAAAGCGAGTGACCATGTTAAGCTGCTACTACTAACATGTTTCAGATGATAAGCCAATACTCTGTCATTTTTGGTCATACAGATAAGAGTAATACATCTTTTGAAGCTGTGAAGAGTCTACTTTTATTTGTCTGCACTCACAATAACAACAAAACTTTGTGCTTTTGTAAAATAATGAAAGCAAACAGGGTGCGCTTTCTGCCGTCTCTCTCTGTGAACTTGAGCGTGCCAAAAAAAAAGAACAAACTGCATGTAATCTTGCCTCACATACATGAAAAATATAACTACAGAAAGAAAGTGAAATGTCCAATTCAAATGGAAAACAAATATTCTCAGGTTATGTAATCCGTGCATATAGGCACGTCCACTGCTGCAGAGATGACGAGTCAGCATCGTCGACTTCATCACTGCAGAAAACAGTAGTTTATTAATTAATTATTAAAATGTTAAAGCAATCTCCATGCTGTTTTTCCCTGGCGTATTCATAATCATTACATCTGCCGGTGTGCTGTGGCAAACCTTATGTGCACTTGAATGCTGATCAGGATATGTAGGCATTAAAGGCTCTTTAAATGGTTTATTATTAAACATGCAATTAGTCAACTAATCACTTAAAATGAACAACTACTAGTCGACCAGAAAATTCTTTAGTCAAGGGCAGCCCTAAATCAAGGTAAAGATGATTACAGTACATTAGGCACACGAGACAAGAGTCTGTTATTATTTATGCGCAAAAAAAAAAAATATGTATGTACGTTGTGTCAAAAGAGAGGCTTACTGTCTTTGACTTTGAAAACTCCTGCATTAGGGAACGAAACAGCGTATTCAATTCACCCTGCATTTCGTCCATTAATCTGTCTAAAGGTAGAGAAAAGTTTTTTCTGAAACCATTTTCACTGACTGGTGGCATGAGTTTGGCTTGCAATTTATTTGATTTTATAGTAACAAAAAAAACAACTAATTTCTCTTCAGCAGACTTATGTTTCAATGTCTATAGGTCATTATTTCAAACACCTTATTACAACCTATATTTACGTTTTAAAGTCATGCGCCCTCTAGCTGGCATAAAAATAATGACAGTGACGTGTTACATCTGTCGTCATGACGTATAACTGTCGTTACCAATCAAAATGCGTGTTCATTTAAATGCAATGTGTTAACTTTTTACGCCATTTCTCCTATTTCCATTTAGCAAAACTCATTTTTTATTAACGACTACACCCACCCCATCCCTAAACCTACCCTTAGTGATTTATAGTGCATATACACTTTGTGAGCACATGCGTTCCCTGGGATCGAACCCATGATCGCACAATCACATGACTGCATATTGTGCAATGCTCTGCCAATTGAGCTAAGCATAACCCAAAATAAAAGGGAACAATGCATTAAAATGAAAGTGTCCAGTTGTCGATAGGGGCGCAACTTTAGCAAACGCTCCTATGGGTCGTATTTCAGGGAAGTGACAAACAAACTATATGGGCGTATTCAATGTATGTACTGTATAGGTGGAGCGATGCGTGAGTCCGGCTGACCTGTCCACACCTTTAATGGCCTATTTCATAATCATATAAAGGCTTGTCACACAGTCTCATTGGACTAAATGTGTTCTTTTTTGTGTAAACAAGAGAGGCAACTGAAATTACTTCTCACGATCTGATAAGTCAACCCATCATCTGCTCACATTTTCAAAACAAAAAACTGCTGGTATTTCCTTTCAGGGCAGAGCTTTTACTCTATTATTCTGCCTAACAAATGTGGGGCACACTGCTGTGTTGGTTCAAATGACATGTCCCTGTTTACGTGCTCTTTGATAGGTTCTCTATGTCATTCTCATTATAACAATCTCAAAAGAATGCAGTCGGCTGTGTTGTGTTCAAGTGCACTTCATCGAAATCTGGAGTCAGACACACTACCTGTTCTACCACAAATTTGCCATCAGGAAATAAATTCTACTCTTAATTCTGAAACATTTCCATTTTTTCCTCAAATACTTTTGCAATTTCGAAATGAATATGCTGTATAAAAACATTATACATGTTGTAACTAACTAAGATGCATGTATATATGTTTGTATATATGTAAATCAATCTGCATTTTAAAACTTCAGAAGACTGACAAACAATCCAAATGACAGAATTCAGGCTACATCAAGCCTGTAATTGTATTATGAGTTTAGTAAGACTAATTCAGCTTTACTGTAGTAAACAGCTTACAGCTGTTTTGATCACCACAAATCAGTAAACGCTGTTTATGAGAACACAGAAATATTGCTACAAATGTTTGACAACTAATTTACCTTGTCAGATCAATTTACTACACATGCATAAACAAATTCAGACTACATATTATAAGCCCATAATTTCCAAAAAGCATAAAACAATGCTTCAACAACACCAAACCTTCTGATATTTGGGGAAAAAAAGAGACAAATTCTAAATAAAAATAAATCACAGGAAAAACGCAACAAAAAATCTGTTTACAAGCAAGTTCTTAACATGAACGATGAGTTATTTTCACTTACGTCACATTTCCCTACACAATGTTTTTATCAGGTCAAGAGAAGAAAATAAAACAATACTCACTTGAGCACTGAACGCGTGTCTAACCCAGATTAAGTAGGCTAAGCAAGAAGTGCGTAACTTTCCTGACAGCAATTTAAAGCTGTGCCAGCCCTGATCTCAAAGTACACCCACTCATGACATCACAACATGGTTAACACTTAACAGGGAGAGGAAACCGGCACAGAGACGGCTGACAGTAAGTGCGGACCAAAAAAAGAAAAAAAATCAAGACAGGATGCAACTTTTAGAAGCATATAAGCCCATTTTATCTAAAAATTGAAGGGAAGCTAAATGTTATCAGACAGCTGTACATATGCAATCCATTACACATTTCAAAACACAAGTGATTGCTTTTTCCAAAGAAGAGACAAACTTTGTTTCCTGGCAAGCACAACACTGGGATTACTAATGGCTGAAACATTAGTCTCATGAGGAAAAAGAATGAAAGTGTGATCACTTTTTAGTTTGGGGCTTATAAAAATAATAATAAAAACAGAAACAGGAAAACAATAACAGCACTTTACTTCGATACAAATAATTTGTATATACTCCACATTACAACATCAGAACAAAACAGACAGATCACAGACCACACAGCATTTCCAAACGGTACACGGACACTTAAGATAAGAATGAAACCGAATTAAACAGCAAAAGATCAAATTGAGTGGCATCTGCAAACAATTTATGCTTTTCTCTTTTCGTTTTTGTGTTTAACTTTTAATCAGTTGGTCTCAGGGCGATTTTCAACATCAAAATCAAGTCTTAAAATTCTTATTTTATTTGTCAAAAACAAGTCATGTCATTGTCAACAATCACTGAAGATGGCTATAACACTCTAAAAAAAAATGCTGGGTTACAAGCAACCCAAGTTGGGTTGAAAATGGACAAACCCAGCGATTGGGTTGTTTTATCCCAGGGGTTGGGTTAAATGTTTGCCCAACCTCCACTGTAAAAAAAATCAAAAGTTGAGAAAACTTAGAAGTTTAAGGCAACAAACGTCAGCAGATTTTTGAGTTCTCAACTTCTTGTATTCAGTTTATACAACAAAAAGTTGAGAAAACTCAAAAATCTCCTACAAAAACAAGTTGAGAAAACTCAAAAATCTGCTGAAGTTTGTTGCCTTTTAAGTTCTCAACTTTTGATTTGCTTTTTACAGTAGGTAGTTTTATTTAACTCAACTATTGTTTAAAAATGACTGTATTGCTTGCTTAAAATGAACCCAAAGTGTGCTGAAAATTGATACGTTTAATAAATGAACATTTAGTTTAATAATAAACAATAAACATTTATTAAATTGCTTATTAATAAAATGTTCACCTTTTGATTATTATTGTTGCCTCTAGTAATTATGTGTCTGATTTTTAATTTCCAACATACTTTGGGTTCATTTTAAGCCAGTCATACAGTAATGTTTAAACAAAAGTTGAGTTAAATAAAACTACCCAGCATGTTGCGCAAACATTTAACCCAACTGCTGGGTTTGTCCATTTTCAATCCATCTTGAGTTGTTTTTAACCCAGCATTTTTAAACAGTATAACCCCCAAAACACAGTGGTATTCCTTATTCATGAAATAAAGATATTTATTTGTCAATATCTAAAAATTGCTGGGTAACAAGCAACCCAAGTTAGGTTGAAAATGGACAAACCCAGCGGTTGGGTTAAATGTTTACCCAACCTGCTGGGTTGTTTCATTTAACCCAACTATTGTTTAAAAATGATTGTATTGCTTGCTTAAAATGAACCCAAAGTATGTTGGAAATTAATATGTTTAATAAATGAACATTTATTAATAAGATTCATGAATAATAATTAAACAATAAACATTTATTAAATTGCTAATTAATAAATGTTCACCTTTTGATTATTATTGTTGCCTCTAATAATTATGTGTCTGATTTTGGGTTAATTTTAAGCCAGCCATATAGTAATTTTAAAACAATAGTTGAGTTAAATAAAACTGTCTAGCATGTCCATTTTCAACCCAACTTGGGTTGTTTTTAACCCAGCATTTTCTTAAGCGTGAAATTAATAATATAAGAATAGCAGTAAATAAGTAAAAATAACAGCAATATAAAGTTGTAATGCAAGTTTTACACACAAAAAAAAACTTAAAAAGGCATTAAGCACAAATTTTAGGAGTGCAAACACTAAAAGAGTAACAGATGGGAGGGAGGATGAAAACAAAAATGTTAACTTAACTCTGCTTAAGTGTTAAAATATATTTAAAATCTAAAACTGAGAAATGTGTTGCACGTAAAATGTGTTTGTGTTGCTTTAAAAAATAAATGTTAAAACCAACTGAAGTGTCAAGATACTTTTAGGTGGAACTGTATGTATTGTATTCATGTGTATTGTTTATTTATTATGTAGCATATGTGCACCGAAGTCTTTTTTTTTTTTTTTTTTTTTTTTTTTTTTTAAATAAGTCTATTCAATGTTATCAGACGAAGATATGTAGTTATAAAACATTCACATAAGTTTGTAGACTACTTACAAGTCTCAAGACTAAACCCATCTCCGTGGTTTTCTTCATAACTAGCGTTACTACTGAATGAATATCTCACCTCAACAGCATCAGCTTCTAATCTTCCGTTTCCTTGGACACGACGTAAATCCACTAAACCTGTCCGCGGACACGACGAAAAGTCCACCGTGTTTGACTGACGACGAATACAGTCCCGAAAACAAGCTAAACTCGAGACAGCGAGGAAGTAGTGTTGTCAAGAGGACAGACTGAGATGTCCTGACGAACTGGACTGTCCTAAAGTCCACGCGCACTCATCTACTGTACAACAGGGAAACTTTGCGATAGGTTTGCTTGCTCTGTCGCACGTAACGCGACGCTAAGGCATCACTGAGACCCGGTTCGTCTGAGCCACCTTTGGACCGACACGCCAACATAGTTACGTACGCATGCTAGAACGATTCAAAACGGCGGAATCAAGTAAACAAACAAGATATAAAAAATACACCTCATTCCAGGGACTGGACTGGAGAGGGTAGTCTACGTACTGCTACTCAGGAAATACGTCACTGATTTACGCAGTGAGAAGCGACGTCAGGACGCGTCCGCTTGAGCGCGTCATGCGGTGTTTGATTTTCTTGCGCCATCTACTGGATACACATGCGCAGTTCACTTCAAACACACGAGGTGATGTTAGACAAAAACTTACAGTGTGAATATTGTTTACGATTTAAATGTAATTTATATGGTATTTATTAAACGTTTGCAGGCTTGTGTGCGTTCAAGTTGAAGTAAACTTTCATATTTTGTTTTACTATAGGGAAAACGAAGCATCTCCTGGAATATGTTTAGTTGATAGTTTTTCATGTAATTAAAACATCTACTCAAACCAAAATAGTGAATTATATATATATATATATATATATATATATATATATATATATATATATATAGTCTCTATTTGACATAAATACAATTATTGAAATCAAAATTTAAATGAAGAAATAATTCACTTGAAGTATGGGCATGATTAGGATTCATTGAATTATATATATGTTTTATTAGCATTTTTCCACTCCATATTTTCCTTTTACAGTTTTTCTAACCTTCCAGAATTTAAAATAATATTTTAAAAAAATAATATAAAATAGTTTTATTCTGTATGGATGTTTTTTGCGGGGATAGGAACCTTACAATAAACGAATGTATATATATATATATATATATATATATATATATATATATATATATATATATATATATATATATATATATATATATATATATATATGTGTGTGTGTGTGTATATATATATATATATATATATATATATATATAAAATGAGCTATGAGGTGTATTTACATATATATTTGACAAAAATACAATTATTGAAAACAAAATTTAAATGAAGAAATTCACCAGTCATGCCAGTATGGGCATGATTGGGATTCGTTGAATTATATATTTTTTTATTAGCATTTTTCCACTCCATATTTTCCTTTTACAGCTTCCCTAACCTTCCAGAATTTAAAATAATAATAATAATATATATATATATATATATATATATATATATATATATAAAAGTTTTATTCAGTATGGATGTTTTTTGCGGGGAAAAACGCGCATGCGCAGTTTACATTCAACCCCAGAGCGCGTTGGAGAATGTGTTCGCAGAATAGACAACTGGTATTTGATGATTCTTCTTTATTTTAACAAAAACGTGATTATTGTACTCTGAGTAATTTTACAAAACTTCATTTTCTTATTAAGCACAACAGCAGTCTTACCACTCCTCGAGTATGATGAAGTAAGTTGAAATGCAAAAAAAGGCGGGTAAGTGCTTCCTCTCTCGCGCAGCCATCAATTAGATTGGGAGCATCTACCCACAGCTGACTTAATGATCCAGCTAATGAAGCTCCTGGAGCCCGAACTCATTATGATCACGTTAACCGGGATCACGTTTCAAAGTGTATATTTCATATTTCCCTTCTTGCCTGTCATTATGGTAATATACAAGCATCGCTGGTTTGATGATGACCAAAGGTCAAGCTATGTTTTATTTGTCAGTAGTCTTTGAGAAAGGCAATTCAATGGACTGACAATTCGTTATGTAGATGGACAGTTTGTAGCTAACTGCATTTCATTAGAAATGCTTTTGCCCCTTAACCCAAAAGCTACATTTCTGTCTGCAGTTACGAAAAGAGCTATTCTTATTAGATTTGTTTGGAAAAGTATTGGATATAAACACAAAATTGATGCATTTTCGTATAGTCCACTGAAAAAAATAATAATCTGACTTATTTGTCCATTACTGAGTTGTCTGAATCTGTGTAGAGTATACTACCATGTATACAGTGTTTAAGAGGACTAAAGTCCTGCATACACCGATCAGGCAACATTATGACCACCTTCCTAATATTGTGTTGGTCCCACTTTTGCATGCCAAAACAGCCCTGACCCGTCGAGGCATGGACTCTACTAGACCCCTGAAGGTGTGCTGTGGTATCTGACACCAAGATGTTAGCAGCAGATCCTTTAAGTCCTGTAAGTTGCGAGGTGGAGCCTCCATGGATCAGACTTGTATGTTCAGCACATCCCACAGATGCTCGATTGGATTGAGATCTGGGGAATACAAACACCTCAAACTCGTTGTTGTGCTCCTCAAACCATTCCTGAACCATTTTTGCTTTGTGTCAGGAGCATTATCCTGCTGAAAGAGGCCACAGCCACCAGGGAATACCGTTTCCATGAAAGGGTGTACATGGTTTGCAACAGTGCTTAGGTAGGTGGTACGTGTCAAAGTAACATCCACATGGATGGCAGGACCCAAGGTTTCCCAGCAGAACATTGCCCAAAACATCACACTGCCTCCGTTGGCTTGCCTTCTTCCCATAGTGCATCCTGGTGCCATGTGTTCCCCAGGTAAGCGACGCACCCGGCCATCCACGTGATGTAAAAGAAAACGTGATTCATCAGACCAGGCCACCTTCTTCCATTGCTCCGTGGTCCAGTTCTGATGCTCACGTGTCACTGTTGGCTCTTTCGGCGGTGGACTGGGGTCAGCATGGGCACCCTGACTGGTCTGCAGCTATGCAGCCCCATACGCAACAAACTGAGATGCACTGTGTATTCTGACACCTTTCTATCAGAACCAGCATTAACTTCTTGAGCAATTTGAGCTACAGTAGCTCTTCTGTTGGATCGGACCACACGGGCCAGCCTTCGCTCCCCCGGGGCATCAATGAGCCTCGGCCGCCCATGACCCTGTCGCCGGTTCACCACTGTTCCTTCCTTGGAGCACTTTTGATAGATACTGACCACTGCAGGGAACACCCCATAAGAGCTGTAGTTTTGGAGATGCTCTGACCCAGTCATTTAGAAATCACAATTTGGCCTTTGTCAAACTCGCTCAAATCCTTACACTTGCCCATTTTTCCTGCTTCTAACACATCAACTTTGAGGACAAAATATTCACTTGCTGCCTAATATATCCCACCCACTAACAGGTGTCGTGATGAAGAGATAATAAGAGTTATTCACTTCAGTGGTCATAATGTTATGCCTCATCTGTGTATATCATTAGAGTGAAGTCTGTCCAGTTGTGAATTTTGAATAAGCATTTACAATTTAAAAAAAAAAGAAAAATGCACAGATAAATTGTTCACAACAAAAGACATATAACATGCATTGAGAAACATGCAAGAGGGTAAATTTTCATTTCATGTTGACTTTAAATAATGCTTATAAAGTTTATTTGTAAATGATGGAAAATGTTAGTTTTGTGTTTGAGTTGACATTTAATTTTCAAAAGTAAGAATTCAATAAAGAGGAACAAATAAATAGCCTTAAGTTATAATCTTTATAATAGAATCCACAATGTACAGACAAAAAGTAATATACATTTTGTAAAGCTGCTGGCAAACCGTAACGATGGAGCCTGGTTCCTGCCTGCAGAGACAAACATATTTTGTAGTAAAATGACAGTTTTATGACAGACCAACTATATGCAATTCTTTCTAACTATCAAATAAGGATTCAAATAACTGCATGACAGGAGGTAAAGCTGTTCTCAGATCAGCTGAAAAGAATGGTTTGAACTAGAGCAGTGCTTACCTCTGTGCTCTAGCATGAGTTCGCCTTCATACTGGGCCATGCCAAGCGCTTGTCTTTGTTCACTGTCTAATTCCGCCCACTGCTCCTCTGTCACGACACACGCTTGTTCAGAGCTCAGCCAAGACAGCTGCGTAGCACTGAATACCACCTGAAATAATGAGACACATGTCTGATGAACAATGCTGGCAATGATTTGGGCTCTTACTTCCATTGATCTTTGGTTGGAAGTCATTTCAGGTAAGTCAACTAAGAAACACAAATGCTTATTAAGGCCCACTACAAATACTATGTATATATATAGTATACACATAGTATAGTCTGAAGTGGATCAAAACCTTTCATCAAAGTTGTCCTAAAACCTTCTTCTTAGGACAACTTAGTTCTTAGGACAAACTTTTTTGATCCACATCAAATGTTGACTATACTGTATTTCCATATCATACGATATTAATATTTATTACTATATTCATTTACCAGTGGGGAAGGAAATGCTTCCCACATATTTGTTAGACCTTGAGAACAAATGTTAACATGTAAACTTGTTTGTTCACAATTAAATTAGTAGCTACCTTTTTATTTAGGGCCCTATGAAATCAATTTTTTCCGCTTTTGCCTTTGTTAAATATGGATATTTTACTTACAAAAACCCATCACTTTGCTTTAAAAGGCATTTATTAACTCCCTGGAGCCGTATGGATATCTCTTATGATAGATGAATGCATTTTTTTGGACTTCAAAATCAGGAGCGCCATTCACTACCATTATAAAGCTTGGAAGAGCCAGGATATTTTTTAATATAACTCTGATTGTGTTCGTCAGAAAGAAGAAAATCATATACACCTAGGATGGCTTGAGAGTGAGTAAATCATGGGATAACTATCCCTTTAACAGGATGATCCACAATTATGCTGGTTTGGGGTTCACCTGATTCTGCTCAGATGCTCTTCTTAGGGGCTGTTTACATAAGATGTAATTGCATTCAAAAACAGCAAACATGCATGAGTTTCCAGACATGTTTTTAAAAGTGGGGCTATTTTAATCCAGACATGGCATCTTAATGTGAAGCTAAATGTTTATCTGAATGTATATGGCTGTAGCAGGGGTGCTGTAGATGTGAAGAATTGAGTATTCTGACACTGTTTTAATGTATAAGTTCGGTCATGTTTACCGTTTTTTTCTGAGAATTTTGCAGGAGAAATACAGTAATTTTAATAGGAATCCACACGAATGAGAATTGTGCTTTAGGATTTCAGGGTTCAAGTTTGATGTGTGTACTTGGCACATTGGCCAAGAAAAAGCTGCTTGGTTTCAAAGTGACTTCTGTATGATCTATGCTTCAAACAATGCTAAACTATTGACAATAGACAGATACGAGAAATGGACAAATATGAGAGAAAACACACATAAAGTAGTCTACCTCACTAAGGATGTTAGGTGATTAATTAAGTTGGCTTGAGAATATAAACAAAGTTATTCTTCTGGGACTAAAATTTCTGACTAACTCCTCCTAGAGCTTCAACTCTACAACCTCCAAACTTGGGTCAGACCTTCAGACTGTTCTGACTTAGTGTGCTATAACTGATCCAACTTATGGTTTTCCTAAAAATGAAGATTAAAAATTGTAAAAATCCCATAGACTTAAAAAATGAGCCAAGACTGTTCAAAATCCAATTGTCAAAATTCACATTTAAACTGCCAGAAGCCTCTCTTTTTTTGAAAGACTGTATTGCATTCAAAATATTAAAACTTTAAACTGAAAACCTTCAAACTTCAAGCTTCTTTAAAACTTTCCAGATTTCTCAAGCTAACTTCAAAATTTGTCTCAACAAACTTTTTGAAGTATTACAATCAACAGAAGAATGCCAAATGAAAACATAAATATCCGTCACTCACAGCCATTTTTCTTGGAGGTATCAAGGTTATTGCTGTTGGCGTCAGTCCTTCCACTTGCTCTTTTATAAGTGCAGACAACACCATATCTTCCAGCCCAGCTGAGGATAGAGAATCAGTTTGTCTTATTCTTTTTATGAGGCTGCCCAATTTGGCGTGTGTGTATATTGTCCATTGAACTGATTGTAATCGAATCCACAGTCAGTACCTGCCAAAGTCCCAATCTCAGTGAAGACCTCAGAGCCCCAGCTGCTGACTGGACCAAAGCCCAGAGGACTGGATAGGCGTGACGTCAGAGCCTCGGTCTGCTGCTCAGAACACGGCAGTACCATCTCCCCCAGAAACAAAGCGGCCACGCTAATAGACACAAACACAACACAATGCTTTCAAAGATTTTGAGGTGACACGTATTACCTTTTGGATTGTGCAAATTGATTTGTCCACTGACCTTAGGTTGAACGGGTCTAGACGGGATATTTCAGAGGAACTGAAGCCGCAAAGCAGATGTCCAAGAGAAACGAGCTCCACTACATCAAGTTCTTCAGGCTTCCTTTTCAGTCGCTTCATTATGCCGAGGACAACTGCTCTCATCTGTAAAAAAGTGATGTAGAAGTGATGCACACTGCCCGGCCAAAAAAAAAAAATTGCTCAAATTGTGAAAAAATGGTTGGGGGGAAGCATGAAGAATCATTTTCACAGATGAATTGAAAGTCTTTGGGATGTGCTGGAGGAGACTTTACAGAGTGCTTGACTCTTGCATTGTCAATGCAAGACCAAAAATTTATGCATCTCTTGATGGAAATAAATGTTATGTTATTTCCATCAAGAGGTGCATCAATTTTTGGCCAAGATCATCCAAACAGCGACCTTTTTTTTTTTTCTTTTTTTTTTTGGGCCAGACAATCTTCCCCATGTAAGGTAATCCGAACAACTGAAAAACATACTTTCTTTGCGTTCCATCCATTGAGGTTCCCAAGATGGGCCACGACAGCCAGACTGGACAAGTTGACCGCCTGTAGCTCTCTTTCCCCCATCTCGGTCACTATGCAACCCAGTTCCAAAACCTGCTCTGGTTTAAGCTGCCTCACTGGTTTATACACCTAAGATAATGGTTGTTGTGTGAGAAAAACTGTTTAATAATCATTGAACAACTGCATTTGGACAAGCACAAGCGGCTTAACTGGTCTGAGTTCCATCCAAAGTGCTTCACGTTGCTCTGCGTCAAGTGTGTCATCCTGACCAATGAACTCAACACATGTCTTCAGCTCCTTCCTCTTCATTCGATTCAGCTGATAGGACCTCCAGGCTGAGGGAAATGTCCCTTTAATGTCTGCACAGCTTGGGATGGGCCCTAGTAAGCAATAATATATGATTTACCATCTCAAAGAGGTCATAAATAACATCTGATGACACAACTCACCCCTTCTCATCCACCATCGACCTTTAACGATTCTATGGATGACACTGTTCATCTTTTCTTGTAGTCCGTTAAGGTCCGAACAAGCCTTTCCCACTTCGCTGTTTTTCCAACGCCACTGGTTCATCAGAACCTCTTCAACTGTATCTCTACCTAAATCACCCTTGAAGGAAAAATGTAGAGGTTCAATGTGATGAAATCCTGCACTATTCCAAGCTTTAGTCAAATGGATAGGCTTGTGTTTCCCTTACCAGTGGTAGGGATTTTATCTGCTGAGGTGAAAGTGTGAACAGAAGTCTTCCCACATGCTCAACATCTCCAACTGTCCATGTTTTTGGTTCACTTTTGCAAAAAAAAGGGACTTTGTCAAATTCCCAATACATAGAGATGGTCCTCACTGCAGAACACAAGATTCAGATCCAACTTCTCCCACTGTAGATATTCCTAAACCTACCCATCTCCACTCCCTGGATCTGGATCCTGGATCTCATGTTCCGCAGTGAGGAGCTACTGAATACAGATGCAATTTGTATTTTGCTTGCACAACGAGGAACTCCATTTTTTGCAGTTGAAATCAGAACAAAGAGGTTGTCAACAAAATGAAAATGGAACAACTTTGTCTCACCCCAGCATGCTCTTCTCTGTAAGTAAAGCTGATATTTGTCTGAAGGTGTCAGAGGGCAAGCAATATTGTTTTAGCTCCTCCAGTCGTAGTTTCAGAGCCTCTCGGTCCATGCGAGCCAACACATCCCTGTCCAGGAAGGGCAGAAGAGGGCCGAGCATGTCCATGAAGGCCCCAGTGAGGCCATCTTCAGAGATGCCCTATCAATGGAGACAAAAAGATGGAAAAGTAGGAATTTTGATATCAGTGTGTATTATCTAAGTCTGCACAATCTGATTGTTTGGCATATTTTACTCAGTTTACACTACTGTTCAATTGTTTGGGGTCAGTAAGATTTTTATATATATATATATATATATATATATATATATATATATATATAAGCATTTATGCAATATGTACATTAAATTGATCAAAAGTGAGAGTAAGACAATGTTACAATGTTACTTTGATAATAAAAAACAGCATATTAAAATAATTTCTGGTAGATCATGTGACACTGAAGACTGGAGTAATAGATGTACAGGAATAAATTGCATTGTAAAAAATAATAAAGTAGAAAACAGCTATTTTAAATTGTAAAAATATCGCGCAATACTACTTTTTTTTAATTAAGTATGGAAGCTTGTTTCTGCCACAGAATAAAAAAACTAAACAGATAATTGCGACTTTCTCTCACAGTTACGACTTTTGTCTCACAATTGCGAGTTTACATCTGCATTTGTGAGTTACAATGTCAGAATTGAGAGATACTCACAATTCTGAGAAATAAAGTCAGAATTGTGTATAATCTCGTTATTTTTTTCTTGCAATTGCGAGTTTATATCTTGCAATTATGAATTTTCTCAGAATTGAAAGATAAACTTGCAATTACGAGATAGAAAGTTCAATTCTGAGGGAAAAAATCAGTTCGGACTTTATAACACAAATATGCAACTATATTAAGCCATTCTGACTTTATAACTCCCAATTTTATATCACATAATTCTGGGGAAAAAAGTTAGAATTGCGACATGTAAACTCGCAATTGCAAGAAAACAAATCGTGAATTGTGAGAATCAGAATTGTGAGATAAAAAGTTACTTTTTTAATTTTTTTTTATTCAGTGGCGGAAACAAGCTTCAATACATAAGAGACTAATTTCAAAACATTACAAAAAAGCTTTTGAATGGTAGTCAAAAACCCATCCAAACCACATCCATATAATCCAGATTTTTGGAAATGCATTTATGCATTTCCAAAAATATGCAGTAATGTCGGATTTCAAGTATTTTTTTCTAAATCATTTGAAAATGAAAACACAAATTTGGTGACTTTTCCCCCCCCTGTATGATATCACATTCAACTGGGTCACTAAAACTTTTAAGAACTCTTCCACTGCATTGGATTCAATAATGAAATTTTGAACATCTGCAATGATTTCGCTCTTACAAGTACATTGATAGCTTTTTCTGCCAAGGCCATTTGCTTGTGTCGTGGTAGCTGCAGAAAATCAATAAAGTGTTGTCGAACATGGTCCAGTACACTTATGAGGGAAGAGTTAGACAGGTGCTCCATCATAGTCAACCTGTGAGACAAAATACATCAATAAGACCCTGCAAGTAAAAGAACCAACAAATGAGATTCTGGGTAGTCAACTGCTTATCTTACGGTAATCTTGCAGCAAATGAGGGGTCCAAGTTATTTAGATCAATATCAGGCCGTTTCCGTAGCTCCACCACAATGCATTTCCTCTGTTGAGAACAGAACATCAATATTGTTCATTTTCTCTCTCTTTGTATGTTTAATACAGACACCCTAATGTTCCTTTCCTAGTCATTTGAGTCATATACTTTCATACTGAAAAACATTAGTGAGGCACATTACTTCAAGTACCAAGAGCGATATTAAATCATTTGATTATACAGTTATACTACTTAATCAAAATATTATAATCTCTGCATTTTGCATTAGGACAGCAAAGGCTTTTAATGGAAATGTGTATCCTAAAGAGATTGTTTTTCATATTCTTACCAAACCAGGTCTAAGTCCTCCTGGCAACTTAGTGATGAACTGCAACAATTCAGAGAAGCCTGACTCATTTACCCATAGCTTTAGCCATTCGCAGCTCATGCCACCTGCAATACGACCTAAATCTCTTCAGTGGGAAATAAACATGTTTGTATTAATGTTGTTACAATATCAGATCAATGCAAATACAAAGACAATGTGATAGAGATGCTTAGTTCCAGACTATGATGCAAAAAAGATCAGCATGAATTTCCAAAGCAAAATACAGCTGGTGAGGCTAGTCGACCAGTCAGCAATCATAAAGTATAGTGATGCTTGATATCACTTACAGTAGTGACTGTCTTGTGATGTTTGCGGTCCGCTGAATCATTCTGAACAGCATTTGAGCCTGTTGTGTCAAATACAACAAGTGAGTCTGAGAAACTGGATCACCCTCAAGGTTGTATCCGATACACTTTTGGCTGAGACAAAGTCTCTTTAATGTGGGTGATTATTAATTCATATTCCCTGGTGAAGGCTATTGTACCGCATTAAGATCAATTTGCTTGATAGCAGTTGAGGGGCTCAGATTATTAATTTACTGAAAGGCTCTTTTGAAGCATGACAAATAATCCACTAAAGAACTTGAGATCAGCTTTGTCTGGCAAGCGCAGTCGAGGGCACTGAATGTAATGTACAGTGTGCTAGAACTGAATTCCCAGTGCTTCCATGGTTTCTTTAAAATGCTTGTGTGCTCCTTTTACTTTTTATGCAATTAAGGGGGAAACAATAAATATTTGTAAATCAAATATGTTTAATTTACATTTAAAGGGTTAGTTCAGCCAAAAATAAAAACTCTATCATTAATTACTCACCCTCATGTCATTCCAAACCAGTTTTCGTTCATCTTTGGAACATATTTTTAATGAAATCTGAGAGATTTCTGTCCCTCCATGCAACAACCACTTTAACGCTTCAAAAAGTTTATAAAGAGATTGTAAATATAATCTAGAGCGGTTTAACCCAAAATTTCTGAAGAGATGCGATTGCTTTATATGATGAACAGATTGAATTTAGGCTTTTATTCACATCGATCAGCGAACATGAAGAGAAGCTCAACAGAACCTGCTTGATTTGCAAAAACAAACCTCACTGCTCCTTGCGGAAGCTCAACTGTGCCGCGTAACACAAGAATGAACCTCATTGATTCTTGCTGAAGCACAAATGTGCATCATAACATGAGAATGAACAACAGTGGTTCTTGCTAAAGCTCAAAACACACAAAAATGAACCTCATTGGTTCTTGCTGAAGCTCATACGTGCATCATAACATGAGAATGGACCTCATTGGTTCTCGCTGAAGCTCAAACGTGCTGCGTAACACGAGAATGAACCTCATTGGTTCTTGCTGAAGCTCATACGTGCTTCGTAACATGAGAATGGACCTCATTGGTTCTTGCTGAAGCTCATACGTGCATCATAACATGAGAATGAACCTCATTGGTTCTTGCTGAAGCTCATACGTGCTGCGTAACACGAGAATGAACCTCATTGGTTCTTGCTGAAGCTCAAACGTGCTGCGTAACACGAGAATGAACCTCATTGGTTCTTGCTGAAGCTCATACGTGCATCATAACATGAGAATGAACCTCATTGGTTCTTGCTGAAGCTCATACGTGCATCATAACATGAGAATGAACCTCATTGGTTCTTGCTGAAGCTCATACGTGCTGCGTAACACGAGAATGAACCTCATTGGTTCTTGCTGAAGCTCATACGTGCATCATAACATGAGAATGAACCTCATTGGTTCTTGCTGAAGCTCATACGTGCTGCGTAACACGAGAATGAACCTCATTGGTTCTTGCTGAAGCTCATACGTGCATCATAACATGAGAATGAACCTCATTGGTTCTTGCTGAAGCTCATACGTGCTGCGTAACACGAGAATGAACCTCATTGGTTCTTGCTGAAGCTCAAACGTGCTGCGTAACACGAGAATGAACCTCATTGGTTCTTGCTGAAGCTCATACGTGCATCATAACATGAGAATGAACCTCATTGGTTCTTGCTGAAGCTCATACGTGCATCATAACATGAGAATGAACCTCATTGGTTCTTGCTGAAGCTCATACGTGCTGCGTAACACGAGAATGAACCTCATTGGTTCTTGCTGAAGCTCATACGTGCATCATAACATGAGAATGAACCTCATTGGTTCTTGCTGAAGGTCATACGTGCATCATAACATGAGAATGAACCTCATTGGTTTTTGCTGAAGCTCATACGTGCATCATAACATGAGAATGAACCTCATTGGTTTTTGCTGAAGCTCATACGTGCATCATAACATGAGAATGAACCTCATTGGTTCTTGCTGAAGCTCATACGTGCTTCGTAACATGAGAATGGACCTCATTGGTTCTTGCTGAAGCTCATACGTGCATCATAACATGAGAATGAACCTCATTGGTTCTTGCTGAAGCTCATACGTGCTGCGTAACACGAGAATGAACCTCATTGGTTCTTGCTGAAGCTCATACGTGCATCATAACATGAGAATGAACCTCATTGGTTCTTGCTGAAGCTCATACGTGCATCATAACATGAGAATGAACCTCATTGGTTCTTGCTGAAGCTCATACGTGCTGCGTAACACGAGAATGAACCTCATTGGTTCTTGCTGAAGCTCATACGTGCATCATAACATGAGAATGACCCTCATTGGTTCTTGCTGAAGCTCATACGTGCTGCGTAACACGAGAATGAACCTCATTGGTTCTTGCTGAAGCTCATACGTGCATCATAACATGAGAATGAACCTCATTGGTTCTTGCTGAAGGTCATACGTGCATCATAACATGAGAATGAACCTCATTGGTTTTTGCTGAAGCTCATACGTGCTGCGTAACACGAGAATGAACCTCATTGGTTCTTGCTGAAGCACAAATGTGCATCATAACATGAGAATGAACAACAGTGGTTCTTGCTGAAGCTCAAAACACACAAAAATGAACCTCAGTGGTTCTTGTGGAAGCTAAAACATGCTGCGTAACATGAGAATGAACCTCAATGGTTCTTGCTGAAGCTCATACGTGCTTCGTAACATGAGAATGAACCTCATTGGTTCTCCCTGAAGCTCAAACGTGCTTCATAACATGAGAATGATCTCACATCAAGCGAACATCTCTCAAGCGAACAACTTCTCAATTCATGTGGACTATGATCTCTTTATGAACTTTTTGAAGTGTCATAGTGGTAGTTGAGTAGACTGTCAATGGAAGGACAGAAATCTCAGATTTCATTAAAATATCTTCATTTGTGTGTTCAAAGATGAACGGTGTTTGACTTACGAGTTTGGAACAACATGAGTAAATGATAATAGAATTTTTATTTTTGGGTGAACTAATCCTTTAACATTAACTAAGTCTCATGCCTCTGGCCAGTGTTAGCTGAAGGCTTACAATTTTCATACATCCAATGCAACAGTTTGTAAGCTACCAAAACCAAAGGTATGATATTAGGGTTGTACCTGTTGATGAGACCAGGGCATATGCTTATATAGAGATATGTGTTGAAGAACGGTCTCTCCATTTAGATCTGACATTAATTTCTTCAAGGAGATGAATGGAAGAAGACATTGCAGTTGCTGTGTTAAATTTGCAGATGTGCGTCCTAGAGCCTTTAAACAAAGAGCACATTATTATGCACCAACAGACCAAACCAGATCTAATGCATAAGCACAAATGGTGAAATGGTGATTGTTTTGTGTAGAGTACAAGCACAAGAAGTTCAAACCTGTTGGAGTGCAAAATGGACCATTGCTCGATGAGCAGGTTGCAGGTCAGATAGCAGTAAACTCCAACACCGACAATCAAGTGTAGACTCGGGTACAACCAACTTTCTCAAGAAAGAAGGCCCCAAACCTGGGAACAATGGCTTCAATCTGCAGAGCGTGTTGGCACTGAACTAAACAGGATTGAGACTGTGAACACAAGACTCACTTAAAGTAAGTATCATTATTAGACTGGTAAACAGCTTACATTTGTTTCTTCTGCTATTTTGTTTAGTATCTGGAATGCCTGCATTAAAAGAAATGGAAAAGGGTTTTACTATATAGGTGATATACTATATACAACATCATTCTATCAGGGTTGTGCAAAATTCAGAATCGAGAAATTGGGTTTCGCCCATTGGAGCCTTTTCACAGAATATGATGATGTGTCTGCTCATTTACTAAAAATTAAACTAATTTTTAACTCAACAAGCAAAATTCGTCAAGACACATTGAATGTTGCCTTAACAAAGCCTGAAATTTTAGACTAATCTATAAATAGAATGACAAAAAAATGCATTTTATTTAACATGTTAACCCATACCCCACTTTATTTTTTTACTGACACTTTTCTATTCATACTGTTTTAATCCCTCATTTCATTGATCGGACATCTCACTTACCCTTCTATGCTTTTGCCCTTCTTAAAAAACATTCAAATGATCTTACGTGGACTTAGTAATAAAATTAGTAATAAAAAAATCGCCTCCTTAAGTTCAGGAATTTAATTTCTCAATTCAGTTCTGAATGGTGCACAACCCTGCGTTCTAACATGCTTACCTGTGCAGGTGGGAAAGTTGGCATGCCCGGCAGAGTTACCAGATCCAACAACTCGTTTGAGGACAATGGGTCCAAAAATGTAGCGCCCATTTCTGGCAGCATACCATGTAATGAGGCCATTGCCGAAGCTGATAAGATACTGGCATTTAAAGACTTCAGGGCCGTTCCAAGCCAATGCGAGAGCTGCGGATAAAAGAAATCTACATAATTAACACTTGAAACATTATTATGCAATGCACATAATATGGAAAATAAAGGCTCACTCTGCCACTTCCACTGACGTGTCCCTCTGATACACATCGAGCCAGCTGCTGCCACAGGGCGGGTGAGAGATTTGATGAAGACAATAGCTGCTGTAAGTCCTCAGAGTTCAGGTAACATATAAGAACTCCTAACCTGTTGTGAGAAACATGGTGTTTTTTTCTTGTACTTGTTATTATTTATGTCAACTGATATTGAACTTGAATTTGTACCTTGTTATGTTGTCACTCGTCAGATTCTTCCCCCTGCTGAAAACAGTACGAAGTACATGGTGCCCCCTTGTGGCATCCAGACTGCTGTTCCCCAACATCTCGATTAAGGGCGTGAGCTGTAGGTCAAACATTCAGATGTTACTTTCAGCATGTGAAAAGTAAAAAAAAAAAGCCTGGATCCCCAGAAGGAGACGTTACTTACTTGTTGAGATGTGAGCAGCTGAAAGTGACTGACTGGGAGATGTGGAAGTAAGGGCAGAATGGAGCTGAGGAACAATGGAGGCCATGAAGGGACATCTCCAGCTTCGCTGGACTGCAACAGTCGTTTTACGAAGGCTTGTTTTTGTGGAGACTTCATCTCAGAGCTGTGATCTCTAATAGCCATCAGTCTGGAGCGATTGAACAAGAGTTAAAATCATGATCACATGGAGAATTGAATTATGAGGACACTGCTATAATTTCAATATGATCCACTTACACACTTTCATTGACCATGAGGGAGGCAGGGAAGGTCATAATGTCAGAGACAGACATGTATGGTATAAATTGGGAGAGGTCGATGAAAAGCTCTGGTGTGACACGTGGAAACTTGTGAATGAAAGCAGCTGTCATGGTTTCCATGGCCTCTTGTTCTTTTGGAGAGACCTGTGAATAACAGCAGTTATACATGTTTATATACTCCAAAGTAGGGATGCATGATAATTGATGATATTAGACAGTTTTTATTTATCAGTATTGGATATTTAATTGTGCATGCTCATTTTCTATATTTTTACATTTTCTCTCATCTAATGCTCAAAGTTATCCTTTAAAAGCACTAACAATTCAACTAAATGTAATCTTTAACAAATCTCAAAATGAATATATTTATTTACTATTACAGTTGAAATGCAAAAATTATTTTTTTTAGGCAAAAACAAATGATCATTATCAGCCAGAATTGTAAATTCATTTCATAAATCATTTTAATTTTAACTGTATCTTATATGACTATATTTCAGCCACAACATGAAAATTATAAGTATCAGCCAGATATCACTCTTTTGGAATAAAATCTGAAATGACCTCAATCATGTAAATTGTTTTTTTGTTCACCTGTATAGTTTCCACTTGAAGTTGATTCCAACTCTGATGAACATGGGAAAGGAATCTTTTCACAGCATCTTTTTCTGCCGACAGAACTACACTGCGAATACTCTCTCTAGGCATCTGTAGGTACTCCTTGGAGTATATAAATGTCAGCATTAGACAAATGTGTACTGACAAAACAGTGCAGTTATAGACATCAGTAACAGGGTTAAATTCATTAACTTCTTACTAACTAGCATCAAGAAACTACAATATGGAAAGTGATAAGAACTATATTTTATGTGTTGGGTCTGTATTGGGTTTAATTCAAGGGTTTTCAAACTCAATTATGCAGAAAAATGTAATTATATTTTAATTATTTGTTCTGGTTTTAGCACAATGATCATTTTGGAGTCAATGTCATGTCTTTATATCACATCACACTTTCTAATTTTCTCAATTATTTCTATAGCTATCTTCATATTTAAAACTGGTGATTATCGTATTTAGGGCTCTCTTGCATCAGAAAGCTTGAAAACCCCTTGGTTGAACTGACTAGATGGAGATAATGAGTTATACCTGCATTAAAAATCTTAAAGCAGAAGAGTTGCCTTCCCTCTGAATAAGATCCCACAGGACAGGCTGCTGGGGAGAAAAGTCTTTGAAACTGAATGCATCAAACTGTGCATGGTAATATAATAATAATATACTACTAGTAAAAGTCTATGCAATGCATGACATACACTGAAACAGCTTAAAAGGTCTTCTTTTAAGGTTGAGTTTTGCTCTCTCTTCAGGAAGATGCCAACAGTGTGAAGTACACTTAAGGATGCATCTGGCCGTAGAGTGGCCCAGAAGGAAGCATTGTCCTGGAGGCTGGACAGAAGAATGGCCTGACCCAGGCCCTGACGCACCTCTCGTTCTCCCTCCTCCAAACCCGCTGAGAGCCCTACTACAAAATCCAACACTCGAAGCACATAGCTTACTGTAGCCAACCAACCCGTGCGTTCATCCATTACTCCTTCACATAGAGTGAGCTTATGAATGACGTCTTGTAAAACGGGCAAGGGGTTCACACAAAGTTGAGAGGTGTCAAAGTCATAAGGTGCTGGCAGCATGTCAAACAGCTTCTGGAGGACGCACTTGGAGCCCTGTGATTCTTCAGAGTTCAAACAGTAGTCTAAGAGCGAAGGCTGCTTTTGAACTAATGTGAGGTACAGTGTGGCGTTTTTGCAAATATAGTCCTTCAAACCAGCTTTACTGCTGCAAAGCTTAAGGGCGGTGGAGTTCACAAATTGTTCTGCCTTCCAGTTTAAGTAGTCACAGTTGTCTTTGGGGGCACCGTGAGAGTGATTAGGGACTTTGGCGCAGTACTCCGCCGCCCAGCTCCCGTCTTGTGGTATTTGAGACGACTCATTTCCGCACAAAGAGGCAATAAGGGCTGTGTTATTGGGCAGAAAACACCTTCTAAAATCCTGGGCAGTTAGGGTTTTGCTGCTTAGCAGTGCTAGGCAATCCTCGGTGGCGTCTGGAGGAGATCCCCCAGAAACATCATTGGATAGCTGAAGACAGAGGTCATCAATACTTGATTGGTTGAGGTAATGGTAATCCCTTGTAGACTCTACCTGAGAAAATTTCAAAGCAAAGTGATTTAGGCAGATTTAAAGGTGCAGTAGGTGATTCTCCACAGAAACATTTTTTGTTATACTGGTTGAAATTCTTCTCATATCCTGATAGCAATCACTATGTCAAACTGTCTAAATGTATTTTTATAAATATATATCGTCTGTGGAAGGTGTAGGACCCTAAAATGTTCATCCAATCTTTATAGTCGGTCCGAATTAAATAATATGATGTCCTACCTGCCTGTCAACATATGTTTTTACATACCCTAGCGCACCCTGTTTGCGCAGACATCATACATCATAAGCACGTTTCATGCTGTGCAGAGTTTATGTAGACAGACGTCAGTCGCGGAGCACCGCAAACAAACAGCAGCCACCTTTTACAGTTCCTAACGAATCAAAACAATGACCTTATGATGTGTTCACGCCATAACTACCGTAATTAAGAGATGGCCACCCGTGACGTTTTAACCGGAGCTGTTCATGTCCTCAGATTCGGAATTATGCGTTTCCATGTTTAAACACCAAAATGAATCTGCAGCCGTGTGGTATATGCTCTCTTTGTGTTTCGGAGGATTAGTTCAACCAAAAAATTCATTTCTGTCATTAATTACTCACCCTCATATCGTTCCACACCTGTAAGACCTTCATCATCTTCGGAACACAAATTAAGGTATTTTTGATGAAATCTGAGAGCTTTCTGATCCCCAAGAGAAAGCAACATAATTACCACATTCGAGGTCCAGAGAAGTAGTAAAGACATTGTTAAAATAGTCAACGTGACTACAGTGGTTCAACCTTAATGTTATGAAGCGACGAGAAGCGATCAGAAACCTCTTGGATTTCATCAAATATATCTTAATTTGTGTTCCGAAGATGAATGAAAGTCTTATGGGTGTGGAACGACATAAGGGTGAGTAATTAATGACAAAAATTTTGGAGTTATCTAACCCTTTAACCAAAGTCTTATGGGTTTGGAATGACATGAGGGTGAGTAATTAATGACAGAAATTTAGTTTTGGGTGAACTAACCTTCTGAAACACAAAGAGAGAATTTTTTTTAATGCCAGGATTTTCACTTTAATATTTTCATGGAAACAGAAACTAAAAGTAGCTCAATGTACCTGATGTGCATGTTGCAGCCAGAATGTAGAGTTGGCACACACTGTTTTGTTAAATTCATGAGCGAAGAATTCGCTGCAAACGTGAACCCAAAGAAAATCTTCCTCCGCTGCCGAGAGGTACCAAGCAGCATCGGAGCAGGTCGCGTGCAGGTCTGCCCCATAATGGTTGACTTCAGGATCCTGTGAGCCATCCTCTCCATCAAAAAGATTGCAGTAGAGGAATACGGTAAAATTTGAGACCCCAGTGAGACCAGGGATAGAGGCATTACAGGCAGCTTCTAGAATCTCTGCTGAGAGTGAGGGGATTGAATCACTCTGCTCCTGGACTTTTGGCTGGGATTGGTGAAGTTTAGCCCTTCTAGATGAGGGCTGAGGTTTCAAAGTCCTTGTTTCCTCTTCTGGAGAGGGGCAGGTCATGAAAGACGGCATGCTGGGTAAACCATCCGACCTGAAACCCATCGCTTGAGCATTCCATGTCAAGTTATGTCTAATTCCCCTGTACAAAGAGGACAAAAAAACTTGTTAATTTATGATAATCTTCTTTATACACTTAGAAATAAGTCTGAAATGTTTTCCTGATTCTCATGGCACTTACCACAATATTAACTGCCTGAGGTCACCTTTACAAAGAAACAAAAATGAATGGAAAATTTCTGGGTGAATAGTTTATTGATACAAATCACAGATGATTGCAGAACACTGTTGATTAATTGAGGAAAATGGAGAGCTGGCCACTGTATTATACAATTGGCCTTGATGTAACAGCATAGCTGTGCACATAATACCAGGGGTGTATGGTTACCGGCATAAAAGAAAGAGGAGATTATCCAGGCTATAGGATTTAGAGTAACAAAGATATGGTTAATGACTAACAATGCCATTGTGATTTTAGTCAGGGTTGTGCGCCATTCAGAATTAAATTGAGAATTTCTTACAAATGTAATTTCTTTCATTTAAACTGAATTAACAAAAGGATGCAGAATTTGAATTTTTAATGTAGAAAAGTAGAATTAAAATGAAATAAAATGATGGCTGTAATTTGTAACTATCATACACCCGGCACAATGCGACGCCAGGCACAACACAAGTGTTTTTTGCTAGTTTCAGCTGACACAGTTATCATTTTCACATCCAGCGCCACATTGTTTAAATAGAAAATGCACTTGCACCCATCTGTTCGCCCATGGGTGTGCTGGTCTGAAAACGAGGTGTGTTCAGGTGCATTGTTGGCGTGTTGCTATTTTGAGGCAACTGAAAACGACTGCGCCATTGACTTTAGACCAGGTTTCAATTGGTCAATGGCACAGTCGTTGTAGTATTAAAGGCATTATATTATATTATAGTATTGCAGTATTATAGGTGGGTGCACAATGCGTGTACACTCTGCTTGTTATATATGCCGCAGCACACAAACATGCCAAATATTAAAAACAAAAGGATTCCTCTCTGGAGAAGCATTCAGTCTTTCCACTTGCAAATTTAGCTATGTCAATAGTGAATCCGCCATGGCGCAAACGCAACTGGCTTTTAAAGGGAATGGGAGATGAGACTCTGATTGGTTTATTGCACATTAGGCCCAAAAAAACCCATGACTCATTAAGAGACTTGGTACAATCCTTTTTGAGCATGCACCTGGCGCGCCGACCGTTTTTTCTGTTGTTAAACTAGCAAAAGAGGATTCAGACATGCTCTAAGTGCAACTGCGCCATGCTCTTCAGACCATGTGCTTAGATCGTTAAAATAGGGCCCTTAAAGTTTGTCAAGAACTTAAAATGATGCTTGTTAAAGTCTTGCTTGAAAGTTGTGAGGTTTAAAGGCTTATAGGCCTTACAGACAGAACAAGATAGATAGATAGACAGACAGACAGACTGATTGATTGATTGATGGGAGGGAGATCATGAATATATACAAACTATATGCATGCACAGGGCCTGAAATTAACACTCATGAAGTGTCAAATGTGAGTAAAATTCGTTGTTGGCGAGTATATGAAATGGTGTCAAACGGCAGTTGGCCAGTAACAGTTTTTATGAATTCTAATGATGCAAAATTGTGAGAACATGAACATGAACATGAACAAACATGAACAACGATCGGGACACTTGACTGTGCAGTGTTGCATCATCACGTAAGTTTAAGCTTTGCCAATTTAAATATTCAAGCTCAAGAAGATGCAAAAGGGAGCTCGATTCGTTACTCGTGCGAATACTGAATTGTGCTCTCTTTCACATATTCTTGCACTTGAACAGACATCAAAATGCCCGTCTTGGTAAGAATCCTTAGTCAGTTATGTCTCGGTTTTGTCCAACGTACTGTCACAGTGCTTGCATTCTCCGTCTTCATTAGTTTACAATATGTTTAACAGCCCTGTCTAATATGTTGTTAGATAGAACTGTTATACAAAGAAAGTAGACAGTATATGAAAAATTATTAGCATTTGCCGTGTGGTTGATGCCCAATGTCGCTAGCTGAGCAGAAATACATAATCATGTTTCGCTTGGTCCGCTCAAAGTCGCTCTGGATTTTCTCCTTAGAGTAAGGTTGAGAGGTCCATCTATCACTGTTTTCCATGTTTATAGAGTTAGTCCGTGGAGTGAATATATAGGCTATGTACACAGCTTTTAAAAAATGACGGGCACTGATGTTTCACGTTCATTCGACCAATCAGCGTACACTTACGTCACTGGTAGTTCCTTTTGTACTGGGTTAGACCTTTTAAACTGAAATATTTGTGATTCGCCTATCACAACGTAACATGCTATTTATTGATGTAATCAAACCTTTGAACGATTACAAAATCATGGCATCCGTAATTGCGATTAGAAATTTGATTAGTTGTGCAGCCCTAGTAAATAGTATGCATTATAGATTTAAGAGTCTGTTTAAAGGCTAAAAATACAACAGTACTATACTTGCCTACAGAACATCTTCCATGATGACTGTACTGTGATTCGTCCACCATGCTGCTCACATCATCCAGCAGTGCCTTGGTCATATGTGACACTTTTCTTCTCAGATTACTATACAAACTGCGGCCAACATTGTGCAGAAATCCATGTCTAAGGTTATCCAAGCCCTGCAGGAGAGCGGGATTACGCTCAGCAAACTGTACTGCCCTTTCTCCTGCGTTTGACCTTGACAAAGCCTGAAGAAGCAGTGCCTGCATAGAAGCAAGGCTCTCTGAATCAATGCCCGATTTGTTCAGCAAGAGCTGCTCCTCAAGAAGCACCTCAGGTGGTACGAGAAAGGGTTTAAAACGTCCTGTAGAGAGCGTGGCATCTCTTTGATTGTTTTCCACACTCACAGGGTGTAGACTGACCACAGGTTTCCAGTTCCTGGTCTCCATGAAGCTGATGAGCTGGTCAAGCCAGCTCAGGTTGAAGGCACAATCATTTCGTCCTTTCAGGACACAGATGAAACCCTGGAGACCTGCGACAGCCTGGCCGTACGTCCCACTGACCACAGCTTGTAGAACAGTTTCAAGCAAAGCGCTGATGGTCTTCCAATTCTGAGAAACAAAAGTCAAGATGGGTTTTTGAGGCTGGCGTTCAGTGAGGGTCAGAATGCTTTGTACCAACCCAAGAAGTCCATCCCAATGTGGGCTGCCCCTGAGCGACAGAAACAGATCCTGAAGCCTGAAAGTGGGTCGCGGGGGACTCTTCCCGTCCCATATTCCAAGTGACGTTTCCCTTCCGGTCTGAAGAAGAGAATAGAGCAGGTTCCCCCAAAACTGGTCATCGCTAAAAGGTTGCTGCCGATCATCTAACTCTGCGCTCATCTCTTGCAGGTACATGGAGATGTTATAAAGGAATCCTGACAGCCTGTTTCGATCGAAGGCTTTGTTTAAAGATGGGAGACTCTTGCTTTTCCTTGGCAGGACACCCAGAGACTTGAGACCTCCCATAATGCTCCTCACTATTGAATGAATTTGCTGATCCTTTTGTCTTTCCACTGGTGGCTGTACTCTGTATGGATTCCATCCTCCACCCTTCCTCCATATCTCAACAAGTTCTTTCAAAATCGCCTCCTTTTGGTCCTCTTTTTTGCTCGCTAACATGAGAAAAACATTCATGCAAGTTAGACTGGGAAACAAATTGAGTCATTGTACCAACAAACACCTCAAACAGCCTGAATTGTCTTACCTCCAGTAGTAGCTGATACTTGTTCCAGTAAAAGCAAAATGATAACAATTCCCAGCTTGCCCATCCTGAGTTTCATTGCCTCAAGGTAGAATGGACAAAGTCATTTTGTTGTCCTTGTAAGACTGCATTTATGTTCCTTTAGGAGCTGACGGAGACATTAAGAGAGTAAAGTGTCACACTGTGGAGTGCGCATGAAATCTTAATGACTATCCACTGTCACTTGGCTAAACTTTCACAAAGAAAAGTTTGCTGCTTTAAGTCTAAACCAAACATTATATTAAAATATATTTTTATAAAAATAAATAGCAAAAAAAGGAAACATTCTGACATTTCCTAAATTTGTAAAACACTTTAAGAATTTTTTTCAGTACTTACATATCAGCAGTTGTCTGTTTAATCCCGTCCGTATCTGTGGAAATAGATTGGATGTGTCTAGGATTGCAAGTGTGAGCAAATTATTTCTCCGTCTCTCTCTCTCTCTCTCTCTCTCAGCATTTGTCACTTTTTAATACGCTCCCCCTCCCAGTCTTTGAGATTCAATTGGATCCTCAAAAGCTAAAGCTTCATGTTTCAGCGACATCGTTCCATCATGTGCCAGCTGACTGTGTGCTGGAGTGAGAGGCTAGAGGCTCAGGGATGTAATATGAGAAAAGAGAAAGGCCAAGGAACTTTGAGATGGTATACTCTTGTATCACAAGGCAATTTCATAGTAATTAAGATTAAAGGAGTTACAAAGGTAGGTCATTACTGCGACTGAGGCTAAAACAGGGCAAAGTAGATATACAATAGATAATGCACATCTGCTGCATAACAAAAAAATCAATTGAAGAATAGTTATTTTGATGGAAATGTTCCAAAAAATGTATTTCACTCATTCTTTATGGTGATAATGACACATATTGCCAGTGTTATTTTAGTATTATTTATTTACTATTATAGTGTCCATTCATATTTTGAATTAGCTTTTATTTTCGGTTTTAATAATTGTATGTGAGTCAATGACGTGATGGGTTATTTTTTTGTCCAAAGGCCTTAATAACAATAAAAAACAAAGATATGACATCCAAAGTATGTAAGGTACTCCAACTAGATCTCTTATATTGAATCCAAAAGGTTTTAATTATATTTTGCTACATATAAAGGTATGCTACATATAAAATGTCATTCATTACGTCCAAAGACCAATACAGCCATTTGATTTGTGATTATAATATCATAAAATATAATAAATGTATATATTTTTATTCTGGCATGATTTTATAACATCATATATCAACATAGTGCAAAATGGTATTAACATTATGTGTAGAAGTCGTTGCTTTATTATGAGAAAGAATGTCTGGAAAAATTACTTTCATTAATGTCATTCGGAGTAACCAATATAAAGGGACTATTTTGGATCAAGTCGTGCGGTCAATATCATATGACAGGTTGTGACATCATTCAGACACCTGCAAAAGAACCACATGGTCGTGAAGCAAAGTAACTCTCTCTTAACTATCTGAAAAATTCATGTTTTCATTTGATCATACGCATGTCCCGAAACATCAGGTCATTCGGTACAACTGCTATAAAACATGGAAAATGTTGTAATATTTTAAAAACTTGTGCTAAATATAAAAATTTTGATTGTCCTTTTGCTAGCTAGCTAGATATCAGCCTGTTAGCATTGTTTGAAAATATCGTCATTCGGTATAACCAAAAGTGTCATTTGGTGAAACCGAAATTTTGGTTAAACTGAATAACTTTTTTGGTGACAAATTTTGTCCATCTTGTAAAAAAATGACAAAAGCAGTGTTAATTGATTATAAAACTTCACATTAATTATATCTCCATTATCCTGAATCACTATATGAGCCCATTTTTATTCCTCAATCTGACATCTCATGAAGTAATCTTCACCTGTGCTAACACTGATATAAAACTGTACCCTTGTCCTTATGGGTATTGTTTTTCCTATGTGGCAGCCAGCAGGTCGCCTACAGCTGTCATAAAACAAAAAAAGCGTCGGCACACAATCAGGCCCTTCACTGATGTTTCAAATCATCTCTCTCTTGTCTGAGGCCTGTCTACAGCACCTGAAACCTGAGTGGGTTGAGTGAAAGGCACAGCACAGCCTCCCCACAAGCCTTTTAATTCTGTGTTGCTGTCGCCTGCAGCGGAACAATAACTTCCTCTTGTATTATTGATGCCTGAGGGAGCGGCGGTCACTCTGCAGCATGGAGCTCAGTTGGCTGCAGGAATTTTAAATGAGAAACTTTACTCCTCATGCCTTTGACTAACTCCACTCAAAGCGCACACAGCAGTCAGCTTGTTTGTTTTCTCTGATGTGCATTTGACTAAAAACAATCTGCAAAATGAATAAATGTATTACAAATAAAAACAGTATTACAAATAAATAAAGCTCACAGATCAAATGTAGACAAACTCAAGACAAGAGCCTTAACTCAAGTCTATCTTAACTTATTCAGGCATGTTAGACTAACTAAAGCTTTCCTGTAGCTCAGTGGTTAGAGCGTGGCACTAGCAATGCCAAGGTCATGGGTTCGATCCCAGGGATTGCACATACTCAGATACAAATGTATAGTATAATGCAATGTAAGTCGCTTTGGATAAAAGCGTCTGCCAAATGCATAAATGTAAATGTAAATGTAACTAGAGTTCCAAAGCATACACCGATCAGGCATAACATTATGACCACCTTCCTAATATTGTGTTGGTCCCCTTTTTGCTGCCAAAACAGCCCTGACCCGTTGAGGCATGGACTCCTCTAGACCCCTGAAGGTGTGCTGTGGTATCTGACACCAAGATGTTAGCAGCAGATCCTTTAAGTCCTGTAAGTTGCGAGGTGGAGCCTCCATGGATCGGACTTGTTTGTTCAGCACATCCCACAAATGCTCCATTGGATTGAGATCTGGGGAATTTGGAGGCCAAGTCAACACCTCAAACTCATTGCTGTGCTCCTCAAACCATTCCTGAACCATTTTTGCTTTGTGGCAGGAGCATTATCCTGCTGAAAGAAGACACAGCCACCAAGGAATACCGTTTCCATGAAAGGGTGTACATGGTCTGCAATAATGCTTAGGTAGGTGGTACGTGTCAAAGTAACATCCACATGGATGGCAGGATCCAAGGTTTCCCAGCAGAACATTGCATCACACTGCTTCCGCCGGCTCCACCAGGCCACCTTCTTCCATTGCTCCGTGGTCCAGTTCTGATGCTCACGTGTCCACTGTTGGCTCTTTCGGCGGTGGACAGGGGTCAGCATGGGCACCCTGACTGGTCTGCAGCTATGCAGCCCCATACGCAACAAACTGAGATGCACTGTGTATTCTGACACCTTTCTATCAGAACCAGCATTAACTTCTTGAGCAATTTGAGCTACAGTAGCTCGTCTGTTGGATCGGACCACACGGGCCAGCCTTCGCTCCCCCGGGGCATCAATGAGCCTCGGCCGCCCATGACCCTGTCGCCGGTTCACCACTGTTCCTTCCTTGGAGCACTTTTGATAGATACTGACCACTGCAGACCGGGAACACCCCAAAAGAGCTGCAGTTTTGGAGATGCTCTGACCCAGTCATTTAGCATCACAATTTGGTCCTTGTCAAACTCGCTCAAATCTTTACACTTGCCCATTTTTCCTACTTCTAACACATCAACTTTGAGGACAAAATGTTCACTTGCTGCCTAATATATCCACCCACTAAAAGGTGCTGTGATGAAGAGATATTCAGTGTTATTCACTTCACCTCTCAGTGGTCATAATGTTATGCCTGATCGGTGTATATTGGTCCAATGTCATGTTATCAAGTAAATATGGTCATGCATGACGAAAAGCTATATTTCAATGCCTTTGCAAGCAAACACAAAGTTTCTTTGGGGAACACAAATGTTTAGCGAGCAAACGCAAAAGCATTGAAATATAATTTTTCCTTCAGTCTCATATTTTTGTTCCCCAAAATAACATGTTGTCAGACATATATACCAAACAGCACTTGCCAAGTGTTCATTTTAGGCCCTTATTTTCACATCTCTGACTCATATGTCTGGTTGAGTCAAAAAAGGGGAAAAAAGGCTAGCAATCCACATGCGTATAGTAGCCTATATATAGTTTAAATATATATATATATATATATATATATATATATATATATATATATATATATATATATATATATATATATATATAGTATAGTGTTCCATACATTTTGCTTGTGAGGTTTCAAGCAATCGTAAGGTCAAACTTTGGCATTCAGAAAGTAATCAACTAACCTTTAGAAAGAAATATAATTCAAGAAAATACAACACTAATATTACAAAATAGCATGACACAAGCAAGAGTGTCTCGTTTGTTTTCTTAAGACTGTTAATACAAAACTTAAGAATTCAAATTCTTAAAAATATCCTTCCTAAGGATTTGGTTCACCCCTCATGTCGTTCCACACCCGTAAGACCTTCGTTCATCTTCAGAACACAAATTAAGATATTTTTGATGAAATCCAAGAGCTTCTGAAGGTACAGAAAGTTAGTAAAAACATCATTAAAATATTCCATGTGACTACAGTGGTTCAACCTTACCGTGCGTTCACATTGCCGCCGGCGAGAGTGTCAAAGTGACAGGAAGTCATTCATTTTCAATGTGTGCCGGCGGCAAGCTCCAGCGAGAGCGGCGCGACGCATCTTGGACGGTGAGAGCGTTGAGGAGAGTTGAAGTCAGGTCAACTTTATGGTAATGAGCTATGACATGGTTCAGCGGCAACCAATCGGAATGTAGAGGTCCTCAACTTGTCATTTACTTTGACCCTCCCGCTGGCGGTGATTTGAAGGCACAATACAGCATTGTTGGCAGGGCAGCAAGGACGAATTTTGACGGTCTCGCCAGCGGCGGTGTGAATGCACAGTTAATGTTATGAAGCGACGAGAATACTTTTTGTGCACAAAAACAAAACAAAAATAACAACTTTATTCAACAATTTCTTCTCTACCCTGTCAGTCTCCTACGCTGTTTACGTCCAGCACTGCAGGGTTCTAGTCAGAACTTCTCAGTTTCATGAAACAGTTTTATTAATTACCTCAACAGCTTTTCTAATAAAGAATGAATGACGACGGTTCAGTGGCAGGATTTTTTTAAGCTTTCCGTCTGACAACAGTCCCACCTGCCGGTAGAAACAGGTACTGTTTAACAGCTGACTATTTAAATAGAGGGTATGCAATTATGTAATTTTCCCGCCGGAATGCGCTCCCTCAGCTGGACTGAGTGGCAAAAGAATCTGCTGCATGACTGGATTTAATAGGGGAAACTGCGAAAACGTGAGTAAAACAAACGATTACAGGTTGGGATCGAAAGTGTTCTTTATAACATGTCAAAGAAACCTAATCCATGATATTGACATGCAGCATGCAGTCGTGTTTCCTGACATTTATATGTCCCTGATTTTGACGCCAGGGAAATACATAAAGCAAATCTGCCTGTGTATATTTATATAACTACAATATAAGTAGGTCTAAATCAGAGTGAACACTTATATCAATGTTATATCGTCATATTGTCCAGCCCTAAAACTTAAAACACCCAATTATGCAGAATATAAGATGGTAAATATTTAATTGATGAGTTGAACACAATATATAACAGTACAATATATAGGGTATGATTTGACCCCAAAATCCAACATTTTGACACAAATCCACGTTTCTCTGCCTGGAGTCCAGCTGTTTCTGTGAATTGCAGCAAAGAAGACTATAGAATAACACAAGACGCGTCACTCGTATTGTTTTGAATAGGAGAAAGTGCAACGCGCAATATGGCGGAAAAAGATGTCCTGCCTTCTAAATAAGAGCCAATCGCGTCACTGCAGCAGCCGTTAAGCTACGGTTCCTATAGGAACAGTCAGACGCTCGCCTCTGAAATGAGGCACAAGAGACGCGCATTTAGGTCTGCGCGTGCGCATTAGCTTGAGCCAGCCTAAAAAATACCGTTTTTTTGTCATGATTCGAGCGTTTGGGGGAAAAAAATTATGAGACAGTTGTCAGATTTCATTGGTGATTTCAAATATGAAATTTAATTGAAAGCTTGGCGAACAGCTTTGGAGAATTTGATGTTTCCCCATTCAAAGAGATAAGAGCTGCACTTGAATGCCTGAAAGGCGTCTCAAAGATGGCCGCCGAGTGAAATGACTTGTCTTAAAGGGACTTTGATTGCAGCGATTCTTTTTTTCTGTAGCTTTTGGCAGTCTGTAAAAATATACCTCAGATTTTGTGTCAAAGCTATTTGTACAGTCAATCACAAAGCTCTTTCCCATTTTGGATGTGTTTTGTGTGTTTTTCGTGGCATTCACGCTGAAAACCAATGCTGCCGTTCAGTGGGCGTAACCGCAGTCATAACGGTCGACGGTGACGTCACGTGCAGTTTAGTGGAATGTGGGTGTAAGATAAACGGTAATCTACCTCAGCCAGCAGCGCAGACTGCTTTTAAAGGATTACTTCACTTTCAAATTAAAATTTCCTGATAATTTACTCACCCCCATGTCATCCAAGATGTTCATGTCTTTCTTTCTTCAGTCGAAAAGAAATGAAGGATTTTGATGAAATGATTCCAGGATTTTTCTCCATATAGTGGACTTCAATGGACTCCAAATGGTTGAAGGTCAAAATTACAGTTTCAATGCAGCTTCAAAGGGCTTTAAACATACCAGACGAGGAATAAGGGTTTTATCTAGAGAAACCATCGCTCATTTTCTTAAAAATAAATAAATAAACATAAATTAACAATCAATGCACTAGCTCGATCTCTTCTTCCTCTTCTCTATTTGAATTCCAGCAGTGTATTACTGCCCTCCACAGGTCAAAGTTTGAACTAAATTGTCATATACAATATTCTAGTGCAAGTATATAACAATTAGTTCAAACTTTGACCTGTGGAGGGCAGTAATACACTTATGCTGCCGGAATTCTAATAGAGAAGAAGAAGAGCAGCTAGTTCAAGATGACCATTTATTGTTAATTTATGTTTATTTATTTATTTTTAATAAAATGAGTGATGGTTTATCTAGATAAGACCCTTATTCCTCATCTGGGATCATGTAGAACGCTTTGAAGCTGCACTGAAACTGTAATTTTGACCTTCAACCTTTTGGAGGCCATTAAAGTCCACTATAAGGAGAATAATCCTGAAATGTTTTCATCAAAAACCTTAATTCCTTTTCGACTGAAGAAAGAAAGGCATGAACATCTTGGATGACATGGGGGTGAGTAAATTATCAGGAAATTTAAATTAGAAAGTGAACTAATCCTTTAAGTACTTAGATAACAAAATAAATGTTATACAACCTATATTTTATTTGTGAAATTAAACATTCTATATTCCAAAAGATCAGAGGCCCCAAAGCCTATTATACCTGCTGGCTGTCATATTAAAAATATCTATATGGCCATTAGTCCCCATGGTATCGATATCAAAATGGTGTGAAAATGGAGTGGCTGTAACTTTGGAAATCCACTAGCCACAGTGACCGGTGAGCAAAAAAGTTAATGTCAAGCACTGAAAAAAATGTATTATGGGCATGTGAATAAGAAAACTGCAATGTATATGACTGGTAATCCATCAGCTAAATATTTCCCTCTGTAAAATAAATATAAATGAAATAGAAACCTCGCAGCAACCTTAAATCTAAATTTTACATCAATGCTGATATGACTAGTTTTTTTTTTTTTTTTTTTTTCCAGTCACAAGGCAGTCATGTGCGGTGTAGTCATACCAGGAACCGCAGCTCTATGCCATGGAGTCAAGTGGAAATAACTAACTAAATACTGTTGTATTGAAGTAGCCATATGATTCCAACAGGGGGCGCTCCGCGGCTCAAAAACAAACTGCACTCTTTTAATACGCTCAGATATTATATTCTAGATATTAATAATCATACTTTATTTAAAATATTAAATATAACTACAGAAATGTCGATTATTTCAGTAGCATTAGACGTTAAGTTTGAACGTCAAGCGATTAAGTCAAACCGGAAGTACGTTATAGGTCATAAAACAAGGGGCGGAACTTACGACTGACAAACATGCAGTGGCGAGTCGTCAGATGTTAAACCTGATCACAATGAAACGCTAAACTATTATGAACATCAAAAATCATGGAGCTCGTCATTCAAAGACAGCGCTTTACATTAGAACATTTACCTGTATTTTATTAATCAGAGTCTGACAGAGGCGCCTGTCCTCTCTCTCTACTGTTTGTTTACATTTAGTTTCATTTTATGTGATTATATTTCGCCATGGATTACCTGCTGCAGGTGAAGGTGGGAGCGCTGGTTGGGCTGCTGTTCTTAACTCTGTTTTTTGGTTTAATTCCAGCACGGATGAAATGGTTTCGAGACAGTAGTGGAACAGGTAAATAATAATTTAAAGTCCTTTTGGGGTGTTGTCAATGATGTTTTCTTTCATTTGTCGCCTTATGTCATGTATTTATGTGCTGTATGTATGTTGTGCATCTGTTCACATATGTATATGTGTGCATATTTATGTATTTATGTCTACCACAGCATGAGGAATTTGTCTTTGTTTATATTTTGGGATTTTTATACCAGCACAAACTCATCAGGGTCCGCTGATAAGGTTTTCTCTAAACATGCATTTCACTAACAGATCACAGATGGACATCAGGGTGGAAGTGAAACTGTTTGAACATGCTTAAACAAGCAAAAACTGCTACTAAACACACATTTTTACCATTTCCGAAGGATCATGTGACCCTGAAGACTGATGCTGAAAATTCAGCTTTGCCATCACAGAAATAAATTGCATTTTAGAATATATTCAAATAGAAAACAGTTATTTTAAATTGTAAAAATATATTGCAATATTACTGTATTTTGGATCAAATAAATGAAGCCTTGGTGAGCAGAAGAGACTTTGTTTAAAAACATACATCCAAAATCTTTGACTTGTAGTGTATTCATTTGATTGCAGGTTTTACCATAGACACAGATGTCACAAATAATTGCTTGTGCGACCAGAATAGGATGTGATTTTCACACGGTTATGTGTTATCAGATTTATAGTTGAGTGAAATCAAAGTCCCTTTAAAGGAACAATCCACTTTTTTTGAAAATAGGCTCATTTTCCAGCTCCCCTAGAGTCTAGCAGTTGAGTTTTACCATTTTCGAATCCATTTAGCCGATCTCTGGGTCTGGCTGTACCACTTTTAGCATAGCTTAGCATAGTTCATTGAATCTGATTAGACCGTTAGCATCTCGCTCAAAAATGACCAAAGAGTTTCAATATTTTTCCTATTTAAAACTTGACTCTTCTGTAGTTACATCGTGCACTAAGACCAACGGAAAATGAAAAGTTGCAATTTTCTAGGCTGATATTCCGGCGTAATAATCAAGGATCTTTGCTGCTGTATCATGGCTGCAGCAGGTGCAATGATGTTACGCATAATATTACTGCGTAATATCATTATCGGCCTAGAAAAATGCAACTTTTCATTTTACGTCGGTCTTAGTACACAATGTAACTACAGACGAGTCAAGTTTTAGATAGGAAAAATATCAAAACTCTTTGGTCATTTTTGATGCTAACGGTCTAATCAGATTTAATGAACTATGCTAAGCTATGCTAAAAGTGGTACCGCCAGACCCGGATATCGGCTGAATGGATTTGAAAACGGTAAAACTCAACTGTTTAACTCCTAGGGGAGCTGGAAAATGAGCCTATTTTCAAAAAAAAGTGGAGGGTTCCTTTTAAGACAAGTCATTTCACTCGGCGGCCATCTTTGAAACGCCTCTCGGGCATCCAAGTGCAGCTCCTATCTCTTTGAATGGGGAAACATCAAATTCTCCGAAGCTGTTTACCAAGCTTTTGATTAAATTTCATATTTGAAATCACCAATGAACTCTGACAACAACTGTCATAAATTTTGTTTCTAAACGCTGGAATCATGACAAAAATGGTATTTTTCAGGCTGGAGCAACGTCTGACTGTTTCTATAGGAACCGGAGCTTCTAACGGCTGCTGCAGTGACGCGATGACTTTATCAATCGCTGATTGGCTCCTATTTAGAACGCGGGACTTATTCCGCCATATTGCTTGTTGCATTTGACGCGTTTTGTGTTATTCTATAGCTTTGGTATAATGTCATCAACGCTTTGGCTAGTTTGTTTTTAAGTTGTAAGGCTCTGTTTAATCAACTGTCTACTGCTAATTACAGTTACGCCAAAGACTTTAGGTTAGATAAAATGATCAGTTGATGGGTTCTGGGCTCCTGATTAAAATCCCTTCTGGCGAAACTTGATTTACTTTGGCTGATAATCTAAAAGAAGTGATTAGAGAAAGATTGCACCATTCATGTCTATCAGCAGCACCATTAATCAATGTAACGTGACTCTGATTTGTGTTTTTCTTTGTTTCCAGCAATCCACAGGGCTGTGCTGAGTTTTGTGAGCTGCTTCGCAGGAGGCGTCTTCTTGTCCGCCTGTTTATTAGACATCATCCCAGACTACCTCTCTGACATACATGTAGTGCTACAAAAACAAGGCCTAGATGTGAGCTCACTGAATTATTCTGAATTAGTTCAAATCAATCATTTCCATGCTTCTAATACCAATTCTCCTCATCTTCCAGGAGGGCTTCCCGCTTGCAGAGTTCATCATGGCATGTGGCTTCTTCACAGTCTTGATCTTAGAAAAAATGGTTCTGAGCTGCACAGAGGGCCGCAGAAATGAGGAGACGGCTCCTCTTTTAGCTCCCGCGGGTCACGGACATGCCCATGGACGGCATTCGCTGAATGATCTGGAGGGGAGTGGTCATCACGTCCACGTGGATCTTCACGCGCACTCGTCCTTCCGCTCCTTCATGCTCTTCCTGTCGCTCTCTCTCCACTCGGTGTTTGAGGGTTTGGCCATTGGCTTGCAGACCACAGACACCAAGGTGATTTATTGAGTTTTGTTTTGTTTGATGACTCGGTGTTGAGTCACTGTGCTGACCTTGTTAGAAAACTGATAAAGTTTTGAGGGCAAAGGTTTACAGTTTGGTTTAGCATCGTGACTCAAAATCATGATGTTTTTGTAGGGTTTTATCATGTTATGTGACATCCTTAGGATGCCAAAACACTTTAAATTCATTAAAGGGACAGTTCACACAAAAATAAAAATGATCCCTTAATTTACTCACCCTCAAGCCATCTTATCTTCGTTCAGCCCAGTCAGAGTTATATTAAAAAATCTCCTGGATCTTACAAGATTTGGAAACATATTTCATAAATTATGAAAACATATTTTTTAATGTATCAGCACTACTTAGGAGTTAATCAAATTGCATTGTAAAGTTCAAACTCTAAGCTTTCAAATGACACCTATTTTGTGTTGATCAAGACAGTAGTTTTGAAACGTGATTATTCTTTTCATAACTAGGTGGCGATACACTCAGTTTTAGAGGGACTACTTAGCAATTGTTAAGAGTTGATCAAAATGGTTAAATGCATTAAAAAGCTGAGCTTTAAAATGATACATATTTTGTATTATTCAATTCAGTGATTTGCTTGATTTTTTTTTTCGCAGGGGTGGAGGGGTACAATACATCAATTGTCGATTTGCGATACAAAGAATCTGGAGCGATTTTGATATTTTCCAATATATCGTGATTGTGACTTGAATCAATTCTTCTGAGCTTAGTTTTTAACAGCAGATGGCACTACATGCTTTAGAAACACCCATACTCTGCTTGCTTCCAGTTCCGTAACACGCACCACTTAAACCTAATGTTTACATCAATATCGTGTCATAAAAGCATTTTGAGCCGAGGTGCATGCATATTTAACCACATGACTCAGCCGAACGCACTAGCGCTGTCCAAGTACTCTTCTTCGTGAGCATTTGAGTGTGTGGGTAAAAATTAGCCTAAAGCGCCATCTGCTGTTAAAACTAAACTCAGAATCGATTCGAAAGAGAAAATATCAGAATCGATCCAGAAACATTGTATCGAGAATCAATGTATTGTCCCAGCCCTAGTTATCATCAATACCGATATTTCGCGACACACCTAACGACTAGCTATATAATTAATAATAATAATAATTCTTATTGTTAGTATTAGTATTGTTACTAAATAAAAATAAAAAATTTCACTGTAAAATAAAAAATCAAGTATTAAAGAAAAAAGTAAAATAATTATAATACTAAAACTTTTACTTTACAGTACAACTGTAAAATTACAATACTAAGTGACCCAAACTCAGAGCAGATGCAGAGATGTTCATGTGGAGCAGCATTTACTGCTTACTTTGGCACGTTATGTTCCTCATAGTTTAAAATTAATTCCTCTGAAATCCAATTGTAAACATGAAAAAAAAGAATGTTTATTTGTCACTACAGAAGGCTGGAGGAATTCTTTTTAATGACATCACTATATAATTGTTCCATTTTAAAGGTGAAGAGTGAAATACTTTTTGCAATGTGCCAAAATAGCTTTAAAGGATTAGTTCACTTCAGTAGTAAAATTTCCAGATAATTTACTCACTCCCATGTCATCCAAGATGTTTATGTCTTTATTTCTTCAGTCGAAAATACATTTTTTTTGTTTAAGTTTTTTGAGGAAAACATTCCAGGATTTTTCTCCATATAGTGGACTTCACTGGGGTTCAGCGGGTTGAAGGTCCAAATGTCAGTTTCAGTGCAGCTTCAAAGAGCTCTACATGATCCCAGACGAGGAATAAGAGTCTTATCTAGAGAAACGAAGTGGGGAAAAAAAATAATTATATACTTTTTAACCACAAATGCTCATCTTGCATTGCTCTGAGATGCTCCACGCATTACGTAATCATGTTGGAAAGGCGTGACGTAGGTGGAAGTACCGCGGTAGGGCGAAAAACTCCATCTCATTTTCTCCTCCAACTTTAAAATTGTCCAACATCGTTGTTTTACCTTTTTTGTAAAGGGCGTTTGACTTGAGTCTTTGCATGTTCACTTTGTAGACACTGGATCGGTACTTCCGCCTACATCACGCGTGACCTTTCCAACGTGATTACGTAATGTGTGTTGCATCGCAGAGCAGTGCAAGATGAGCATTTGTGGTTAAAAAGTATATTATATTTAGATTTTTTTTTTTTTTTTTAGAAAGTGACCGATCGTTTCATTCCAAATGTTTTCCTCAAAAACCTTAATTTCTTTTCGACTGAAGAAAGAAAGACATGAACATCTTGGATGACATGGGGGTGAGTAAATTGAGGAAATCTTAATTCTGAAGTGAACTAATCCACGATGAGGGTGAGTAAATGACAGAATTTTCATTTTGAAATTATTTGGAAATATTATTTTGTGTCATTTTTGATTAGTGCATAAAATTACACTTCACTAAGTCAGCACAAAGCAGAATTCCCAACTCTATTTACTTTGGTAATATGAAACAGAATATCTGTAAGCGATCTATATGAGAGGTTTGTTGAAAAATAAGAAGGCTTGGTGACTTCAGCCAAAAAGGAAAGACTGATGAATATAACCTTTAGACAAGTTTCACTTTCTCCACTCCTCTTTCTCCTCAGGTGTTGGAGATCTGCATTGCTATCCTGGTTCACAAGAGCATCATTGTGTTCAGTCTGTCAGTGAAGCTGGTTCAGAGCGCGGTCAAGCCCATGTGGGTGTGGCTCTACGTGACGGTCTTCGCTGTGATGTCTCCTCTCGGCATTGGCATCGGCATTCTAGTGATCGAGGCTCAGTTGGAGGATGGTGCCTTCATCCAGGCGGTGCTGGAGGGGCTGGCGGCCGGGACGTTTGTCTACATCACCTTCTTAGAGATCCTTCCCCATGAACTGAACTCCCCTGAGCGGCCACTGCTCAAAGTTCTCTTCCTCCTCTGTGGCTTCTCAGTAATGGCTGGTCTGAGTTTTCTGGGCTGAAAGACACTTTTCAGTTTTTTGTGCCCTGGGGCCAGAAAACTGGAGCCTCGAGGAAATCACACTGAGTGAGATAAGACTTCTCAAACTGCATGTGATTTCAGGAAAACGAAAGGTTCATTTTGCTTGTCTTATAGAGGAACTGAGAGTTTGATTTTTTTTTTTTTACAAGCACAAAGATGCTGTTGTTTTTAAAAAACTTTTACCAGATCATTTTACAGTGCATTTCCAAAAGTGTTTTAAATGACTTTTATAACAGAAAATAATTATTTTGCTGACCAGATTTCAGCACTGAAGAACATAGTATCTCACATGCAAATGGAGACTTTTACCAATATTTTTACTTGAACTTTTTTTTTTTTTTTTTTTTTTTACTTTTAAGTTTTGTCTTTGACTTGCACAACACTACCCATAAAAGCAAATACTACTAATTTTCATACATTATGAACATTAACTGCCATATTTCTGTATTTGGTGTATACAGTAAACATACTGACTTTCCCATTTATGTGCCACATTTCCTGTACATAGTAAATTTGCTGGGCAGCCAAATGTTTAAACAGTTTGTTCTAATGATCATATAAAACATTTTATGAGATTTCACAGTATGAGACAAAATGTGGTGTGTTCATTAAAGAACACAATTGTACTGTATACATAGTCATACTAATGTATGCTTATGCAGCATATTAAAACCATATACATGTATTTCATTTCAAACTAGTGGAAAGAACATGCCGTTTTATTGCAAACGTCTTTCTGTAGACTATTGTGCCTTTAGAAAGAGAAATAGGCCTAACAAACGACATGCAACATATTCTGAGCTTAAAATATCATCACTAAACACTAGCACCAAAGTGAGCAGTAACATCAGTGGAACTGAAAAAGCACAAGGCCTAGAGATGGTTTTTTAAAAGTTGAAGGTACTTAAATGCTTTTTAGCTTGCAGAGTGATGCACGAGACACTGCAAAAATCCACACGCGCAACAGTCAAACACGTCCGTCTAGCGCGTTTACATTGGAAAACAATGGAAAAGTTATTTAAAAGTTAATGTTGAGGTAAATTGAGAGAAGGTACTGGCTTTTATTTTGTTTGCTTTCAGTTCAACATGCTCTGTTTTGAGGAGGAGAAAAGCACGGTCTGATTCTGAAACATGGCTCAAACATGACTTTATCTTGCAATACCAGATTTAGCCTCTAGATGTTAGATGTTCACACAAAGTATTGACTATGTTTGAAATGGCATACTACTTTTTTTGCAGAATGCCTATATAAGATGTATAGGCCTTATTGCAGTATGTGAATTTTCAGTATGCAGTGAATTCCCTGATGAGTTCCTACTTTTGGCAAATTGTACAGCATACAACCAGTATACAATCTTTGATTGTTATTTAACAGAACTGCTCAAATGTATTTTGCAAAACTGAATTAAAAACATTTCATATTCCAGATAACTGGATGTCACTCATTGAGTTATGCATATTTAATGAGGTTATCTCACAACTGTTTAAATGCATACCATTTCACATAATATTTTATACTCACATGTTAACATGTTGGCAAAATGTTAATTCATATTAGCAATGTGGTAAACATTCTAATTCATGTTAGCAATGTGCTAAAACATGCTAGCAGTGTGGTAAACCATGATAGAAATGTGTTAAAACATGTTAGAAAAATGTTAATTCATGCTAGCAAAGTGTTAAAACATGATAGCAACATGCTAGTTAAGGTTACTAAAGTATTAAACATGTTAATTCATCCTGTGTTAAAACATGCAAATTCATTCTAGCAAAGTGTTAAAACATGCTAATTCATGTTAGCAATGTGCTAAAACATGCTAGCAGTGTGGTAAACCATGATAGAAATGTGTTAAACATGCTAGCACTATGTTAATTCATGCTAGCAAAGTGTTAAAACATGATAGTAACATGCTAGTTAAGGTTACTAAAGTATTAAACATGTTAATTCATCCTGTGTTAAAACATGCAAATTAATTCTAGCAAAGTGTTAAAACATGCTAATTCATATTAGCAATGTGGTAAAACATGCTACCAACAACACAAGACGGGTCACTCATATTGTTTGGGAGAAAGTGCAACGCGCTATATGTGCGGAATAAGTCCCGCCTTCTAAAGAAGAGCCAATCGCTGATTGGTAAGTCATCGCATCACTGCAGCTGCTGTTAGAAGCTCCGATTTTACAGAAACAGTCAGATGTGTGCCTCCGAAATGAGGCACAAGAGACACGCATTTAGGTCTGCGCATGCGCATTAGGTTGATCCAGCCTGAAAAATAGTTTTTTTTTTGTCCTGATTCAAGCGTTTAGAATCAAAGTTTATGAGACAGTTGTTGTCAGATTTCATTGGTGATTTCAAATATGAATTTAATTTAATTGAAAGCTTAAAAACGGCTTTGGAGAATTTGATGTTTCCCCATTCAAAGAGGCTGCCGAGTGAAATGACTTAAAGGGACTTGTTAAAACATGTTAACAAGGTTAATTAATATTAGCAAAATGTTAATTAATGTTACCAAAGTGCTAAAACATGCTAGCAACATGTTAAATCATGCTAGCAATGTTAAAACATGTTAAAAACATGTTAATTCATGTTAGCAGTGTGCTTAATCATGTTAGCAACACGTTAATTACCAATGTGTTAAATCAAGTTAGCAACATGCTTAAACATGCTAGTAACATTTTTTTTACTTTCTGAGTAAAACCCGGAAGCGCTGCCACGTGACGTCAGACTTAACAACCGAATTCGGTCAAGTCTAATGTCACACTGCAGTGCTTCCGGGTCCAAACGCTCTATCTCATACCACAAGAAAACAACAAATGGTGCTAATATACACACACTATGTGGTGTAATACTTCCAAAAAATTATAATCATAACCTTTATCACCATACCAAAATCCCAGATGGCCAGACAGTGATTCATCTTTTATAAGTCGTTAAAATATTAATGTCTGTGAAGCTGTGAGCATGGAGACTGTTGGTAGACTCTAAAGTATTTTAAATGTTTAACTTTAAAATGTTAAATGTTTAATATGAATATTAGCACTCATAAACGGCTGTAGAGATGGCATTCTCAAGTTAAATGAGTCGAGGCTTGGACCCAAAAACGGCGTTCCTTATGTCACGACTTAACAAGCGAAGCCAATAGTGAGTCCTGACACCAGAGAATCAGTTCTTGAAGCTCCGCCCTCTTAGGCCGAGCACAGCAGCTCATTTGCATTTAAAGGGCACACACTAAAACGGCGCGTTTTTGCTCAACCCCAAAAAGTGGCAATTTTAACATGCTATAAAAAATTATCTGTGGATTTTGAGCTAAAACTTCACATACACACTCTGGGGACATCAGAGAATTATTTTACATCTTGTAAAAGGGGGCACAATAGGTACCCTTTAAAGGAGACCCGATTGCTGAGGGACTTGATTTCTTACCACACCGTAAACAAAGAAAGCCGTTTCAAACTCCCATAACGAACTTCGTTTTGGCCTGATTTTGTTCGAAATAATGTCACATCATTGTCCGATTTTGCTTTAAATATATTGGGGCCTTCAAGCACTGAATATGCAGTTAAATTGTTGTGTAAATGCGTTTATGCCACCTCTGAGCAGAAAAAAAGAAAAGAAAATCTGTGAAAACCATTTCCTTGACTGATTAGTAAAAAACGGTTTTGTTTGTTTGACTGTAGAAAATACAGAAATCCTCAAAATTCTAATTTCTGTAATAATTACCTTTTTATAAACAGCAGAAAAGTAAAAACTGAAAAGCAAATGGCTGCATATGCGAGTCCAAAACCCCAAAAAGAATTTAAACCAGACTTAAAATAAATGCCTTTGCATTAAGTGTGGCGTAAGTGAAACACTTTTTGAGGCCACCGTATCTTTGAAAGGAATCACAAAATAAAGCAGTCAGTAACAAAGTCCAGCACTAATGAGTGAATTGCAATGCACTGAGGAGCTTTTCTCTAGACAATGACACGGGAGGGTCGTTCATTTGTGCATGTTCAGCAGAGCAGCAGGGTTTTGTGACGGGCACGTACAAGAACAGCTCCGCCACTGCTCATTATCGGCTTTTTACTCACATGCCTGAATGGATGGCATCTTTGCAGACCTGTCCCTGCCCTAAATTCACCCCGCCGCTATGAAGAAAACCCCATTCACACCGAATCGTTAGCAGTCACTGTAATTATGAATGAAACGAGGGCAAGCAGGACCGCAATTTCGTAAATGGTAGATAAATCGTTTTATTTTTGATTACCGCTTATTTTTACTTAGCCTATAGTATATTTTTGGTGGCAAGACCAAAACATTAATTAGAAAAAGTGCTCACTGCGTAATAAAGAGGGAACCACATCAAGTACTGCGGAGAGAGGATTATAAAGTGTAAAGCCCAATGCACTACAAAATGCGTTTAATAATGTTATTGTGAAACTCAGTCAATGGTCTCAGGATTAGTGCCTTTCAGAGCGCAATCCATCTGTGTGCTTGTTTACGCTGCCAAGGTTTTGAGGGTATCAACAGTTATTTTGTTATAAAAAGAACTTCTATTGAATTTGCAGCTTGCTATTGATCTAGTATAGTCTGGGACTAAATCAAAGCAGATATTCAAGGCTTTAATCCAGATCAGCAGAGTCTTTAGATGAAGATAGGAGAGACTCTGAGGATTTGGCTTCCATCTTGCTCCTTGAAATGACATTTTAAGCACAAGGTGCATCTGTTGACTACTTATTTTTGCTATCCATCTTATTTTTAAAGTCACCATTAAATAAAAATTCTTATTTTTATGGAATATCGCAGTAATTATTATTATAAACGATCTGTAGGCCTCATTATTGTTTTTAAAAAATGAATGTCATCTTTATAATCAAAATAACATCTCTGCTCTGATGATGTGTTTACTGGCGCGAGGGCGAGGCAACCTGTCACTCACATGAGATCAACCAATAGCAAAACACAACCATCCAATCAAAATTAAGCCCCGCCCTACATTTGTTCTTGTTTGAAAAGCTGTTTCACTTGGATATACGTCATAATAGGGAAGAAATGACTATTAAAACTTTTCATGACTTTATTGTTTCATGCCGACTTTAACATAAGAACATACATTTGTAATATTTGTTACATCCGCTTCCAGTTATTTTAGCTGTACAAAAGTCTGTTATGCTGCTTGATGTTGCAAACTGGTGTTTGTTATTATATAATTCTAATTTATTATTGTAATCATAAACGCACTGGTTTGTAACGCAATCAGTTTTACCAAAGACTATAGAATAACACAAGACGCGTCACTCGTATTATTTTGAATGGGAGAAAGTGTAACGCGCAATATGGCGGAATAAGTCCAGCCTTCTAAATAAGAGCCAATCGCCGACTGGTAAAGTCATCGCGTCACTTCGGCGGCCGTTAGAATCACCGGTTTCTATAGAAACAGTCAGATATAATCATAAGGTTGGCGAACAGTTTGATGTTTCCCCATTCAAAGAGATTGCATGATGCCCAGGATGCCCGAGAGGCGTTTCAAAGATGGCCACCGAGTGAAATGACTTGTCTTAAAGGGACTTTGGTTTTACCTTTTACTGCACTTTGACATTCTTCTAGTTACAGTGCACAGCATAAATGAGTACAACCCCTCTGAAACTTCTGAAAGTCAGTTACTTAGAAGACATGTTAGGGTTCTTTAGAGATATAATGTTCCAGCAAGTCTGCTTAATCAGTTACTAAAGAAGCATGTCAAAATTATTCAGGAAAATAAGATTTTCTTATCAAGGTGATAAAATGTTGTGTAGCAAAAAATTAGTACACCCTCCTAAAAGTTACTAAATAAAACTAAATAAAAGTTTAAGTTTAAGGCAATATTTAATCACCAGGAAAGTATGTTGAACCAAAACATTTAAAGAGAAGTAATTTCTTGACAATTAAAAGTGTTGTATAGCCCATTGAATCAGACTTAATGCTGACAACAATGGAAGCACTTGGGAGAGAACGGTCAGGAAACTTATTTCTTGGTACAAAAGAGGACAGTGGTACAAGAGGATTACCAAATCATTGTTTTAAGTGTGAAAATATATTCAAAAACAATGAACTTGTGACAAGGCCCCTGAAATAATCAGGCCTTTATTTTAAGCTTTCATTTAGTGATGAGGGATTTTTTTGCTAGACAAAGAGCAGGAAAAATACCAAGCCAGTGTCTCAGAGCCAGCAAAAGCTATGAAAAGAGTGACTGTTTATCTCACAGAGTAAGATGCAGCCTGACATGCATGGTTGTTGTTCTCACTGGAACTACCTACTGTAGCCAAAGCACAATAAAGTCACTTAGCCATTTCCAAAGCCCATATTTACAAAATATAGATTCTGGGAATCAATACTCTGGTCTCATGAGACCAAATCAATCACTTTGGATCTAACAGCATCCAAAATGTTATGGTGTTGCTAGAGGAGGAGTACAGTGAGAAGTGCCTGGTTCCCACAGTAAAGTTCATCGGTAGTAAAGCTCTTATATAGGGATGTATGAGTGCTGAAGGAGTGAGGGAGTTGTGCTTTATCAATGCTGCCATGAATTCCCACACCACTGTGTAATTTAATACACAAACTTAAAACAGAAGATGTTACCCTTTCCTCATTCCCTGCATTGTTGGGCATTTTTTCAACATGACAATGAGGATATGCATTGTCCCAAGGTGAAAAACCTTCTGTGGACACGTACTGCAATCAATCTTAACACTCTTGAGCGCCTGTGGGGGATTCTGTAGAGACGAGTTGAGCAACACTCCCCATTAAAGATCAGGGCATTTAATGAGCTCATCATATAAAATACTTTCATACTAAAATGAAATAAATACTTTGATTGTTGCGATCCTATCAGACTTATGATAGCAACCTGATTCGTAACAAAGCACTGTTCGCCAGAGGAGAACTGGCCCCCGACTAAGCCTGGTTTCTCCCAAGGTTTTTTTCTCCATTTTAACACCTATTTGCCACTTGTTTGCCACCTGATGTCACCTGTTGGAGTTTGGGTTCCTTGCCGCTGTCGCCTTTGGCTTGCTTAGTTGGGGACACTTGACATTTGATATTCAATAGTATTCTTGACATTTATTCAAGTGTTTTGATCTGCCTGCATTGACACTATTCTTTAAGAGCTGCTGTGCAGCAAAAATTATGTACCAGTTATCAATGTAAAGCTGCTTTGACACAATCTGCATTGTAAAAAGCGCTATATAAATAAAGGTGACTTGACTTGACTTGATCATCCAGGAGTTAAACAGGACAGATGTGACAATTTGTCATGAACTTGTACACTCCGTGCCAAGAAGGGTCAGAGCAGTATATTCAAAATTATGGAGGGCATACTAAGTACTAGAATATTATACATTTGTTGAATAAAATCTATGGTGTACTCATTTCTGCAATCCTTAATTTAAACAAAATTGGCTAATTTACTCATTTTATGGCTATTAATGACATATATTTCTCAGTTTTTATTATGTATATGTTTAATACATTTTAGTTTTGCCATCTTTCCATGAATTGTATTAGTGATCATAAAGAAAATACATCTTTTGTATTTGTTCAGAGGGGGTGTACTCATTTATGCTTTGCACTGTATTTATATAGCTTCTAATGAATCAGAAGTTTTGCACATTCACAGAAAACAGCTCACTAACGTGCTGCAAAATAAGTTGGATAGGCTTGAAAAACATCACAGCAAGATTAAGAATTAAAGTTTTATTTATTTATTTATTTTTGGAAGAAAATTTTAGTGGTTCTTGCCCATGCAAAACTTAAAAGGTGTTCTGAGTGATAGACCACATTTGAATTTGATGGAAAAATACAAAATTCTATATCAATTTTTTTGCACTATTTTTTCATAGGCACTTATTGTCAAGAGTTACTTATATTCAGTTACTCATGACACTAATGGCCTATGACCTAAAAAAAATCCATTCATTCTTTAAACTACAAAATTTAAAAACTGTTGAAAGATCACACAATGGTAATCACTTAATTACATAGAATTTGTTATGTTGCAAATGTAATCTATTCTCATATTCTTTGTGAAAATCACATCATAAATGGAGCGTGACAGAGAATGTTTATGTTCAGTGCTCTCTATAGTTCTGTGCATCTTCATTCAGTGGACGGAGGCTTCTGTGTAAAGGGCTTATGTAATTCATAGGTCAACAGAACAAATGACTTCATCTTATGTATGGAAGGCATGCAGAACACCCTAGCAAGCACATAGCGACACTGCAAGGTACAATATGTAACTTTTTTTTTGTTAAAAATGAACAAAATTTAAATAATACACCATCAATCCTTCTTCCAAAACGTTTTGTCTTACCCTGATTCACTATGGTAAGCCTGTCTAAGTGTTTAGTTACTGTTGCTATGTCTGATAAGCCATGCCGCTCTCACGCCACACATCATGTTCTCACGCAGTGAAAAAAAATACATTGAGGAGCAAAGAGGACACTGACGACAACGCGTCGACAGACAAGACAGAGTAGGTTACTTTTGATATGAAACAAAGTTTAAAGAAATGTAAACAATAAATACCGTTTTGTGGCTCTTTAATGTGTCGTTACAGATCGCTGTAGCGCCTCAGTTCAAGTGGCTCGTGAACCGATCATCTCTTCCAACTAGTTAAATTATAGCATTAAATAAACATGAATGAACATTAGAAGGAATGTTGTTTCAACCATGGAAAGACATCAGTACACACCATTTTTCAAGTTCAAGTCCACCGACATTAATCTAACTCCCCTGACTGCTTTGTCGGACATAATGGCGGATTCGGTGTTATGATTGGTTAGATCGCCTGTCAATCAAACTCCCGGCGAACTTGGCTAAGGGATTTGAAATTTTGTAAAAGCGAGACGGAGATGGTGTTTTTATTACTCAACAGGTGAGTAGGTATTTTATTGAACAGATAGTTCGTTGTAAAGCAGTGCTGGAATTTATTTTCAAGGAAGTACCGTGTCTATTAATGGGTAAAGCTACATCAAAGACTATAGAATAACACAAGACGTGTCACTCGTGTTGTTTTGAATGGGAGAAAGTGTAACGCGCAATATGGCGGAATAAGTCCCGCCTTCTAAAGCCAAGAGCCAATCGCCGACTGGTAAAGTCATCGCGTCACTTCAGCGGCCGTTAGAATCACCGGTTTCTATAGAAACAGTCAGACGCGCGCCTCCGAAGAGACGCGCATTTAGGTCTGCGCATGCGCATTAGCTTGATCCAGCCTGAAAAAATACTTTTTTTTTGTCATGATTCGAGCGTTTAGAAACTAAATTTATGAGTCGGTTGTTGTTAGATTTCATTGGTGATTTCAAATATGAAATTTAATCGTAAGGTTGGCGAACAGTTTTGGAGAATCTGATGTTTCCCCATTCAAAGAGATAGGAGCTGCATGATGCCCAGGATGCCCGAGAGGCGTTTCAAAGATGGCCGCCGAGTGAAATGACTTGTCTTAAAGGGACTTAAAGGGGCTACAGTAACGTCTTCAGCTAGTCAGTTTGAGATCTTTCCATCTAAACTGGTTATATCTCTTAAGCCTATAGTGAATGGTTTATGAGCAGAAGGATAATCTCTCTCTCTTTAATGAGTTATGAGAAAGAACCATATTCATCCACACAGAGCCGAAGCACAACCAAAACAATGTTCTTCTGCAAAATTCATGCAGTTTTGTTTTTAACTGCTAGAGGGCCAAAAGTTACACAGTGTACTTGTAAATCAAGATAGACTGAAGCAAAATGATTTAAGATACTAAATCAAAATTGAGTTTTAGGGGTTTAAGAAAAATAATTTTGTTTCCCCTTTGAATTAAGTTGATTTTTCTTACCTCACTGTCTTTTTTTCTCGTTTAAAGCGCACCTTATTTTGATACATCTTGATCGAAGAATGTTCAGGTATTTATACTGTAAAACAAACCAAAAATACTGAGTAGCTGTAAGTAAACACCCTTACATCTGATGCTTAGTTTTGTGTAGAAATGTAAAAATCTAAATTAAAAAAAAAATCTAATTACATTATAAAATGCTTATTTTTTGTGTGTGCATTTTGTTGTGGGCCCTGTTCGGCCCCTCCCCTCACGAATGTTTATTATGTAGATTAGATGAATCTGTTGTGAGTTATGGGGTGTGACAGGTTAATCTCACAGTAGCAACGCCTCAGCCCTTTGTGTCGCCTGTAGCCCTCATCGCCTCTCTGAGTCACTTCTGAATCGCCCTCGGCTGAGGTAAGTCACAGTCTTTGAGTGTTATTAATGTTGCAGGCTTGCTTTGTGCCTAAGCTGACAGGCTAAGAGGATGCTGGGACTGGATTCACTCACTGATACTTCAAACATGCTTTTATTGCATTGTTGATTTATTAAATCACCAAATGCAGCTTAATCCATTAGCAGCCATTTCAATTGTTTATTGTCTCAGAGGAAAATCACAGGTGTTTATACTGTTCTCTGATCAGGCAAACTGCTGGATGATGTTAGAACTTTAAGAACTTTCAAACAAGGTTTTGTCAAGCTAATATTCACTTTTAAAAATATTGAAATTAAGTTTAATTTGTGGGTCAAAGTGTTTTTGGTAACGGTATGGGGAACACATATTAACCATGACTTTTGCCTTAATAAACTCTTAATTTACTGCTTACAATAGTTAGTAAGGTAGTTGTTAAGTTTAGGTATTGGGTTGGATAAAGGGATGTAGAATATGGTCATGCAGAATAAGGCATTAATATGTGCTTTATAAGTACTAATAAACAGCCAATATGCAAGCTAATAGAAATGGTCCCCATACTAAAGTGTTACCTTTTTTTCCATCAGTTACTTATTTAAGTAATCAATTACTTCAGATGTAATTGCATTAGTAAATCCTGGAATGTGCTATTTTTATGTTTATGTCAATCTGCAATTTTTTTAATTAATATAATTTTTTTTAAAAAAGTAACTAAATGATGCCCGCATTGAAAATGAGTCAAAAAAAAATTAAAAAAAAAAAAAAAAAGATTTTGGTGCAAATATTCGGAAAAGCCTTAAGAAACAGGATTAATTATAGAGAATTAATTCGAAGAATTATCTTTCCCATGACCTTTTTTCACATAAATATTTTGCTTTATTTATAAGTTAAAGAATCTACATGCAAAAGTTGTAGGTTTATTGTCTTTATTTAATTCTAAGCAATATTATGATGATATCTAAAGATGTACAGTGAAATATAGGTAGCACTTTATTTTACAGTCCTGTTTTGCCTATACATACTATATATTAACTGGGTAATAACTAGGCCAGAAACTACCCATAAACTACCCTTAATCCATGTAGTTACCTTATATTACAGTACTTTCTTGGTAAGTACACTGTAAGTACATTGAAATTGCACATACTGTAAAATTAAGTGCAACCAAAATATGAAATAAATTTTTGGTCCGACTTTAGGGTCCAATTCTCACTATTAACTATGACTTTTGCCTCAATAAACTCCTACTTAATAGTTAGTAAGGTAGTTGTGAAGTTTAGGTATTGGGTAGGATTAAGGGATGTAGAATATGATCATGCAGAATAAGGCATTAATATGTGCTTTTTAAGTACTAATAAATAGCCAGTATTCTAGTAATATGCATGCTAATAAACAACTAGTTCATAGTGAGAATTGGACCCTAAACTAAAGTGTTACGGATTTTTTTACAGTCTCCGTTCAGCCACTGGAGGATCTCAGCATCATGGCTGCTGTAAGTACACTATTCTTTCTAGTTCCATAATAAGCACTTAAAAGACTGCATTAACCTCTACTGTTAAATGCACTGGGTGGGATGAACTAATCTCTTGTTTCTCAAGGTGTTTTAGCAGGTCATGTGATGGGGATTATTAAATAGTCACTAATTTACTGAGAGTTGTGGGTCTCCACAGCAGGATCATGTAGAGACAGGATTAGTTTTCTCTAAACCTCTTGTCTGTGGCTCTGTCAAGCCCATGCAGCACATAATATACTGCTTTCTTTTCATTTTCATCCCATTAGACCGGAACATTTCGTATGGTGTCTGAGGAGGAGCAAGCATTACGTGCTAAGCTCGAACATCTGACTGTTAAGGACCACGGCCCGGTGTACGGACCCTGTAAGAAAGTGCCGGATCACACAAAACAGAAGGTATCACTACACTACATGCCCCTATAATGAAACGTATTTATCATTAAGTTGCACATAAATGCAAATTCACCTTCCTATCTCAAAGGCTAAAGATGAACTGAATGAAACAGAGGAGAGGAAAGTGTCTTCCATAAAGGAATTGAGGGCCATGATGAAAGAAAAGGCAAGCGAAGGGGACGATCTTGCCAAAGCTGTGCAAGAAAAATTCGGGGACAGACCAGATTCCCTTCTGCTGAGATTCATACGCGCACGCAAGTTTGACGTGACGAGAGCACATGAGCTTATGAAAGGTAAAGTGCTTTATTTTATCATGGCATCAATGCATTTACACATCAGCTCCATTGTAAACCGTGTAATTGTGACCATCCAAACATGCTTTTGTCTCTGCATCCTCAGACCTGCCCGTCTCTGGGACAGGGACAAAATCTGTGCTTTAATTGGGGCTTTAACGAAACTTTCAAAGAGACCCTTTGTGCACAAATAGGGCAGGTTCTCTTTCTCAAAGGGGCTGAGAACAGGCAGACAGGCTGGGCTTTGATGTTCTGCGTATTTCACACTAATACACATGCACAGCCCACAGAAACACTCGCACACATGACTGAACCTTTCAGTGCTTGGGAAACAGGACGAAATACTGCAAAAGAGCAATGCTGCATTAATGGGGCAAAACAGTATTGCTGTTATTCCCATTAAAATGCCCATGTTCATAAACAGTGAGAGGGTTATGCATTAAAAATAACTAGTAATTATTACTTTTTTCAAGTAACTAGTAAAGTAGCACATTAGTTTTAAATTTACAAACTTACATTTTCAAATAAGTAATGCAAAATACTTTGTTAGTAACTTTTGTTAGTGGAGATATTTCCTTTTACAGCAATCGCTGTAAAAAGAAATACAACAAACAGCTGGTAGGGACTACAACAACATTCTTCACGGGTTAGTGACATCACAAACCCTAAAATTTACATAAACCCCGCCTCCGAGAACACACAACAAAGGGGGCGGGGCCATGTTGGGCTGCTTTAGAGAAGAGGAAGAGTTGTTGTAGTAGAGTGTTGTTGACATGCCGTCATTTTACGCCGGACTGCTTCACAAACGAGGGTCAATTCAACACTGGATTTGCACAAAAGATTAACATGACGACACATGCTAGTGGATGAGTTGAATCAACTCCACAGCAACTACAAAAATTTATCCACTAACCATTCAGAAACGTCCAGTTTCATTCTAAAGGTTTTTGCTCACACCCAAATAGGGGCAAATTTGACAAGCTATAATGAACAACTACACAATATGCTTACAAAATTACTGAATTTTAATAATAAATAAAGGAAGAAGATGTCAGTTTTCCTAGGCTGCACATCAATTTTGGTCACTAATGTAAATTATTGTCATATAGAACTAAAATTAATTGGATAACAGCTCAGATTATCTGGTCTTTGGAGAATTCAATGACTGTAGACTGCAGACTTTTGTATGTTGGCAAATGTGAGAAAGGTTTGAGACATTGCTGAAATCAAATTTACATTCTACAAATGGTGATTAGTCTTTTTGTTTTCCTCCCTCTTCGACAGGTTATGTGCGTTTTAGACGAGACTATCCGGAGTTGTTTGAGAATTTAACCCCGGAGGCCGTGCGTAGTACCATTGAAGCCGGTTACCCACGAATCCTCTCCACCAGGGACAAGTACGGCCGAGTGGTGCTGCTCTTCAACATTGAGAACTGGGATCTAGAGGAGATCACTTTTGATGAAGTATGTGAGCTATTTGTAAAGCCTGATTTCCATCCACTGTCCAAAAATACTGGGTTATTCTTAAAGAACATCATCAAAATAAAAAGCTGAGTTTGCATAGGATCATTTGCAAAGGATTTTTATGAAATTTTGGCTTTTATAAAAAGTTCAATTTTCCAGTGTGTGTGTGAATCCAGGTGAATGGTGTCACTTTCGGGGTGAGATGAGTGGCAAAAAAGTGGCCCAGTTAACTTAAATTCACCCTACAGTCTAAATTCATTAGACAAGCCAAAAGAACTGAGGTAATCACAAAGTTCATTGGTGCATTTTGCATGATTAATCACAAAAACTAATAGAAATGCATGTTTCTGCTTCTTCTTCGCCTGTGTTTTGATCAGAAGATTCTGCACTCTTTCAGAAGTTGTGTAATAGCGCCCCCTACCATATAACAGTGAAAACACGGAAAGCTGGTGTCATGACAAATAGGGTCCTTCCTTGAAATTGGGTCTCCCCAAACTGTCAGTTAATGATTATTATGAAGTATATATGAATAATATTCATTTAAAACATGCATATCTTACTATATAATGCGTAAGAAAACAAATTAGTGCATAATAAAACCAAATTAAAGTAATTTCTTACACTTGATTAATTGTTAATTAATAAATAATAATAATAATAGTCTATTAAGTAAATAATTGAAACTTAATTTGTATTATTTATAACTGAATTATTTGGACTTAATTTAACACTTTCAAATTAAAATTTCCTGATAATTTACTCACCCCCATGTCATCCAAGATGTCCATGTCCTTCTCTCTTCAGTCGAAAAGAAATTAAGGTTTTTAAAGAAAACATTCCAGGATTTTTCTCCATATAGTGGACTTCACTGGGCTCCAAACGGTTGAAGGTCAAAATGTCAGTTTCAGTGCAGCTTCAAAGAGCTTTAAACGATACCAGACGAGGAATAAGGGTCTTATCTAGAGAAACCATTGCTCATTTTCTAAAAAAAAAAAAAATTAAAATTGTATACATTTTAACCATAAATGCTCGTCTTGAACTAGCTGCTCTTCTTCTTCTCTATTTGAATTTCGGCAGTGTAAGTGTATTACTGCCCTCCACAGGTCAAAGTTTGAACTAAATGTTATATACTTGCACTAGCACATTGTATATGACAATTTAGTTCAAACTTTGACCTGAGGAGGGCAGTAATACACTTACACTGCCGGAATTCAAATAGAGAAGGAGAAGAAGAGAGCTAGTTCAAGATGAGCATTTATGGTTAAAATATATAAAATTGTAATTTTTTTTTTAGAAAATGAGTGATGGTTTCTCTAGATAAGACCCTTATTTCTCGTCTGGGATCGTGTAGAACGCTTTCAAGCTGCAATGCAAATTTCTTTTCGACTGAAGAAAGAAAGACATGAACATCTTGAATGACATGGGGGTGAGTAAATTATCAGGAAATTTCAATTCTGAAGTGAACTAATCCTTTAACATTTATTTTATTTCAAGTAATGTAAAGGTTTTTTGTATGTTATTAGTTTTAGTTAACCCTGTCTCAAACATGACTGTGTCTCTTCACAGACTCTGCGTGCCTACTGCGTAATCCTCGAGAAACTTTTAGACAACGAAGAGACCCAAATCAACGGCTTCGTCCTCATCGAGAACTTCAAGGGCTTCACAATGCAGCATGCGTCTGGCATCAAACACACCGAGCTGAAGAAGATGGTGGACATGTTACAGGTAAGTGCTTACACTGCCTTTCAGCCAAAACAATTTCATATAACTCTTAAAAGTCACAAATCACAAAGAAGATCTTGAAGTGCTGGTGCTGTCTGTATGATACAGGACTCTTTCCCAGCCCGATTCAAGGCGGTGCACGTGATCCATCAGCCCTGGTACTTCACAACCACCTATAACGTGGTGAAGCCCTTCATGAAGAGCAAACTGCTGGAGAGGGTAAGTGGAGCGAAGCGTGAAAAGAGGATTTCAAGTGGATGTGGAAAAAACTCTGAACCGGGCACACAAAAGAGCTTTACGATGTGCTAAGATCTTCACTATTCAGACAAATGAATTCAAAAAGAGATTTAAAGAGGCATGAAGTAATTATGTCCACTTAGAAGCTTGTACGCCCAGTGGCATCAATTCACCAAAAGCTAAAAAAGTATGGCAAACTCTGATGACGTCATCAAATCTTACTCCCTCGTCGTGACAAGTGTGTGTGGTGCGTCCAAAGATGAATCATATATAGCTCTGATCATAACCCAGTAAATTAGACAGTTATAGACCTCTGTTATACAAATGAAGGACTTTCAGTTACTTCACACAACCTTTTCCAGCACTTTAAAGCTTACAAGTCTAAATATTATCCAACTTAAATGTTATTTTTAATGTGATTCTTTTTTTTTGTTTATAAATCAAAGATTTTCCACATTTGTAAAACTAAAAGTTTAACGATGTAGGAAAAATAACATTTGGTGAAAAACAAACACTTTTAAAACTTAAAGGTGCCATTGAACATGTTTTTATAAGTCTTAGGTGTCCCCTGAATGTGTCTGTGAAGTTTCAGCTCAAAATACCCCATAGATTTTTTTTTATTCATTTTTTTAACTGCCTATTTTGGGGCATCATTAACTATGCACCGTTTCAGCACGCGGCCCCTTTAATTGCTCGCACTCTCCGCCCCCGGAGCTCTCGACTCTATCATTGCATAAACAAAGTTCACACAGCTAATATAACCCTCAAAATAGATCTTTACAAAGTGTTCGTCATGCATGCTGCATGCATACATCGGATTACGTGAGTATAGTATTTATTTGGATGTTTACATTTGATTCTGAATGAATTTGAGGCTGTGATCCGTGGCTAACGGCTAATGCTACACTGTTGGAGAGATTTATAAAGAATGAAGTTGTGTTTATGAATTATACAGACTGTGAAAAGTGTTTAATAATGAAAATAATGATGGCTCTTGTCTCTGTGAATACAGTAAGAAACAATGGTAACTTTAACCACATTTAACAGTACATTAGCAACACGCTAACAAAACATTTAGAACGATATCACTAAAAATATCATGATATCATGGATCATGTCAGTTATTATTGCTCCATCTGCCATTTTTTGCTGTTGTTCTTGCTTGCTTACCTAGTCTGATGATTCAGCTGTGCACAGATCCAGACGTTAATACTGGCTGCCCTTGTGTAATGCCTTGAACATGGGCTGGCATATGCAAATATTGGGGTCGTACATATTAATGTTACGTAACAGTCGGTGTTATGTTGAGATTCGCCTGTTCTTCAGAGGTCTTTTAAACAAATGAGATTTATATAAGGAGGAAACAATAGTGTTTATGACTCACTGTATGTCATTTCCATGTACTGAACTCTTGTTATTTAACTATGCCAAGATAAATTCAATTTTTAATTGTAGGGCACCTTTAAAACATACATTAAATTACCATTATAACCGGTAGATGGTGGCAGAGGAGCACTTATTGGCCTATTAGCCATTTCCACTCCCTAATATAGGTTTCTTCACAGTTTGCTTTTTAATTTATTTTTAGAGATTATCAAATCACTATGATAACAATTTTTTTTTTTAAGTCATTTTTGTCACATTTTTTTTGTACTGAAGTGTAAATGTATTTAACTGTAGGAAAATTAAATGAAAGTCTCATGAAAAACCAAACTTTTCTTCAAATTGCTTAAACACCACTGATTGGTCATTATTTTCAACAGGAATGGCTGTGATTGGCTACAATACTTAACACTGCAAAATTACGTTGTAAACAGACATATTTGCAGCGCCGTTAAACCTACGTTACATGAATATAACAACCAGATCGCTTTAATTTACTTGCTTTTCTCTCTTATTAAACAATTACAAATGATATGTGACACATAGTAATATAGCTCTGTTAATCCTGCAATACAAATATTACTTTGCATTAACCTGACCAGGTTAAACCTGACGCCCCTGTTCACACCTAAAAAAGACACTTACAAAACCTACTTATTCTACATAAGGATCATATGTGCACTTTCATTATGAGCGTATGAAAATGTTTGAACCTGTTTATCTAGGTTTTTGTTCATGGTGATGAGCTGGGTGGCTACTTAAGGGACTTTGGTGCTGAAATCCTTCCTCCGGATTTCGACGGGACGGGTCCCAGCTGTGACGGCAAAGAGACTGCGATCAAGCTGTTTGGTTCTGAAGATACAGCCCTTTAAATGACCCAAGCCAACAGGACAACATTGGGACAGACACCAACCTTTTGTTTTTTTTTTTTTTAAATATATGAGTAAAATGTTTTATAGACACCACACTCTAAGAAGAAAAGGTTCTATATAGGATTCTGTCAGCACTTCATATATGGAAACTTTTTATGGAATTAATTTTGTTTTAATTCATTTTTTATTTTAATTACATTTTATGAATTAAGCAGCTGAAACATACTTTATCACTAGAAAAATTAGAAATAACCTGTTAAATATGCATTTTCTCCATTTCTCCTTGTTTTGAACCTTTTTGCCATAAAACATTCTTTAAAATTGAGTTAAGAACTCTAGGGTTCCATATAGAACCTCGATGAACCGTTTTTTCTAAGAGTGTATGTAGGAAATTATTACAATTGTATAGTTTAACACTTTTAACCACTGTATTATGTTGTTAATGTATAACGTATAAGAAGGGATAGTTCACCCAAAAATGAATAATCATTTACTCACCGTGAAGTTGTTCCAAACCTGTATAAATTCCTTTGTTATGCTGAACACAAAAGAAGATATTTTGAAGAATGTTGGTAACCAAACAGTTGTAGGGCACCAATGACTTCCACAGTAATTTTTTTCCTATTATGGAAGTCAATGGGGTACATCAACTGTTTGGTTACAAGCATTCTTCAAAATATCTTCTATTGCATACAGGTTTGGCACAACCTGAGGGTGAGTAAATGATGACAGAGTTTTTGGGGTGAACTATCCCTTTAACAGATGTACAGTACTGTAGGGATGAAATATTACACATCTCACTGGCCGATACCTGAAATGTTCGACTTATTTGGCATTTGTTTTAAACATAGAGAAACTTCATTGAAGTGTCTTTTATTCTTTGCCTTGAAAACGATGGCCTGAAGTTAATCAAACTAAAGTTTTGTACTGGTTGTGTGTTAAAAATAAGTGTTATAATTAGAGAATCAAATACATGATTACAAGCCTTGACCAAGAAATAATACGGTTGATGCTTTGTTGTTTTAGAATGAATGGCTTGTATCAAGTAGATGTAATGTTGTGGCTGTTGTTTTTAAATCATGTTGGTTCTTTTAGACCCAGATCTTTAGCCTGTGTCAAGTGTAATTGACATTTTCAAAAATAAATAAACAAAAAAATTCAATAAAATGGGCAGAGATATTAATTTTTTACAAAACAAATGCACATATGTAAACTACTGCTATAACGTTAATTATAATAATAATGATTATTTTGGAAATAAATGAATACTTATATTGTGCAAGGATGCATTAAATTGATGTTTATAATGTTATAAAATCCTGAAAAAAGTTATCATGGTTTAAATATTAAGCAGCACAACATTTTTCAACGCTGATAATAATCAGAAATGTTTCTTGAGCAACAAATCATCATATTAGAATGATTTTTGAAGGATCATGTGACACTGAAGACTGGAGTAAAGATGCTGAAAATTCAGCTTTGATCACAAGGAATTTTTAAGTTATTTAAAACTAATACTAAATTAAAATATAGCTGCAAGCAGCGATGACAGGCCCAAGCCCTGGTGGCTTAAGGAAACCTGTGCATGGAGGGCAATATACAATCTTAATTTAATATAAATCAAACAATGATTTTACACGATGAGACACTTCCTGTTTCCCTTTTTTGTCATTAATTTCTCGCCATGGCAACACTGTTCGAGATATTCTATAATCCTTCGCAATTTAGTGTTTTCAGTGTCTTTGATTCATGTTGACTGAGTTTGGTGCCGATTGCATAAGGAGTACTTGGAGCCTGATTATTAAAAAAAAATCCACATTCAAACCAAAATATCTGACTTCCTGTTGGTCGGAGCTAATGACTGTAAATTAGAAAGTTGTCAGGCTCGATGAGAACAATATATGTACAGAGCTTGGTGACTGTAGGTAAAACTAACCCCCCAACTTTTCTCAAAAGGTTGCGCTATAGAGTCCCTCCTCTCTGCCCACTTTTAAGTCTTTGCCCATGTCTACTGGCCTACAACTTTGACGTGTCGAGTTTCATGCAATTTGAAGCATGCTAAGAGCCTCAAAAACACCCAAGAATATTCTAAAAGTTTGACGTGTTGCCATGGCAGCAGTATTTAAGACATCAAGAATCCTTTCACAGGTCTACATCTGCCTTGTCTTGACATTTTTCTGACAAAGTTTAAAGTCAATTGGGTAAAAATAAGAGGGCATTTTCAAAACACTTCCTGTTGACGGTGGCACTATGGCTTTGATTCACAATAGTCACGTGTTCAGACTCCTACAATGAACACACAGCTGAAGTTTCATCAAAATCAGTCAATGTTTGCAGAAGTTATAACACACTTCTTGTTTCCTTTTTTGCGCCATAAATACGTTGCCTTACCATGACCAAACCGTTTGAGATATCAAAAAATCTGCTTGCAATTTAGCATCAGTGTCTTGACTTCATGTTGAAAAAGTTTGGTGTGAATCGTATGGAGCAGGTGAGTTTATCCGAAAGCGTTGATACCAATATATTTAAACAAATCCACTGGAGAAAAATAATGTAACAGCAACTCTGTTTTTTTAAACAAGAAAATAATTTATTTCTGGAACACAATAACCATTCTTGTAATAATAAATTATTCAATCACACACCATTGTTTTTTCAAATCAAAACCACACCAGTGATTGAGATATTATGCTGCATGGGGTTTTGAGGTCGTGAAAAACGACACGTTCAAAAACCAGCCATAAAACACAAACTGTAATGAGAATGTGGGTCAAAATAGTAGGAAAATTTAGTGATCTTCAGTGAAATAATCCCTTACAAGTGAGATTACAGTGGGCAGTGTCAATCTGAAAGCTTTAATACTCTACTCTGTATTCTGCAAATAGTTTTTTTTTTTTTTTTTAAATATATATATATATATGGCCTTTAATTTTCCTTTTATAATTCCTATTTTTGACTGCAGCATGAATAAATTTTCTCTAAACTCCATTTGACACAATAAGCTAATTATCTCGGTTTGGCGTGGAGAAAAAGAGAAAATAATTCAGAGCGTTACTGCTGATCGTCGAACAAATTAATGTTTCCTGGTTTCCATAAACAAATCACTATATTTCAACTAAACATTTATATTGTTACCTGCCAATGCAAGTTTGTTGGTAGTTTTCATAAGCAGACATGGTGATATGACACAAACATTAACATACACATTTACAATCATACTTTTGTACATAAAAATAACAATATTGAAATTAATGTAAAATACAAATCAAACAAATTTGGTTAACATTTGCTCAGGATGTACAACAAAAGCACATGTTTTCTGTGCAAAAAGTAAGTGGGAGACATTCTGAAAGGCAAACTGGATCGAGTTACAGCAGAGATTGAATTTGTGCTGGTGTAAAAGGCCAAACAGATCCGATCACCGGAAACAGCCGAACACTGACACCCAGTCGGGAGCTTTTCAGTCTTACAACACGGTTTTGCTGTTTTCCACAAGTTTAAGAAATAAGACAACTTCACACAACAAGACCTAACAGAGGGGAGGTAAACGCTCTCTCTAAACCAATTAATACTAAATATCTGGATGGGTTTTTATAAACTGGACCAGTTGAGAGCTGTAGAGTGTGAATCAGTGATTTTACACCTGATAACCCACAGGGGGCGTCTTTCAACTGCTAACTGGTAAAAACAGTCCTGTCTTTTAACACTTTCTCCTTTAAGAAGATGCATCACTATTGACAACTAAACACTAATAATAATGAAGGCAATTACGTTTGTTAAGAAATGCACATTTTTCACAATATATGACTGATTGTTTCCGGCAATCAGTGACAAATCTTTACTCAACTGTCAATTAACCAATATACTAAACACTAGACATGTTATTTGATTGGTTTTTGTTTTGTTGGTTTTTTTTTTTTTGGTCACCGAATGGCTTTTCCATTTTCTCCCTTGGAAATGTAAATAGTTTTGTGTACAAGATTCCTCATTTTCTTTCACAGCTGCAGCATTAAAGATTATGTAATCTCACAAAATCTGTCAAGAAATGGCCAAGTAATATTTCAACCCAAGATAAAAAAAACAATTTTTATGAAAATTTTACCCTTAGTTCTCAATTTGTGTCACATATATATATATAATTTTTATTTCTTACTTAGAACTAGGTTTTGAAATTGGTATGGAAATAATGTAAAAATGAATTTTTTAAATGTATATTATATATTTATTTACACACACACACACACTACCGGTCAAAAGTTTTTAGATGGTACGATTTTTAAAAAACTTTTTAAAAGAGGTCTTTTCTGCTTACCAAGGCTTCATTTATTTGATCCAAAATACAGCAAAAACAGTAATATTGTAAAATATTTTTACAATTTAAAATAACTGTTTTCTATTTGAATATATTTTAAAATGTAATTTATTTCTGTGATCAAAGCTGAATTTTCAGCATCATTACTGCAGTCTTCAGTGTCACATGATCCTTCAGAAATCATTCTAATATGATGATTTGCTGCTTAAGAAACAATTATTATTATCAATGTTGAAAACAGTTGTGTACAATTTTATATAACATAAAACTTTTGCAATGTTTTAAATGTCTATACTGTCACTTTTGATTAATTTAATGCATTTTTTTTTCTAAATAGAAGTATTAATTTCTATAATTTCTTTCAAAAGAACAAAACAAAAACAAACTTTTGAACAGTAGTGATGTTACAAAATCTTTATATTTCAGATAAACGCTCTTCTTTTAAACTTTCTATTCAACAAATAATCCTAAAAAAAAAAAAAAAAAAAAAAAAAAGGACACAACTGTTTTCAACACTGATAATAACAAATGTTTCTTGAGCAGAAAATCATCATATTAGAATGATTTCTGAAGGATCATGTGACACTGAAAACTGGAGTTATGATGCTGAAAATTCAGCTTTGCATCACAGAAATAAATTACATTTTAAAATATATTCAAATAGAAAACAGTTATTTTAAATTGTAAAAATATTTCACAACATTACTGTTTTTTTCTGTATTTTGATCAAATAAATGAAGCCTTGGTGAGCAGAAGAGACTTCTTTTAAAAACATTTTTTAAAAATCTTACCGTCCAAATCCTTTTGAACGGTAGTGTATATAGTCCTATTTATAGTCCTACAAATATGTATAACTTTCTTAAAGCAAAATGCAATTTTTGTTGGGGTGAAATATGACCTGGACATTTTGGCTTCTCTGAAACAAATCAAGTCTAACTGCACTAAAGCGCTGTGATTGTGTCTGGAGAATCCACACAGGCCTTTGGAAACAACACTTTGAATGTTCCCTTCAAATTTAAACATATCTTATATATTTTCCCCTCTGCATTTGATTATTCAAATGGTTAACATAAAAAAAAAAAGTTCAGTTCCATTTCAGACAGTCTTGATTCCAAGAGTAAAGAAACATAAATGTATCAAGTAATTGCACAAAACAGTGAAATGATAAAGAAAGAAAAAATAAACCGAAACAATACAATAGCACAAATCCCTTTAAGTAACCAGTTTTCACAGACTTGCAGCGAGAAATGCACTGTCGTCTCCCACTGGGTCCCAAATCAACACGATACACAATCTATTTCTACCAACTTCAATGGATCTCCACAAACACGAGTCAATACTGCAGCAACAGTGTCTGCTGATCTCCAGCAGGGCTTGAACGCAACGGGATTCGCCATCTAAACCGGCTCGTAGTGCTTGTGGGATCGTAGTGGGCTTGTGATCAGGAGGAATCATCGAGTCAATTATTCAAGGTTTTCTCTCTCCCTCTTGTTTTCATTGTTAATTTCTAATTTTAATATGGTCGCCTAGTCTTTATAGACTCTTAATGACAACATAACGGATCCTATGGCAAACATTATATATAAAAGTGCAAAACAAAAACTAGGAATGTGACTTGGATTCAACCGACAAGGCCTGGTACATAGATTCACGCTTAATGACGTTTCTCATCATACTCTGGTATATTTAAGAAGGTCTAGTTAGCTTTAAAATATGAGCGATGTGAATGCTAGCCTGTGCTAAAACAGTTACCAGGCCAAAAACCGAAGATAGCCGCTTATTATCAAATGCTAATATGCAGTCAAATGGCGTGCCAGTCGTATCCGTAAGCACACAGTGCCTGCATAACACTCACTTCCCATAAACCCACGCGTGACGAAGTTCGCCGGGTCTGTTTAATAGTGAATCTCACTGTTTAGCTGAGTGAATCTCACAAAAGAGATTGAGAACATGTGTAGGTATTTCAATCCAAAAACAAAAGAAAGGAAGAAATATTTTAGCTAAAAAAAATTAAGCTTATATGTAATGGCCATTTGATTTTTGTGAATGCAATTCTCATTAAAAAATGAAAAATTTTTTACAAAGGGAATGTGCTGAACTTTTTAATTGTCCAAAAACAGGCTTCATTTTATTTATGCAAAATATTGCCTATTAATATTATCCCAAAATGTACACCCCCCGTTGATTTCGGATGTTTTTGTGAGATTCACTCGGCTCCGTTAGATCCTATTTAGCAGTGCTAAACTAATCAGTTTTCAGTGTCCTAATTAGAGGGCAAGAGATACTGCTTGCATGTAAATAACTACAAACTACAGTAAATATAAAAGGGTGCCCTCGCTACACAGGTTATTTGATTGTTTTTGGTAAATCGAGTGGCTTTTCCGTTTTCTCCATTGAAAAGTTGTTACGATTCATGTCGTGATACAAAAGAGAAACACATATTCCCCACTGACAGTGAACGCTTGAAAATGGTGGTCCGATCCCTCGTGTGCGCGGTGAAAATGTCTCAGTGGAGGTGAAACGGAGACGGGGTCGGTTAGGATTTACTGTCTTGGCATTTGGTTTCGGTGGAATGGGCGCCTTGACTTTGGCATGGTGGTTTCTGTTTCTCCCACTGGCACATGGCATTGGCGTAGCCGACAATGACCTTGTCCATCCAGGTGAGGGGCTGAGGGAACAGCACGGCACCCTCGAAGAAACCCAGGTGTCCCCCGTGCAGCGTCAGCGCGAAGATCACGTTTTCTTTCTTTTCTGGAAGGTGAAAATGAACCAGCGAATCTCAGAATTGCAACACAACTCAAATACAGAGAATAGCATCTGTCGTAGGCGGTGTGATGAAAATCTTATGACGACATGAGTCATTTTATATCACCGACAATACTAAGATTTGTCACATACAATAAAACATTCCTCTGACTTCCTGACAATGAGCAACAAAAAAAGGTTTCAATACACCGCCAATGTTGAGCGTCACAGTTTGTCATCGTTTGCCTTGTGACACATATTTATTATATGCGAGTATGTTTAAACAAGTAGAGATCTTATGAATGTCACATGCATTTATGTGGGGCTCTGTAGTAATTATGGGTGTTTCTGGCATATGAGGTCATAATCTAATAAAAGATCACTATGGAAATAGGCTGTGGGCATGAGAAGCAATGCGAAGTCAATAAAAATACAGCACTTCACTACTCAAAAAAAAAGTTCAAAAGGGAATTAGGTGGTGTGTTTAAGGCAAGCATCATGTTCACTATTGCTCATATTTAAAGTTAAACATTTGTACAAACTCCAACACTATATATTAAACCTCAGGCATGAATGATGCCTCAAATTATGCAGCTTTTTGGGGCGAGACAAAAATGCAATCGCGTACTGTGCCAGTTTATGCACTTAAAGTATTTGTTGATTCAATGTATATATAAATTGAAGGAATAAATGGAATCTGCACACCAAAAAAAAGAAAAAAGTCAAAATTCAATAAGAGTTTTAACTGAAAATATTAAATATACACAGACTAATTCGCCAGTGGTTCCCTTGAGATTCCCTTTTTTCTTTTTTTTTTTCTTTTTTTTAACAAAATTTAAAACATAATACAAAAAAGTCCAAAAACAGACTAGTTCATACACATTTCAAAATTGTTGAGGATAAAATACACAAAAAAGCCTTAGGCTTATTTCCATTGTGGAGTGAAACTTGCATCATGTTCAGAAACTCAATAAACAACTTAAAATTCAAACATCAATGATAAAACAACCATTTTTTTTACTTCCTTTTTAAAAATACTCTCATCTTGTATATCTCTTGGATACATCTAGGTAATTTATTCCAAGCAACAGAATTAGTAAATGGAAAAGAATTTGGTTCCTATAGGTTTTTTTTAAATAAGGTCCATGGTAAACATTAAGTTGACGATACTTGTACGTTTTGTTTTACAACGTAAAAAAAAAAAAAAAAATAACATTGCGATGTCCAGAAATCAATTTCAATAGTACATTGAGTTAATTTATCGACATAGAACTCATGTTTAATGTGATCGTTTCATCCATACATCTACTATAATGTAATATACTGTTAGTCCCAAGATTCTTTATGTAAGTGAATAAGTGCATAGATCCGCTATTAATGGTCTGGCGGTAGAACTTTTGTTAAGCGTGTCAGAGATTCTGGGTTCTAATCCACCCTTGTATAGCTTTGTTTATTTTTTTCTTATCAAATCCAAAGATGTTCATCAGTGATTGTATACCAAGAGCAGGGACACATTTGTGAGCATTGTGTTTTGTGATTTCAATGGAACGAATAAAGTCTCTGCAACGTTTAGTGATAGACTGAAGCGCCAGATCGCCTCTTATTTAACACAAACAAACGAAATGAATACTCTGCTAATCAACTAAAGATGTTTAATTTGTATTAGATACATCTGTACCGCGAGAAAAGTGGTGGGGACAATATTGACCCTGGCAAAAAGTGGTGTCTCACCCATCCTACACGCAAATTACGCCTATGACTGTGATAATATCAACATGCAATATCATTGACGACTAAAACATAGTTAAAAAATAAAAACTTTACAAAGATCTCTGTTTTTATTTATATTAGACTGTTTTTAACAAGCCTCTACATGCTGTCATACTTGTGTTTGCCAGATTTCAAGGGTTTAATGCCCCCAATCAGAGCCTTTCTCTTAAAAAGATACATTTCCTGCCTGATGTTTTACTTAATCTTTGGAATCTGGCAACAGTGCACACATTATATGTGTGGATACTTATATATGTATATGTATATGCTTTATAGCTGCAAGTTTTTGTTTGTGGATGTATACATACAATTGATAAATGGCCGAAATGTCTGAATTTTTATGCTCCAGCATATATTCTATACTCGAGACATTATGCTTAACATTCTTTGTATTACAATATGTATTGAGTGTTTTTTTTCCTCTTCTATTTTTGTTTTATTTAGTTTAATTACACTTTTATCATTAATATTTATTTATTTAATTTTTGTATTTTTTTTTTAATTATAATTTAATCATAATTTTTTATTTATAATAATAAACTGAATTTAAAAATAAATAAATAAATAAATAAATAAAATAAATAAATCCAAACATGAATCTCAACTATATTGTTTGTGATTGTGGTTGTGGAATAAATGCATTTACACAACCTCTGTGTGACAATACAAAATCTTTTTTGCTAGAAAAACATTAATGTCATTTGGAATGACTGGAATTACTATTAGGAATTACGTCGTTTTAATTTTTAAGAAATGTTTCTTGTTTTACCAACTTTCATAATGTAGAGAGTGTGTTAATTTACATGATAAACAGCCTAAAAATCAGTACACTAGATGAGGTCAAATAAACCATGCGTATGAGTTGACATTTTAACTCTTGATATGTGCTTATAAGTGAAAGAGCAATAATTCTGATGAAATGTAAAAATAATTTCTCAAATAATTTTGAGCAAAATAATTGTGATTATCAATTTAACCATTATGCAGCATGACAAAACTGTGAGTTTTCATTGGCTAAGTCTCTTCCGCTTTACTACTAGTTAGTGGCACATTTCTCATGGTCAAGTATATTTTCTTTGGAAAATGTGAACATTTAGTTTAGGATAAAATGAATAATTACTCTTTTGTATAATACAATCTGCACCCTTTGGTTTTCCCCATGTGTTTTAAATTTCTTTTAAAAACGCATGACACTTTAGATAGTTTGGTGAGCAGTGCTGTACCTGCGAGTGTGCGAGGAATGGTGAGCAGCGTGTTGTGCACCAGCGGATCATCAGCAGAGTTCACCAGCAGCAGAGGCACGTTTATCTGCAACACAACAAGAAAAACAAGTCATAAACAGAGCAAACAGGAATTTCCTTAGACTCTCTACGGTTGTTCACTAAACTCCATAGGCATTTTACTCACATTATGAATGTAATGAACACAGCTCTCCTTCTCGTAGTACTCCTTCAGAGAGTTGTGTCCATGGAATTTTCTATAAAACAAATTGACATCTTTCTATACGAGGAATATGGATACAGCATCTGGAAACTTTTGTACTGAAACTATATTTGAATATTTATTCCCCAAATTTATATATATATATATATATATATATATATATATATATATAAAATTTATTATTCTAGGTTAATTTATAAATATATTACTGTTCATTTTTAATTAATGTTCAGAGAACATTAATGCTAACAAATGTTAAAAGCATTTGAATATATGTAAAATGTAATATTAACTCTTTTAATGTTAACTTTTTTTTAAACTTTCAAAAATTTCATGGCCCAAAAATATTTGTTGTATGAATATCTGTACATGTAATATATCAAAAGAACAGAGCCTCTGCTTTTAAAAAAAACAAACAAACAAAAAACTGTATTCTAGGTTCATGCAATCTTTTATCAACACTTCAATGTGGGTAAAATTCATTAAAAAAAAGCAACATTTTGAACAAAAAGCTGAGAAAATCAATTTTTTCCCCCAAAGACTACAATGTACATAAGCAATTGTTTTATCTTCTTCGCCTGTTGATCCGGAGATTCTCTGTGTAACAGATGTGTAACAGCGCCCCCTAATGTATAACAGTGTAAACTCGGAAAGACGAAAAATTTTGTCAATGACGGGGAAGCGTTGTCTCATAATAAACGAAGGAAAATTCCGCCAATGGCAGGAAAGAGTTAAACTAGATCCTGTAAATAAATGCACTTTTCATTGTGATGTTCACTGTTAATGAATTAAATCGCAGTGATGGCTAACAGCATAAGTTTTAGTACAATTTTGTGTTAACAATAGCTGTAGTAAACATGGTATTCTATAAATAACAGCACAAAACATTCTTTGAAGATTCATTTTAGATTCATAACCCCTAAAAACAGCACATACTGTGTGTGTGTGTGTGATCATAATTCTCAAGTGTCAAAATGTTTCTTGTCTCTGTTTCACAAGACTGCCAAAAATCCACATTTAGCAACTGACCTCATGATGTTGTCGTCGATCTGCATGAGGGAAGTGGCGGTATAGAGCCGGCTCAGATCTGCATCCACCATTTTAGTGGAGCCCACACCGAATAAGACGCTCCTGTTGAACCACAAAAAGAAACGCTTTGCTGACTCTGTTCAAATGGTAACTCAGTGGTTAGATTTGTATACTCTTACCACTCAGAAGGCAGTAAATTTATCTTGTTTTTGTGTCATCACAGACAGCATTACTGTAAGTTATTCTGAGGTCTCCTAATGACTTGATTGCAAAAGAACATGTGAGCTCATAACAATTTCAGGAGAAGAGTGAATATCACAGCCGGCCACTCAACACCGCTCACTGCGACGTCTGTCAAGATTCAACGCCGAGGACAGGGTGAACAGTACCTGTGGGACAAAATGATCTTCTTCATGTTGTCAGCCATCAGGAAGTTATAGAAACGACGGCACTGGTCCCACTGCAGAAACGTCTCCTGAGCCCTGAAATAAAACACACACAAACACACCACAGAATAAGAAAACTGTCTTTCATACTTTTAAATGTTACGATGCCTAAATTCACTTGCCGAATTGAAAGAAATAGCTAAATACATAGAGAAAGAGATAGATAGATAAATAAATACATTTATTTATAAATTATTTATCTTTTTTATTTGTCTTTATCTACTGATTTCTTTATAAATCTATTTATACATATTATATATATATATATAAAATATTAAAAAATATTAAATATATTAAATATTAAATATATTAAATATTAATATATTAAATATTAATATATTAAATATATATATATATATATATATATATATATATATATATATATATATATATACATACATATATATATATATATATATATAAAATGTGTATATATGCGTGTATTTAAAATAGAAATATATATATATATATATATATATATATATATATATATATATATATATATATATATATATATATACATACATATATATATATATATATATAAAATGTGTATATATGCGTGTATTTAAAATAGAAATAAATATATATATATATATATATATATATATATATATATATATATATATATATATATATATATATATATATATATATATATATATAAATAAATTAAAGAAATATAATAAAAAGATACGTCTTTTTATTATATATATCTTTTTTATTATATTTCTTTAATTTATATATAATATACATTTTAAATACATATATATACACACATCTTTATTATATAATCTTTATTATATTTAATAAATTTATGATATTTAAAAAATAATATTTAATTATAAAATATTTAATTATATAAATTATATATATATATATATATAAAATGTGTATATATGCGTGTATTTAAAATAGAAATAAATAAATATATATATATATATATATATAAATTAAAGAAATATAATAAAAAGATACGTCTTTTTATTATATATATCTTTTTTATTATATTTAATAAATTTATGATATTTAAAAAATAATATTTAATTATAAAATATTTAATTATATATATATATATATATATATATATATATATATATATATATATATATATATATATATATATATATATATATTTTTTTTTTTTTTTTTTTTTTTTTACATATATTTAAAAAAAGAAAAACTAAATACTTTTTTAGGATAAAAGGGTAAAAAATGGTGAAATATAGATTTTTTTAGAGCTAACTGCGACTTTATCTCACAATTCTGATTTTATGACTAGTGATTGTAAGTTTATATAGAAAAAAAAAACAGAATTGCAAGAGAAAATTATGCAATTACCTTCATGAAAAACTAAATTAATAATAAAAAAAGAAAAAATTACATTTTAAGTGGACCTTGAAAAAAAACAATTTAAAAATAATATGCTAATAATACTACAAATAAGTGCATGAGCATGCATGAGCCCTTTAATATCAATTCCAGCTAAATTCATAAGGTGCATTAAAAGGGATCTTGAGTATAATAATCTGGCAGATAATCGGGCAGAGCAGATTAGCAGGGGCTTTATAGATTCAGTAATCCTGTCTGAAGGCAGAGCTAGACGGTTTGGCAGCAAGCTGTAGAAACACCCAGCAGAGCTCCTGGCAAACAGAACAGATTTACTGAAGTCCAAACACATCCACTGCATTCCAGAGCTGCTTCATCACATGCTTCCTCTCTGACAGCGATGCTCTGCGTTTAGCTCTTAGACATGTTGCTATGGTGATCTTTAGTGTTGACATGTCAACATTAGCTGCGTCTCATTTCGGAGGTTGCATCCTCCAGAGGTCGCATATGTAGACTGCATATGTCATCAAGTTTGTCTTATTTAAGAAAAGTAACCGTGATAAAATTGACTGTTATTCCTCGTGAGGTGTAAAACACTAATTTCTTTCTTAATTTGCAATGTGATTATCAATGTTAAAAACAGTTGCTGCTGTAAATTTCTACACAAGTTCAAAAGAACTGCAACAGAAATCTCTTGTAACATTATAAATGAAACTTTAGACTGATTTAATGTATCCTTGGTGAATAAAAGTATTCATTTCTTCATCTAACTGACTAACTGTGGTGAACTTCTGAATTACATTTATAATTTATGTCCAGATGATGCTTGTTCCTCATTTAATATGTTGAAATAAAGGTGCTTAGTACATCTGACTTCCTTTTGAACATCCCCTGGAAATTCGCACACTGTTTATGTCACTTCGATATTTAAAGAGTGCCATTAGAGAGGCAATATTTAGGCTAACAGACACACATGTACAAACACAGTGTGTTTACTTTCAGGCAATATGCAAATGTCAAGTGGAGGAAACAGGTGGACACAATACTGAGACCATCTGTGCCTCTTTTAAATAACTAAGTACAACGTACACACTGTTAGTTCTTATCTCGAGTTCAGTCATTCCACTGACAGCAGCAGTAAAACGGTCCAACTCGTACCCAAAGCAAGCTGGCAGCATTTTCATCAGTCAGGGAAAAGAGCGGCTCACCTTAGTGCACTGTAGCCCTGGCACACGCTAACACAGCACAGCACCCGCTCCTGGTTGGTGCGGTTCTCTCCCAGGAACTTGCAGACGATATTTCCCCCCAGACTGAAGCCCACCACAATAAGTTTGGTTTGGGGATATGTTTTTTTGATGAAGCCCACCATTGCTGCGAACTCCCACGTACAACCTGTGGAAAAAGAAAAAATTTATTTATAAGAAAATAAATATTGTATATAAGAAAACAATCATAAAACACAACAAGAAGTTGATTAGTCAGCAAAAGTGACTAGTTTAGTATTATAAAATGAATAATTATATCTCTAAAATCTGATCAAATAAAACCTGCTAGAACAAAACAAATAAAATCACATAAAAAATAAAAATCATAAAACAAAAAAAAAATTCACACCTGCTAAAAAATAAAATGACATAACTAAAATGAAAACCAATAAAATAAAATAACTGATGAATTTAAAAAAAATATATATCAGTTTATTTTATCAGTTTTTATTTTAATTAGATGTCGTTTCATTTTTTAGCAGGTGTGAATTTTTAATTTATTTTAGCATTTTTATTTTTATGTGATTTTATGTTTTTATTACAGTTAAATAAATATAATTTAATTAATTTTTATCCGTTTATTTTACCAGTTAATTAAATTATGTTTATTTAACTGTAATAAAACATAAAAATCACATAAAAATAAAAATCATAAAATAAAATAAAAATTCACACCTGATAAAAATAAAATGACATCTAATAAAAACATGTATTAAAAAAATTATCAAATTAAATAAAAACTGATAAAATTAAATTATATTTAACTGTAATAAAACATAACATCACATAAAAATAAAAATCATAAAAATAAAATAAAAATTTCACACCTGCTAAAAAATAAAATGACATCTAATTAAAATAAAAACCAATAAAATAAAATAACTGAAATGAAATTATAAAAAAAAATATATATATCAAATTAAATAACTGATAAAATAAACTGATGAATTTGATTAAATTATATTTATTTAACTGTAATAAAAACACTGTAAGATTCAGGCTCACTTGGATTATTTCTTTATTCAATAACTTAAAAAGTGCCTAATTCTTTCATAGCATCACTCCACAAATATGACGTTTCCTGGATAAACACATTTGTTTAACCGACTCTGTGGTAAGGCTAGATGTGCTTCCTCCTTAAAAACACATTCAAATTAGGGCTGTCAACGCTAACGCATGCAATTAATTCAAAATACTTAACACGTTAAAATAATTTATGCAAATAAATTAATGAAGCATGTTTGCGATCAGATCATTTTAAGCCGATAAACCCCAGGAAAGTTCAGTCCAATGATCCAGTAAGTAAATTCATTCAAACAACCAGTTCAAAACAGTGCCAATGTAAAGAAAACCAGGTTTATTTAATAATAAAAAAGTGACTCACGGCCAGTTTTTAGTAAATTATTCAATCCAGTGTGTTTCGCTTTAAAACACGAGCTCCGTCATATTCTGTGATTGTTTCTGAAGAGCATTTTTCTGTGTGAAATACAGACTAAACAGAACGACAAAACATCCCACCGCTGGCCAGATGATATGCAAACTACCTTTCTCGGCTGGATAAAGCAAACCAGCGTCTCGCTAGTAAAGTTTTGATGGATACTAACTGTAATGAAGGTAAAGACGATTGAGGTGACATACAGGAATTATACAGTAAGCACACGTAAGTCCGTTATATTGATGCACAAACAAACCATGTATGTGCTCTCTCGATGACCTGATCACACACTGTATTTACGCACAGACACATTTCAGTACATTCACGTTGTTTCCACACAAATTCAGGATAATCTTTGGATTTGTCATGTGTGTTGCTGTGTTTAGTAATTCTGAATGGATCTGTATACTGTAGTAGGTATATGCAGTCAGGTCAAGGTGGTTGATTTAGGTTTAGGGTTTTTTTGGGGGGGGCATCTCCATGTGATCCTGTTCAGTATCGAACCTTGACATGTCTAAAACGTAAACAAGCTAAATGATAATTTTTCTAATCTATTGACAGCCCTAATTTAAATAGAATATCATGACATAATTTAAAGTTAAGTATCATCTAGCAACAACCTACACATCCCAGCATAAACGCTTCCCATAAATTGTTATTAAAGTGGCTACATTCACAAACCACTAAAATTTGAATAGAAAAGCACTTATAATGAGAGGATTTGTGAGTGTGCTGAACTTAACACTGGACAAAAAGCACATCTGTTTGGCCATTGCGTTCAAAAAAAATCAACTGATATGCTACATTGCTCAATGCAGCAAAACATTGTAAAGAGAAACCTTTGACGCTCTCAAGAGCGCAAACACTAAATCGGTTTCACCAATATGCTATTATTACAGAGAAAACTGATCCTAGACCAGCAGTTATGGGCAGTTCTTCCCTCTAAAAGCAATCAGAAGCAGCATATGGCAGTGATAATTGAGTGAGAAAATTTCCATATTAGTCCGTGGCCAGGGGAAGGTAAGCCTCACCCAGCCTTACACATGCTCCGCATATGGCCATAATCCATAAAAGTCTCGTACCATAGGTGAACATGCGAGGAGAGGTGAGCTCAATGTTCGGCAAGGCCCCGAGGTGATTGAGCACAGCACAGCGGTAGCCCTGTTTCTGCGAATGGTCCACAAAAGTGCGGATATAGTGCTTCTCACTGTGGTTCCCAATGCCAGGACAAATGACCATGGTGACGTCCTCTGTGAAACCAACACAAATCATTTGCTATGGAAGATATTACACATGTAGACAAATACAAATGCAAATGTATGCTTGAGTTGTTCAACATTAATAAACAAATGCTGTGTTTATCTTCTTTTCCAGGTAATGCGTCACATTACTGGCATAGAGCAAACAACTGCACAATACACTGTTTGTATAACAACATAGCTGCATAAACTCGCATTGACATGCAATAGCACAGATGCATGTTTTATTTGCTATGAATTGTATTTTATCTTAAATTAAATGAAAACATTCACTTTAAAAAACAAAAAACAAATCCTAGTCTTATTTTGTGCAATTGCCATTTCAAATTGTTTGAATATGTTTGCAATTTAAAAAAAAAAAAAAAAAAAAAAGAAAGAAAAAAATGAGAACTTTTTCTAAATAATATCCTGTTTTACTTACAAAGGTCACATTACAGAACTAAAATGGTTGAACGTGGCATTTCACATTGATCTTTTTATGACCGCTGATTTAATATCTCTTCTTCAGGAGAACGATGAGTAAGCAAACTATTTAAATGTCATTTAAGCGATACTTCCTCCTTGAACCTGAACGCAGGACTTTCATTTATCAGGTTTCCACATATCAGTGTAGCGTTACAGACTAAATGCACCGAACGACGTGGCACTGACCTCCGGACTGATGATCCGCCAGGGGTTCAAAGAGGTCAAAAGTTGCCGTGGCCCCGTCCTGCATGGGCAGGTATTTGCGCAGGCCGAAAGGGTGTGGTGAACTGACCCGACCCAACTTTCCATAGAGGGCTGTCTGCAGATGACCGCTTTTACCCCATAGCAGAGGAGGAATGTACCTAGAATATGAAACAAAATCTCAGGTTTACACAGTGGTACATGGTTTGATTTTGTGCCCAACTAAAATCCTGGTGGCCTATAGTGAGCTCAGATGAGAGTTAATCAAAAAACAAACACAATAGGTGTCATTTTGAAAAACAAAAACTGCTGTCGATGCAATGGTTAAGACTGTGTTTCTAGGTTCATGTTTCATCAAAAGAATACATACTGAGTGTGCATATTTTTCTGATGATTATTAACAGTTAGTGTAGCGGCCCACATTGCAAGTGCTTTAGGCTTGTATCTGGGTCTGTGTACTAACAGCAGGCACTGGGACAGGTCACAGGCATGCAACATCACAGTTATGTAATAGTCCCGCCCACCAATTAGGCTTTAACCAATTACATACTGACCCTTTGCTAAGCTCGTAGGTTGTCGGTGTAACAGACTCATAGGAATGAATTGGATATGTCTGTGAAAAACATTTTTTTTTGGTGAAATGTGCTCATGTAATGGATATTACACTTGTGTGGGCAGGATGAAGTAAAACAGTGCAAAGCCTTTTTATCAGCTGTTTGTCTTTAAAGAAAACACTGTGATAAAAACCGCAGAGGACCGAATTAGAGAAAGGTGAAACTGAAAAAGCTTCATTTTATAGTGATTATAATAAGTGAACAAAACTATTCGTCAGTGTGGTTCTGTGAAGGGCATAGTTACTTCTCAAATCATGCATAACTAATACATAATAAAATAATACTCTACTGTTCAAAGGGTTGGGATCAGTCAGAAATTAATACTTTTATTCGGCAAAGACAGATTAAGTTTATCAAGACCTTTACAATGTTACAGAGCGCTCAAATAAATGCTGTTCTTTTGAACTTTCTATTCATTAAAGAATCTTAAGAAACAAACGCATCTCAGTTTCCACAAAATATTAAGCAGCACAATATTGGCATTTATAATAAATGTTTCTTGAGCAGCAAATCATCATATTAGAATGATTTCTGAAGGATCATGTGACACTGAAGACTGGAGTAATGATGCTGAAAATTCAGCTTTGATCACAGGAATAGATTACATAAGTAAATATATTAAAACAGAAATTTTTTTAACTAATATTTCACAATATTACAGTTTTTACTGTATTTGTGATCATATTAATTCGCTTTTGGTGAGCATCCTTTCAAAAGCACTAAATAAAATAATTATACTGATAAATGCAAATTGTAAATAAATAAAATAAATAAATAAATAAAAATAAATAAAAATTGTACTGACCCATAAATAAATAATACATGAATATTAAGTAATATTACATTAATTTACATTGATTGCAGCTAATGCAATTATCATTACTGATGTTATAAATGTCTATTTAGGAATAAGGGCTGACATGTGATTTTTAATTAATAGCATGCACTTCAAGATTTATTTTACATTTGAAAAAGAGAAAATTAAAGGTGCAGTGAGCAATTTCGGAGAAACTATTAAAAGTGGATCAGACCGAGCACCACAACATTCTTGTAGCCAATCAGCATGAAGGGGCATGTCCACTCATGATGAGGGAGGAGAGAGAGTGAGCCAATCAGCAGTAGGGGGCGTGTCCACTCATGGGGGAGGAGAGAGTGAGTCAATCAGCAGGAGGGGGTGTGTCCACTCATGATGGGGGAGGAGAGAGAGTGAGCCAATTAGCAGGAGGGGGTGTGTCCACTCATGATGGGGGAGGAGAGAGAGTGAGCCAATCAGCAGGAGGGGGTGTGTCCACTCATGATGAGGGAGAAGAGAGTGAGCCAATTAGCAGGAGGGGGTGTGTCCACTCATGATGGGGGAGGAGAGAGCGCCAATCAGCAGTAGGGGGCGTGTCCACTCATGATGGGGGAGGAGAGGGCGCCAATCAGCAGTAGGGGGCGTGTCTACTCATGATGGGGGAGAAGAGAGAGCGCCAATTAGCAGGAGGGGGCGTGTCCACTCATGATGGGGGGAGAAGAGAGTGAGCCAATCAGCAAGTGGGGGCATGTCAATTCATGAAGGGGGAGGAGAGAGAGTGAGCCAATCAGCAGGAGGGATTCATGAAGGAGGGAGAAAAAGCGCAGCTGGTATCGTATCGATATTGTAGAAATATCGATATTTTTGACAACACTAACTGGACCTTTAATTTGCATCTTTTTTGAGTAGTTTGAGTCACTATTTTATTTATTTTATTTTTTAGGTTTATTTTTGGCATTTTTGCCTTTATTATGACAGGATAGTAAGTTGACAGGAAGCGAAGTTGGACAGAGAGAGGGGGGGGGGATTGGGAAAGGACTCGAACTCGGGACGCCCGAAGCGCAACTGCGCTATATTTTAGGCTATTGGCGGTTAGGCTATAGTCACTATTAATAATGCCTCTGCAACATTATTTTACAGATAAAAGGATAAAAACTCATCTAAGTTGCTACAGCAGAATGAGTCACGAGACATTTTGAAATGTTCATTAGGGTTCCAAAACATCACATTTTAAGCATATTTCCTCGAATTACCAAGTGATATCAAAAAAACTCTGCAATATTACTGTCTGAACATGTAACTTTTGGGAACATTGCCATTTGAGACAACATCTCGCTTTCAGCGTCACCATTATGAGAGCTAAAATTACTGTTTGGAGATGCAACACAACTCATTTCTTAGAACATCACTGTTTTGAGCTGTAACAATCAATAATATTCTTTTTCATTGGCAATGAATCAACTTGGCCCTCCTTTTCTCTAATACCTACAGGCATCCAGACCACTTAAACCACGTTCATTTAGGCTGTTTTTATCCTCCACAAAGTGAGACTAAAAACAGCAGTAAACAAAGTCCACTGAACATCTTCCACATCTTTCCTTTCTCACTGTCACTGCGATCTATCCCACACCTCCTGAAGTATTACATAACATGCTCTCACAATACAGCCTCATAATCAGCGTCTATTATGTGTGATTATCCTTAAAATATCAGATATATGTGAGATATGTGAGGAACGAAAGCCTGGCTGGTTTAATCTGCTCACCGTGACACGGTCAAATAAGAAGACAAGAGGATCAGCATAGGGAGCTTTACCATAAAAACAAGACATTTGAGGTCAGTTAAGTTCAGAAAACACTAGGGCAGATAAATTAAGCACCATAATGCAAACTCGCTTTAAATAACCAGGAATGTTGACAAACAAGGCTTGAGCGTTACTTATCTAACAACAGAACTGACTAGAAACAGGCTTCTTTTTTTGTTCTTGAACCATTCCTCTCTCTGTTGACTGAGCTGCAGTCATCCGCAAGCATAAACGATAAAAAAACAAGCAAGCATGCAGCGTTGGCGTGACACGCCTAATAATGTTCCAAAGTCCAGACCCACAATGCAACATCACAAGCATGCACGACTATTATCAGTGCTTGAAAAAATAACCTTCAGATCTTCAAACGCTGTCTAAAGCAGGTTATTTTCTTAAAAGGCGTTTTGCTAGACAATCCTCTAGCCAAACAAACATGGGGAGAGTTAATTGTGGCACTGAAGAGATAAGGATACGTACGGACAATGGGCAGCGTTTTATCGATTGATCTCTTGGCCCCTAGTGTAGTAGCTGTACTGGAAAATAATGATTACATAACCAACCGGGAGTCACTTTGGATTACAAAAGAAACACCCACCCAGCACAGTGCAACAGAAATATGCCATGCGTATCACAACTTCGGAGGTCAATGCGTGCAAAACGGCCTCCAGAAGACATGTTTCTCATTTTAATTGCAGATTCTGTGCTGCAACATGAAATGTGAATTACCATCACGTGGAATTGAAACATTAATATTGCCAGTGGCTTGATAAATCACCCTGTCAAGTGTATTACACACTATACAATAGCAGTGCAGTTACACAAACATTTCTGCTGATGTTAGTGGAAAGACACGCTTTGTCTTGGCCTCATGTAAACAGTATAATAACCATATGTCGTTTCGGCTTCAACGATAAATTCTTGAAGCAACACCTCACTGTTTGCATGAACTGTCGTCATGCGATTTGAACATGAAAAAGGCTCAATTTCATGAAAATACGTATACAAAACATCTTCCAAGAATGTCTGACACAACTGATCTAGCAATATGGCAAACGCACAAAAGCATTTTGCATTTATAGCATATTGTGAATATTACTACTATAATACTAGTTTATTTAATGCGGTTCTGACACTTTCAAACTTCATCTAGAAGTGTCAAACCATAACTGTACAACAACTGAACTTATTCATTTTGTATGTTTTCTCTTTGTCCTACTTTACATTATGGTTTAGGTAGTTATATATGTGATTTTAAAGACTGTTGACAAAAAAAGTACTGTGGTACAGTGTTTTTATTAATTAAAACTATTAAAAATAGTCTTTGTTGAATGAAATAAAGTTGAAATAAAGTTGAAATATAAATATTAGATTTAAAAATTAGAAATGGGCCATGCAACTAACTGAAGAAATAAAATAAGTTTAAATTATTAAAATGACTAAAACTGAAATATATATATATATAACTTTGATCAAAAATACAGTAAAACAGTAATATTGTGAAGCATTTTTAGAATTTAAAATAGTTAGTAGTTTTTTTTAGAATTTTTTAGAATTTAAAATAGTTTAGAATTTTTAGAATTTAAAATAGTTGTTTTCTATTAGAATATATTTTCAAAAGCAATTTATTTCTGTGATGTAAATCTGAATTTTCAGCATCATTACTCCAGTCTTCAGTGTCACATGATCCTTCAGAAATCATTTTAATATGATGATTTGCTGCTCAAAAAACATTTCTGATTATTATTATCAATGTTGAAAACAGTGTAATGCTTTTGTGAAAATTGTGATACATTTTGAAAAAATTCTTTGAGGAACAGAAAGTTCATCAGAACAGCATTTATTTGAAATAGAAACCTAAAATTATAAATGTCTTTACTGTCACTTCTGATCAATTTTATGCGCCCTTGCTGAATTTAGTAAGTGATTCTAGGAGCACCGCATTAGTCTTGGCAACAATGTGCTAAAAGCAGTGCAGTTTCAGGAACAGCCTCTAAGCTATTCTGGGATGTGGTTTACACAGTAACTGCAGTGAAATGATAATCCAAACTGTCATACTCACTCTTTGGTCAGGATAGGACAGGACTTGAGCAGGAAGTGGTTGAGTGTTGTATCCTGGTAAGTGAGGTCTGGTGGAGCTGTGGGGCTTTTCAAGTTTAGGCACCGGACGATGACGTACAGAACCGTGGCCACCGCCGCCAACTTCATGCCGTCAAACATCGCGGGCATCTCCGGTGCCACCGTGTATACCTCCGAATCGTGAGTGTTCATGTTTGCGCTGAAAATAAACAATAACAGACTGATGAATAAACAAGGACCATCTATTAGATCACATGACATTACATGAGGATCTATCGGCAAGATCTGGTTCTAACTATTCCAATGTGCAGTCAGACAAATACAAAACTACGGAAGCTTGTTTCTGCCACGGAATGAAAAAAAAAAAAAAAAAAACATAATTGCGACTTTTTAATCTCACAATTCTGACTTTTTTCTCAGAACTGCATTATAAAAATTCACAATTGCGTTATAAAGTCAGAAATGCAAGATGTAAACTCTCAATTGTCTTTTTTTCCATCACAATTCTGACTTTTCTCATAACTGTTATATATACTCGCAATTGCGTGATATAAAGTCAGAATTGCAAAATATAAACTCGCAATTCTGCTTTTTTCTTGCAATTGTGAGTTTCTCTCTTACAATTCTGTCTTTATAACTTGCAATTGTGAGTTTATATAACGCAGTTCTGAGAAAAAAAGTCAGAATTACGAGATGTAAACCCGCAATTGCAAGTTATAAAGTCAGAATTGCATGATCTAAACTCGCAGTTCAGCTTTTTTTCTTGCAATTGCAAGTTTATATCATGCGATTCTAACTTTATAACTCGCAATTGCAAGTATATCCACAATTATGAGAAAAGTCAGAATTGTGAGAAATAAACTTGCAATTGTGAGAAAAAAAAGAATTGTGAATGTATATCTTGCAATTCTGACTACATCTTGCAATTGCAAGTTTATATCTCACAATTCTGACTTTATAACTCGCAATTTCGAGTTTATATAACAGTTCTGAGGAAAAAAAAGTCAGAATTACGAGATGTAAACCCGTAATTGCAAGTTATAAAGTCAGAATTACATGATCTAAACTCACAATTCTGCTTTTTTCTTGCAATTGGGAGTTTCTCTCTTACAATTCTGACTTTATAACTTGCAATTGCGAGTTTATATAACGCAGTTCTGAGAAAAAAAGTCAGAATTACGAGATGTAAACCCGCAATTGCAAGTTATAAAGTCAGAATTACATGATCTAAACTCGCAGTTCAGCTTTTTTCTTGCAATTGCAAGTTTATATCATGCGATTCTAACTTTATAACTCGCAATTGCAAGTATATCCACAATTATGAGAAAAGTCAGAATTGTGAGAAATAAACTCGCAATTGTGAGAAAAAAAAAGAATTGTGAATGTATATCTTGCAATTCTGACTATATCTCGCAATTGCAAGTTTATATAAGAGTTCTGAGAAAAAAAAAAAGTCAGAATTACGAGATGTAAACTCGCAATTCTGCTTTTTTCTTGCAGTTGTGAGTTTCTCTCTTACAATTCTGACTTCATAACTTGCAATTGTGAGTTCATTTAACACAGTTCTGAGAAAAAAAGTCAGAATTACGAGATGTAAACCCACAAGTTATAAAGTTTTATAAATTTTCCTCGCAATTGTGAGTTTATATCTCACAATTCTGACTTTATAACTTGCAATTGCAAGTTTATATAACGCAGTTTTGAGAAAAAAAGTCAGAATTGCAAGGAAAAAAAAATTCACAATTATTACCTTTTTAATTTTTTATTCAGTTGCAGAAACAAGCTTCCATACAAAACAGCAGGGTTGCCCTCGACCAAAGATTTTTTTAGTCGACTGGCAGTCGTTCATTAAAGCTATCAGTCGAGTAGTCCCACGTTTATTATATTAACTTACAACTAATATGTTTCAAACAATTAGCCATGTTTGAGGTCAATGAATGATAGGCGAACATTTGGATTTCTTGCCCGACACAATTACCACAAAGACCAGCCGTGTTTAACGCTTTGTCCGTCATGACCATGTGACTTTGCAACTTTCTGTTGAATTTTTTCTGTGACAAAACAACTAATTACAATTTGGTTGACCAAGTCTCTTCTCATCAACTAAAGGTTTGGCACACCAAGGATGATAAATATAATGATAAAGATATAGTTCTAACAATCGTTCTGAACACTAAAGAATAGCAGAGTCCACGCCACAACTATAACGTTAACGGCACAGAGAAACGATGCCGTTTCATTTTTTTCCAGCTGATGAACGATAAAAGCATTGACAGCCAATCAGAATCCATTCTGATTTAAGAGCTTGAGCATTTAAAGCAGCAGCGCGTGCTTATAATAAAGCAGAATGATATCATGCATCGGTGTGGACACTAATATAATTATTGTTATAGTTATCTTTATTAGTTATCGTTCTTGGTGTGAACAGCCTTGTAGGGGGAAGCCATACAAACAATAGCTAGCTGATAAGAGAAACTAATGGAGTCACTTACTTTGTAGGTTAGATGGGTTACTTGAATGTGATCTCGTATTAATCTCTGATGAAGAGTGAGGATATTATGGCCGTGGATTTTAGGTCACAGTGATCTGGTCAATTCTTTGAGGGAGGGAAAGAAAGAACAGTGACGCGCATTAGAAACAATAAGATTAGATAAGGTCGATTACACTAACAGAGTCAAGCACCAAGCCCGTGTTAATTACTTAACAAGCAGCTGTATGCCTTTTAAAGGAATAGTTCATCCAGTTCTCATCCTCATGTCAATACAAAAACATCTTTCTTCAGAGGAACACAAAAGAATTATTTATGACAGAATGTCTAAACTGCCTTTTTCCATATAATGAAAGTGAATGATGACCATTGCTTAGGATTATTGTAAATAACTGTAAAACTAAAACCATAAAAACACTGTTGTTAATTAAAGTACAAGAAACATTAACTAAAAAAATAAGTATTTTATTTCAGCAAAAATTCTCATTCTTATTTAGTATAACTTAGGGATGCACCGATATGACAATTTTGGCCGATACAGATAACCGATAATTCTTTATATTTGAAAGCCGATATATTGGCCGATAGATCTAAATCAAAATTTTTATATAATTTTTGAGAACCTGATTGCAAAGACAAAAGTCTCACCATTAAAAGCCATGTCCCAAGCACACAATTATAATGTTATAATGCCTATATGACAGACTTGCGTTGTACATTACACTTAACTGTATTTTCCTTTTTGAAGTGATTTCAATCATATTTCAAGCAATTTAAAAACATAATAGTGAACGGCGGGCATCTGAAGTATCTTGGCTGAAGGAAATAATCCATTATTCATCAGCTTTAATATATACTGGCCAAATTTTCTTATCTAACTGATAAGAATAACATTAAAAATTAACATATATCGGCCGATACCGATATGGTGACCGATATACCGTGCATCCCTAGTATAACTTGATGAACTGAACTTTATAAACTACACAGATTTGTTTTTAAAAAACTAATAGAAAAAGACAAATACACAAATAAAATGGCTAAAAATGTACCTACAATTAAAATTAAAACCACTTCAAAATATTAATAAAAACTATAATAGTATCTTAATTGGCTGTCAACCAAGAATTTTTGTTGAATATTGACTTAAATCTCATCATATTGCATTAAACAATGTTTCCTTCTGTATTTTAAAGAAGTCAGGCAGGTCTGAAATGACATGAGAATGAGTAAAAAAAAGGCACAATTTTCATTTGTGGGTGAACTAGGGCTGTCAAACGATTAATCGCGATTAATTGCATACAAAATAATAGTTTGAGTTTGTATAATATATATATGTGTGTGTGAGTACTGTGTGTAATTAATATGTTTATATAAATACATGCAAATTAATGTATATATTTAAGAGAAATATGTTCAAAATATTTTTATTTATATATAATATAAATTATATAAAAATATAAATAAATACATATACTTAAATATTTCTCAACTATATACATGAATGTGTTTGTATTTTACATACATAATAATTACACACAGTACTCCCACATATATTAGGCAAACTTTAGCAAAACGATTAATTGTTTGACAGCCCTAGGGTGAACTATCCCTTTAAAAGACTCATTTATGACTCACATAAGCACTGAACACCCTCCTCAAATGATCCCCAAAAGGTTATCTTCACAACACTGATGTTAGATAAGGACTAAAGCATTTAAGTGTTAAATCTGACTTGTGTACGTGATTTGAGTGCTAAATTAAATTAAAGGAAATTTCTCAATTTCAGTTAGATAATCTTAAGGCACAGGGTACTTGATCTAACCCTGCTAACTCAGGTAGACTTCAATTTTTAATCATGAGGAAATGCACCGGTCAACCTGATTCCCTGAGACCATGCTCGGTCTTAACATGCATGAAAGTTCACAAAAGCACTACATGTGAATTTTGTCCACTGATTAAAAGAGGAAGACTGTATTTGTTTTGCATCCCTCCATCCGTGAGATTGCGCTGTGTTAAATTAATCTGATTGAATAAAATGAATGTAATTGTACATTATACAGCAAATACATCCAGCAGTATTCACTGATCAAAAAATAATCCAGGGCAATCCAAATTTGGCGTTTAATCTCGTGTGAGAGCAAGGATCATCTTGAAGAGAAATATAATTAAATATATACAATTTTGTTTGACCAATTTCATTAATAACATCAACAAACGTGATTACAAAATGCTGTATAACATTCAAAAACATCAGCGTAATAAAACTGCTTTGCATTGTTCATACAATTCATATTTTAAATAAGGTTAAACACATAACAGATAAATGGAAGCTATATATATATATATATATATATATATATATATATATATATATATATATATATATATATATATATATATATACACAAAATGATCATTTTTTTATCAAGCTTGTATGTTTATGTTTAGTTATTTCATTTTAATGGCAATGAAAAGGACATATTAATTGCCACTGAAGCGAATTTACTGAACCTAAACATACAAAATGTTCATTTTATAAGAAATTTTCAGATGGCACTTAGAGGCTTTTGCATCTGAAGTCTTCACATTATATATATATATATATATATATATATATATATATATATATATATATATATATATATATATATATATATATATAAAATTTCTCTATTTTAATATAAAAAATATCATTGTATAACCATATTAATTTAGTGTAATGGAGTAATAAAACATATTACGCAATGAGAATCATCAATAAAAATAATGGAAATAGTAAAAACTCAAGGTTGGATTACAGTAATGAAAATGGAGAAGTAAAATCTGATTAACTGTCATCAAACAGAATTCATTTTCACACACAAATATATATTTATATTGAATTTAGAAAGAAAACAAATGACCTGGGCATGCTCTCATTATTGTCAGAAATGATAAAGGTGTTAAACACCAAAAAATATTCATCAGAGTATAATTAAAGCATGGAAACACACACTTCATGATGTTGTTATGATGATCGTGACTGGTGATTTTAAGTGTTTCCTGCAAAATAAGGCCCAGAATCTGGCTTTGCTTCAAAACACCCTCACATCCTATGGTTTTTATGTGTATATACAGTGCGGATATGCATGTCTAATGAAAACAAGAGGCGCTGCAGATGTCAAAAGGGAGAAGCAGGAATCATCTGCCCATCATTTACACTGATGGACAGCGTTACGCATATATGACATACATACAAACACCCACTTAAGACATAGCTATTGAAAATAAAACATTAGGCTGTTATAATAAAGCATGCTGGTATGTCAAAAACAGCAGAATGTAGTTTAGCTGAGCAGTGTAAACAGGAAAATGAGACGACACCCCTACATTTACACAAGTAGAATAGAAACGCATCGATTCAGTGCAGATGAACGCATCATACCTCGCTCCCCAGTCGATCACAAACAGCTCCCTTTCCCTGTGTTGGTCAGATGTAGATTTGTGCTCTCTCGTTAGGACACGGTGTGTTTATTTAGCGTTTCATTATCCGCGTTCCCCTTTCTAGCATTTTCTTCCTTCTCGCCTCATCTATGGACAGAGAGAAGCGCAACGCACTTCCTGCTTTAGACCACCTCATTTACATATCGCGCGTTCTATTGGATAAATTAAGCAGTCTCGTCATGGAGCACCGCCTCCTTTTTTATAACACCGTAGAGCGCACGTTCCAATAGCATGAACTGGCTGCAGATGAGGGGAAGGTTGCAATTATACGCCTCTGGAGTAATATAAGTGTAATAATAACACAAAATGTTTTTTTTTTTATCACAATGTCTTGTGTTTTATTGCAATTGCCACATTAAACATGTTGTAAATATGGCCTATATACATACTCTACTTGTGTCTGGATCAGCAGTTTTCTAAGCTGTATTATGCAGATGTATTTATTAGTGCTCTTAACCCTTACAGGGTCTTTGGGGTCTTTTTGGACACCAAACGACATTTGCTAAAATAAAATAAAAATAAAAAATGTTTTTTTATGAAACTTTGTACAGTTGTTACTTTTTAGATCTACAAATAAAAAAAAATGGAGTGATATCTTGTTTTTATGTCAGTGTAAAAAAAAAAAAAAAAAAAAAAAAAAAAAAAAAAAAAAGTCACACTCATGATCTTTAGGGTCTCCAGAGACCCCAGGCAACAAAATGTAATTTTGTAACAAAACAATTGGTTTTTAAAAAACTAATGTAATTTTACTCTGTTTATTAATGTTTTTACTTCATATGTGTGCAGTTTTTGGAGGATTTATTATATCTTTTAAATTTATATAAATAAATAAAAAATAACTTTTTCAATGATGTTGATTTTGAGGATGAATTTCGTCCATTTTCTAAGCGGGGTCTCGTCATAATGTAACAATATTGAAAAACTGGATTTTTTTTTCAATACAAGAAATGCTAAACTGACAAAAAGTATTTTTTATTGTTATAATTATAATTTCATAATATTTAGATATGAATCCAACTGAATAATACTTGTGAAAAGATGTCTTTCAGTCATTTAAATAGCAAATAGTGGAGCTCTGCAGATGTCTACTGGTAAAAATGATAGTTATTTTACATTTAGATGTTTCATTTTCCAAAAGATGGGCAAAAATCTTACACTAAACCATGTCAAATTATAATTATCCATGTTATCCCCATGAATGAAAGTTAGAAATCTGGGCCTTTTATAAAGTGAATTTTACATAAAAAGCTGCTTTTGCATGAATACATTTTTAAAAAATATATGATAAATCCTCCAAAAACTGCACAAAAGTGGAGTAAAAACATTAATAAACAGAGTAAAATTACATTTGTTTAAAAATAATATATATATATATATATATATATTTTGTTACAAAATTACATTTTGTTGCCTGGGGTCTCCAGAGACCCCAAAGACCCTAAGTGTAACCCCCAAACAAAGATGGTACAAGGGTTAAGTGGTGTTTAGTAGAGAATGTCAAAGGTTTTGTGCTGCTGTTTAGTAGTGAGATCTGCAGTACAAATGCCAGGCCTTTGATGCCACTGGTTACTGTTATTAGTTGCAAACTAGCTCCACCTTGTGAAATGGCATAAAATATTTTTGAAGTGCATTATGGAGATTTAAAAAAGGAAAGAAAAAATGTCATATTATTGTATAATTCTTGAGAGCATACAAAATACAATACATATACTTCACTTGACTAGATAGAATTGATAATATAAACTCAAAAAAAATTATTTTTTTTATATATTATTTATTATTATTTATTATTTATCTTATTTATTCACCCACAATGTTTTTTAAGATGTACACATTTCAATTAATAATAAAATTCCATTAAATTGAATAGAATAATCCTTACATATTATTCATATTATGAAATAAGAATTTTAAGTGAGTAAAAAACTATAGCTTAAAGGGTTAATTCACCCAAAAATGAAAATAATGTCATTTATTACTCACCCTCACCCACAAATTAAGATATTTTTGATAAAATCCGATGGCTCAGAGAGGCCTGCATTGACAGCAATGGTACTTCCTCTCTCAAGATCCTTGAAGGTACTAAAAACATATTTGAATAAGATCATGTGAGTTCAGTGGTTCTGTCTTAATATTATAAAGTGACAAGAATACTTTTTGTGCCCCAAAAAAAACAAAATAACGACTTTTCAACATTATCTATATGGGCCGATTTCAAAACACTGCTTCAGAGCTTTACGAATCGAATCAGTGAATCGGAGCGCCAAAGTCACGTGATTTCAGCAGTTTGATAGGAGATCCGAATCACTGATTTGAAACAAATAAAATTCATAAAGCTCCGAAGCTTCATGAAGCAGTGTTTTGAAATCAGCCCATATAGATATTGTTGAAAAGTTGTTATTTTGTTTTTTTGGCGCACAGAAAGTATTCTCATCGCTTTATAATATTAATATTGAACCACTGTACTCACATGAACTGATTTAAATATGTTTTTAGTATATTAATGGATCTTGAGAGAGGAAATGTCATTGCTGGCTATGCAGGCCTCACTGAGCCATCAGATTTCATCAAAAATATCTTAATTTGTGTTCTGAAGATGAACGAAGGTCTTACGGGTGTGGAACGACATGAGGGTGAGTAATATATGACATTGTTTTCATTTTTTGGGTGAACTAACCTTTAAGCTTTTTAAGATTTTTTTTAATACTCATTTAAAATTCCTTACTTATAATATGAATAATATGTAAGGATTATTCAATTCAACTTAATGGAATTTTATTTTATTAATTAAAATGCATAAATCTTGAAAAAAAACCTTTTTTTTTTGTTGAGTGTAGGCAATGTTTTGTCATTGTTCAGAAGAGTAATGCTGATCTATGCCTATAACAACCATAAGGATTGTTGTTAAAATTATTTTTAAAGAACATTTTTAACACTTGTTGTCATTTATTCATATAAATTAATGTTACTTACTTTTGTAAAAAGTAGCAAAGTAGCAAAATAAAGATTCGGAATGAACATCTCCTCTATGTTCCAGTAGGGGGCGCTGCACACATAAATAGTAAACATTCCCCTGGACCAAAAGGCACATTAAAACACTCATATAAACAGCACAAAAAATATTCTCGTCGCTTTATAATATTAATATTAAACCACTGCACTCACATGAACTGATTTAAATATGTTTTTAGTACATTAATGGATCTTGAGAGTTTGAATGTCATTGCTGTGAATGCAGGCCTCACTGAGCCATTGGATTTCATCAAAAATATCTTAATTTTTAATTTTTAAGATTTTTTATACTCACTTAAAATTCCTTATAATATGAATAATATGTAAGGATTATTCAATTCAACTTAATGGAATTTTATTTTATTAATTAAAATGCATATATCTTGAAAAAAAAAGGCTTAAAACGTCTTTTTTTGTTGAGTGTAGGCAATGTTTTGTCATTGTTCAGAGGAGTAATGCTGATCTATGCCTATAACAATAAGGATTGTTGTGAAAATTATTTTAAGAGAACATTTTTAACACTTGTTGTCATTTATTCATATAAATTAAGGTTACTTACTTTTGTAAAAAGTAGCAAAGTAGCAAAACAAAGATTCGGAATGAACATCTCCTCTATGTTCCAGTAGGGGGCGCTGCACACATAAATAGTAAACATTCCCCTGGACCAAAAGGCACATTAAAACACTCATATAAACATACTTTAGCTAAACCACAAAATTCTGAAGCATGCTGATAGGGCAACATAAATTAATAAATTAGTATTTTTCCCAAAACAAAAATGCAAAATGATGAATTTAGGTATTTGTTTAGTGTTTAAACTGAATTTTAATGGCAATGGGGTGTTCAAATGTGCAAACCCTTAAAAGGGTTCATACATGGTCTATTACTCTACTGAAGTATATTTAACACCAGTTTACTCCAGGGTGATTGTCCCCTTATAGTTGTTTTAAATATAGTAATAAAAATCAATAAATATAGTCTTTCAACTTTACAATATAATGTATTGAATTGATAATAGACAAAAGCACGTGATAACAAAAGGTCAAAGGTCAGTTCCATGAACCTGTGTCTATCACTGTTTGGTACACTTCCTTTGTCAGTTCACTGTTCAGGGTACAAGGTGGATTTTGTGGCCTTATTTTTTTTTATTTATGCTTATATTTGGTATTTTATTGGCGATAACTGTACAAATAATGTACTTGGGTCAATAATTGTTCCTTTTATATTGGGTACATTTTGGCTTCCTCCTGTCTTTTTTCTCTCTATGTTAAAATGTACAGCTGTGTTCTGAAGTGTTTGAAATGTTGTAATATCTGGAGAAATATAAATAAAGTGAGGGGGTTAAAAATCTATGAACCAATCCTAAAAGATTTAAATAGGAATTCTCAAAGAATCACAAGCGACCAAATAATTGATGAGAGATCAAACTAGATTCTTTGAAAATACCAAAAGTGCTGTCTTCCTGAATACTGTCACGATTGGAAACGTGACACTGATTTCATACAACAGTTCAATAAACAAGTAGTTAAAATTAAGTCACTTGCATTTTAAACGCAATATTGACTGTTTTTGTTCTGTTTCAGCAGTGAAAATAGTTACAAAGAGCAGAACCATCGCGCATCTCACAGAAACAGTCAACCGTGTTTTCATTACAGAACGATTCAGCGTTTTGAACGAATCGGTTGAGTCAAAGATTCAATGACCCATTCATAAACAACTGCTTCATTCTTGAACGAATCAGCCGTTTGAACAAATCGTTTGAATAAGTGACTCAATGACTCACTTATTAAAGGGATAGTTCACCCAAAAATACTTACCCTCAAGTTGTTCCAAACCTGTATGAATTTCTTTCTTCTGCTGAACACAGAAGATATTTTGAAGAATATGGTTAACCAAACAGTTGATGAACCCCATTGCCTTCCATAGTATGGGGAAAAAAATACTATAGTCCATCAGCTGTTTAGTTTCCGACGTTCTTCAAAATATCTTTTGTGTTCAGCAGAAGAAAGAAATTCATACAGGTTTGGAACAACTTGAGGGTGAATAAATGATGACAGAGTTTTCATTTATGGATGAACTATCCCTTTAAGATCATCACTTGCTGCCACCTACTGGCAGTTTAGTTTCATGTTAACCCTTGTGTGGTCTTCGTCTAAGGGACTACACGAGTGGTCTTCGGGGTCTCTGGAGTAATATAATATATATATAATTATATTATATATAATATGATATATTTTTTAAAAACCAATGTAATTTTATTCTGTTTATTAATGTTTTTACTCAACATTTGTGCAGTTTTTGGAGGATTTGTGATATCTTTTAAATTTATATAAATAAATCAAAAAATATTTTTTTAAATAGGTTTTTATGCAAAAGCAGCTTTTTATGTAAAATTCAATTTATAAAAGGCCCAGATTTCTAACTTTCATTCATGGGAATAACATGGATAATTTGACATGGTTTAGTGTAAGATTTTTTTCCAATGCAGTTATAAAAGTAAAAAAACTAACATTTTTACCAGTAGATGGCGCAGAGCTCCACAATTTGTTATGTGCTATTTGAATAACTGAAAGATGTCTTTTCACAAGTTTTTTTCAGTTGGATTCATATCTAAATGTTATGAAATCACAATTATAACAATAAAAATTATGTTTTGTCAAAACAAAAACAAAAAAATCAGTTTTTCAATAATATCATCAATAATGTAACCCACAGAGACCCCGCTTAGAAACTGGACAAAATCCATTCTCAAAATCAGAAACAACGCACAACACGCAAAGACAGAAATGAAGTGGCACACTTCCAAAAATGCAAAAAACATCCCCAATACAAAATGGATATGCTCACACACACACACACACGCACGCACACAAAAATAAAAATTATTTATTTTATTATTTTATTATTTTTCTTATTATTGAAAAACTGATTTTGCCCTGCACAAAAAATGCTAAACTTTGAAAAAGTAATTTTTATTGTTATAATTGTGATTTCATAACATTTAGATATGAATCCAACTGAAAAAAACTTGTGCAAAGATGTCTTTCAGTCAGTCAAATAGCAAATAGTGGAGCTCTGCGCCATCTACTGGTAAAAGTGATAGTTTTTTTTTTTTTTTACTTTTAAAACTGCATTTTTCAAAAGATGAGCAAAAATCTTACAGTAAACCATGTCAAATTATCCATGTTATTCCCATGAATGAAAGTTGACTGTCATTAATGAATTGAATGAAAATCTGTGCCTTTTATAAGGTGAATTGTACATAAAAAACTGTTCATGCATAAATTATAAAAAAAAAAATTAAAAAATATTTTTTAATTTATTTATATAAATTTAAAAGATATCATGAATCCTCCATAAACTGCAAAAATGTTGAGAAAAAACATTAATAAACAGAGTAAAATTACATTGGTTTCTAAAAAATATATTATATTGTTACAAAATTACATTTTGTTGCCTGGGGTCTCCAGAGACCCCGAAAACCACGAACGTAACTTTTTTTTTTACACTAACATAAAAACAAGATATCACTCCATTTTTAATTTTTTTTTTTATTTGTAGATTTTGTTAACCGCCGTACAAAGTCTCATGCAATTTGGACAAAGAGAACATTTTTTTTAATTTGAGCAAACATCATTTGCGGGTCAAAAAGCCCCCGAAGACCGCACAAGGGTTAAAAAAGTATAATTCTTTCCCCCAACATTTCTTTTTTGTTTTTTTAAAAAAAATATTTAAAGCTGCTGTCCTTACCCTTTTTTGGTTAAAAATTATACATTTTTGATCAAGTACATAACCAGCCAGTGTTCAAAACTATCTCCTTACTTTAGCCCGATTCACAGCGGCAAGCTTGTAATAATGTTTTGTAATTCGGGTGGTACTGGTGGGTTTCCACGGGAAATGCGAACATGCCGCTCTAGTAGGCTATATCATGTGAGGATGCTGCAGGCGACCGATCATTTATAGCCTTTTCTCACTGCAGCTGAAATAATTAAACATCATTTTGATGCCGGATTGTATGACAAATTAACGTTAGAGTTTAGCCTGTACAGAAATTGAAATCTACAGGTAACGCTAATACACACTAAATACACAGTCACGCAATGCTGATGTTGTTAACATCAGAACAAAGAGTAACAAAAATAATTTGCATGGTTTGACGTGATTCAAGCTAAGCGATCGTTAGATTTAATCACCATTGGCAGCACCATTTATTGTTATGCTTTTTTCCTCAGTTGGTCAGAACAAAAGTGGCAGACATGTAACTTACTTGTTCAGATGACATTTTCTGGTGAAAATTCTTATTTTGGTCATACTTCCAAGATTACAATCTGATTCCGAAGTACAGTATCCACTATTGCGGTGACTGACAGCCAAACATTCTCCTCAAAACATTATATTCATCCGCGCTGAGGAGCCAAGCCGAGGCACAACCCACGTAAAGATGATAATTCTGCAAATAACTGCAATTGCAGGTTTCAAACAGAGATGGCGACAAAGAGGCAAAACTTACGGACTGCAGCTTTAAAACATTGGGTGTGTCTCAATCAGCTCTCTAGCTCCCGAGCTCATGAATCAGTATATCATGTACACGAATTCAGGCACTGGAAAGGACAGTAAAAGTTCACTACACACTGGGACACTTTCCAGCAATGTGACAACATCCTCATTGTACAACATCACTATTGGTATTATGAACTACAGCAGAGCTGATATTTTCTGACATTACTTGTAATGTTATTTAAAGTGTGATAAATTCTTTGCTTGGTTCATATACGTGCAACATTTCAGCCCTAAATAAATTATAAATGTTGGCTAGATTATGTTCTAGCAATGTACAGTACAGTTCAAAAGTTTGGAACCACTAAGATTTTTAATGTTTTTAAAAGAAGTTTCGTCTGCTCACCAAGGCTACATTTATTTAATTAAAAATACAGTAAAAAAACTGTAATATTGTGAAATATTATTACAATTTAAAATAACTGTTTTCTATTTGAATATATTTCACAAAGTAATTTATTCCTGTGATCAAAGCTGAATTTTCAGCATCATTACTCCAGTCTTCAGTGTCACATGATCCTTCAGAAATCATTCTAATATGCTGATCTGCTGCTCAAGAAACATTTAATGTGTACAATTGTACAAAATATTTGTGTACAATATTTTTTTTCAGGATTATTTGATGAATAGAAAGTTCAAAAGCACAGTGTTTATCTAAAATCTAATCTTTTGTAACATTATAAATGTCTTTACTGTCACTTTTGATTGATTTAATGCATCCTTGCTGAATAAAAGTATTCATTTCTTTAATTTCTTTTCAAAAAAATAAAAATAAAAATTCTTACTGACCCCAAACTTTTGAACGGTAGTGTATAATGCTACAGAAGCTTTGTATTTCAGATAAATGCTGTTCTTTTGAACTTTCTATTCATCAAGGAATCCTGAAAAAAAAAAAAGTACACAACTGTTTTCAACATTGAAAATAATCATAAATGTTTCTTGAGCAGCAGATCAGCATATTAGAATGATTTCTGAAGGATCATGTGACACTGAAGACTGGAGTAACGATGCTGAAAATTCAGCTTTGCATCACAGGAATAAATTACTTTGTCAAATATATTTAAATAGTACACAGTTATTTTAATTTGTAATAATATTTCACAATATTACTGTTTTTTACTGTATTTTTAATTCAATAAATGTAGCCTTGGTGAGCAGACGAAACTTCTTTTAAAAACATTAAAAATCTTAGTGGTTCCAAACTTTTGGACTGTACTGTATGTTTATGCTGAAATATAATAAAATAATGGTTTGTATTTTTAAAAACATCTATCGTGTGTCGTTATGTGTAGTGAGTTGGCTCACGTGATTTAAGTTTCATGCCGTTAACTTCCGTTAATTGTGCATAGTGAGCATCGATGCTCCCTGGTTTTCACAGTGCATTGTGGGACTTTTTAGGGAGCGAACATTTCAGTGCCCTGGAAGGATTCTGCAATTGAGACAGCCCTTAAAATAGCCCTGATCAGTGCACTGACTACTGAACTAGGGGGCTGATTGAGACACACCCATTATTTAATGCAGCTGTCTTTTTTTCCCAATATATAATTTGATTGTAGTGTCTTATTCTAATTGAATTTATTGATGAAATTTAAGAATTTAAAATGAATCATACATTTAATAAGATTAGAGGAAAAAACACCCTTTATAAAAGGTTAAAAAATAAAAAGCCCTCTGGGTAAATATCACATATATGCAGATTTAAATATGTCAAAGCTGCAATATTCTGTAAGAATCTTGCTTCAAAATAAATTATATTTACACCACAAATTAATTTTTTTTACTTTTTTACTTGGACAAGTGAATGACCTCTTTCCTTGTCTGAAGGACAAACACATGACAAGGCTTAATGTTAAGCCCTGAGAAATGGATTACAACTCTATTGAAGTCTATTTAACACCAGGGTGATTATCCCCTAATAGTAAATAAATATAGTCTTTTAATTTTACAATATAATGTCTTGAATTGATAATAGACAAAAGCACGTGATAACAAAAGGTCAAAGGTCAGCACCATGCCCTAGTCTAAAATTCTATCCTAAAAGGAACAAATAAGAATCTTAAAAGAATCACAAACGATCAAATAATTGATAAGAGATTCTAGATTCTTTGAAACTAGATTCAAACTAGATTCTTTGAAAATTCCACCAGATAAACAGGAAGATTCCTTGATCATCTGGATGATCTCTTTAGGATTGGATCCATTAGAATTCCATTACGCTTTTTTGGACCTAGAAGAAAAACATTTTTCAGTATAAAGATACTGCGGTAATGAATGGCGTTTATCTCTTCATGAAAGCGACACCTCGTTCATTCACCCTGAGCGGCTCCAGGCACTCGCTATAAAGAAATAAAATTCACCTCTCAGTCTGCACAAGCAAACATACACACATGTGACAGGTACTTGACCGACGAGTCAAAGACTGTGTCCCTCTCATCTGTATTCTGCTTCAAGGTTGGAGCAAGGCTACACAAACACTGAGCTAAAAACCCTACAAAACGGCCTTACAGAACATAACCAATCATAAACAGTGATTAAAATGACTTTTACTTTAGTTAATTCATTTATTGCCTGTATTTATCTCAAGATGGCCTACTTCTTTAGAATACTGCATTTCCTGAATGTACATAAGCATGTCCTATTTCAGCCCAAGAGTTGTACAAAAGAAATTATAAACTAAAGAATTACTTCCGCTTCACCTAATTATGTAAATGATATAACCAACTCCCTCATCATCATAAAGAAATTAAACTGCACTATAAAATGGAAAGGAATTGCATGAGCGTATCTCCTCCCATTTGAACTTTGGAAACTCTCTGCCGTGGTAAAGCCTTCCCAACATGTGTAGTCACACTTTCTGTTCTGTTCTGTCCTGCGTCTGCCTCTGAAGCTGAGCACTTCAGGTGAGTCGAATTTATACATATCATCCGTATGGATCATACAGAAGCTCCATGATCTAAGTATGCTGTTGGGTTATTCTTGTCTTGATAAGAATCACTGTTGTAATGCATCTCGTCATTTTTGTCACAATAATGCTTATTATATATGCATAACTGTCAGTTTCCCAATGGTGAGACACTTACTATTGCCTTTTTCATATTTAGTAAACATCTTAAATTAGTTATAATTCGAAAGCATTCACACTTAACATTCATCCGGTGAAAAACGTTATGAAATTGGACTTTTTAGAGGACTTAATTATTGAACACATTATTATTAAGAACACAACTTTGCTTTGATTGTCTCAGTTTTAGAGTCCTTATTTTGTAAAATATATATTTTGCATAAAATAAAAAAAATGTTTAGTTTAGTACAAGTGCTTTACAGTAAGTTTTTTACACTTCTTTTTTTTTTAAAGTGATTTTACTTATGCAATTTCATGAATTACAAAGCTTTACATTCAGATCTATGCTCAAAAAAGGGGGTGACGGTTAACGGTTTAATATATTATTGTACATATTAAACACCGTTATGACTTTTAATTGATCTATATGTATACAAATGCATACAACTACAAAGTATAAGGACACAAAAACATTTTATAATTGCAACCTTATCAATCTTGATTAAGGTAAAACAAAAATCACTGGAATGAAAAAGTGAAAAGGGTTTTCCAAAGAATAAACAGCAGGAAATATTTCAACATTGAGGTGGGGTTCGACATCTGGTGTTTGTCAAGGCATGATATCTCATTCTCTCTATAAGGAAAGTTTAAAATATTGCACCATGGCATCTTTATGTGTTCAGATATTGTGTGTGTATGTGGGGGAGGAATTGAAACACTGTTGTTTCTGAACATGTTTGGAAGTATTAACACATGTTCTGGACCTCTGCATTGTGTCTTGTGTTTAAGCAGACTCAGTATTACAGGAGCGATGCTGCTGTTGTGGATAGCGTTATCTCTCACATGGCCAGGTATAGTACACTCTTAACCTCAGAAAATCCACTGGGTGAATCTTACAAATCCAGGGCTGCATCTCCTATCTATCTATCTATATTGGTTAAACTTTACAATAAGGTTTCGTTTGTTAACATAAGGTAACTACATTAGTTTACATGAACTAACAATAAACAATAGTTGCCTTAGCTAATGTTAATCTACTAAAACATATTCAAATTCAAAAGTTGTATCTGATTAGTTAATGCACTAACAAGAACATTAACTTTTTTACTAGCTAACATTAACAAAGGTAAAAATACATTCCTCATTGTAAGTTCGTGTTATTAGCTAATGTTAACAAATCAGCAGGGTCAGACTTGATTTGGGGGCACTAAGCAGTATTGTAGCCCTTATTTAAAATAATATTAAAAATAAATAAAAAATTGTAAAATAATAGTTTAATTTGAAGTCACCATTATTGCGATCAGTATTTAATTTAGTTGGGATCTTGACCCTCGACTTTTTAGCATTATATTTTCTCCGGCTGCTGTAACTGTGTTTATAAAACACATTCGTTATGGCAAGAAAATCAGAGAGAAAATTAATCAGGTGATATTGGTTATGTATTGATGCTGACATACAGTCAAACCAAAATTTATTCAGACACCTTAAACATTTCACACATTATTACAGTTTATTCACTATAGTTTAAAACAAATGGTAATAAATGATGACAAGATCTCAGAGTTAAACTGTGTCAGAAAAAAAATTATCTTAATTATGTCAGAAAACACTTAAGCAACATGGTCAGGTCAAAGTGTCTGAATAATTTTTGATCCCAAATTTTTATCAATTTTACTGGTAGTCCACTGTATGAAGAATGTTTGGGTATAATATGTTACAGTTTACTTTATTTTGATATCCTCACATAAATGAACTGTAGTAAAAAAAAATATATAAAATATAGCTGCAAGCAGCAATTACGGGGCCAAGCACAAAAACGGCACAAGAAGCCAGCCAACACGGCTGAGAGCATCAGACTAACTGCAACAGTGAGCAATTAAAGACCTATTAAGATCATTTTAGGCAAAAGAGCTGAAAAATGATCAAAAATGAGGGTTTACTGGTTCATCACTTTCGACCAATAGGTGGCGCTGTGTCCAAATTGTTGTGGTATGGTCAGAGTGAGGTGACAATGACACTTGCAAAGTTTGGTGTCAATATGTCAAAGCATTGCAGAGATACAGCTTCAAGAGTCGTTTTTGCATCATGCCTCAAATTCGTTGCTCCGGTATACGAAAACTGTTTGACTTATCGACTTGAAATCTATAACTTTTTGTCAGCATGGTCTGAAGATGATGCGGTCCAATTTTGGTGAAAATCGGAGCAGCGGTCTAGGAGGAGTTTGAAAAAGTAGGTTTTTAAAGAAAAACAATATGGCAGACAGGAAGTTCAGCCGACTATGTCAAATTTGATATCTATGTTCTCGACATGACCCAAGGAATCTACTGAGACCAGTTTCATTACAATCAGTTAAAATAGTCAAAAATTATTAGAATTTTTGTAAATTTGGTCCGAAACTTCTCAGGCTCCTTCAGGGCATTGTGCTGATGACCCATACCGAGTTTCGTAACAATACGCTAATGCGTTCGTAAAATACAGCATTTTAGCACAAAATTCAAAATGGCCGACGGCCAAAATGGCCGATATGGGAAAATTGATCATTCGACTCGGCATGATGCCCCAAATCCAACGAGACCAAATTTATGATTTTTGGACAAACCCATCAGAAACTATAAGCAAAAGCAGCCAATTTTCATATCTCCGCACCAGTAGGTGGCGTTGCACCGAAACACTGCATGATGCCTCAGGTCATGCTTGTGATGACATGTACCAAGTTTGGTCTGAATACGATAAAGCGTTGCGGAGATACAGCCTTACATCTATTTTCGCAAGCGCTATGTAAAATTTGTTTGCATATTTTTCGAAAACGCTTTGAGGAATCGACTTGAATTCCATAACCTTTTGTCGGCATGGTCTGAAGATGATCTGGTTCAATTTTCCTGAAAATCGGAGTAACGGCCTAGGAGGAGTTTGAAAAAGTAGGTTTTTCAGATAATTCAAAATGGCGGAAAAATTTTCATGATGGAAAATGACGTCATAGGGTGCATTCGATTCAGCTTGACCCAAGGAATCATAGGAAAAAAAATTTCGTTTCTAACCCTCATGGTTCAAAAGTTATTAACATAAACATAAGTGCAACTTTGGACAGCTAAAAAGTTAAACTCCAAATTTGCTATGGACAAAGGTCAGACTGTCCTCTAACTGTGTGCCAAATTTCACAACTTTTTACCATACGGTTCTATGGGCTGCCATAGACTTCCAGAGCGGAAGAAGCAGAATAATAATAAGAACACCAACGGATACAATAGGTGTCTATTTTTGGTTTGACTGTAATTGTCTGTAGTGGCTTGACTAATCTTAGAGCCTTATCTATGGTATTCAGGTCATTCATTTTACATTATTGATTATAGTAGCCATGTGATTCTACAGCATGAGATCCAGCAGTGTTGTGATAAAAAAACATTGTGCACAAAAAAAGTATATCTTTCAGACACACTTTTATTCCTACTATCTGCTTTTATTTTTGCTGTTGTTTTTGTTGCGACTTTTTAGCTTGTTTTGTGAATATTTTGTTCGTCACCACTGTTGAGATTCATATGCTGAGTCTTGATGTCTGTGTGTGATACAGTAGTTTATTTTTACACAATGTGTTTTTGAAGTCTTCAGATTGTCACTGCTGACTCTCATGTTGTAGAGTCACAGATATATTATAATCAATAATGTTAAATTTATCAAACATTCCTCATATAATCAAAAATAAGACTCTAAATGAGATCAGTGAATCCTACATGATGATTGTCGTCAACAATACATAAGCAATATCACCTAATAACATTTTCTCTCTGATTTTCTTGCCATAACAAATGTGTTTTATGAACATACAGTTACAGCAGCCGGTGAAAATCTAATGTTAGAAAATAAAGGATCAAGAGCCCAACTAAAGCAAACACTGATCACCATAATGGTGACACCGAACTTTATTATTTTCAATAAAACCTAAAATATTATTACTGTATTTTTTATGGTAAAGTACTTCAACCACAGCTATTTGGAAATTTAAGGTAAATGCCGTAAAACATAAATAATGTTACCGTTTTTTACGGTAACGTACGGTAAACGTTTTTTTCAGTGTACTTCCAAAATCTGTACATAGAAATGTATCTAACGTGTATAATGTTAAAACTTTAATGGTGATATCCTCACCAAACAAAATGTGATAGAAATTTAATAGGTTAAATATGATTTATATAGGCTTCTTGGTATTTGACGGGGCCCCCCGATTCCTTCGGGCCCTAAGGAGCCGCTTACCTTGCTTATTGGTTAAATCTGCCCCTGCAAATGAGACCTTATTGTAAAGTGTTACCAAATTATTTAAAATAATAATATTTTTTTGCATTGTAACATTATTTATATGACAATAAATCACAAGTTTCAGCATAAAGAATAATGTATTATGATAATAAGAATTTATTGAGAATTACCATTGAGAAAAAAGACAAAAAATAAATAAATTAATAAAATGTCCAAATGAATTAAAGCAATTAGATTTTGGAGGGAAATATTCTTAAAGGGTTAGTTCACCAAAAAAATGAAAATAATGTCATTTATTACTCACGCTCATGCCGTTCCACACCCGTAAGACCTTTGTTAATCTTCGGAACACAAATTAAGATATTTTTGATGAATTCCAAGTGAGGCCTGCATAGCCAGCAATGACATTTCCTCTCTCAAGATCCATAAAGGTACTAAAAACATATTTAAATCAGTTCATGTGAGTTCAGTGGTTCAATATTAATATTGTAAAGCGACGAGAATATTTTTGGTGCGCCAAAAAAACAAAATAATGACTTATATAGTGATGGCCGATTTCAAAACACTGCTTCAGGGAGCTTCGTAGCATAATGAATCAGTGTGTCGAATCAGTGGTTCGGAGCACCATGTGATTTCAGCAGTTTGGCGGTTTGACACGCGATCCGAATCATGATTCGACACAAAAGATTCATAACGCTCCGAAGCTTCCTGAAGCAGTGTTTTGAAATCGGCCATCACTATACAAGTCATTATTTTGCAGGCCTCACTGAGCCATCGGATTTCGACAAAAATATCTTAATTTGTGTTCTGAAGATTAACGAAGGTCTTACAGGTGTGGAACGGCATGAGGGTGAGTAATAAATGACATTATTTTCATTTTTGGGTGAACTAACCCTTTAACTGTCATTAATAATGTGTAATAGCCCTAAAATAGGCTTCATTTACTTGATACAAAACATTATTTGCAATTACTCTTTTGATATTGGGGTCAAATGTGACCTTGACATGTTTTCGTGAAATTCAAGGTGAACTAGAGACCACATAAAATATACATTATTGTTTGAATTATAGTTTATCTATCATGTGCAAGACAGAATCTCCATTCATTCCCTTTTTCCAGACATAAATGTATTGATTTAATCACAATGACTCACAGATATCATCTGGCTTCAGTTAAAAAGTAATATCTTTTTTTTTTTTTTCAAGGCACATTCGGCTTCACAATCCACAACATTAAGGAAGATCTGTGTCTAGAGGACTCGACTGAAGGAGGAGTCGAGTTGAAGACATGCAGTCTGGACTCGGTCCTGCAGCAGTGGATGTGGACCGATCACTGGTTCCTAGTAAACACAGGCACCCAGAGGTGTCTCTCTGCCATCCACAGCAACCGCGTCCAGACTACCACTTGTGATTCTGGTGAACATATCAAATGGCAGTGCAAAGCTCAACAGATCATCAGCATGAAAAACGCCCTGGCATTGAGTTCAGAGAGAGGAAAGCTCAGACTCAACAGAGGTGAACACAACATCTGGAAATCTCTGGATGCGGCTGATATCTGCCAGAACAAACAGAGTGAGTCGAAGCTGAAATAACAGCTGAATAATTTGAATTATTATTTATTTAATTCTTTATCTGAATTATGTGTCATTTTATCTCGGTTGGCTTACACTCCCAAATCTGCATTTATTTGATCAAAAATACAGTAAAAAATCAGTAAGTAATAGAAAATGCAATTGCATTGTTTAATATTTATTTTTTTGCATTACAGTAATGTGAATTATAGAGGGAATGTGCTTCATTGTCATGACAATAATGTCACAATGCATAAGAGTGTAAAAGCGATTTATGCCTCAGTATGAAAAGAGACTCCACTGACCTTCCTCACTTCGACTCTTCATGGTCTCATGCTATAATATATGTCTGATCTCCACTCATGCTCACAGGATCCAGAAGAGACAGTGATTTAGAGGCCGACGAGTTTGACTTTGCTGAAGGGCCGCCTGCACAGGCAATGTCAGAGGCACAGATGAAGATTTTACAGTGGTATTACCGCACAGAGGACCGTGAGTGTGCCAAGCTTGCACTTAATATTCTTCTTCTTGTTTCTCATGTTTATAGAGTTTAATTTCTCCATGGCTTAAATGTACACTTGAATGCTTCAGTTTCACATTAATACTCACAGACTGTCCAATGCCCTTTTCTTGTTTAACAGCAACATCGTGGAAGTTTGGTATGCTGGCATTCGCTTTTCTGGGTCTTCTGATTGGCGCTATGCTGTTGGTCATGGGCATGATGGCTAATAGGTTAGTGATGAGTAACACAATGGGTTAGTACAAACTAACATTAAAAAAAAACAGCAGTTTTATAGGTTTATATAAATGCACATTATGTAGGTTCAGCGCAGGACATTTTCAGTCTAATATATAGTATTTTGGAAATTTAAAAAGTTCTAGATTTTTTATAACAGATTCTTCAGATCGGTGTATTGGTTTCTGGGTTATAAAAAATGACCGTGATTTTAACAGTAAAAGACTGTAAAAATGCTGCGGTGAAAAACTGTCAATTGGTTTACAGAAAGTTTCCGTACTATATACGGTGAATAACTGTAACGGTACATTTAATGTAATTTTACGGTAAAATACCGTTAAATTCAGTTTTTGGAAGTGAAAAATAACAATTCATTGTAAAATTTACAGTGAAAAACCGTAAATTGACATTCCCACAATTCCCTGCGTGACATTTCACATTTGATATATTTTTGTTGAAATAACTCTGTTTCTTCTTAGTTTTTCTAATTTTTTTCTAATCAGTTATGTACATAGTTGTGTAAAACAAGGGTTTTATGTTACATCTAATGTTGTTAAATTATTGTTTATTGCATTTTTAAAATTTCATGCATGTTACCATGATGGTGTTTAGTGTGTGTGTGTGAATGACACTGTGTGCACCTTCTATATATTAGTATTGTCCTTCTCAGCTTGTGAAAAAGCTGCTTGTGATGAACTTTGATTCATCATGTGACTCTTATCACCACTGTGTTTGGTGACTGTCAGTGTATTATAAAGGTACAAAACAGATATTAGTACTTCATTAGGTTGGTAAATTAACATTATATCAGTTAATGAAATACGTTATTTTACCATAAATTTAACAGATTTTTTTTACGTTGCTACTGTATTTTTTTTACGGTAAAGTTCTGGCAACCACAGATGCCGGTTTTTTACCGTAAATTTTACTGGTTTTTTTTTTTTACAGTGTAGCACCAGTACACAATTTCTGATGAATAAAGAAAATAAAAAAGGTTTTTTTTTGCGCAACTTAAAAAGGTTCCAATTAGAAACTTATTTATAAGAGTAGATCCCCTAAACCTGTAAATTGTTTCTGCTAGAGATTTTTCAGAAGAGATCTCATCAGAACAGTTACTCAAATTTTAATATCTTACAATGTTTCTTACAAGTAAATTTGCTGAGATACCAAAGTCTGCAAAGTCAGAGATCTCAATATGAACAAATATTTCTCATCAAATTCTTAAAAGACTAAATTATTTGAGCAGCTATCCACATTCATTTCATAGCTCAAACACACTTACTGTATTATTGTCTCATCTGTAGTTTTATTAATAATATTGCATTTCATATCTCTGATGTTCTCAGAAACATCTGATATATCTATATTTATACAATAGCTCTTTCTGGTTCTCGAATCTGATTGGCTGAGAGCTGTGTGATATTCTAGTGATAACAACACTTCTACCTTTTCACTGTTTGTATCACTCCGCTTGAAGCAACTGTCATGGCGGCCGAGCAAATATACATATTTTTTTACAAATACTACACTTTTTGTACCACGAACTGTTTTTTAGGCAAGATTGTAGTTGTTTAGACCTGAAATATGTGACTCATATTTAATCATAGGGCCTGTTTTACAATTTGTTTAGATGTTTTCGGAGATGTGAGCTCCAGACCGTTAGCAGCCGTTCAGTGCTCGAGTACCCGCCGAGAACAGCTTCATCTCGGCCAGTGCTTCGGGAATCTGCCGATGGCTCTTATAGTGGTTAAACATGAGATATAATTCACTTTGGATACATAAAACTGGCAATCTTTGGTCTTATTAATCTAATACTTGTTCCTGAGCAAATCGAATTGGGCTATGTTAAATTTAATAATTTAATATTAAGGCTAAATTTAACTTACATCCTGTAGAGCACTGCTTTTGTAAGTTTGACTGAATTGTAAAATGTATTCGCTATTGTCATTCATAATGGCTATTGATGTTTCTTTAAATATTGTTGTTCAATAAATATTATTTTATATAAATAATATGTTGTATTTGGTATTGAGAAAGGGTCCATTAGTGCGTAATATGGATTGAGTGAAAGTTACAATAATACGGCATTAGATGGCAGCAAATTTTACGAGTAAATAAGTCAGTCGCAAGAGACTTTTGTAAACAAAGGACGTTGTTTTAGCGCTGTTTTTGAAAATTCCCTTAACTGTAAAAAGGACAAATGCAAAAATCGATTTCCTCAGTGATTCTTCCATAACTTCCATGTCTCCCATACAGGAACAGGAAGCAAATAGCCAAGTACAAAGCAGCCACAAAAGTCACAGGGGTGAACCCTGAAACGGAGCAGCTGCAGGTCATCGTCACACAGGTCAAAGAGGAGAAAACCCTTTCCATCCCATCCGAACACATCACAACACACAACAGCCATAGAGATTGGGAAGAGCCTTCAACTTACAGCAAAGAGGAACTGAAGCCTGGAGAGATTGTGGTGACCTGGAAGGACGGGAATGTGTCTACTTTGTATCCTGAACCGGTGTCGGAGGGGGAAGGTGAAGAGGACGTCCACAGCACAGATGTGGAGATTGAGTCCCAAAACTCCCCCCATGTAATAGCTTCATCTGAGGCTATTGCGTTTTAATATAGTCCTACTGTTTGTATATTACTCTTGGTTTTCCTAGTCCAAAAATATATGCTTATAGCCTTGGGTCAACCAATCAGTTTGAATATATTCACACATATATTCAAGTTGTACTGCATTAGAATTGGTTATGAGCTGAAACTTGCTGATTTTTTCCAAACCATTATAATGTACCATATAAACTTCTATTATATGAATTAAAGGCACACTATGTAAATTTTCGCCACTAGAGGTCGCTTATTCAAAACAAAGGCGTAGCTTGATGATGCCTCGATTTCGTGGAATCAGAAAGACTCACAGGCTCGGTCAGAAATCATGTTCATGGATGAGATTATTAACGTTACTGTAGTATGAAGCAGAGCAGGGCGAGTGATGTTGGAGCTGAACGAGGCCGCTGGAGCGATTGCTAATGAAAGACGAGCGACACACAGCTCGAGAGCAGCCGGACTTTTATTATGCCGCAGTCGCCACTTCCGCTTCTTCCGGTCAAGTGTATGTGAGGTAAAGCAGCACTGTTTATCATATTAGATACATTTGTGTGTTGAAAGTTGTTATAATGCTACTCTGTGCGTTCACTTGGCAGCTGCTTTGAGACACTTGTTGCACACTGCAGTAAGCTAGATCGATATTAGGCATGGTAAAACATGATACTCGTGGTTAATCAAGAAAATGAGATTAAACAATAAGACTTACTGTGTTAAGCTATATAAAATGATTAGTTTTCTGTCTATAAATGTATCCAAACAGTTGCTCACCTATCTAATAAAACACATAATATATTAAAGCATCTTTGGCGTTTCCATAGTTTCTACAAAATAAAACTGGAAACCGAGGGTAACGTTAAACATTCTTGGAAACATTTGGGATAACATAAGTACACAAATCAACAAAGTATATAACACTGTTCTACTGGTTTTTGGCTATTTTAATCCAAAAATCTTACATATTGTGCCTTTAAATCAAATAATTTTAATCTTTGTATTTTTCTTTCTATGCTGCCCATACGAAGCATTGTAAGTTATTCTCTTCTATCTCACTTGATGTGATGCAATATAATAAACTTGGCAATTATAATGTGTTTAATCAATATTAACAATTTTTTTTTTACAGTTTAACATGAACAAACACAGATAAATGTCAATTTTTTTTTGGAATTCTGTACATTATTTGGTTTATGTTCAGCTGTGTGGAAAAAAAAAACAAATGTCCTCATGAATCCTCGGAAATTAATATATAAAGTGGAAATTGGTTTTATCACAATTAGAGATCCACCGATATTAAATTTCTCCACTGATAGCTGATTATTCAGCGTGATATCTGCAATACCAATAGTTTGGAGGTTCTGCCTTATATACCTTCTTTTAAATTAATGATAATTTCATTATAACTAATCATTATATTTTTAATGATTATATTTTGAAAGAAATGCAAATAGTTTATTCTCTCCATTTCATCAACTTGTTTCAGAGTAACTGGTATCAGTTACAAACAAACACATTACTCAAATTAATATTAACACGCATTAATTAAATTCTGAAGATTAAATTAATATTTCTGAACTATCTGAATGTTATTAATTCATAAAATTACTATTAATATTGAGCATCAAACAGGTTTTTTAGCATTTTCTTTACACAAAGCCCAAATTAAAGGATTAGTTCACTTTCAAATTAAAATTTCCTGTTAATTTACTCACCCCAATGTCATCCAAGATTCATGTCTTTCTTTCTTCAGTCGAAAAGAAATGAAGGTTTTTGATGAAAACATTCCAGGATTATTCTCCATATAGTGGACTTCACTGGAGCCCAAATGGTTGAAGGTCAAAATTACAGTTTCAGTGCAGCTTCAAAGAGCTTTAAACGATACCAGACGAGGAATAAGAGTCTTATCTAGAGAAACCATCACTCATTTTCTAAAAAAATAAAAACATTTTATACATTTTAATCATAAATGCTCATCTTGAACTAGCTCTCTTTTTCTTCTTCTCTATTAGAATTCCGGCAGTGTAAGTGTATTACTGCCCTCCTCTGGTCAAAGTTTGAACTAAATTGTCATATACAATATGCCAGTGCAAGTATATAACAATTAGTTCAAACTTTGACCTGTGGAGGGCAGTAATACACTTAGCAGCATCTACACTGCCGGAATTCTAATAGAGAAGAAGAAGAATAGAGCTAGTTCAAGATGAGCATTTATGTTTAAAAGTTTATATATATATATATATATATATATTTTTTTTTAATTTATTTATTTATTTATTTTTTTCGAAAATGACTGATCGTTTCGCTAGATAAGACTCTTTATTCCTCGTCTGGTATCGTTTAAAGCTCTTTTTGAAGCTGCAATGAAACTGTAATTTTGACCTTCAACCATTTGGAGGCCATTAAAGTCCACTATAAGGAGAATAATCCTGGAATGTTTTCATCAAAAACCTTCATTTCTTTTCGACTGAAGAAAGAAAGACATGAACATCTTGGATGACATGGGGGTGAGTAAATTATAAGGAAAATTTAATTTGAAAGTGAACTAATCCTTTAAGTGCATTTACCTGCCCTCTTTTGATTGACAGCATATATCGGCCCTGACTATCGGCTGTTTTTAAACTATCAGCCGAAAATGTGAATTTGCTTTTATCGGCCGATACACATTATTGGCCGATATATCGGTGCATCTCTAATCACAATCAAATACAAGTATAATAGTGGTGAAAAAAAATCAAAATTATAAAAGAAAAATCAGAAATGCTAACAAAGACATTAATTGGCGCTCTGATATATTTAGTACAATTACTGCATTCTCAAGTATGTGAGAGACGTTGTTCTCCAACAGGTCCTGTTATATAACATCAAGACAAGCATTCCCTCTAGTAGATCCTCTCCAGTATCAGAAGAGGGCAGCATTTCATCAGAAGATCTTAAAGCCCTTGAGCAGTGTAAGCGTGGGGGCTCTGCGTTTGCTCTGAGCTCTCGAGGATTTAACCGTGACCAGTTTCGCTGTGGCCGGTGTGGGCAGCTCTTTAAAGCAGGCGGTGAGGGGAGGGGCGGAGGACAGGCTGATGGCGGACTTGTCTTCGCTGATGAAGAGCGGACGGATACTCCTCTCGGTCTCTCGCCTCACTTCCCGAACGACTTCGTGAAAGATGTGCTGAACGGACAGGAAGTCCAAGCAGGCGGAAACTTCAAAGAACAGGCAGCCGAACCGCAAGGCCAGGGCAGCACCATCTGCCTTGCTCACCTGTCTGAGAAAGAGAGAGAGATATTACTGCACAAATGTTTAACTCTTAAATGCATGCATTATGAAAGCATGTTTGATTGACTTTCCTTAAGTAAAATGGACCTCTTTATTAAAATCTGAATTATATATCCTTTTCAGGTTGATTATATTTACATTTATTCATTTGGCAGATGCTTTTATCCAAAGCGACTTACAAGTGAGGAATACAACAAGAGAGTTATCATGAAGAGGCAAATAGACACAAGAAGTGCTCATAATACAAGTTTCAGACATTGCTCAGAGTATCATAAGCTACAGTAGAGTGGGATTAAAGGAAATTAAAGGATAGATTTTTTTTTTTTTTTTTTGATGTGCAACAATAGAAAGAAATGCATTAAAGAAATGTATTCAATTATATATGTATTAATGTATTAAAGATGTTTTGTTAATTTAAATTATTGTAAATAATTAAATTAGTGTATTTAAATAAAATTGGCTAATATCAGAAAACAAATAATATTTGAACAAACTGCTGTGACATGGAGGTTGAGGCATGCAGCTTTATTAGGGCAATCCAGAATCATGATCATGAAAATCTGGGAAACCAGACAGAAAGTCAAAACCAAAACATGGGTAACCAAAGGGAGAGCGCTCAGAAATGCAACGTGACACTTACAAAACTTTGCAAGGAAAGACAGAAAACACACACTGTAAAAAAACATTATGCAGTTTTTACTAAATAATTTTGGCAGCTGTGGTTGCCAGAATAATTTTGTAAAAAATACAGAAAAACTGTAAACACATTTATAGAAAAACTGTAAATTTTACAGTATAAAACGGTAATCTACAAACAAGAAAATTTGAATGTAAACCAGTAAATTCAACAATGCACACTACTACTAAAATCTGTTTTGTACCTTTAACATATACTGACAACCACCATAAAGCCACATGAAGAGTTCATCACAAGTAGCTTTTCCACGAGCTGAAGTATATACTAATATAAAGAAGGTGCAAAGAGTGATTCAAGCAAATGCAAAACACCATCACGGTAAACCACAATACTTAATGCAATAAACATTCATTAAACAAAAGAAGATGTAACATAAAACCCTAATGTACAACTGATAACAAAACATGATTTTTTTAAACAAAATACTTTCAAATGTGGAGTGTCACACAGGGAATTGTGGGAATATCAGTTTACAGTTTTTGACTGTAAATTATACATTGGTTTGTTCTTTTTTATGTCTAAAAATTTACAGCATTTTACTGTGAAAATTACATAAAATGTCTGGTAAGAGCTTTTACAGTTTTTACCCTGTATATAGTATGGGAACTTACTGTTAACCTATTTACAATTTTTTCCATAGCATTTTTACAATATTTTACTGTTAAAATCACATTCATTTTTTACAGTGCAGCGCTTATATAAAGGTAGAGTTAAACGGATAGTTCACACAAAAGAATTATCCCATAATCTACTCATCTTCAAGCCATTCTAGGTGAGTTTCTTCTTTCAGCCAAACACAATCGGCATTATATTAAAAAATACAATTCCAAGCTTTATAATGGGAGTAAATATTAACCGAGACTTTGGAGGCAAAAAAAGCACATCTGTCAATCATAAAAGTAATCCATACAAGGGGTTAATAAAGACCTCTGAAGCGAATCAATGGGTTTTGTAAGAAAAATATCCATATTTATAACTTTATAAACTACAATCAATGGCTTCCGATAACAGCCATACGTAAGTCTTGTTCCGGCCGAAGAGTGACCTCTGACCTGACGGTTGTGAGAGCAGACGCCTCTCGCGGTTCAAACAAATAGGGCTGGGCAACAAACTCAAGCTCCTCTGACATTTCGCTTTAAAAATTCTCTTTTTAGACTTCTAACTTGCGCTGTTTTGTTTTGCTCTATCCTCCACGTTTATCAACAGTGCTGCCAATTTAGCAATTTTGTTGCTAGATTTAGCAACTACCCCGCCCCTTTATGGACTTTTTCCAAAAGCCTAGCGACAAATATAGCAACTTTTTGGACAAACCTTATCTGACCCAAACCTTAACTCGCCCACTGATCTATATTTATGTTAATAGATCAGTGGACTCGCCAGTATGACATCATCTAGTGACATTTAGTGACCGGTTTTAGCTACTTTCAACTGAAAGCAGTTGGCAACACTGTTCATCAATACATCATTCATTAGGCCAGAATACACAAGTGATTAGTCTATAAAGTTATAAATATGTATATTTTTCTCACAAAAGCGCATCGCTTCAGAAGGCCTTTATTAACCCCCTGGAGTCGTATGGAAAAAACGGTTACTATAAAGCTTGGAAGAGCTGGGGTATTTTTTAATATAACTCTGATTGTGTTCGTCTGAAAGAATATAGTCATATACACCTAGGATGGTGAGTAAATCATGGGATAATTTTTGGGTGAACTATCCCTTTAATAAGGTAACAAGACATAAATGAAAGTAATGAAGCATAATGAGGGTTGGGGCTAGAAGGGATACAGCTATGGCCAGATTGGGCTTACTGGGCACATGCACATCAATATTGCATCAAGCTGAACAACAATTAATTACTGTATTTGCATTAATGTAAGGGTAGGTTTAGGGTTGGGGTAGGTGTAGACGTTAATAAAACACAATCTGATAGGTGGCAAATTTAATTTACTGTTATTTTATGGCAAGATTTTGCGTCACTTCTGGCCGTAGCTGTATCCCTTCTAGCCACAACCCATAATGAGTCCAGGAAAAGAGTAATGGGAAATGCAGTTCATGATGAGATGGCAATGGACTCGGGTGGAGATCAAGGGCACTCCAGCTGGTGGATGTGACAAATATAATGAAAAACATGTAAAAATACTAAATTTAAAAAAAATTATTTACACTACAACCATTCAAAAGTTTGTAGTCAGTACGATTTATTTTTGAAAGAAACTAATACTTATATTCAGTAACAAAATGCAATAAATTGATCAAAAGTGACACTAAAGACATAACGTTACAAAAGATTTCTATTGCAAATAGAAATTATGGAATAGCCTTCCAGCCTACATCAGATCTGCCCAAACCTTGTCAACTTTTAAATCTGCCCTGAAAACGTACTTTTTTTCCATGGCTTTCAATATCCCGTGACTCATATTGGCCTAAATTTCTTTTGTAACTAGCTGTTCTCCTTTATTTTTATTCTTTTTACTTTTATTGTTTCTCTAGTGCTTAAATTTTGTCGTTATTGTCGACTTCTTTTGCCTTGTAAAGCACTTTGGTCAACACCAGTTGTTTTTAAATGTGCTATATAAATAAACTTGTATTGTATTGTATTGTAAATAAATGCTGTTGTTTTAAACTTTCTATTCATCAAAGAATCACAAAAAATATATTGCAGTTTCCACAAAACTATTAAACAGCGCAACTGTTTTCAAAATTGATATTAAGAAATGTTGCAAATCAGCATATTAGAATGATTTCTGAAGGATCATGTGACACTAAAGACTGGAGTAATGATGCTGAAAATCCAGCTTTGATCACAGAAATACATTACATGTTATAAAAAAAATGCATTAAAATAGAACATAGTAATTTTAAACGGTAATAATATTAAATAAAATTACTCTTTTATTGTATTTTTGATCAGATAAATGCAGCCTTGGTGAACAGATTTATTGATAATTATACCGACCCCAAACTTTTGAATGGTAATGTATATAGAATAAATATAAAAAATAGTGATGTAATAACAAAATCTAAATAAAAAGTGCACATGATAACTGCAGCCCAAGGTAAAATTGTGCAATAACAGCTTACAGAACGTCTCTAATGTAACAGGAATGGCACAGCAGAAAAAAACTGGGGATGAGCAGTTAAAACTTTTATTTAAAGCATGGCTGGCAAAGAAGCACGCATAAATCTGGGATTACATAAATAGATAGATTTGATTGAGTCCAGCTGTTATGTGGTCATTTTATGCACTGTGTTTGCATAATGAAAGGAAAATAAAAAGGCAATAAATGGTCATTTCCTGGACCAATCAAATCCTTGCTTAAACATTTTAGGATCATGAAAGACTGAAATCTAAATAGCTTGCGGTAGTACAGGGCATAACTGCTGTAATTTACCTAGTCGCAGGTCATATGTTTTTCCAGTTAAACTAACAAAAGGACATTCATGCAAATATGTAAATGTAAAGTTTGGTTACTGTTTTGACTAACACCTACTCTGACACAGGAAATTTGGCTGTTTAAGATTTGTGCTTAAAGGGGTTTAGTGTGTAATGTTGTTGTTTGAGTGTGAAAAAGTTATAAAGTTATCAGTTATATTGTATTTTAACCCTTTTTTGCTTATAATGTACAGCATAGCCACAGATACAGTCACTATATTTGTTTTCATAGGCTTTATATCAAACATTGTTTGGAGGACAGTATTTGGCAGGATGTGGAATAATATTGTTTAAAATAATGGATTAAAATTTTATAAAATTTTTATAAAATTATTATTTTTTTTAATGTTTAATAATTTTTTTTATTTTTCCATCCAATTAATCAAAAAAAAATTACGATTTCAGAAGGCGGGGCTTCATAGAGACAGGAACTAAACAGAGCGTTACTGACAGACTGGGAACAGAGGTGCTGCAAAAATGGAGAATATGTGAAAAATAATGTGTTTTTTGAACATTTAAGCATGAAAGCCTATTCTCGTAGACGCAAAAACAAAATCAAGACCTTGAAAAAGTGCATAATAGGTCTGCTATCCACCTTATTTTTCAGGTAAGAGCGGGAGTGGCCATTTGTAAATTTAATGTGGTTATGATGCTTGATATTAAAAACTGGTATTACTAATGCATTGTCTTAATTATAAACGTGCTGATTTGAAGTGCAAACAGTTTTACATTTTACTGCACTTTGATATTCTTCTCGTTATTTCTCTACAGTGGCACATTCACAGAAAACACCTTACTTTCGCGTTGAAAAACAAGGTTGATAAGACAAATCATTATGTGTCCGAAATCGCCCCCTAAACCCTTCAATAGGGCACTATTTGAGGGGACAGGCATTTGTAGTGGTGTCTGAAAACATAACAGACGTTATCGAGTGCACTCATTCAATCCCACAATGCACCGCAATAACGAGTGTACAACTGATATCGGCTGCGTCCGAAAACCTAGGTAGCTGTCTTGCTGCCTTGCTGTCTTATAAGAGAATGACTTGTACGGCAGCGTTTGTGCATGAAGGTACCTCATGAAACTGATTTCGGACAGACTTCTGAGGCAGCGTAACAGTTTAATGATCTACAGCAATATAGCGCGAGCTTTGGTGAGAAATAAACAAATATTTAATTATTACAGTAGTAATTTCTCGATAGAAATGATATCAAAATTGAAATATGTTGGTCAAAATTGTACATTTATACACAAACTGAGCAGCAAACGCAACTTTCGGACACCATCTTTATTTTTCTAGCTCAACTGTCACAGAATGGAAAGCACAGGACTGTGGGATATCAAAGGCAGCTAAGGATACATCCATGCTTCCTTCAAAACTCGATCTGAGGAAGGTATCTCATGAGACAGGAAGTGAAGCTAACATTAGATTCGGACGTGCCTTGATGCCTTACTTCCTTGAAATGTGTCCTCAGAAGGCAGCATTTTCCAGTTTTCGGACGCAGCCATACACTCAACAGCTAGAAAGTAAACATAATGAATTCCTGCATCTGACCAGAAGATGGCGCTGCAGCTGAATCATCCATCCATACATTTTCCAAACTGCGCTGGTCCAATGTGGGTACAGCGTAATATCGTACAGGTGTAAATTCCTTTTTAATTGATTATTAAATAGTTTAATAAAAGTTTCAATGACAGAGTTCAAGATAAGTCTTTACATCACTACTAGAGCTGCCAGTTTGTTAAGTTTCAAATGATTATTAAACAGCAAGCACAAACTATGTGAAAGCGGAGAGTCTGAATTCACTCACTCGTTTTCAGTCACTCCCTCAATATTAGTGGACTAATGTAGGGGATAGTGAATGCGGGTATACACAGCAAAATCAATTCTGCTCAGAGTACATATGGTCCCTTTCTAAATAGTGTTAAAATAACACTGAAGCAGAGTTAAAGTTAATGAGATAATTAAGCAATTAATTGAGTGATGATTGTGCATTAGTGATGAACACCTGCTGTTAACAAGCAGAATCACTGAAGAAAAGAGATACACAAGAACTACAACTGACTTCAGTCACAGCCTTATTAATTGCTTAATTATCTCATTAACTTTAACTCTGCTTCAGTGTTACTTTAAACACTACTTAGAGAGGGACCATATGTACTCTGAGCAGAGTTGATTTAACTCTAGAGATTTTACTGTGTAGGAGGCGATTTCAAACACAACATGCAAGTTATAAAAGTTTGGAAGAGATCTAACAGGAAGGATGTTTAATTCACCTGTATCTCTCCATGTCCACTTTGTTCCCTAGAAGAACGACAGGAGCTTCTGGCTGCAGGCCTTTAGAGTAAACGGTCACAGTCTCGAGGTACTGCTGGCAGGCCGCAAAGCTACTCCGGTTGTCAATGCTGTAGACGATGATGAAGGCATTGGCCCAGCTTAAATAGCGCTCACAGTTGACTGGTCCGTCCTGATTTAAATGAAGACAGATTTGTTTGCATACTGTAAAGTTGCCAAGGTTATGCAACAAACTTCCATTGCGTGAAAGTAAAACATCATCAAGCATTATGAGGAGATGCAAATATCACACGTCAATCAACATAGAGCAGAATATTCTCAAAAGAGACAAATGGACGTCATTACCTGATCGGCCGTGTCCATCACTTTGACTAGGACTGGCTGCTGGTCCACAGCTTCTTCAGAAGAGTAAGTATCTTCTGAAAATGTAATATTTAAAGAAGCTCACGTTAACCTAAACAAGTAGTATTCACTAAAACATTAAAGGTACAATATGTAATAATTTTGTCCGCTAGAAGCCATTTCAAAACAAAGGCGTAGCTTGATGACGCCAAGTTTTAGAGCGGAATCTTGGGACAAGTGGTCTCCACCAAAACAGACGGTGCAAAAGAATAGGGATTGGAGTCAGGAAGAAATCATGTTCATGGATGCAATTATTAACGTTACTGTAGTATGAAGCAGAGCAGGAGTGTTGTGGAGCTGAACGAGGAGCTGGAGCGATTGCTCAACACATGCCTCACGAGCAGCGGGACTTTTATTATGACACAGTCGCCGGCGCCGCTTCTGCTTTTCCGGTCATGAGTATGAGGTAACGCAGCTCTGTTTATCATATTAGATACATTTAAGAGTGTTGAAAATGATGTTATAACGTGACTCTATGCGTTCGCTCGGCGGCTGCTGTGAGACACTGTTACACACTGCAGTAAGATAGATCGATTTTACAATATCATATTAAATGCTGGATGCTTGTGTTGATAAATGGCATGCAATTCATTTTAAAACGTATTGTATGATGGAGAAAATTCTGTATTACTGTTACTAAAAATAAAGCTGCATCTGATTATGCTATGTTAGCTTCTTCACAAAATAGTGTTTTTCTCTGAGGCATGTTAAAGCATGGTACTCACAAAAAATCAAGAAAATTAGCTTTAAACAATAAGACTAAAAGTGTTGAGCTATATAACAATAATTCGTTTTCTGTCTATAAATATATCAAAACAGTTGTTCTCTTGTCTATTAAAACATGTAATATATTAAAGCGTCTTTGGTGTTTCCATGGTTTCTACAAAATAAAACCGGAAACCGATGGTAACGCAGGTATGACGCAATTGACAGGCGACTCCTCACACGTCACACAGCCTTGGTTAAAATTGCAATTTTCTCACAATTTACAAAGAGTTGCAAACATTTGGGATATTGTACGTACTCAATATTAAGTGAACAAAATATATAACACTGGCCTAGTGGTTTTTGGATATTTTACTGCAAAAATATTACATATTGCACCTTTAAACATTTCACTCCAGCTCGAGTTACATGACAGTTGCATAATGTAAAGTTTCTCCAGATGAGGTTTTTCTTTCCATCCAGAATTTTTGTTCCTGCCATCCATGTGTTTTATATAAATTATTTTATTTAATGATTTCATTACACTTGAAGAAGATAAAAATGTGATGCGAGGATGTTTAAAAAAACAAAATTGTGTGTTGGAAAAAGACAAAAGTGGTTTGGAAAAGCCTACAAGTCTTAAAATGTTGAATTTTGTCATTTTAGAGGCGTAAACGCTGTAAGTATAAGCCTCGGCTTCTCATCTTCTTCCAAGGAAAAAACATGAAGGACTTGACAAGGACTTTTATGTCTCTTAGTAAACCCTTTTAAGTTTTAAAGTCACTTATCTAGGTTCCTATTGGTTATATCTGTATGAAACTAAAGTTTGCAATAGGTAAATTATGTGTTTGTTTGATTGATAAATCAATTTCAAATATGTTTTGTGTGAACACCAGGATCATAACCACCATAACGTCTCCTCCAGATGTTCAATCGCTCATTATTGCACTCAGTATTTTCAATGACAGATTCTTAATCTTTTACCTTTGATCCTCTCAATGTTTGGTTACACCCTTGGTGACAACAGTAGAAGCTGGGAAACTCACCAAGGTTTGGGTCATATTCACTGATGAAGCGCTTCGTGAGGAATTTCACAGTAAGTGCTGCGGGGGACAAACTTCCTGTAAGTCTAAGTTCTGAAATATTTTCAATTACATAACAGAGTGTCCCATCAGGACGATGGAAAATGTTCTGCTTTTTATGTTTTTGACTTAAATCTATGTTATCTAGGTAAACAAATATAACAATTTTTAATAAATTCATTAATAATCTAGACTTTCAATTACACTCAAATATGAATATATGTGGAAATGACAAATTCAATATGATTTACAGTGCATTCAAGGAACATTATATCAGTTTAAGATATATAAACACTATATATATTGCCTAACCCTCTAATGTGTGGTATTCATACCTGACTTTCCAGATCCCATAGCTCCCAAAATCACTATGTTACACTCCGAAGGCTCATGCTCAGGAACTGTGACAATATTGCAAGTTCTTGCTTTCCCAAACATCAGAGACATCCTGAAGACGTGACAAGATAGAAGGATGAACACGTGAAGAAGAAGATCCGAATCACACAGTCCATATTAGACACTCGTGTGCTCTGATCTTCTGAGTTCATACCTGGATGATGCTGCCGTCTGATTTCTCACCAGCGCTCTCTGAAAAACAGCTGGATCGCCTTATACTTCAGTGTGAACGACATGTCCACCACCATAGATGCACGCAAAAAACGTTTGTCCGAGATGGGTATACTCTTTTCTTATTTTCTCTGGGCATTGGAGGTCGCTTCCAGTCGGAGAGGATGTTGGGAGAGGGGAATGAAGAGTGAAATGCTGGAATATTTTGGTTCGGTGGGCTGGAGCACATGACGGACTGAATCTATCCAGTGAATCCGCCTCCCATGATTAGCCTACCATAAAAAGAATCTTGAAAGCTCACACTGTACAACAATTTTAATATTCCTGTTTGATAAATCTGTTCCCTTAATCCTTTACAAGTGTGCGAATTACTTCAGGATTTTTTTTTTGTTTTTTTGTCGACGTTCGACGTTGACTAGCATTAGCAACGACTTAATTGTAAACAAATCACTGAGGCTTATTTGTTAAGTTTAAATATAAAACTAAGTTATATAATAATAATAACAACAACAACATCATCAGTTATGTCAAACTTTAAAGGGTTTAGTTAAAGCGTTAATCTTTGGAACACAAATTAAGTATTTTTGTTGAAATACGATGGCTCAGTGAGGCCTGCATAGCCAGCAATGACATTTCCTCTCTCAAGATCCATTAATGTACTAAAAACATATTTAAATCAGTTCATGTGAGTTCAGTGGTTCAATATTAATATTATAAAGCGACGGGAATATTTTTGGTGCTCCAAAAAACAAAACAAAATAACGACTTATATAGTGATGGCCGATTTCAAAACACTGCTTCAGGAAGCTTCGGAGCGTTATGAATCTTTTGTGTCGAATCAGCGGTTCGGAGCGCCAAAGTCACGTGATTTCAGCAGTTGTTTGGCAGTTTATGTCTATGGTTTGACATGCGATCTGAATCATGATTCGAATCGCCACGCTGATTCATTATGCTCCGAAACCTCCGAAGTGACAGCGAAAAATGCTACCTATCAGATTGTGCTTCCAGCGTGATATTTACATGGTTTGTGGCTTTATTAACATCTACACCTACCCCAACCCTAAACCTACCCTTATAATAATGCAAGTACAGTAGTGGTAGCACAATATGATATAACATTAATCGTTAGAACAAGTATAAATCGATAGCGAAAAATGCTACTTATCAGGTTGTGCTTTATTAATGTCTACACCTACACCAACACTAAACCTACCCTTACTATAATGCAAATACACTAATTTTATCATGACAAAAATGATGTAATATTGATGTGCGCAAGTGCAGTAAGCCTGGGTAGGACAATCTGATGAGTAGGATGAAATGTCAGGACACCGGCACTGACATATAAACAGTTTTGTCTCAAGATGCACAACAGTAATGTTTTCTTTTCTTTTTCCACTAAGCCGCGTTTATAAAAGCTAGGCTACTTAAATGTCCTAACTAAACTAAGGCCTAATCCTGGCTTAATCTAAACTCTGTCTGTGAAACCGGGCCTAGAGTTTTCTTTTTTCTACTGCTTTAAGGATTGAAATATTTTTAAAATCATTTTTAAATGCTACAAAATTTGGAGCTATTATAACAAATTTGTTTGTGCAAATAAAACCGATCTATAATCAAAATATTACTGCACAAAAATTAAACCTTGCTGTTGAATTTGTAATAAGTTTCACTTGTTAGACAGCATTTTTACATTGGATATATGGGAATATTTAAATTGTGATGTAGGCCTATGTATGTACTATAGGCTATTATATACTGTAGTCTATGATATTTGGGCTTGTGTCCACATATTCTCAGATAAATATATATCCTAATTTAAAGAATAAATTGGAGTCACATGATGGCAATTAAACTTGTCTATTATCTGCAAGTTTATTAACTATGTTTTTGAAATAGGCATCCCCAGTACCAGTCGCAACATATCAAGTCTAACTTTTTTTTAGATTCAGATTTTATTTTAAGCCATCACATGTTACCTGGAATGCTGACCCACAACAAAGCGTGACCCTCACAGGCATACCATTGTAACAGCTTTGGGCAGTTCACCTGTTCATCAAAGAGAGAAGATGAAATTTTCAGCCTGCTTTTAATGCCTGCCAAGAACAAAGGGTAATAAATAACCATGATGACGGCTGCCCTCTACAGCGATGGCTATCTGCCATTGGTTTCCTCCTGCCATAATGCTACCAGACTTTTCACCTCTATGTATAGCTGATTCTATTCTTGTAGTTGTTAGTAATACAAACACTGCACTCTCGAGTCAAGTGCATCTGCTTCAACACTGTCGTGGATAGTCAATGGTGCTGTGAATGTCTTCAAAGACAGGTTTGACTGTTTGGGAATTTCTTTGGAGTTCAGATGAAAATGACAGGAGGTAACCTGATGGAGACAAGCAGCTGTGCCGGCTCAGAGATCGACATGAGGAAGGCGGTTTACCAGCCGACGGGTTTCATGAAAACAACAGTGAAGGTGAGCTTTGGCGAAAGTGCTTTTACAGTGGACAGAAGCCTTCTGGAGGAGCATTGTGAATACTTTCGGGCGCTTTTCCAGTCTGGCATGAAGGAATGCCAGGAGGATGAGGTGTGTCTTCAGGTGCCGAGCGCTCGTGGATTCCTGGTCGCCCTCCGTGTGATACACGGCGAAAGACCCATGCTGAGCGGTGACGAAATTGTCGATGCCATCGAGTGTGCTGCGTTCCTTCACATAGAGCTTCTAACTGAGCACCTCATAAACATTATCAATTCAGACAACTGCCTTCTTATGTATCACACAGCGGCGAATTTTGGGTTAATGAAGCTCTTCGGCAGTGCAGCTTTGTTCATTCGAGACATTTATCAAGACCTCGAAGAAGATGTGAAGTGTTTGCCAGAGGATTTGATTGAATATATAGAGTCTCTTGTTCCTAGTACGTACATCATGGTTGGTAGTCATTCGCCAACCATCAAGCTGTTGCAGGACTTCATGAGGACTGTTTGTTACCTTGATGAGGACGAGAAAGACTGGAAGGTTCTCACTCACCTGCCTCTCAACGCCAGCACCACCATGGCAGGAGTTACGGTTTTAGACAACAAGCTCTACATTGTTGGAGGAGTCTATGATATTACCAATAAAGTTGTGGATTCTGGTTTCTGCTATGATGTATCTACAGATACTTGGAGCACATTTTCCAGCCCTCAGCAACTTCGCTACAACTGCACCCTTGTTGGCCATGCAGGTGACCTTTTTGTCATTGGCGGAGAGTATGAAAGGACCATAATGTCCTCTGTGGAGAAATACAAAGTCTCCTCGGACACCTGGAGCTTCGTTGCCCATCTCCCAAAACCTGCATCTGCCGTGGCTTGCGCCAAAGCCATGAGAAGACTGTTCATATGCCTCTGGAGACCTAAAGATGCTACGGAGATTTATGAGTACATAGCGAACAAGGATGAATGGATGTTAATCACGACACTTGTTCGGCATCAAAGTTACGGTCATTGCATGGTGGCCCACAGGGACAACTTGTACGTCATGAGGAACGGGCCATCTGATGATTTTTTGAGATGCATGATGGACTGTTATAATCTGACCTCAGGTCAGTGGACGGCCATGCCCGGGCAGTACGAGAACAGTAAGGGGGCTTTGTTTACCGCGGTAGTGCGAGGTGACTCAGTGTTCACGGTGAACCGCAGAGCGACAGTGGAATATGCTATTGAGGACAACAAATGGAGGACGAAAAAAGAAATGACAGGATTTCCAAGAATCGGCTCCATGTGGACTTTCCTCTTGAGACTGCCAAAGAAAAGCAGAGAGCTTTTACAAAAGAAAAATAATGGAGCTGAGATCTCATCTGACCTCAGCTCAAGTGCTTCTGTACCAGTGTTGCCAACTATTTTCAATGGAAAGTAGCTAATGTCTGCAAAAGTTGAATGTTGCTGGATGCACCTAACTGTCAGCACTTTGCATTTGTTTTCTCTCCTAATCAGAGATGGTCTTGTTATTGAGAGATATGAGGGTCCGTTGCTCTACCATTGGAAAAAGCTTAACGGCTAATTTGGATCACGTGTGCCTTGATAACCAATCACATTACAGCCTTGACGTCATTGAATTTCGTTCAGTTGTGCAACAGTCACTAGCAGGGTTTCCATCCATACGGAGCCCCGGACATCACATGCAGGGGGAAAAAATAGTAGGCTAAATTGTGCGCATGATTTACTAAATCGTTCCCTCGATTTACTAAAACGTGCACACGATTTACTATTTCATTCCCTCAATTTATAAATTGTGCACGATTTATAAATCGAGGGAACGAAATAGTAAATAGTGCGCATTAAATTGCATAGATTGGATCAACTTAAGTAAATGAGTTGGTCCAAAACATTGCAAATTAGTTGGGCTGACACTATTAAATTAAGCTGTGCTCAACCATAGTAAATAAGTTGAATCAGCCTTAATAAATTAAGTTGACCCAACGTAAGTACATTAAATTGGAATAACAGAATTGTAATGCTGAAATAAAGCAACTTAATCATGTGGAAATCCTTTCCATGATTTTTTTATGTTCGTTCAAAGAGTTATTTTTTTGAGTGTATGTCCGAATTTATTCGGCAAATGCGTTTCCATCTCCTGTTATTCGCATTAATTCTTTTTCGCACAAGTCAAAAACTTCCTCAAGCGAGCATAACATTTTTTTGCGAATTAAGGGAATTTTTTCTCTCGAAATTTGGCATTTACATCGCTCGTTTCTGATGCAATACTTCAAAATGCGTGTAAAAACAGGTTGATGGAAACATAGTTACTGGCTGCATCCAAAATCGCATACTTCTCTACAGTAGGCGAAAAACAGTATGTGACAAAAGAAGTATATCCGAATTCACAGTACTCATAAGAGTAGGCAAAAAGTAACTGGATGACCTACTATTTCCAACGAGATTCTGAAGTGTGCATAGAATAGACACTTTACTATCCCATGAGGCCACATTTGTGAATGACAGTGATGTAACTGACGCTGGTAGGTCATGTGGCGAATGTAGTATGCCCAAATTACATTTATATTATATTTTTAGCGTCCGTAAAGTAATTACTTATTAAAAATAAGTACCTACTCAAGAGAGTATACGATTTCGGACGCAGCCAATGAGAAAGTGCTGTAAATTGAATTATACCTATGCGCAAGTGACTTCTCTTATAAAACAGCATTTTTTCCAGAGTAAACTCTGAAATTAGATCAATTCAAAACGAATGTTTAAAAGCAAACATGTTGAAGATTATAAGATGTTTCCTCACAAAAATGGTTTATTCAGCGTAGCAAGCCTCTCCTCCACTGACATCCATTAAAAAAACAAAACAAAACAAAAACAGCCTCTTATTGTCAAGTGATACATAATAATTACAATATATATTCGAATGTCCAATAAAGCTGTTCACATTTACATATTTTCTGTCAGACAACGGAACAACTAGTCCCTTTCAGTCAAGTCATTTCAGCTATTTCAGTAATGCAATCTGTCTGAATGGGAAAACATCAAATTCTTCAAAGCTGTTTACCAAGCTTACGATTAAATTTAATATTTGAAATCACAGATGAAACCTAACAACTGTATCATAAATGTGGTTTCTTTGCTGAAATAGCATTAAAAGGTTTATTTTTCAGGCTGGAGCAGCCAATGCGCATATACAGTCATAAGTGCGCGTCTCCGAACACTGACCGTTTCTATAGCAACCGGAGCTTCTAACGGCAGCTGTAGTGACGCGATGACTTTACCAATCGGCGACTGGCTCTTTTAATCGCTACTCGCTTTTTTGAAAACAAGTTGCTAAAGGGGTGTGAACAATCGCAGATCTAGTGAATCAAGTTTCCTGGATTATTTGATAAATATAAAGTTCAAAAGAACATAATTTATTTAAAATAGAAATGTTATATAAATATATTTACGGAAGAGGATTAGGGCCAAGCAATAATAAAAAAATAAAACCATCTCGAGATTAAAGTTGTTAAATTTCGAGAAAAAAGTTGAAATAAAATGTTGAGAATAAACTTGTTAAATTACGAGCAAGAAACTCATTAAATTTCGAGAAAAAAGTCGAGATAAAATGTTGAGAATAAACTCATTAAATTACGAGAAAAAACTCATTAAATTTCAAGAAAAAAGTCGAGATAAAATGTTGAGAATAAAGTTGTTAAATTACGAGAAAAAAACTCGTTAAATTACGAGAACAAATTCGTTAAATTATGAGAAAAATGTCGTTAAATTGAGAAAAAAGTCGAGATAAAATGTTGAGAATAAACTCATTAAATTACGAGAAAAAAGTCGTTAAATTATGAGAACAAATTCGTTAAATTATGAGAAAAATGTCGTTAAATTGAGAAAAAAGTTGAGATAAAATGTTGAGAATAAACTCATTAAATTACGAGAAAAAACTCGTTAATTTTCAAGAAAAAAGTCGAGATAAAATGTTGAGAATAAAGTTGTTAAATTACGAGAAAAAAAATCTTTAAATTACGAGAACAAATTCGTTAAATTATGAGAAAAATGTCGTTAAATTGAGAAAAAAGTCGAGATAAAATGTTGAGAATAAAGTCATTAAATTACGAGAAAAAAGTCGTTAAATTATGAGAACAAATTCGTTAAATTATGAGAAAAATGTCGTTAAATTTCGAGAAAAAAGTCTAGATAAAATGTTGAGAATAAACTCATTAAATTATGAGAAAAAAGTCGTTAAATTTCGAGAAAAAGGTCAAGATAAAATGTTGAGAATAAACTCGTTAAATTACGAGAATAAACTCATTAAATTATGAGAAAAAAGTCGTTAAATTACGAGAACAAATTCGTTAAATTATGAGAAAAATGTTGTTAAATTTCGAGAAAAAAGTCGAGATAAAATGTTGAGAATAAACTCGTTAAATTATGAAGAAAAGTCGTTAAATTACCAGAAAAAATTCGTTAAAATATGAGAAAAAAGTCGTTAAATTACCAGAATAAATTCGTTTATTCGTTTATTTATTAACGAATTTGTTCTCGTAATTTAACGACTTTTTTCTCATAATTTAACGAGTTTATTCTGAGCATTTTATCTTGACCTTTTTCTCGAAATTTAACGAGTTTTTTCTCGTAATTTAACGAGTTTATTCTCAACATTTTATCTTGACCTTTTTCTTGAAATTTAATGAGTTATTTCTCGTAATTTAATGAGTTTATTCTCAACATTTTATTTCGACTTTTTTCTCTCGAAATTTAACTAGTTTAATCTCGAGATGGTTTTATTTTTTTATTATTGCTTGGCCCTAATCCTCTTCCGTATATATTTAATGGGTCATTTCTGAATAAAATTATTAGTTTCATTCAAAAGTATTAAAAAAAACATCTGACCTCAAACTTTTGAGCAGAGGCGTATATATTTGGATTAAATGAATGCTGTCATGTCAGTATTTTGATTCTGTATAAATTCTATATGAAAAACAAACGCCATCCTTACAATCTCTCTAAAGTTGTTTGTACCACAAAGCCTCTTTCCTTCAATAAAAGACCTGATCAAATCAGTTCATTCGATTAGTTAACTAATGCTTCATTTTTATGATTAACATTCAATATCTCGCACACTGCCAGAACAACACAGACCATTTGGAGGCAAATGTGATATGATTGATGGTAAATAAACAGACCCTATTAATCATGACTGTTTTACACATGACTGATGGTCATTAAAGTGTATGTTGCCACGGTTACATAAGACCAAAATATAGAAACATTTCCTGTTTTTATATCAAACAAGCCATCTGTAAAACTCGATCCCTGGTGTATCCATACCAGAAGCGCCGGGGTCAGACAAGGCCGCAAGGAAAGAGTGCAGAACCTTAAAGACTGTGAGAGAAAGTTTAAGATAAGCTGGGAGGAAAAAGAGAAACACAACCATCACAAATGATACTTTATTCATACAATCATTTATGACCTCAAAAACTGGTTTGAGTGTAACCGTGCGGAGACTCTTGACTGTTCAAACACTCAAATTATATCCAGACATTCCTGCATGCTTTCGTAACTCTTGTAGAAGGTCCACTCATTACATGAGAACCTGAAGACACACTGATAACTAATCATGTTCCCACAATGAAAACATTGTGTCCAACTTTTGGCAGCCGAACAACAGAATGTATAGATCTTGGCAGGACGTCGCTATTCGCTCATGATGTCTGGCAGTTGAAGGTAACATTTTATAGGAACATTGCCATACAATAATGTTCACAAATACCAAAGTGAAACTAACAGATGGAAGCATGTCCTGACCTCACACAGATTTCACAAATACTAGATTTTTTTCCTGAAACAAGAACAATGAGATGTGGGTATTATTGTTTAGATTTGGTTTTTCTTCTAAACATTTGACTGAAATTTCATATTGAGTTGTCATTTTTTGTTTACAGTGGTAATCTGTACAAATCCATCACTCAGATGCAAAGCTCTCGGGTTACTGATGCCATTGTTGGAACGAACTGAACCACTTAAACAGTTTTATTACATCCACATTGCCTGACACGTACATAACAGATGTAATATATTATACATTATATAAGGGTTTCCCAAATGGAGGTTCGTGAGATGATGAAAAGCTAATAATTAATTAAAATGTAAAATTGAAATGAGGCTGCAATTGAAATAAAATTGAAATCATGATATGGCTTAGAGAGATTATTACAATAAAATTGGTCCAGTCCAATTAGTCTGATACGTTTTGACAATTTGACACAAGTCTTTAGAATTTTATCAGTAATGAGAAGCAAAAAAAATCATCAACTGAACACAGACTTAAAAGTCTCTGCAGCTTTCCACTAAAATTAAAGCTCAAGGGTTTAACGCTTGAAAATGATTGTACAATAATTACAATTATCAAACATTCATTTTATTTTAAGGTACAATTGTATACTTACAATAGTATATTTGCCTTCACTTTTAATAATTAGAGTATAAATAGATAAATAATCATATAAAAACAATTATTTTATTGCCGTTTTATTTCTTATTTCTATCACTGAGATGTTTTCTCACGAGTTTATCATATTGCCCTTCAAATTACAAATAATCCTAATATAATATGCCAAAATAAGCACCATGTATTGTTTGACCAAATTGTGCAGTCCTATACCGTAAATAAATAATTTTAAAATAAAAACATTTAAAATAAAACAATTAATTTAATGAATATTTATTTCCCATGATTAACATTTCTATAAATAAAGCACATTTAATTAAAACAAAAGTTTGATTGCTATGGAAAACACTGTAAAAGCGTGTTGTTAGAGTCATTCGCTGGTGTAGACAGTCAAACTGTGCTTCTCCCCAAGGCCTCAACACATGTCTAGGATGCGCAACGAATAAACACAGCTCAGCACATGATAAATAAGCAGCAGCTATAAGAGCTGTGTGAACAGCACAAACCATGATCGCAGCTATAATTCACTGCATCATATCATGGACCGGATCAGGCCACGCGGGTCATGAGTTCCTCCAGGGCTCGCTCTCGGTGGTTCTCATGCACGAGAAGAACCTCTTTAATGGCGTTCTGCTGGAAGCCCATTTCATTAAACTGAGCAAGAAGGTGAAGGAACTCCTCAGCCTAAAATAAAAAAAACAACAATTAACGTTACAATGTACAAGATTTTTGTAATGAAGGATCTTTGCACCAGCAAAAACGGTAACATTTTGAAATATTATTACAATTTAAAATAGCTTTTATTCTTGTGATCAAAGCTGAATTTTCAGCATCACATGATCTTTCAGAAATCATTCTAATATGCTTATTTGCTGCTCAAGAAACATTTCTGATTATTGTTATTATAATAAATGTTGAATAATTAGGGGCCTTAGCCCTGTATTGCTGCTTACAGCTATATTTATAAGCATATAAATTATTAGGGGCCAAGCCCCTATTGTAATTGTTGGTTTAGTTCAGTGGTTCCCAAACTTTTTAGCTTGGAGTACCCCCTGAAGGGATTACCATCCTTCTGCGTACCCCCTCTCTTCCACTTCGACTGCAGTCACACCTTTACCATTAAGGGACAATATTTGCCCCCTAAATTGATTTTCCAGTGCATTTTTTTTAGCTTTATGAATAACTTTATAAAATAAATAATGTTTTAAATAAAAAATGTCCAATAGAGAAATATGCAATGATGGTAAAACTAAGTAAAACTTTTAAATATTAAACTAAAACCGCCAGTAGGTGGCAGCAAGTCACTGTTTTTATGAGTGAGTCATCGAGTCACTCATTCAGTAACGAAGCAAGTGGCTGTGAATGAATCATTGAATCATAAACTCTCACGATTCGTTCAAAGCCGCAGAATTGTTCGAGAAACACAGACGTGTTGTAGTTCTGCTGTGGTTTTCGTTACAACTATTATTTCATTACAAAATAGAGTAAATACTGACAGTACTGTGTTTAAAATGTACGTTTTGTTTTTTTACCTGTTGTATAATAATGCCACGTTTGCAGTCATGTGGATATTTGGGAACAAGTGCGTTCTTGCTCGTTATCATAAATACAAGAACTCACACAAGGTATGTTTTTGTATCGGAGAAAGTTTGAGTCTTAAATCGGAATTAATCCATTATCTGTGTCTATATTTGTTCTTCATGCGAGTAAGTGCTGAATCCCCACTTTTACAAAGGTGCATTGTTGTGAACGACAGTAATTTAGCACGATTTAAGGCAACAGATTCTCCACGCAATCTATCATTTGCATGCTGCTTGTTTTACAGTCTATGGTGGATACAGTAATTTTTGACTGCAAATGATGAGGTCATTTGATTAAATGTACTGGATTTACGACGTTTTGGAAGTTAGAAATACATGCTCGATTTTAATATTATTTTAAGGTAGAATTAAATGAACTACTCAGTATTTTGTTCGCGTACCCCCTTTTGTCACCTCGCGTACCCCCAGGGGTACACGTACCCCGGTTTGGGAACCACTGGTTTAGTTTATTATTACTCCTCCCCAATGGTAGTCCTATCAACGGAACATGAGACAATGATGAAATTTGGCACAATTATAGAGATGGTCATGAATAATGATTGAACCAATTTTGGAGTCTCAAGGACCAACTCTATAGCGCCACCACCAGTTCAAAAATTCACTTTTCTAAAGGTCATCATAACTTTTGAACACTTTGTTCTAGAAAAATTCACCCGATTCCTCTCTTCACCCCGATGCCAATCAACATCTTGCATTATGACTCTGGCCACTACAGTAGTGCCCATTTTGAAAAGTACAGTATTGATTTTTTTCGCTACTCGTTTAAAATTTGCCCAAAATTGTATTTTTAAACTGGTTTTGCTCTTCCTGCTCCATATTGCACTACAGCCCCTATTGTAATTGTTGGTTTACTTTACTATTACTCCTCCCCAATGGGAGTCTATGGTAACCCTATCAACGGAACATGAGACAATGATGAAATTTGGCACAATTATAGAGATGGTCATGAACAGTGATTAGACCAATTTTGGAGTCTCAAGGACCAACTCTATAGCGCCACCACCAGCTTGAAAATTCACTTTTCTTAAGGTCATCATAACTTTTGAACACTTTGTTCTAGAAAAATTCAAATGATTCCTCTCTTCACGCTGATGCCAATCAACATCTTGCATTACGACTCTGGCCATTACAGTAGCAGACATTTTGAAAAGTACAGTATTGATTTTTTTCGCTACTCCTTTAAAATTTGTCCAATTTTGTCCAAAATTGTATTTTTACACTGGTTTTGCTCTTCCTGCTCCATATTACACTACAGCCCCTTCAGGGCCTTAGCCCTGTATTGCTGCTTACATCTATATTTATAAGCATATAAATTATTAGGGGCCAAGCCCCTGTTGTAATTGTTGGTTTACCTTATTATTACTCCTCCCCAATGGGAGTCTATGGTAGTCCTATCAACAGAACATGAGACAATGATGAAATTTGGCACAATTATAGAGATGGTCATGAATAGTGGTTGAACCAATTTTGGAGTCTCTAGGACCAACTCTATAGCGCCACCACCAGTTCAAAAATTCACCTTTTTAAAGGTTATAACTTTTGAACCCTTTGTTCTAGAAAAATGAAATTTAGTTCACCTGATTCCTCTCTTCATGCTGATTCCAATCAACATCAGCATCAGACTCTGCCCATTACAGTAGCAGACATTTTGAAAAGTACAGTATTCAGTTTTTCACTACTCCTTCAAAACTTTGTCCAAAATTGTATTTTTAAACTCTTCCTGCTCCATACTGTGCTATAGCTCCTTCAGGGTCTTGGCCCTGTATTGCTGCTTACAGCTATACTTATAATTATAAGCATATAAATTATTATTATTATTATCATAAGCAGTTGTGCAGCTTAATATTTTTGTGGAATCCGTGATACATTTTTTCCAGGATTCTTTAATGAATAAAAATGTTCTAAAGAACAGCATTCATTTAAAAGAGACATTTTTTTTTATAAAAGTCTGTACTGTCATTTTTTATCATTTTTAAAAGTAAAAATCTTTCTGACCCCAAACTTTTGAATGGTAGCATATTTTCTGAGGAACAAAGCCTTGAATTGGCTCAATACATACCTTGGTCTCACAGTTTTGAAACATCTCAAGAGCTTCTTCAACCTGAGCTTCATCGTAGCCGAGTTCACATAACCGATCACACGCCACCAGATAACTCAAGATCTGCAAGAAAACAAGCAAAAATCCTATTGTATATGAACATGAAAACACTAACAGAGAATGAACTGTGTTCTTAAGGGCTTATAAGGACAGATGTTTCATGTTTTTGGATCTGATCATTTTGTCTGAGAGCAACGTAACATAGATCACTTTAACAATATGAACGAGACTGAAGAAAAGCCGTCTGAGATTCTCAGACACTTAATGAAAACAAGGCCAAGTTCTAATGGACTTTCAGGGAAGATTGGTTTATCCTGTAACACTAAGTAATTAGATACACTGATCTGGTTATCTGTTGACGCAACAGTACGTCATCATATGGACTGAATATGAATGATCATTAGCTGAATCTGTGCTATCATAAGTCATGATAATATTCGATGTGAGGTTCAGAGTGGACTGAAAGCGGAGCGGCGTGAAACGTGAGAAGCGTGTGGATAACAGCGTTGGAGGACCGGCTGGTCTGATTAATCTGTGTAACAAGATGAGCTTTGCTGATTCAAATCTGATCATCCTTCACAGCAGCTGTCTGATGTGCTGAGCGGGTCACTGAGCAACTGAGGATACAGCCAAATATAAATTCATCAAGTCTCGCTGGCCAGTCAGGCCAATGACTTCACAGACACATCGTCACATCGTTTCAGGGCTTTCAAGCAATCTAATGATCTAGAACAAAGTACGTTTTGGACAAAGCCAAGTAAATATTTAATAACTACAATGTTTAATACTTGGTACCACCTTGAAGTTGTAAATAAATAAATAAAAAAATTGTTAGTGTTTTACAAGAAAAAAAACTATTTCAGTCTTTCCACTTCAAAATTTCATGTTTGATTCAATGTGTTACTTGTAATTATTTGTGAAATTTACTAGCAATTTTTGAGTGAAAATTGTTTCAAAGTAAATCCTATATTAATTTTTTTTCAGTGTTGAAATGGAATCATAAACTGAAAAAATTGACATTTACCATAAATAAATATGAATAACTTATAAAGTTTCTATTATTACCATTATTATTATTAACCCTCTTGTTAACCCTCTTGCAGTAAAATCAATGCAATGTATTTTTGTTCAATAATATTTTTTCTTTTTTCTTTTGTATTTTAAATGTCATGGTAATAATTAATATTTATGCTATAATTATGATCAAATTTTTCCCATTGAAAATAATCCTTTTTTTTTTTCGTTTCTTTTTTAATTAATTATTAATTAATTAATTAATTAATTAGAGACAATGCCTTTAAGGGTGTGTTCACAGTTGTAGTTCGGTTCGTTTGGTCCGGACCAAAAAAAAAATTTAGTCCTGGTCCGATTAGCGTTCAGATGGGCAATTTTATCACAGAACTAAAAGATACCGAACCTAAAGGCACAGTGAAACATTCACAACCTGATTGGTCGGATTTTATGACGTATTGCCTATTTTGAGACGGAACTAAACACCCAAAACAATGCTGTGTGCTGAGGTTGTGCGTTTGTTGTGTGTGCGTAGCCTGCATATGATGGTATTTTGGCCAGCTGGGAACTTATAAAATGTGTAAAGGAGTCAAAACAGCGGCGGGAATCCCTCCGTCACACACACAAACGATCTGCTGCTTGGAGATGCGCATCTGATGCCTGTCATGGGCAAACTCGCGACTTTGACGATTAAAACCGGTATGCATGAGGATTCTGTACTTTTTAGAGTCTCAACTTCCTGTTTTTGGTCCGTGTTGCATTCAAATATCATTTGAACAGCACCAGAGTTCGTTTGGAAGCGGACCGAGACCCATCTTTTCAGCAGTCTCGGTTCGCTTGTTTGGTGCGCACCAGGGTTCAGATGGCAGCGTTCACACATGTTCAAATGAACCGCACTAACAGAGCAATCGCACCAGGGTTCGTTTTAATCGAACCAAACATGGCAAGTGTGAAAACACCCTAAATCCCATTTTTGAAGGCAGATTACTGCCACCTGGTGGGAGTAAAAAAAAGAAAAGCTCTACATAAAAAAGGCTTTTAAGTTCAAGGTTGTTTTAGACAAATACTTATTTGTAGACATAAATACTTATTTTTTAGTTTTGGATATATATTTACACATTCTCAAAAACAACTTTTTTTAAAGGTTTAGATTTGTTTTTTAAATGTTGATTTTAAGTGTCAGTTTTTGCATAAACCTGAAGACAGAAAAATACATTTTGTTGCACATAACATGAAAATGAAACAAAAATGTAACCAAAAAAAAAAAAAAAAATGAACAGGAATGCTTTATCAGAGGTTAATCAACCTGATTTCAACCTCTTATTTGAGTCCTCTGGCTCAATTTTGCCATATTGATACAGCCACACCAGCTCATGTGAGTGTGTGTTTGAGTGGATGAGTCTGTTTTGTAGTATCTCAGTGTTTTAGAGTGTAACCTCTTCCTTGCTGTCCATTTGTTTACTGCATTGTGGCTGAATTTTTGATTTCATTTAAAGGTGCCCTAGAATTAAAAATTGAATTTATATTGGCATAGTTAAATAACAAGAGTTCAGTACATGGAAAAGACATACAGTGAGTTTCAAACTCCATTGTTTCCTCCTTCTTATATAAATCTCATTTGTTTAAAAGACCTCAGTAAAACAGGCGAATCTCAACATAACATTTGCATATGCCAGCCCATCTTCCCAACATTATCATTATGTAAGGCATTAGACAAGGGCAGGACGTCTGGATGTGCACTGCTGAATAATCAGACTAGGTAAGCAAGCAAGGAAAACAGCAAAAAATGGCAGATGGAGCGATAATAACTGACATGATACATGATAACATGATATTTTTTGTGATATTTGTGAATTGTCTTTCTAAATGTTTCGTTAGCATGTTGCTAATGTACTGTTAAATGTGGTTAAAGTTACCATCGTTTCTTACTGTATTCACGGAGACAAGAGCCGTCGTTATTTTCATTTTTAAACACTTGCAGTCTGTATAATTCATAATCACAACTTCATTCTTTATAAATCTCTCCAACAGTGTGTAATGTTAGCCATTAGCCACGGAGCACTATCAAACTCATTCAGAATCAAATGTAAACACCCAAATAAATACAATACTCACATAATCCGATGTATGCATTCAGTATGCATGACGAACACTTTGTAAAGATCCATTTTGAGGGTTATATTAGCTGTGTGAACTCTGTTTATGCTGTGATAGAGTCGAGAGCTCGGGAGGGGGCGGAGAACGCGATTTAAAGGGGCCGCAACCTGAAATCGGCTCGTTTCTAATTATGCCCCAAAATAGGCAGTTAAAAAAATTAATTAAAAAAAATCTATGGGGTATTTTGAGCTGAAACTTCACAGACACATTCAGGGGACACCTTAGACTTATATTACATCTTTTTAAAAAAAGTTCTAGGGCACCTTTAATACATTTGCAAAAACTTGCTTTGTGTTACAGTCACACCAGTTTATATATGTGTGTCTGGGGGGGTGAAGTGTGTCTATTTTGCACTCTTGATATTTTAGTGTCACCCCTTCATTGCTGTGCACTTTTTTCTGCATCGTGGATGATTTGTAGATTTTACACACAAAAAATTCTCTGTATTCTCGTATTTTTGTGTATTTCCCATTCATTTCCTATGGTGGTCATTTTTGATCGCAAACAACACAATTAAGAATTTTTTTCAACGTCACATGTTTTCTTGTGGTCACATAGTGACTGCCATAAAAGTCACACTGCCATAAAAGTACCATTCTGATGAAATAGTGATTTTTATTTCAAAACTTTTTTGGGGGGGGTTTAAAATGACCAAACAACACCAGAAGGTTAAACTTATTAATAAAAAATATTAAATTAACTATAATATTAAAAATTAACTATAATTTATATAAAAAAAAAAAGATAAATAAATTTCTTTATAATTAATTAATAATTATTAATTAAGACATCTACCAATCAGATATCATATGCAGTCAAAAATGAATGAAGGCATCTTAGACAAGATGTCATGCAAATATTGAATTTGTATGGTACAATTATTGGATGAGCATTGAAAATCTACCCAGTCAAGAGCTGAGCATCTTTTAGTGTCTCTAGAGCAAACTCCTCAGGTTGTGTTTATCTGCCACCGTCCAGCCCTCAAGTGCTGATTTACTGGTAGTCTATTCTCATGGCCCCTTTTGAATAAACTTCAACGTAATTTTCCCACAATGCCAAACAACATTAATGACAGTGGCTTCATGCTAATGATTATGACTTCATGACTCAAGCGTTCTCCTGAGGGAACCTTTGTAATGCTGAGAACTAGATACTAGCAGTACATTATGGAAACTTCAGGGGGATCTGGGGTCTATTTTTGTTGATTTTTAACCAGAATCAGATAAAAGAGGATGGAAACAGATGTTTTGCTGTGACACAAAGCTGAAACTGAAGCACACAGGGATTGTGAGTGATGATTTCTGACGTTACTTAAGATTGTCCAAATCAGTAATATCTGATGGAGGCAGGTGATTTTCAACCAGACCTTCTTCATTGACCTGGATGGACAACTGCCTTCATAGACATTTTGTTATGAAACTATGAACTCAAAGATTTAATATCATAGAATTGAATATAATGATCCAGATGTGAGTGGCACAAAAAACTTTGATTTAGTATTTGAAATGTTTTTTAATGTTGAATTACCATAAACATCTAAGAGATATGTATGGGCCGAATATTACACGGTATATACTTTACCGTCCAAAAGTTTGGGGTCTGTAAGATTTTTAAAAAAAGTTTTTGAAGGAAGTCTCATGCTGGAGTAATATAAAAGCCATCAAACCTATAAAATAACATGAATGGAAGTATGACAATTGTGACCCTGGACCACAAAACCAGTCATAAGAGTCAATCTGAAAAAAATCTTGAATCTGAGTGTGTAAAAAAAAATCAAAATATTGAGAAAATTGAATAATATCCTAATGATTTTGGGCATAAAAGAAAAATCGTTCATTTTGACCCACTCTATGTATTGTTGGCTATTGCTAAGACTTATGAGTGGTTTTGTGGTCCAGGGTTACACTTATATAGTGACATATACAGTCAAAATTGTAATGAAAAATATTATATTTCAGCTCTTTCATCAAACTACGCACACTTCGGACTTTCACTAAACCAAGTTGTTAATTACTTCCTCTTTATTAATTGCTCCAATTAATACATTTTAATGCAGTGTTAATTTAGTATTATTTATATACTATTATAGTATTTATTATTATATTTAAATATCTTTTATTTTATGTGCATTGTAATTTTTATTCGTTTTTTTAATATTTCTATTTACCTTTAATTTTATTTCAGTTTTAATTTTAGTCATTTTAATGCTTTAACTGATTTTATTTAGTTATTTGCCAAGGCAAAATTTCTAATTTTCATTTTAATTAAGTTTTTCATATTAAATATATATATTTTAATATCATTGATTTTTTAAATTTTTTTTGTTAATTGAAATAAATCTGAAAAATATATATATATATATATATTTTTTTTTTTTCCAGATTTATTTCAATTAACAAAAAAAAAAAAAAAAAATCAATGATATTAAAATATTCGTTTTATAAAGCATTTCAAACCTATAGGCTCAATTTATATTGACATACAAAACTAATTTCAAGCATTTATGCATAAAGATTATTAAACAAGGTAACACTTTACAACAAGGTTCATTTGTTAACATTAATGTATTGAGTAACAAACTAACAATGAGCAATTCATTTGTTATAGTATTTATTAATCATCTTTATTAATAATAATCCAGCTGTTCATTGTTTTTGTTAGATCACAGTGCATTAACTAATGTTTGATTTTAATAATGTATTAGTAAATGTTGAAATGAACATTAACTAAGATTAATAAATGCTGTAGAATTGCTCATTCTTAATTCATGTTAACTAATGTAGTTAACTAATGTTAACTAATGAAACCTTATTGTGAAGTGTAGCAGCAGAAGTTATTTCAAATAAATGTGTCCAACTAGTGCATGTTCGACCCAGCATGCACTTCATTGACCTTCCCCTGTGATACACCAATGATGGTGGAGAGAATCTCAGCATTGCATCTCGACACCCAAAGGAATCCCAGCTCATATTTCACAGTGAAGCCCACTGACCTGCTCGGGGCTTTGCTGGCCAGTTTTCTGGAGGGCGATGATGGCCGTACGGAGAGGGTAGCCCTGCTCGGTCACGGCCGCCAGCAGCTCCCTCTCCTCTGGGCTGAGAGCGGAGAGAAGCTCGACAGAAGAGTCCAGGACGGCAGCGTGGGAATTGAGTGGCCGTGATGGGGCCAAGGGGGAGGATGAACCCTGGGCCTGGAAAAAACAACAACAGTGCCTCATGGTCACAGTACCCTTGAGAGATGAGGGCAGGAAACACAATACTAAGAAAATCTAGGATGATAAACACACTATTGTTGGTGCAAGGTTTCAACCAGACTTAAAAACAACACATTCTGAAAACATTAGTGTATTCAAGGTATCCATTTTAAGAGTATGTGTATTCCTTGGGCATCAAACCCATGACCTTTGTGTTAGTAATGCCGTTCTCTGCCAGCTGAGCTACAGAGACATAACAATTAAATAAAGCGTGGAAGAAATATCTAACCATGGAATAAAAAAAAATCAGCAAAAGCCAGGAAACTTTTCTGGAAAATGCATTTAATTCTTTTACGGTTAATGTAAAAAAAAAGAAATCAACTAAGCCCCCTGCCCAGTTCAGCACAGCCCAGCAGGAGATGATGTCATGGGCATTAATAACATGTTGGATTAGACTGTCAAAGGCGTAACCTTGAATCGCAGCTTTGCTGAGAAAGAAATTTCCTGAGCACTTCCACTCGCTAATCCAGACGAATTTGTTGCAGCTTGGGAAGATTCCAAGAAAAGGCTTAGCACTCGCTATTATTAGCTAGTTCATCTTCTGAGACATTGAAGAAATGTGCACCAAAAAAAAAAAACCACAGAAGTACTTTTGGGAAGTCATTCATGTCTAATATCTGAATGAATGGAGATGCTCAGACGGTCATTTCTTGAGAAGCAACAAAATACCTCGCAGTGTTTTGGGATAGTTCAGCCAAAAATAAAAATTATCCCATGATTTTCTCACCCTCAAGCCATCCTAGGTGTATATGACTATCTTCTTTCAGACAAACACAATCTGAGTTGTATTAAAAAATATCCTCGCTCTTCCAAGGTTTATAATGGAAGTGAATATTAACTGAGATTTTGAAGCGCATCCATCCATCATAAAAGTAATCCATACGGCTCCAGGGAGTTAATAAAGTACGGAAGAGGATTGGGGCCAAGCAATAATAAAAAAATAAAACCATCTTGAGATTAACGTTATTAAATTTCGAGAAAAAAGTCGAAATAAAATGTTGAGAATAAACTTGTTAAATTACGAGAAAAAGCTTGTTAAATTTCGAGAAAAAAGTCGAGATAAAATGTTGAGAATAAAGTCATTAAATTATGAGAAAAACATCGTTAAATTACAAGAACAAATTCGTTAAATTATGAGAAGAATGTTGTTAAATTTCGAGAAAAAAGTCGAGATAAAATGTTGAGAATAAAGTCATTCTCAACATTTTATTGACTTTTTTCTCGAAATTTAATGACATTTTTCTCATAATTTAATGACTTTATTCTCAACATTTTATCTCAACTTTTTTTCTCAAAATGTATGGTTTTATTTTTTTATTATTGCTTGGCCCTAATCCTCTTCCGTAATAAAAGCCTTCTGAAGAGAAGCGATGCATTTTTAGTTCTGCCTCCTACTAGTCGACTAACTGAAGAAGAGGCTTAGTGGACCAAAATTGTATTAGTCGCAGAAAAAAAGAAAAAAATCCACAGGAAGTGGCAAAGTCCGTCTGTGACGGACAGATTGTTAAAGGAACACTCCACTTTTTTGAAAATAGGCTCATTTTCCAGCTCCCCTATAGAGTTAAACAGTTTTACTGTTTTTGAATCTATTCAGCCGATCTCCTTTTTACACTGCCGTACCATGGGTGCAGCATTATGCAGCGCCTGTGACCCCCTGCTTGCACATGGAGCGTGCCTTGTAACCATGGAGACATTTGTGAGTGGCGCTGCGTAATATCACTGCGCCTGCTGCACTCATGGTACGGCAACAAAGTTCCTTGATTATTATGCCAGAATGAGAGTATAGTTCCTAGCCATATCGGCCTAGAAAATCGCAGCATTTCATTTTCCGTTGGTCTTAGTACACGATGTAACTACAGAAGAGTCAAGTTTTAAATAGGAAAAATATTGAAACTCTTTGGTCATTTTTGAGCGAGATGCTAACGGTCTAATCAGATTCAATGAACTATGCTAAGCTATGCTAAAAGTGGTACCGCCAGACCCGGAGATCGGCTAATGGATTCGAAAATGGTAAAACTCAACTGTTTAACTCTAGGGGAGCTGGAAAATGAGCCTATTTTCAAAAGTGGAGTGTCCCTTTAAAGTGACAGTTCACTAATTACTCACCTCATGTCGTTCCACACCCGTAAGACCTTCGTTCATCTTCTGAACATAAATTAAGATATTTTGATGAGATTCAATAGGTTTTTTTATCCTCTATTGAAAGCAATGAAATTACCACATTCAAGGTCCAGAAAAGTAGTAAAACTAGTTAAAATAGTCCGTGTGACTGCAGTGGTTCAACCTTAATGTTATGAAGAGACGAGAATAAATTTTAAATTTTTTGCCCAAAAACAAAACAAAAATAATGACTTTATTCCACAAATTCGTCTCTCCCCTGTCATTCTCCTAAGATATTTACGTTGCAGAGCTTCAGTGTTTACGTCCGAATGCAGGCTCAGTATTGGCCAGCATCACACGCATGCGTCGTGCTGCTCACATGACCAGAGCCGGCCAATACTGAGCCGCCATTCGGACGTAAACACTGAAGCTCTACAATGTAAATGCACTTAAAACACTCCATCACTTTTGGTCATACAGATAAGAGTAATACATCTTTTGAATCTGTGAAGAGTCTACTTTTATTTGTGTGCTCTCAATAACAACAAAACCTCGTGCTTTTGTAAAATAATGAAAGCAAACAAAGCTCTCTGTGAACTTGAGCGCTCCAAAAATAAAAAGAACAGAAAATCCATGTAAACTTTTCTCACAGAGGTGAAAAATATATCTATAGAAAGCAAAATGTCCATTTTTAATGAACCAATTCAAATGGAAAACAAATATTCTCAGATTATGCAACATTTCACTTTAAAAATTCTTGTTTTAGACTTCTAATTCGTGACCAGTGTTTTGTTTTGCTCTATCCTCTGCACTTCCGCGTTCATCAATACGTCATGTGTCGGGTCAGAGGTCACTCGAGTACAGCCGTTAACGGAAGCTAGTTATAAAGTTATAAATATGGATATTTTTCTTACAAAAACCCATCACTTCTCTTCAGAAGGCATTTATTAACCCCCTGGAGACATATGGATTACTTTTATGATGGGTGGATGCACTTTTTTGGGCTTCAAAATCTTGAGCCCCATTCACTCCCATTATAAAGCTTGGAAGAGCCAGGATATTTATTAATATATCTCTGATAGTGTTTGTCTCAAAGAAGAAAGTCATATACACCTAGGATGGCTTGAGGGTGAATAAATCATGGGATAATTTTCATTTTTTGGGTGAACTATCCCTTTAACACAGGATTTTCATTGAATCCGTATGGAAAGAGGTGAAAACTGGTTAAATGCTTCTGGATCACTAGAAGGACTCTGATATCTCTTGCTCAAGTGAATTAAAATACCTTTCTGGACTTATTGGAGGCATGTCAGTTAAAACCAAAGCCATTTATAGTAGGGTCAACAGTTGCCTTGTAAGGACAACTCTTATTTTGTGCTCTGAACTATTAAAAACTTCAGTGAAATGGCAACTATGAGAAGGTCTTCTTCAAAGACATACAAAACATTTTGCAAATAGATTAACGAAACAAGTTGTCTGTGTTGGATGGTCTGTATTTATAGCCCTAAAGGGTACAAGCTGTAATTTCGAGTACATCAAAACTTACCCAAACAAGTCCAGTAAAGGGGAGTGTCGTTTATTTAAAGTGTTTATTGTTTCAGAGCCACTAATGACCTGACATTTGCAGTAAATTTGAACCACACCTTTTGGCATCTAGATGAACCATGTTCCTGTTTTTATTTCATTGCACTTGGTACTCTACTGTGCATCGGCTTATAGTAAAATCTATACCGTGAGAGTATGATGAATCCATATGGTTTTGTCATTGATTGATCAAACTACTGTCGCTTGAATTTACAAAGCCGCAATCACAACTTTAAGAGAAGCCCCTTTCCCCCTGAAAGACAGTTGAGTTAATTTTAAAGTCACTGCAAGCTGTTTATTTTGGAATAGAAATCTGGGCAAAAGTCATGTAGTGTATTCCTGCCTTTAATACTATGGCTAAGGTCCCAAATTGTATACTTGATTTATGGTCTTGTGACGTTTGATAATGTGCATCTGTGAAGTCTACAAGATCACATGGTGTCCCATATGTAAATTTAGGTTTCAAAAAGGGTGCTCACAAGCTTTCCCTTTGCATTAACTATGCACCATCGATCCATTTTATAACCAAAGTGCAGACTTGTAGGAGGACTGCCAGATCTGAGGATGTTAGCAAGTGGCAGCAGGTCTAAAGTGGCAGTAAATATCCAGGTGAAGGGCGGTTTAAAGGGTTAGTTCACCTAAAAATGAAATTTCTGTCATTTATTACTCACCCTCATGTCATTCCAAACTCATAAGACTTTCGTTCATCTTCAGAACACAAATTAAGATATTTTTGATGAAATCTGAGAACTTTCTGTCCCTCCATAGAGATCCAACGCAACTATCACTTTCAAGCCACAGAAAGTTATTAAAGACATCATTAAAGTAATCCATGTGACTCCAAGTGGTTTAACCTCAATTTTATGAAGCGTAGTCTTAAGCTGTTGTCTGAAGTGCTTTGTTTGCACAAATAAAAACATAATTTACCACTTTATTTACAAAATATTCATCTCCAACAGGCATCCAGGTGATCACCCAACCTGGTCTCATGACGAAAACGTACCCGTGGGCACGTTTTCGCGAGTCGCGAAATACATACCAATGAGTACATATCGCTGCAGTTTCGCTGCGAAATGTCCACTGAGTGGCGCTAAAAGCGTGTTCCTTTTTTTTTTTTTTTTGCCGGAGCAGATAATAGGGTGAATGCGGTACGTTTTTATGACGTTGCTTTTTAGACAAATTGCCGCGGTTCTTGATTTGACATTTGCGCTCCATTGCGTTTTAAAATAACTTCCCACCGACACTATGCCTAAACCGACCCGATAGTGTTAACAAAAGCAAACGTGACGTAAGAAGTGTCCGCGATCCGTTTTTCAGCTCGTTTAGATCTCTCTTTGAGTTAGTCGCCTTTCACGGGATTCGTACCCAGGCGCGGGGGGGTCGACTCCTCGTCGTAAGATCAACTCCGTATCGGCTGAGCTACTGAGCAAGCTTGGTTACGGCCAAAAAAAGCGAAACGCATAGAGCCGGAAAATCCAAAGTACGTTCGTTTACAAATCGGGCACTCCGGTAAAAAGCGTTTTGAAGTCGTGACATGATATTGCGCGAGGAGACGCGAAAACGAGTCTTTATGAATCCATAATCCGATCCCGGCCGTCATCGAAACCGTGTGTGAAAACGAGCAAAAGTGCTTATCAACATTTTACCGGCCTCTAGCGTTCGTTTCTGTTGGAAACTGCAGCGAGACGTACTCGTCGGTACGTAATTTTGTGTCGCGAAAACGTGCCCTCAGATACGTCTCTCCTATGAGACCAGGTTGAGATCACCACAGCACATCCGTGTTGTGTTGATGCGAGAGCAGACGTTGTTGCGTGAATGTGCATCGGAGATTATTATTTTGTAAATAAAGTGGCAATTTATGCAAACAAAGCACTCATGTCGCTTCATAAAACTGAGGTTAAACCACTGGAGTCACATGGATTACTTTAATGAATTGGCCCTATCATACACCTGGCGCAATGCGACGGCAGGCGCGACGCAAGTGTTTCTTGCTAGTTGCATCATTTTCATGTCCAGAGCCACGGTGTTTGAACAGCAAATGCCCTCGTGCCCATCTGTTCACCTATGGGTGTGCTGGTCTGAAAACGAGGTGTGTTCAGGTGCATTGTTGGCGTGTTGCTATTTTGAGGCAACTGAAAATTACTGCGCCATTGACCAACTGAAACCTGGTCTAAAGTCGCAGTATTTGTTTTTTTGTTTTTTAAAGTGTGCGTTAGTGATATGCACCTATAGGCAGGTGCACAACGCGCGTACACTCTGCTTATTACACACACAGGGACGCACCGCAATTGCAACTGGATTATTACACGTTACGCCCAAAACACACCCATGACTCGTTAAGAGACTGGGTACAACCCTTTTAGACCATTTTTTCTGTCGTTAAACTAGCAAAAGTGCTTCATGTGACCATGTGCTTAGATCATTAAAATAGGGCCTGATGTCTTTAATAACTTTCTGGGGCTTGAAAGTGAAAGATTTCATCAAAAATATCTTAATTTGTGTTCCAAAGATGAACGCATTTTTGGGTGAACTAACACTTTAAAGAGGACCTATTATGCTTTTTTACATTTTCTTTAGAGTGTAATGTTGCTGTTTGAGCATGAAAAAGGTCTGCAAAGTTACAAAGCACAAAGTTATTCTCTATATCAGTGTCACTGTTTCTGAACTCCCTAAAACGCCTCCATTGTAGTCTTAAGTTTTCTTCCAGGAATGTACACATCAAAATATTCCTCATTTTAATAAGACATACGCAAAATAAAGGGGGGCGATGCCAGGTTGAGTTGCATTAAGTGTGTTGTCGCCACGTCCAAAAACACCCCAGAACTAAAGGGTTTATGGGTGTGAAATTTCCTAAACACACTCGAAGCCCATCACAACACACTGATCCATCCGACCAATCAGAACATGCGGAAAGAGGGGCTTAATAGAGACCGGAAATAAACAGAGCTGCGTTTCCCAAACGCATCGTAAAGCCTAAGCAGATCGTAGAACAACTGCCACCAATGCAGTAAAGAGTGTTACTGACAGACTGGGAAGAGAGGTGCTGCAACAATGCAAAATATGTGAAAAATAAGCATGAAAACCTGTTCTAGTAGACCCCAAAAACAAAAGGGCATAATAGGCCCCTATTTAAGTTGTAGATGTTGTACCTTTGGGACAGGTCTGCTGATGCATTCAGATGGCAGGCAGTTAGTGGAGATTGTGGGAGATGTATCAGAACAGCCAGCAGGACTCTGACTCCTCTGGAAGTTCTTTCGGGATGAGTTCAGCCTGCAGAGGGAAGACTGTCGGACGTTCCCCTGACACTGTGCGGAGAGGCTGCAAGGCAGGTTGAGGAAGTTTGATGATCCACAACTGTGCAAGTCTTTCAGCCCTGGTCCTTGTCTTGTCAAAGCCGATCGTTTGGGCTGTGCTTCGCCCTCACCAAGAGCGGCCCCATCTTCTTCTGCAAAGTCTTCATCTTCAGAGTCAGAAATGGTGAATTTGACCCGGCCGTTCATTGCGCGGTAGTGGGCCGCATTTAAGCTGCGGCTGCGGGGACGTGGGTTGGGTTCCCAGAAGTCACTGCTCCAGCGGCTGGCTAACCTGCTCTCCTGAGGACTGCTGAACATCATCCAGTACGGAGGACAGGTCGCTGTCAGCTCACAGGAAGAGCGGGGATTGAGGGTTGGATAACCGCCCTGGAGACCCGTGAGAACCCAGTTCTCCAGGCTGAACACATACTGAAAGATCAAAACAACAAAAACAAAGAGACATCTTTAGATTTGAGTTTCACACACTAACATTAATGTCAAACATCATCCAATGACATCTAAAGCAATGATTACATGCCAAATCTAGATCAAAATGGAGCCAACTGGGAACATGTCAACCCTGTTCTGACGTAAAAAAAAACCCACCATGTATATTTACCTTGCGACCCTATTACAGATATCTCTTTTTTTTGGAATCTACAGACCAGAAATGTTTTTTTTTTTTTTTAAATGTTTATGACAGTATCATTCTAGACATCATAAACACACTTTTGAAAGAAAAACATTCTTTTAGTTGCTCCGCATGGGCCTTTCCTTACTCTATTGGCCGGTTACATGAACTATTTAGACTAGTCTTACAAGTTAGTCATCTAATTTTTAGTCAATTTTTTTTTCCTCAAGTTTTTTTTATTTCATTTTAACAGAGTTTCTGTGGGTACATTTAAGGTAAGGCAAATTTAAGACCTTTTAAAGACATTTTTAAGACCAATTAAAGAACATTTCAGGAATAAATTGAAGGGAGCATATGTTCTCTAAATGTAAATGTCTAGGAAGCACACAATGAATAATATTAGCAACACATCAAAGTTTGAAAATATAATTTCCAACATCTCCATTACTGTACTGTTAATTAATTTTATATATATATATATATATATATATATATATATATATATATATATATATATATATATATATATATATATATAAATAGCTTATAGTTTGAATAGCTTTGCACCCAAAGTTGAGTTTTATGATTAAAACAAGAACAAATATCTGCCAATGGGTTTAGAAAAATCAACTTAATTCAAATGAAAAAGAAATTTTCATATCGATTGACAGATATTTGTTCTTGTTTTAAGCATAAACTCACTAAATTTTGTTCAGTTTCTCAAATAACAAGATTTAATTTCTTCATTTTGCATCTTAAGTAAATGTATCTTGATTAAAGGATGCTTACATATTTGTACTGGAAAACAAAAATTTAATTTAATTTAGGGCCCTATGAAATCCGTTTTATTTATTTTTTTTGTTTTGTTTTGTATTATAGTTTATTGTTTTCATTTTTCTGTATTCCATTTAAAATGGTTTAATTAAATTTAAATAATCAAAATTAATTAATAAAAACAACTTAATTTATTAACTTGTTTACAATAATAGGGCCCTATGAAATATTTTGTTTCTATCAGAAATTTTGTGTTGTGTATTTTGATTTTTATGGTAATCAAATGAAGGCATAAAACTAATTTAATTTATCTTTTAATCCAATGATAATTAAATAAATTTAAAGGTGCTACAGAGGATGTTTTGTTTTATACATTTTTGCAATATTACTTGAAACTGTCTTTACTAACTGATAAAAGACTATTTATTAGGTGCACTGAAAGGAATAATATCAATATACATCATCTGTGCACGAGGTAGGGCCTTAAAAACATCAGCCAATCATTTGTGTGATCATCTGGCTTGTCAATCACTGCCATGATTGGCCAAGAGGGCCAATCCACGCACGTCTCTCACAAGGAACGTAATAGCAGTGATTGACAAGCCAGAGAGTTTTTAAGGCCCTACCTCGTGCACAGATGATGTATATTGATATTATTCCTTTCAGTGCACCTAATAAATAGTCTTTTATCAGTTAGTAAAGACAGTTTCAAGTAATATTGCAAAAATGTATAAAACAAAACATCCTCTATAGCACCTTTAAGTCTTTTTAAGACCCGCAGAAACCCTGTCAAAACGTAGATTGATTTAATTTAAACCTGAAAAGTAAGACTGATTACCCCTTGGTTAACTGCTAGTTGGTCAGTTGGGTCTCTGTATGCTATGCTAGTATATAAGTTAACTGATACAGACATTAAAGGTGCAATATGTAAGATTTCTGTCCGCTAGAGGCCAATTCAAAACAAAGGCGTAGCTTGATGACGCCAAGTTTGAGTGTGGAATCTTGGGACATGTGGTCTTCACCTCACAGCCGGTGGGAATAATCGGGATTGGAGTCAGGAAGAAATCATGTTCATGGATGCGATTATTAACGTTACTGTAGTATGAAGCAGAGCAGAAGCGAGTGTTGTGGAGCTGAACGAGGAGCTGGAGCGATTGCTCAACACACGCCTCACGAGCAGCGGGACTTTTATTATGACACAGTCGCCGGCGCCGCTTCTGCTTTTCCGGTCATGAGTATGAGGTAACACAGCTCTGTTTATCATATTAGATACATTTAAGAGTGTTGAAAATGATGTTATAACGTTACTCTGTGCGTTCGCTCGACGGCTGCTGTGAGACACTGTTACACACTGCAGTAAGATAGATCGATTTCAGAATATCATATTAAATGCAGGATGTCTTGTGTTGATAAATGGCATGCAATTAATTTTAAAACGTATTGTATGATGGAGAAAATGCTGTATTACTGTTACTAAAAATAAAGCTGCATCTGATTATGCTATGTTAGCTTCTTGACAAAATAGTGTTTTTCTCTGAGGCATGGTAAAGCATGGTACTCGCAAAAAATCAAGAAAATTGATTTAAACACTCTAAACGTGTTGCACTATATAACAATAATTAGCTTTCTGTCTATAAATATATCAAAACAGTTGTTCCCTTGTCTATTAAAACATGTAATATATTAAAGCGTCTTTGGTGTTTCCATAGTTTCTACAAAATAAAACCGGAAACTGAGGGAAATGCAGGTATTGACAGGCGACTCCTCACACGTCCCACAGCCTTGGTTAAAATTGCAATTTTCTCACGATTTACAAATAGTTGGAAACATTTGGGATATTGTAAGTACTCAAGTGAACAAAATATAAAACACTGGCCTAGTGGTTTTTAGATATTTTACTGCACAAATCTTACATATTGCACCTTTAATGGTCATCATAGTGTAGTTCAAATAACATTTATCATAACATGATTTTGTAGTAATTGTAATCAGATGCTAAAGAGAGTAATTTGAGCCAATGGGATCACTTGTGTCCTAACAGAGAACTGATTTCGATGAGGACCTAATTTGTCATCATCACAAAACATGTCAAACATGCTTTTGCGTGATTCTGCATCCAGACCACTAGGTGTCAGTATAAAGTCAAAAACCACTAACATCAACATAAAAAAAATAAATGCACACACGTTTTGGTTCAACATAAGAAATAATCCCGCATAAAAACAGGACAGACTAGCCCCATGATTTACTACAGTATGATCTAAATGTATTGCTATGGGAATATTAGCAACATCTGTCATTATCAGCATTATGGATAATACAGCAGCATAAAACAGATGTGCAATAGAGAAGTATACACACCAGCCAAATATTACACAACAATTTGCATCCCATTCAAGTCCTTAACGCAAAATAAAGCATGCAGAGCTCCAAGGCAGGTACACAATGTTGTTCTTGGACGGTAGGCGGCACAAATGACTAAGAATTTACACAAACTCAAGTTCAGCACATAGCCATAAAAGGTTCACATTAGCTTATTTCTGATTAGATTGTGATAACATTTGACAGCAATATGGTTTTTTTTTGCAAATACCTTGACCAGTAACACACAAACCCTTAGGAATTTTCAGCATTTTATCCCAACGGATCTACAGTACAACTATATTACATAGATTGCAGACAGCCAAGAACTTTTCTCACCCTTATTGTTTTAGTTTTTGTAATCAGAGACAGAATTATACTGTATTTTATTTTGATATGGTCCACACCTCCAGGATGAATTATATGTCAGTGTAATTAGAGAGCAATCACAGATGTGAATGGGTTACACCAAGTGTCTTTGTATTTTCCCATGACCTTGTTAGTGTCAGCCTGCACTCAGTGATAATCACATCAAAGCCGACGGCTGCTGCAATCACTGGATGCTGTTGGCAAATTACATTGAGGCTAATGCAGTTTATGGAAGTCGCAGATGCTCTGTTGGGAACTGTCTTTGAGATATCAGAAACACATACAGTAATTTAGTATTAGTACAGAGAGTTCCTCATCTCCATCTGTTCTGAACATCTTTAATGCCATACAGGCTTCAAAAAGTACACTACCTTAAACATTTTGGGGTCAATTTGATTGTTTTTTTAAAGAAATTAATACTTTTATTCAGCAAGGATGCATAATATTGATCAAAGGTGACAGTAAAGACTGTTACAAAGGATTATTATTTCGATTAATTGTTCTTTTGAAATTTCTATTTTGGTTTCCACAAACATATTAAACTGTGAAAATAATACTAAGAAATGTTTCTTGAGCTGCAAATCATCATAATAGAATGATTTCTGAAGGATCATGTGACACTGAAGACTGGAGTAATGATGCTGAAATTTCAGCTTTGATCACAGGAATAAATTACATTATAAAATATAATCAAATATAAATAAAATAGTTATTTTAAATTGTAATAATATTTCACAATATTACAGTTTTTACTGTATTTTTGATCAAATAAATGCAGCTTTGGTGAGCACAAACATTTAAAACATTTTTTTTTAAAAATCATGGCCTACCAACCCCAAACTTTTGAACAGTAGTGTATATGGACAGATGCTAAAGACGCATTTAAAATTGTCACTGCATATATGAAACAAAATGTCAAACTAAACCAATCTCAATCTCAATTAGGGCTGTCGCGGTTAAGGAATTTTCTTAAGTGGCTCAATAGTGTGATATGCGGTTTTATTGCTGTGTGTGTGTGTGTGTGTGTGTGTGTGTGTGTGTGTGTGTGTGTGTGTGTGTGTGTATATATATATATATATATATATATATATATATATATAGGCACTATATATATTATATAAATACAGGTGCATCTCAATAAATTAGAATGTCGTGGAAAAGTTCATTTATTTCAGTAATTCAACTCAAATTGTGGAAATCGTGTATTAAAGAAATTCAATGCACACAGACTGAAGTATTTTAAGTCTTTGGTTCTTAGGGAGAGATTTCTATCCTTGGAGACGACAACCTTTTTTCACGAATACAGGTGCTGGTCATATAATTAGATTATCATCAAAAAGTTGATTTATTTCACTAATTCCATTCAAAAACTGAAACTTGTATATTATATTCATTCATTACACACAGACTGGTATATTTCAAATGTTTATTTCTTTTAATTTTGATGATTATAACTGACAACTAAAGAAAATCCCAAATTCAGTATCTCAGAAAATTAGAATATTGTGAAAAGGTTCAATATTGAAGACACCTGGTGCCACACTCTAATCAGCTAATTAACTCAAAACACCTGCAAAGGCCTTTAAATGGTCTCTCAGTCTAGTTCTGTAGGCTACACAATCATGGGGAAGACTGCTGACTTGACAGTTGTCCAAAAGACGACCACTGACACCTTGCACAAGGAGGGCAAGACACAAAAGGTCATTGCAAAAGAGGCTGGCTGTTCACAGAGCTCTGTGTCCAAGCACATTAATAGAGAGGTGAAACTGTCTGTTTAGGCTTGTTTAGTGCAAATCTATGGAGCCTCTGTACAAATTACCATGGTACACACATTATGCTATCATTATTATTTAATTTTTAGTACACATGCATGAAGTGTAAAACGAGAAGGACATAATCTTTCAAAAAAACGGAAAACATTTAAATATCACGGTTGTTGTGGTTTTTGCAGTCCTCTGCGGTTGGCTCGTCAATAGCGCGGTATTACGATATTGCAGTTATCGCGACAGCCCTAATCTGAATATCTCAATCATTTCTACAAGATGGCAATGGGATGAAATGAAAGGACAGTTTTTCTCCGGAGAAAAGTATTTATCCAAGTTTTCTCTTGAGATTCACAAAATCACAAAACCAAAGTCCACAATCAAAATTCAAAGATTTTATAATATGTGACCCTAGACCACAAAACCAGTCATAAGGGTCAATTCTTTAAAATTTAGATTTATACATCATCTGAAAGCTGAATAAATAAGCTTTCCATTGATGTATGGGTTGTTAGGATAACAATATTAGAAAATCTGGAATCTGAGGTTGCAAAAAAATCAAAATATTGAGAAAATCGCCTTTAAAGTTGTCCAAATGAAGCGCTAAGCAATGCATATCCATTCACAAAAATACATTTTTGACATATTTATGGTAGGAAATGTATCTTCATGGAACATGATCTTTACTTAATATCCTAATGATTTCTGGCATAAAAGAAAAATCGATAATTTTGACCCATACAATGTATTGTTGGCTATTGCTACAAATATACCCGTGCGACTTATGACTGGTTTTGTGCTCCAGGGTCACAGAACATTTCACACCCAATTCTCCTAAGAGCAAATGATCTGAGCTGCTATCCAAATTTATTTTATGGATATATAATCATACTGTACGTCAGCGAATTTGTATTCGTTTATACAAGGAGAAAACTGCAGTTGATATAGTCTTCCAAAAGTAAAAGAAAAATGTATTTGGATGCTTTCAGGCTGTCGAACATTAGTGGAACATTAATAGTTAATGTGAGGAGGTCTTCAAATCACCTTGGGACCAACTAGCTAAATGTAATCCCAAAAATGGCTTGGGAAAAGAATAAATGCAATTGTTTGAAGATGCTAAAAGTGTGTGTTTTGAAGCCACCTGATAAGATCAGGTCAGAAACATGCAGTTTAGAGACGGGAAGTATCAGACCTCAGTTTCCTGCAGTATCTTCAGGTAGTCGGGCAGAGTGATTTCTGGAGCCGTGAGGAGCTCCACCTCTTCCTTTGCATCCTCAAGGACGCCGAGAGGGATCTTGAAGGGCACCTCATCCAGACTGGACATTTCCCTCTATCTGAAAACACAAACGGCATGCAAATAAAGAAATGTCTAAAGAGGAGAGAGTGGGATCAGTTCCTTGTTTCTGTCGAACACCTTGACGGTATGTCCGAGGGTTTTTGAGAGAAGGCTCTTATGTTCACCATGACTGCATTTATTTGATCAGGAATTCAATAAAAAACTGTATTATTGTGAAATATTATTAGCCTACAAAAAAAAAAAAAGGTTTTCTAGGCCTATGTTAATATATTGTAAAATGCAATGTATTCCTGTGATCAAAGCTGAATTTTCAGCATCATTACTCCAGTCTTCAGTGTCACATGATCCTTCAGAAATCATTCTGATATGATGATTTGCTGCTCAAGAAAGATGAGCATTTCTTATTATTATCAATGTTGAAACAGTTGTGCTGCTTCATATGCGGTTTCATCTGATATTCACACACACGTGAAGCTCACAGTGTTTTCTGCATCTGTCGTCTCAATATATGAGGACGTAAAAGCATCAACTTGACCTGCAGAGCTGCTCTGAGAGTCACTTCACAAGTGTTTCATTTGAGAAAAACTACTGTCAAATACACACTGAAACTGAACAACCTTCATGACAAACTGTCAAAATAAAAGTCCGGTTTAACTTCAAGAAATTATGACAGAAATATATCACTACTGTATACTAAACTACTTCTCAAAATAATAAAAATATTTCTAAGGAATATCATACAACCACGATATTTTTTCAGCCATGTTTTAAATGTATACATGCTGGGTTAAAAACAACCCAAGTTGGGTTGAAAATGGACAAACCCAGCAATTGGGTTGTTTTAACCCAGCGGTTGGGTTAAATGTTTGCCCAACCTGCTGGGTATTTTTATTTAACTCAACTATTGTTTAAAAATCACTGTATTGCTTAATTAAAATTAACCCAAAGTTTGTTGGAAATGAACATTTATTAATGTTCAATGAATAATTATTAAACAATAAACATTTATTAAAATGCTTATTAATAAATTTATATTAATAAAATATTAAAGCTTATTAATAAACATTCACCTTTTGTCTATTATTGTTGCCTCTAATTGCATCTGGTTTTTAATTTCCCAACTAATTTGGGTTCATTTTAAGGTAGCCATATAGCAATTTTTAAACAATAGTTGGTTTAAATAAAACTACCCAGCAGGTTGGGCAAACATTTAACCCAACCGCTGGGTTAAAACAACCCAATCGCTGGGTTTGTCCATTTTCAACCCAACTTGGGTTGTTTTTAACCCAGCATTTTTTAGAGTGTAGGATACAGTTCTGTTGCAGCATCTTAATTGACAAAAAAACGTAATGGTTTGTTGTAAATTAATTATTTTTCATTTGATTACATTTTAAAAGCTTGAATAAATTGTTGTATATAAAATGGATTTCATGAAGCCCTAAATTAAAATGTAGCAACTCTGTGGAGTTTAATTGTGAACAAACAAGTTTACATGTTTACATTCGTTCTCAAGGTCTAACAAGCGTGGAAAACATTTCCTTCCCCATTAATGGTAAATGAACATTGTGATATATATCAATATGGATAAAATATATATATATTGTGATAATATTCTTGCCCATATTACCCAGCCCTAGTTGGGGGTATGATATATATATATTTTTATATAGAAATTAATACTTTTATGCAGCAAGGATGCATTAAATTGATCAAAAGTGACAGTAAAGGAATTTATAATTTCACAAAGTATTTCCATTTAATTTTTTTATTCATCAAAGAATCCTGAAAGAAATGTTACACGGTTTCCACAAATATATAAAAAATGTTTTCAACATTAATAATAATAACAACTATTAATAGTTACTAGGTTGAGGACCAATAATAACTGAGCACCAAATCAGTATATGATTTCTGAAGGATCATGTGACACTGAAGACTGGAGTAATGATGCTGAAAATTCAGCTTTGATCACAGGAATACATTACATTTTACAATATTTTCACATAGAAAACAGTTATATATATATATATATAGTAATATATATATAATAATATTTATTTATTACAATTGTAATATTATTATTACTGTATTTTTGATCAAATAAATCGTAATTATTGCAAACTTTCGGCAGCGTAACAATGCATGTTTGCCCCCGTTCCTGCTTCTACGTTTGACTGAAACTTCTCTATATTTGTTTACCTGTTACTTAATAGTAAGGAGACTAGAGGATTAGGGATTAAAGATTACTAAGACTTGACCACCTGACCATCTCAACGTCACCGCCATGTGCCACGACACATGCTCCATCATATGTTTACCTGTCAGAAACCTTAGAGGGAACAGTGCATTTTTCTCAAGACTAGTTGTGGTTTGTCTGATAGTGATTATCTTCAGAAAAGCTGGCTCAACGTCATTAAAAAAAGTCCTCGTTTCCTATAGCAGTCTGAAGAGTCCTGCTGAAGCTCTTCACTATGACAGCTGCTCAGATCTGATCCTAATATGCTGCTCCGCACCTTCTGCACCAGATGGTTTTAGGTTTTCAAACTGAGCCGAGTCTTAACAGCCAGATGCTTGATAAGCTCTTAAGTTGTTTTCCTTCTTGTGTAGGAAAGAAGAATGAAAAGTTCAATAAGTTGTGGTATTCTGCCTAAACCACAGACAGAAGATACTGAGCGTGAGCGAGTAATGTGAGGTCTTTTGAACATTAAAGATCAAAGATCTGGTCTAGTATCATGTGCTATACTAATACAGTCAAGAGCGCACTGAAATAAACACTTGAGTACAGATGATGCAAAAGCCACTAAGTGCCGTCTGAAATTTTCTTCTAAAATGAGCATTTTTATCAAGCTTTATCAAGTTTAGGTTCAGTGATTCCACTTTAATGGCAATTAATAGGTCCTTTTCATTGCCATTAATGTGAAATAACTGAACATGAACAAACAAGCTTGATAAAAGTGCTTATTTTAGAAGAAAATTTCACTTAGTGGCTTTTGCATTTGAAATCTTCATATTAATTATGTATGTGTCACCTCTGGCTCGCTTAGTTGGGGGACACTTAATATTCAACAATATTATTGATTTGACTGCATTGACACTATTGGATGAGAACTGAAAACGAGCTAGATGACGACGTTACTGTTTTATAGATGAACTGATTTAATAATTGATGATCTTTACAACAGAACTGAATCAACACTGAACTGACTTCAGCTGAAAAATGACAGAAAATGAATCGTTCATTGAATCATTTTCCTGTTATCACTGTGAAGCTGCTTTGAAACCATTTGTATTGTATAAAGCGCTAAAGAAATAAAGGTGACTTATAAACTACAAAGATATACAAAACAGAAAATTAAATAGATTAATGTAAAATATATTTTTAAAAAAATATTAGAAATTTGCAATTTTTTGTTTAAAATTCTGGATTTTTAAAATACACACTTACACTGAAATACTGTAGAAAAAATTGTTGTAAATCTTTATTATGCTAAAATGAGGATATGTTATATTATAATGGTATAAAAATGTTTGTTTTATATTGTTGTTACATTTAAATACTATAAACATTTATAAATACATTAAATAATTACATTTTATAAATTGAAGTACGTTTTACATGAAAATATGATTTCTGTCTTTCAAAATTTCATGTTTAATTCAATGTTTTACTTGCAGTTTCTTTGTAATTATTTGTGAAACATGCAAGCAACGTCTGATGAAAATTGATTCAAAATCCCACAGCAAATCTTTTAAGTGTACACTAAAGTCGATCAGCCTTCAATGAAACTGATAAACAATGACATTCATCAAAATAATGCATTTAACATCATTAAAACATACAAATTCATTTATTTAAAAAAGTACTTTTTAAACAAACCCCCACATTAACTTTTAAAATATATTAGCCATTTCACTTAACTTTAACGCAGAGTTTCCTCACCTGTCTCGGCGGTGTGATGTGGACAGTGATATGGTCACTCTGTACAGACGTGTGTCCACTGCCTCTGCTCCACTAATCCAATGACACACACACTGACATTGGCTGATGACTGAGCCGCTCACACCTACAGGAAGTCAACCTGAAGCATCCACATTTAGAAAAACCATCATGGGAACACTTTATTTGTTTTGTCATGTAAAATATATTACACACAGATAATGTATCTGAACATATCTAGACGTGTTTTCATCTGTAAACACCACAATCAGCACGCCTGTCTTAAGCAGATCACAGGAAATCACTGTGATGTAATCAGTACTTTTTCACCCAAGTCAACATGTGACGTGTTTTGAAGGACAACTGATGCAGACTGATCACACCGTCCTATTCTCTTTACCGTAGGAAAAAAAAATTATGTGTATGTGTATATTTTTATATATATATATATATATATATATATATATATATATACACACACATACACACACACACATTATGTAAACAAACTTTTGTTGGATGTGATTAATCGCCATTAATTGATTTTACAACCCTAATACACACACACACACACACACACACACACACACACACACACACACACACACACACACACACACACACACACACACACATATATATATATATATATATATATATATATATATATATATATATATATATATATTTTAGGGCTGTTAAACGATTAATCGCGATTAATCTCATACAAAATAAAAGTTTGAGTTTGCCTAATATGTGTGAGTACTGTGTGTAATTAATATGAATATATAAATACACACAAATTAATGTATATATTTAAGAGAAATATACAAAATACAAAATATTTATATTTATATATAATTGAAATACATATACTTGTAAATATTTCTCAAATATATACATGAATGTGTTTGTATTTACATATACATAATATTTACACACAGTACACCCACATTTATTAGGCAAACTCTTTTATTTTGTATGCGATTTTATATATATATATATATATATATATATATATATATATATATATATAGGGTTGTCAAATCAATTAATGGAGATTAATCGCATCTAACAAACGTTTGTTTACATGATATATGTGTGTGTTTTTTTATATTGTATATATATATATATATATATATTTAATTTACACACACCCACATGTATGTGTGTCTGTGTGTGATTAATCGCGATTAATCGATTTGACAGCCCTAATAAATAATTAAAAATATATATGTCCATAAGTATATATATATATATATATATATATTTCAGTCATTTTATAATTTTCCAGTAAAAATACAGTGTTGTGGCAATGAGAACCTAATGAAAATTACTACTGAAAATAAGGAGAACTACAAAAAAAGAAGAAGAAAAAATTAGAAAAATAAATTATAGAAAAATATCCAAACACATTACTGTAATGAGAATCTGGGGAAAATGCATGTAACAGTCATGAATAAAAAAAATGTAAAAAATCTAAATGGTCCTCAAAAAAAGCTTCATTTTCTTTGTGCAAAGTATAATTTCTTTGATTTTATAATGAAATGTTTCCGTCAAATTTACCAAAATGAGTATCATTTAATCTGGCCACACATTTTCCCAACCAAATGTATTTTGTTTTGACGAATGAACAGTCTGTGGAGTCAAAAGTGTCATTTCTCCAGGGCCGTGGCCCAGATGTCGTCGGCCGGTGGGTCGGGCAGAACCCAGCCTTGAGGAACCGAAGTACCGTCAGGGTGTTCGACAGAAACCAGGAACTGATCCCACTCTCTCCTGTCAGGGGAAATGCGACATGAACACATTCTTTGAGCTTTGTCACATTTACTCACAGAGTTATTTTTAGAGGTTACTTGTGGTTTGAAAACAGACCTTATCTGAATAAGCGCAGGAAGGGAGCGCTCGGCCTGTGTGTAGTAATCATGGAACGGTTGAAGAGGGTGATCAGGTGGTAATTCAGCTGAAGAAAAAGAAGAGAGCAGAGTTTACATACATGTAACTGAACAGTTGCACATTTTATTGCATATGAACCTAGGTCTTCCTTATTGCGCTGAGGTGTTTATGAAACAGCATTTACTAACTCTAAAAATAGGAGAACAAGTACCATATAAATACCACTGAAGAAAAAGATCTACAGTAGTACTATTTCAAGATGTGCTGCACTATATATATATATTACTGTAAATACAGTGAAGCTCGCCTTGAAATAGTACAGGGACTGAAAAATGGTTATACTGCCAACTTGTGGTGTCCTCAGGAAAAACAACCCTCATGGATTAATGATCAGGAAAATGCTTTGGACATGGACAGGCTTGTCCTATAGCAGATATATATACACTAGCAGCCAAACGTTTGGAATCATTACGATTTTTTAATGTTTTCTCTTCTGCCCACCATGGCTGAATCTATTTTAGCAAAAAATATAAAAGCTGTAATATTGTGAAATATTATTACAATTTGAAATAACTATTTTCTATTTCAGTATATTTTACAAATGTAATTTATTCCTGTGATCAAAGCTGAATTTTCAGCATCATTACTGTTCAAGAAACATTTACAAATATTATTTATGTTGAAAAACTTTTTGCTGCTTAATATTTTTGTGGAAACTGATACACTGGCATTTAAAAGTTAATTTTATTCAGCAAGGATGCATTAACTTCTAAATCTAATTATAAAATAATTTTTTTATTATTTTTCTACTCAATCATTTTTGAAATATGATCATTTACACAGTTACTGTCATAACTTGTTTTAATGACAAATTTGTTTAAACATATTAAATAAGACATTACTAACAGGTTAAGTACATATAATGAATATATGAGCTAATATAGTGCATATATTTAGTTTCTCTAGTGAACTAACATGCTGTGGACACTAAATGACTTGCCTGAGGTAAATGTAATGCTATGTGAGATATTATTATATCAATCTTTCTGCGATTTAAACACTGGTTGAGAGATTATATGTAAATATATCTATTTATCGATCTTCTGTTTTTCTTCTTCTGCTCTTTTTCCTGTTGTGGCGATTAACAAACAGCATTGCATTACCATGCGCGCCCCCTTCTGGATTGGAGTGTGGATCGCCTGTGACTGACTGTATTTGCCATCTGACTATATGCACCAAACCATGACGTCTGTAGAATATATTATATATACATTTTATATATATATATATATATATATATATATATATATATATATATATATATATATATATATACACAAAAACACACCATAGTTTGGAGTGGACATTAATTATTAGGCATGTGACGGTATCAAATTTTCATGTTACGATTAATTGCTGAAGCTTTTATCACGGTGTACAGTATTATCACGATATTGAAATAAGTTGCAAAAAAAAAAAAGTGTTGTCATAGTATAACAGGTTTAAGAACTCTTTTTGTAATAAAAAGAACTCTGAATGTTTAAATACAATACACAAAAAATATATAAAGTAACATTTTCAAACAGATTAAAGTGCAAAAGAATTCGGCTATAAAGAACAACAGGTAACACTTTACTATAAAGTCTCATTATTTAATGCAATAACTAAGATTGAGCAACAGCTACATTTGTTATAGGAAGTATTATTTTTTGTTAATGTTAGTTAAGAAATACAACTGGTCATTGTTAGTTTTATCTCAGGTCCATTAAATAAGTTCTTTTGATTTTAGTAATGTTATTAAACAGTAACTAAGAAATAAACATTAACTAAGAATAATTAATGCTTTATAAGTATTTTTCATTGTCAGCTTGGTAATAATGAATTAACATGTTAACTAATGAAGCCATATGTCTCAAAGTTTTACTGAACAATAACAAATAATCAGAACATTTCTAATCATTAGGGCATGTTATAGTCCAGATTAAAATATAAAAATGTTTAAGTTTGAAAATAAATAGCCTATTAAGTCTTTAAGTATTAAGTATTTGGTGCTGAGATGAACAACATTGAGATTACAAAAAAAAAAAAAATGAATGGCTGTTTGAAGCATTTTAAAAACTTCACTAGCGCAGCTGCTTTGTTTGCGGGGTTTCCGGGGTAACCGCTGCATTTCTGCTGTTCCATCAGCGCCCTCTGCTGTCAGAGAGTGAATGCTTGCATGCTTCTTATGCAAGTTGGGCTTGTTTACATGAGTGCGCATGTCCCTTTGATGCATGTTGTGCATTTTATACGGTTGATGGGGAAAGTATTCTTAATGCATTATAAAAATTTTAATAAATTATTATTTACGGTATTTTGAAGTGCCCACGATAACAATATCGTGCATATTCATTATCGTGATATATCGCATTACGAATATTGGCACATGTCTATTAATTATATAATTTGAATGTAGACACTTTCATTTTTTTTAAATGAAAAAACTATCCATCTATCTATCTGTAATCAAACCCAGAATTACCTCCAAACAGCATTGCGTCCACCTCTCGCTTCTTCTGCAAGAGCTTCTCTTTTTCTTTCTTCAGTCGTTTCTCGCGGTCTCGTTTGCGTTCCTCCTCCTGCTCTCCCTCCAGCATAACTCTCAGAGCTTTCTCCTCTGTCGCGTACACGGCCGTGCGTTTACGGATCAGACTCCGCAACCGCTCCAAGTGACCCTCAAATATGTCATCACTCTCTTTTCCCGGAAACATGCCTGTTAAAATGAGAAAAATGAAAGGAAATTAAGCACTAAAGATGCAGTAGTTAGTTTAACATGCAGAAACAACTACAAATTCTCGACTGATTTCTCTAAAAAGAAAAAAAAAAAGTGTCAAGAGTGTCAAGCTCAATTTCTCAGGGATACATTTTACATCATTTAAATCATGCAAACTAAATCTTTCACCTTTCCTGGCTGCAGCCTCTTTTCGGAGTTTTCTGAGTTTTTCCAGTGATTTGAGGATGTCCAGCATTCTCTTGGCGTCTGCTTGTTTCTTTCGGACCTCTGAGAGGACGGCGTCTGCGGCCAGTTTCAACTCTTTCTCCTGTTCAACAACAAAACAGATCAGGCATTACTGGATGTATAAACTCATACTCACAAATGTTCATAGCAGAGGAAATCCACATCATACTATATAAATATCTGTAACTAAAATTAGTCAAAATATTAGAGAAGTCAAATGGTTCTTTTACAGAAACTTTTGTTAGTTAATGTGATATTAATAAAGACAAGCAAGATGGAAAGTAATATTAAGGGCACAGGAAAAAAAATATAAACTGATTATAAATCAATATTCCTATATAGATAATGATTGTGTCAATGATGTGACGGGTCATTTTTTTGTCCTTAATAATCATAAAAACACAAAGATATGACATCCAAAGTATGTAAGGTAGTACAACTAGATCTCTTTTATTGAATCTAAAAGGTTTTAATTATATTTTGCTACATATAAAGGTATTTTAAAGATTTTGAAGAGTCAAAAGGTCATTCGGTTTAACTATCCAAAGGCCAATACAGCCATTTCATTTGTGATTAAAACATCTTAAAATGTAATAAATGTATATATTTTTTATTCTGGCATGATTTTATAACATTATATATCAACATAGTGCAAAATGGCATTAAAATTATGTGTAGAAGTCGTTGCTTTGTTATGAGAAAGAATGAATTTCATTGATGTCATTCGGAGTAACCGATATAAAGAGACCATTTTGGATCAAGTCATGTGGTCAATATCATGTGACAGGATGTGACATCATTCAGACACCTGCAAAGAACCACACTGATGTGAAGCAAAGTGACTAACTCTCTCTTAACTATCTGATAAATTCATGTTTTCACTTGATCATACGCATGTCCCGAAACATCAGGTCATTCGGTACAACCGCTATAAAACATGGAAAATGTTGTAATATTTCAAAAACTTGTACTAAATATAAAATGTTTGATTGTCCTTTTGATATCAGCCTGTTAGCATTGTTTAAAAATATCGTCATTCGGTATAACCAAAATTTTGGTTAAACTGAATGACTTTTTTGTTGACAAATTTTGTCCATCTTGTAAAAAACGACGAAAGCAGTGTTAATTGATTATAAAAACCACAAAAACTCATTGTTAACACTTAATAAAACTTAAAAATGTATTATATCTCCATTATGTTTTTTTTTTTACTTTTAAAAACTTTATTCATCAGAGACCTGATTGCAGAAAGGTAAAAATAAAGAAATATCCATAATATTCTTAATAAATTGCCATTTTTTTATGTGAAGGAACATGACACAAAATGGCAAAATCTGTTCATACCAAAGTAGGTAATTTAATTATTTAAAATGCACAATATATTTTATGTTGTCTTAACTGAGACATTTTGATAAAAGAAAACTATTTAATTATGTTATTTATATAATATAGCATCATTTTATCAAATAATTAATATTAAGGGGGGACACTACAGGCAAAAACACTGTTTTTTCAGGCACCTGTCAAATTTGGGTTTTTGCGCTTTTTGGCTTTTCATAAAGTGTTTTTTCAGACTGGTGGAAAGAAAACATCCAAAATACACTTTTAAGTGTATATTTTATAGCACTTTATCTATTTGCGTCTATAGATTTCAATTACAGTAAAGGCCATTTTCTCAAAATGAGTTTTTTCTTCTGCTCTGAGTCAGAAATCTCCACTTCAGCAGAACTTACACACCAAAATTTACAGTTTTATTCCCATCTATATTCTGAAGGTTTTTACAGAGGGATTTGTTGATATATAATTTGCCTGATTTTATACAACATTTTATTCCTAAAAAAAAAATGGTGAAAATAATTTTTTTTCTGGCTGTTGATAGTATTTTCTGATTTATGGACTGATAAAAATAGATTCCCTCTGTAAAAACCTTTGAATTTATTATGTCCAAAAAATTAAACAAGAATTTTGAACCTGACTTCATCCAATATTCAGATTTTTGTTTTAGAAATGTATGCAAATTAGCGCATATGTAATTAGATAATGCCTCATTTGCATATAAACAACATTTTAGAAAACTTGTAATACAAAAAATGTTTGCAATTTTTAATGTAGCTGGGGAGGTATGGTGATATCTATTAGTTAATTTTTTTACCCCATTCACCTGGGGTGTCTTGCCTTAATATATATTTTTTCAATAAATCATAATATAGTATAATTTTAATATATAATAATACATTTAAATATACAGCATAATTAATAATAAAGCTAATAATATAGTATAATACTGACTAATATTAATAATTATTATAATTCTTGGGACACAATATATGCATAACGGATAACCACACTGATATAATCTGCCAGTTTTCCTCACTCTGTTCTTCTCCTCCACTTCTTGAAGGCGTTTCATCTGCCATTTATCAACCAGCGCCTCTCGTTCAGCACGTCTAGCCTCCTCTTCCAGCTTTTCCTCCTTTAGTTCCATCTTTCTTCTCCTCATCCTTGCTCTCTTCTTGTTAATCTGCAGTAATCTCCTCTTGATGCTGCGGACACAGTCGGGCTCCTTCAGCTCGGCCAGTCTCTCCTGTATGCTCTTCTTCAGTTCTGCCGCTTTTGAGAGCGCATCAGTCCAAACACCTTCATCCTCTACATTATCCTTCAGCATCTGACACACGACATTCAACTCAGACAGCATTTTAACAGTCCCATAGAGCTTCTCTTTGAACTGAGAGATGGATGGGGTGGATTCGGTTTGCTTTGGTTCAGTGGATTTACTGATTCTTGACAGCAGGACACTTTGAATCCACTGCTCGTCTCTCAGCCTCTCATCTGAAGCTCTTACTGATGTGATCTGACTGTTGTTTTGGTTGTCATCCAGCCAGGACTGGTTGGTAAATGAGTAATTCTGGTACATCTGAGCTGAATTATCAGGTCTGGTGTTGGACTGATAGGATACTGGTGCTGAATTTGGAAATTGGTGTTGATTTGGAGTGAATTGTCCCCTGAAATGATGTTCAGGTTGATTCCACTGGTTCTGGGACCAGGATGGAGGCGGGTTCTCGCTGTGCTGAGGAGGGTCAAAGGACCCTGGAGGTGGTCTGCTCGGGTCGAAGGGAGGAAACTGGGGCCAGGGGTGTTGTGCCGGCGGTGGGGGGTGTTGATACATGCTCCATGAGTGTCCCGCTGGAGGCATCGGCGGTCCTGCACCTCCTCCTGAATAAACCGCGCCGTCTGTAGACGGAGGAGCATTGAAGGGAGGCGGCGGAGCGCCCATATAACCGAACTGCTGAGAGTTATCCATTATTTCAGGCTAAAACCAACTGCAATTCGGTGTTGAAGCGCGCTGTTTTGATGAGCGTCCAGAGAACAGTATATAGCCGGAAGTTATGATGAAAGAACTTCCTGCCGGGACGCCTTCAAAATAAAACCCCCTTCAAAGTTCTAAATGTTACTTTCCATCCTGCTTTAAAGGATTAGTTCACTTTCAAATAAAATTTTCCTGATAATTTACTCACCCCCATGTCATCCAAGATGTTCATGTCTTTCTTTCTTCAGTCGAAAATAAATTAAGGTTTTTGATGAAAACATTCCAGGATTATTCTCCTTATAGTGGACGTCAATGGACTCCAAACGGTTGAAGGTCAAAATTAGGGGTGTGCACAAATAGTCGAATATTCGAATATTCTATCTGTAATTAATATTCGAAAAATAAAAATACTATTCGAATTTTACTATGTTGCTTTGCTGGCCATAAATGCAATGAATCCATGAAAATCCTAAGCACTAAAACTCGCAGTTATAACTAAATGCACCGGGTGGCGCTGTGGAGCGTGTTTAACAAGTTTATTTCATTTGATCGTCACATAATGTTGTCGCCTGCCTTGCAAAGTTTGGAATTACTTGAATGAAAATGATCTTACACAATGGAATTACTTTTGATCAAATGAATGAATGAAACCGAGTTATCATAATATCACCACCATAATGAGAAAGCACATGAAATCTAAACACCCGTTGAATGAGGAAAGATTTAAGCTGGTTGTGTATATTGCCTAATCGTAAACTTGTTCAGAAATGGTTAAAAAATCTTGATGAATATATAAAAAAATAACGTCTTTCTCATTTAAATTAATTTAAATAAACGAATATTCGAATATTCGTTTTTTTACGAGCCCAAATATTCGAATACAATATTTTGGAAAAATGCCTATCCCTTAGTCAAAATTAGTTTCAGTACAGCTTCAAAGAGCTTTAAACGATACCAGACGAGGAATAAGAGTCTTATCTAGCGAAACGATCGGTCATTTTTGAAAAAAAATGTAAATGTATATAAACAAATGATCGCCGTGTACGTGCTTCCGCTAAAACCACACTTTCCGTATTCTTCAAAAAGTTTATGCTGTATGTCCTACGCCTTCCCTATAGAGCAGTGGTCGCCAACCCGTCGATCGCGATCGACCGGTCGATCTTTATCACTGTTCCAGTAGCTCGCGAAAACAACAGAAATATGAGTGTAAAAATACATTACATTTCTCTACATTTCTGTCTTTGTACTGTATTTTTGTATTTATTTTTCAGTTTTTTTTTCTGGAGCTACTGGGACAGTGATAAAGGTAAATAGCCCACATCATGTCCGAGTCTGTAAACGGCCGTAAACAAGAGGCTTAGCAGACAGAGCAGCTCACTGTTCACGATGCTCGAAATATAGGAAGAAAATATAAATATTGAATTAGGGGTGAAGGGTTACATGAATGTGAATGAAATCTCTAAAAGGAATTACTGTCTTCAGAAAAAAAAAATCGATGGTAATGGCATTTTATTTTCCTCTTACCTCCGAATAAAGTAGCTAATTATTAGCGCAGTCAAAGACTATAGAATAACACTTTGGCGCAGTTCAGCTTTGTTTACACAGCGGTAACCAAGGAAACACTGTATCACTGCTGCTCCATAAGCGCCACCTGCTGTGAGTGAATTTGCGTCTGATTCAGCCTGTCTGCTGTTTTTGTTTCAAGCTTTTTGTGTAGCATATAATTTCACAAAGATAAAGTCAGACTGTTGTGTTTTTGCTTTAAATCTTGAAATTAAATCTCAATTAATTCAAATAAAAAAAAAAACTGCTCATGCAATGTGATAGCATCTTTGTTTGGATTGTGATTAAAAAGCAGTGGTTCCCTCTAATTTGAAATGGCTATGTATTTTTTGTTTATAATAATAATAATAAATATCTGCAACCAGTATGAGAATCGGCCAATTTGCTTGTAAAAATAAATAAATCAGAATCTAAATTGGCCACGAAAAAAATACTAAATACAATCTGGGCTGTCTTTTTCTATCAAGTAGATCTTGTCTTTCATAAAGGTCGAGGTCAGGGATCTTGGGCTTAAAAAGGTTGGTGACCACTGCTATAGAGGGTATGCATTGACGTCATTTTCCCGCAGGAACGCGCTCCCTCAGCTGGACTGAGTGGCAAAAGAATCTGCTGCATGACTGGATTTAATAGGGGAAACTGTGAAAACGCGAGTAAATCAAACGATTACACTAAAGGTTGGACTCGAAAGTGTGCTTTATAGCATGTCAAAGAAACCTAATCCATGATATTGACATGCAGCCAGGAGTCGTGTTTCCTGACATTTATATGTGCCTGATTTTGACGCCAGGGAAATACATAAAGCAAATCTGCCTGTGAATATTTTATATAACTACAATATAGGCAGGTTTAAATCGGAGTGATCACTTATATCAATGTTATATTTTGTCATATCGTCCAGCCCTAAAACTTGTATAGTTTTTTCGCAGTGTTTATTTTAAAACACCCAATTATGCAGAAGATGGTAAATATTTAATTGATGAGTTGAACACAATATATAACAATACAATATATACGGTATGATTTTACCCCAAAATCCAACATTTTGACACAAAATGATAACTGCAAAACATGTTTCTCTGCTGGAGTCCAGTTGTTTCTGTGAATTGCAGTGATCCATTTGCTTCTTTTTTCTGTAGCTTTCAGCAGTCTTTAAATATATACCTCATATTTTGTGTCAAAGCTATTTGTACAGTCAATCACAAAGCTCTTTCCCGTTTTGGATGTGTTTTGTGTGTTTTTCGCTGCATTCTCGCTAAAAAACCAATGCTGCCACTCAGTCTTTTGCCACTCAGTGGGCGTAATCATATACACTGCCCTCCAAACGTTTGGAAACGCCCTAGAAGAGGACAATATTGGCATAAATCTTTTTTAATTTGTGATGATTTTGCACTGATAAGGGACAACACAAACTACGAAAACATATTTTATTACATAAACAGTTTATACATAGAAAAAACAAAAATTTTCGATGCATCAAAATATCCAGCATTAGCAGCTTTCTGACCTAAACTGGGTTCTGATTGGTTCATTGTATTCTAAACTTAATTGGCAATCAATTGTTGAAGCTATTAAGGTGTGCTGACCCAAAAATCTAATGTAATTATGTAATCACAATGAAAAATATTATTGCTGGTCTTCAATGATAATGTCAAGTTACTGTAATGTATTTGCACCAAAAAATGATAAGGAATTATGCTGATATCATCCAAAACCACACTTTGCCAGGGGTGTTTCCAAACTTTTGGAGGGCAGTGTACATTTAATTTTTTTTAGAAAATGACCAATGGTTTCGCTAGATAAGACACTTATTCCTCGTCTGGTATCATTTAAAGCCCTTTGAAGCTGCACTGAAACTGTAATTTGGACCTTCAACCATTTAGTGCCCATTAAAGTCCACTATAAGGAGAATAATCCTGGAATGTTTTCCTCAAAAACCTTAATTTCTTTTCGACTGAAGAATGAAAGACATGAACATCTTGGATGACATGGGGGCGAGTAAATTATCAGGAAATTAATTCTGAAGTGAACTAATCCTTTAAAGCAGGATGAAAAGTAACATTTAGGACACAGGAAAAATGTATAATCAGATTAAAAATTAAGCAGCACAACTGTTTTCAACATTGATATTTCTTGAGCAGTGAATCAGCATATCAGAATGATTTCTGAAGGATCATGTGACACTGAAGACTGGAGTAATGATGCATTGCATCACAGGAATGAATTAGGCTACATGTTAAACTGTATTAAAATTAAAACATTTTAAATTGTAATAACATTTCACTATATTACTGTATTTTTGACCAAACAAAGGCAGCCTTGTTGAGCAGAAGAGACTTCAGGACTTATGAAGAAAGTGTAAAGCCTCTCGCTGTTTAAAACAGGTCTTACGCCTTCCGTATTCAACGGCAGTCTGGCTAGATATTTTACTTTATAACTTGTTAAAAATATGGATATTTTTCTTACACAAATGCATCGCTTCAGGTGGTCTTTATTAACCCCCTGGAGCCGTGTGGAGTACGTTTAAGATGCAGTTTTTGAACTTCATACTCATTGGTATCGTTCACTGCCATTATAAAGCTCGGATGCATCAGGATATTTATTAATATATCTCAGATTGTATTCATCAGAAAGAAGAAAGTCATATACGCCTGGGATGGCTTGAGGGTGAGTAAAGCTTGGGGTAATTTTCATTTTAAAGTGAACTAATCCTTTAAATAAAAAAAATATTGAAATGACACAAATGCTTTGTTTGTACAAAAAAAAAAAAAAATTGCCACTTTATTTACAAAATAGTATTATCCAATGCATGTCCACGCAACGTCAGCTCTCCCGTGAACACAAAATGCATGTGTCGTGATGCTCTCGTGAACGCACAATGCAGATCAATAATTTTCTAAGTAAAGTGGTAAAAATTTTTTTTTTTTTTTTTGCACAAACAAAGCGCCTGCGTCGCTTCATAAAATTGAGGTTAAACCACTGGAGTCACATGGAGTACTTTAATCTTTACTACCTTTCTGGACCTTGAAAATTCACATTCCTCATCTTATCATACAGTGAACGTAAATGACTGAAAAGTAAATGGTTCCATGGAAGAAAATAATGCTAGTTTGGAACAACATGAGTGTGAATAAATGACAGATTTTACATTTTTATGTCTTTAATTAATGTTATATTTCATAATGTGTTGTATGTATTTTGTTTGTCCATTATGTAATGTCATATTTAGTTTCTTTAATGCTCATTATTGTGTTCAATGAAATACAACAAGACCTGCATTCAGTGATAATATTTACATTTTATTCCTACATTTTTTTTGTACATCTATCCTTTGACTTGACAGGCGAGGATCAAAAACATACATGGTTTCTACTCTCTCTATGCAAAAAGTAACCCAGTCCCACTTCGCATTAATGTGAGTATATTCTATAACAATGCAATTCAAAAGACATAGAAATCCATTTCTGTGAAGAGATTAAAAATGAATTACACTGGGACAGTGTAACAACTACTGCAGTTACTGACGTACAACCTTCGCAAAGAGACCAAAGTCACTTGGTTGTTTAAACCGGCGGATACAAATAAATCTTTCATCGTTGGGCGTCTTTGTGAATAATGACAGAAAGTATGACACATTGATCAGGTGACAACAGGCATGTCCTTGAAGTTCCAGCCAGTTACTGATTTTCTTGACCCTTACAAATGCAAATAGCAGCTTAATAGAAGTGTATTAGAAAACTGGACGCCTAAAAATCCCACTTTTAGTCCACAGCATTGAGTGAAGGAAAAAATAAAGCGCCAAATTTGAAGTCAGCTCATATAGAGGCAAAATTAAATTACAGACCTTCATCAGATACATATGCAGGTGGGGCTTTAATTATTATACATGTGGTTCAACTACAAAAATTGACTTACCACTGTCATATTGGAGACACTGTCTGCTACAGTAACTATAACCAGTGTGACACAAATGTGTAATTTTATTCCAAGCAAGGCAAAGAGAAACTAAAATAAAATAAAATAAAATAAAATCCATTACATTTCACATCTCTTTAGGAGGATAGTTAGGGCAGACTTTAAACTTATTTCTCTAAGCCATGATTACATAAAGCGAGGGTAGAGATGGCATAAGTTCACAGAAGTGAGTAATGAATCATCACAAGCGTACAGTGAGAAATGGACCCTTAGGAAAACTGAGGCGGCAAACAATCAGCTGAAGAAAGCGGGTTTGTAGTTTTTAGTTCTTGGCGGCATCAACCTGTCTCGTCCAGTTTTCCTCTTCGATTCCAGAGTCATACTCCTCCTCAGATGGGTCTTTAGCTGGAGCTCTGAGTGGAGAGGGGAAAACAGTCAATGAGAATAATTCAAAGAGACAGCAATGCGTGTTGGTTTACTCTGAGAGGGGAAGGGATAGTTCACCCAAAAATGTCAATTATCCCATGATTTACTCACCCTTAAGCCATCCTAGGTGTATATGACTTTCTTCTTTCAGACGAACACAATCAGAGTTATATTAAAAATATCCTGACTCTTCCAAGCTTTATAATGGGAGTGAATAGCCCAAAGTGCATCCATCCATCATAAAAGTAATTGCTACATATCCTCTTTCAGAGATTCTTAAACTTTCTAGAGTGTCGTACCCCCTGAGGGACTTTAACATCCTTCTGTGTACCCTCTTTTCCACTTAGACTGCAGTTACACATTTCCATTAAGGGACAATATTTGCCTTCTTAAAATCGATTTTTCCAGTGCATTTTTTTACCTTTATAAATACCCTTGTAAAATGTAAAAATTCAATAAATACAATGATAAAACCAAGTGATACTTTTAAATATTACATTAAAACCGCCAGTAGGGGGCAGTAAGTCACTGTTTTTATGAGTGAATCATCGAGTCATTCATTCTTTCAGTATCAAAGCGAGCGGCTGTATTCATGAATGGGTCATTGAATCATTGACGATTCGTTGCTTTCGTTGCAAAATAGAGTAAAAATACTGACAATACGGTTTAAAATGCGGTTTTAAAATCACTTAATATTACCCTTTTGTTTGTTGTATAAAATCAATATTCAGGATATTATATTATATTCGGGCAATATTCTTGCTGGTATAATATGATCAACGTTAAAACAGTAACTAGCAGAAGGGTATGTTTTTGTATCGAAGAGAGTTTTAAAGGTGCCCTAGATTATGTTTTTAAAAGATGTAATATAAGTCTAAGGTGTCCCCTGAATGTGTCTGTGAAGTTTCAGCTCAAAATACCCCATAGATTTTTTTAAATTAATTTTTTTAACTGCCTATTTTGGGACATCATTATAAACGCGCCGATTTTATGCTGCGGCCCCTTTAAATCCCGTGCTCTCCGCCCACAGAGCTCGCGCTTGCCTTAAACAGTGCCTTAACAAAGTTTACACAGCTAATATAACCCTCAAAATGGATCTTTACAAAGTGTTCGTCATGCATGCGGCATGCATACATCGGATTATGTGAGTATTGTATACTGTTATATTGTTTACATTGTTTCTGAATGAGTTTGAGGCTATGCTGCGTGGCTAAAGCTAACATTACACACAGTTGGAGAGATTTATAAAGAATGAAGTTGTGTTTATGAATTATACAGACTGCAAGTGTTTAATAATGAAAATAGCGACGGCTCTTGTCTCTGTGAATACAGTAAGAAACGATGGTAACTTTAACCACATTTAATAGTACATTAGCAACATTAACGAACCATTTAGAAAGACAATTTACAAATATCACTAAAAATATCATGTTATCATGGATCATGTCAGTTATTATTGCTCCATCTGCCATTTGTCGCTGTTGTTCTTGCTTGCTTACCTAGTCTGATGATTCAGCTGTGTGCAGCTCCAGACGTCCTGCCCTTGTCTAATGCCTTTCATAATGATAATGTTGGGAACATGGGCTGGCATATGCAAATATTGGGGTCGTACATATTAATGATCCCGACTGTTACGTAACAGTCGGTGTTATGTTGAGATTCGCCTGTTTTTCGGAGGTCTTTTAAACAAATGAGATTTATATAAGAAGGAGGAAACAATGGAGTTTGAGACTCACTGTATGTCATTTCCATGTACTGAACTCTTGTTATTTAACTATGCCAAGGTAAATTAAATTTTTCATTCGAGGGCACCTTTAATCTTAAATCTACATGCAGTCTGTGTCTATATTTGTTCTTTATTCTAATAAGTGAAAATCCCCACTTTCACAAAGGTAACGTTATATTGTCGAGAACAGCACAATGTAGCACGATGCTGGCTTGTGTGGGTGCAGTCAGTTTAGACCGCGAAAGATGAGGTAATTTGATTGAATATCGTGTATATACAAAATTTTACCTGCTAGAAATACATGTTCAGTTTTCATGTTATTTTAAGGTGGAGTAGAATAAAATGAACGGCACTTTTCACGTACGTCAGTTTGAGAACCACTGCTGGATATCAGCCTTCACTTTGGTCCCAGATTTAGTCAGTAAAGGAGCAGCGCAATATAGATACTTTAATTAAAGTAGAAAATCTCAAATGAAGAGCGCTGAACTCCAGCTTACTTGTGTTTTCAGATCATCCGCGCTTCAGTGCGGGGTTGCCAGATTCCAAAGATTAAGTAAAACGTGTTCTTTTAACAGAAAAGCTCTGATAGTGGGATTAAATTCTGGAAATCTGGCAACCGTAAGCGTGGCCACTCGTAAAGACAGTCTGTAATGTTTTGTCTCCTTTATTCGACAAAAACAAAAAGTGATTTCAAAAGAGTGATTTTGGTCAAGTGTTTAATCTTTTGGCCACATTTCAGTCTCGTCTTTTTTTGTCAACGATGTTGCACGTGTAGTTTTAGTCACGTTATCGTTAAATGAAATTGGTGTCGCCTCTCATTGTCTCGTCTTAGTCATGGAAAAAAAGGTCGTCAATGAACATTTTTTGTCATAGTTTTCATTAACGAAATTAACACTGGTGCAGAGGAGAGAGCAAAACAAAACACTGGTCACGAATTAGGAGTCTAAAATGAAAAATTTTAAGGAGAAATTTCAGAGGAGCTTGAGTTTGTTGCCCAGCCCTATTTGTTTGAACATAAACATTGCATCGCTTCTCTTCAGAAAGCCTTTATTATCCCACTAAAGTCGTAAGGATTACTTTTACGATGGATGGAGGCATTTTTTTGGGCTTCAAAATCTCATGCCCTATTCACTCCCATTATAAATCTTGGAAGAGCCAGAATATTTTTTAATATAGCTCTGATTGTGTTTGACTGAAAGAAGGCTTGAGGGTGAGTAAATTATGGGATAATTTTTATTTTTGGGTGAACTAACCCTTTTAGCTATCAAGTGTATTTACAAATTCTCAATGTGTACAAATCAAACAACAATTTACGAAGTAATTAAATTAACCCACAATGAGGAACCATTACTTCTTTGCATAAAAAAAAAAATATATATATATACTGAGCAGATAAAATTCTTTCTTGATTTTAATTAGGGTACAACCTGGCTAAAGGCGCCGATGTTATTTTCCTCTAAACCACTAGATGGCACAAAAACTTGCCGCGGCACTTTCCTAAACATCCGCTTTTCAAGATGCACGTGCAAATTTGTCTGATCTTCGCAGGCAGCAGAGCAAAGTTGATTCTGAGCTAGTTTGATTTAATATTTGATATTAGGGCTGTTCAACGATAACCATGGTTATCGTGTACAAAATAAGAGTCTGTGTTTACGTAATATATGTGTGTTTGTTTTGTGTATAATTATGTATATATAAATATACACACGTATATATTTAAGAAAAAATCGTATATTTCTATACAAATATTTACATTTATATATAATTTAAATATATAAAAATATAAATATATTTATACATACATGCTTATATTTCTTAAATATATACATGTATGTGTGTGTATTTATATATACATAATAATTATACACAAAACAAACACACATATATTATGTAAACACAGACTCTTATTTTGTACACGATAACCACGGTTATCGTTGAACAGCCCTATTTTATATATTTTTAAAATGTTGTAGATTTAAGTAGCAAATGAGAATCAATTAAATTAATGTTCACATGTTAAAACAAAGGTCTTTTTAATGATTTTCAGTTTTGTTAAAGGTAATTAAAGAAACAGTTTATCAATAACGGAAGAATATGTAAAAGTATGGTATTTGGGGTAAAAACCGCTGCTGCTGTTGGGGCGAAAGGCACAATAATTAACATGATTATATGTAAATATATTGAACAAAATTATTTTATTTATCAAAATAAACAAAAAAATAGTACAAATTTTGCTAAAGTGATTGTTTTGAACAAGTATTAACTTAGACATTATTAAAAACAAAGTATATGTATCAATACCATGTGTCTTTTGTCCCATGTGTCTGTGGGGTAAAAGACCCCCCTCACCACCTCATACATTTATAAGATTTGTAAACAAAACTAACTACATTTATGAATTATTTTCACGCAAAATCCGTTGCTCCATCAATGTTCACTACAAACATATATATTTTTTTGCAATCATACACTATGGGAGTAGTGAAAAGCATGTTTTTTTTCTTAAGGTGTGCCTTTAGCCCCATTCTAGCCTATATTATGTTTACTGATTAATATATATTGTTAAAATGTTTTTGATAAAATTGTTTAATGGCAATGTGCATTACAGTTCAAATAGATAAATAAAAGATCAAAGTATCTTCAAAATGAATTCTTCAAATGCATGCATATACTTTCATTTTTTCCTGACACTTTGCATTAAGGTTTCATTTGTTAACTACATTAGTTAACATGAACTAAGACTTCAAACTTAGTTAATTTCAACATTTACTAATACATTTTTAAAATCAAAAGTTGTATGTGTTAACATTAGTTAATGCATCGAGAACTAAAATGAACAAAGAGCAATTGTATTTTTATTAACTAACATTAACAAAGATAAATAAATGTTTTTAAAAAAATATATTGCTCACTGTTAGTTTATATTAGTTATTACATGTTAGCAAATGAGACCTTATTGTGAAGTGTTACCAATTTGAAGGTATTTTTATTATAGTATTTTAATTTTTTCTACTCAGAACATTTGCTCAGAAGACAAAAACACCTGAAAACAGTCTACAGTTCCAGGTGTGTCAGAGGTGGTTTTAAACAATAATTGTCGACAGATAAGATGACAAAATAAACTAGGTCATGTGAGCTCTCACCTTATGTACCGAGGTGTTGCTTTTCCTTGAACCACTTCCTTGTTCACCTCCACTGCCACAATATCAGAATGTGGCACCTCAAACATGGGATCGAGTAGCAGTTTTTCCTGTTGGGAAATAGTGGCAGCAAATGACATCACAAGAGCGCACATCATTATACAAGCATGCATTTGAGGAAGTGAAATCAATACTAGCAACAAAAACAGCATTCTCTCACCATTATGGATCTAAGCCCACGGGCTCCGGTTTTACGCTCCAGAGCTAATCTGGCGATCGCTCTGAGGGCGTCAGGTGTCACGTTGAGATCACACTAATACAAAACAAACACACAGCACATTCTCTTTTCATTTATGCCACATTTTATCTTATACTATATAACATTATTTGCTGAATTTGTAGCACTATAAAGCAACCAATTGCTTATATTAACAAATTGAATAAATAAATATAGTATTAATAATATATTAACATAATTAAAAAGAATAATAATGATAATAAAATAAATTTTCAAAAAAGATAGGACAAAAAAAAAAAAAAATCTTATTTTGAATTATTATTTTATTAACATTTTATTTTGTAATTTTAGGGTTTGGCATCTCCAGTTTTGTGAGAATCATCCATCAATCTGATGGTTTACTTTGCTGGATATAGCAAATGATGACAAAATAAATGTGTTAAACAAGATAAATGATGTATGCTTATTAATTTCACAATAAATACGCAATTAAAAAAAAAATCAATCTACTGACAGCCTAGTTTGTATATTAGGTACCAACCTTGTCCATGCTGAAGAGAGCCTGATACTGAGGCACAACAGCATTGCGTGGCTCCGTAAGGATCCGCACCAGCGTCTCCTCGTCCAGACTGTGCAGTGGAACCACAACGGGAAGACGACCCACAAATTCAGGAATCATGCCGAATTCAATAAGGTCTCTGGCCTCCACGTGTTTCAGAAGTCGGTCCTTCTCCTCGATCTCGGCCACTGCGTCCACCTCTCCACCTGTGGTGTTAGCCAGGTCAGCCGCTGCTGCCGCCCTTCGACCTTTCCCCATGTTAGACGGTGTTCCAAACCCAAGGTACTACATATGGAATATAAAGGCAAGGGCACGTCATATATACATGTATACAACACTGTTCAGAAATTTAGGCTCAGAATTTTTTTTTAATGTTACTGAAAGAAGTCTCTCATGCTCACAAAGGATGCATTTACTTGATCAAAATACAGTAAATACTGTAAAATATTATTACAATTTAAAACAGCAGTCGGGAACCTATGGCTCACGAGCCACATCTGGCATTGACAAAGTAGTTTAAGTTGTACCGGCCATGTGCATTTTCAGTGTCACAACAAGAATCAATGGCAAAAAGAACAATTTTTAGAACAGCAGCAAAAATTTAAAAGTATGTATATATACACTATATTGCCAAAAGTCTTGGGATGCCTGCCTTTACGTGCACATGAACTTTAATGACATCCCATTCTTAATCCATAGGGTTTAAAATGGAGTTGGCCCACCCTTGTAACAGCCTTTTTATAACTTAATAATAGTATTTTTGTCCATTCTTCTAGAAGCGCATTTGTGAGGTCAAACAGTGATGTTGGTGAGAAGGCCTGACTTGCAGTCTCCGCTCTAATTCATCCCAAAGGTGTTCTGTCGGGTTGAGGTCAGGACTCTATGCAGGCCAGTCAAGTTCCTCCACACCATGCTTTACACCACTTACATCCGACGCTTTGCATTGCACTTGGTGATGTAACGCTTGGATGCAGCTGCTCGGCCATGGAAACCCATTCCATGAAGCTCTCAACACACTGTTCTTGAGCTAATCTGAAGGCCACATGAAGTTTGGAGGTCTGTAGCTATTGACTCTGCAGAAAGTTGGTGACTTCTGCGCACTGGGTTTATGTTTTACGTTGCCTACCACTTTGTGGCTGAGTTACTGTTGTTCCCAGTTGCTTCCACTTTGTTATGATACCACTAACAGTTGACCATGGAATATTTAGTAGTGAGGAAATTTCACAAATGGACTTATTACACAGGTGGCAACCTATCACGGTACCACGCTTGAATTCACTGAGCTCCTGAGAGTGACCCATTCTTTCACAAATGTTTGTAGAAGCAGTCTGTATGACTAGGTGCTTGATTTTATACACCTGTGGCCATGGAAGTGATTGGAACACCTGAATTCGGAGGGGGTGTCCCAATACTTTTGGCAATATAGTGTATTAAAAAAAAATGGACTGAAACATAAACTGGTGCTCTGCTGTGCCAAGAGACATTTCAAAACATTTCACCAGGTACTTTCACTTTTGCCGCAGAGACCATTTATATTCAATAAAATGTGTTGTAATTATTTCCGTATGATAATCTGTGCAGATTTCAGTGGGCGGGACTGTTTGAAGTTATTAATAAAGAAATATGGATGAACGATAAGACCGGATCGATATATGTGCTCGGAAAAAGAAAAACACAATAAGCCGCAATTCTGCAAAAGAGAACTCAATCTGCTACTGACAAAATGCTTTCTGTTCACGCTGATCAATTTAATGAGTCTTTACTGAATAAAAGTATTAATTTTTCAGTAAAAAAAAAAAAGAAAACTCTAATAACCCAAAACATTAAAACAGCTGTTTATGCAATCCTGAAACCCTATATCAAAAAAATAAATACTTCTTGAAGGATTAGTTCACTTCAGAATTAAAATTTCCTGATAATTTACTCACCCCCATGTCATCCAAGATGTTCATGTCTTTCTATCTTCAGTTGAAAAGAAATGAAGGTTTTTGAGGAAAACATTCCAGGATTTTTCTCCATATAGTGGACTTCACTGGGGTTCAACGGGTTGAAGGTCCAAATGTCAGTTTCAGTGCAGCTTCAAAGAGCTCTACATGATCCCAGACGAGGAATAAGAGTCTCATCTAGATAAACCATCGGTCATTTTCTAAAAAAATAAACATTTATATACTTTTTAACCACAAATGCTTGTCTTGCACTAGCTCTGCAATGCGCCACATTGGAAAGGTCACATGTGATGTAGGCAGAAGTACCGATCCGGTGTCTACAAAGCAACATACAAATACTAAGTCAAACGGCCTTTACAAAAAAAAGGTAAAACAATGATGTCAGACAATTTTGAAGTTGGAGGAGAAAATACGTTTTTCGCCCTACCGTGGTACTTCCACCTACATCACACGTGACTTTTCCAATGCGATTATGTAATGCGTGGCGCATCGCAGAGCAGTGCAAGATGAGCATTTGTGGTTAAAAAGTGTATAAATTTTTTTTTTTGAAAATGGCCGATCATTTTGCTAGTGAACCCCAGTGAAGTCCACTATATGGAGAAAAATCCTGGAATGTTTTCCTCAAAAACCTTAATTTCTTTTTGACTGAAGAAAGAAAGACATGAACATCGTGGATGACATGGGGGTGAGTAGGGTGATGTAAACTAATCATTTAAGGCCTTTGGTCCATTGATTCATACTTTTATTATACATTAGAATAAATTTGCTAAAGGAAATTAAATATTAAATTTAAGATAACCAAGCTAGTCTTTCATAATTTTGTGAATAAAGCCTTGTTGTTCCGTGTCAACCTTCTTTCAGAACTTACCTTCTCATTCTTTCTCCTGCTGATGATACGGTCAAGTCCATTAAATGCTCCTGATGCTACAAACAGGATGTTGGTGGTGTCAACTTGCACAGTTTCACCTCTCAGCTTCCTGGTGTTCTTCTCAGGAACATTAACAATAGTGCCTTCCAGTAGCTTCAGTAAACCCTACAAAAATAACCTAACGTTATCCATCACAACAAAAACATGATCACAGTTTAGGTTATTTTGAAAATCTTGCTCAGATTTTTAGGTATGACTTAAATCTGTTTTCTGTAGCCATAAAAATTATTTGCATCATTATGCAAAAATAAATACATCACACGTTACTGTTAGTAGTACACTAGAAATACAGAAGTGAGATTCCAAGAATAACAAACAGTGTTTCTGTAAATCTTTAACAGCCATGTGAGCTTTCTTGCGATTTAGGTCAAAGTTCAGCTGAATATCAGTGGCACTTCTGAAGTAATCTAGGACACTTAGACACTCATTTGTTTTTAATTACCAACCTGCTGCACTCCTTCTCCTCCCACGTCCCTTAACTGATGGATCCCAGGAACGCTGCCAATCTTGTCCACTTCGTCCAAGAACACGATACCTAAAAACAATTTCAACATCTTTAATAAAAGAACTCATTGCACAACATGGTTTTGGATACATGTGGTTTTTGGATACATTCCTACATGTGGGCAAATGTCACAGGAAGTCTCTGTTACCTTGCTGAGCTTTCTCGATCACATAGTTGGCGTCCTGCAGAAGCTTTGCGATGACTGACTCAATGTCCTCTCCCACGTACCCCGCCTGGGTGAGGGTGGTGCAGTCGCAGATCGCAAAGGGAACATCCAGGCACTTGGCCAGCGTTTGGGCCAGAAGTGTTTTCCCTGTCACACAACTCAGTTAGCTTTCTAGTTTTTCCACATTACCACACTCAAAACATACACTAACGTTCAAAGGTTTAAGGTCGGTAAATTGTTTTTGAAAGAGGTCTTGACTCCTATGCTCACCAAGGCTGCATTTATTTGATCAAAAAATACAGTAAAAACAGATATATTATGAAATAACATGTTCTAAAAATATAATTTATTCCTTTGATGGAAAGGGTTCGTACAGATACTGTAAAATGAAATTCCAGGACTTTTCAAGCACTACTTTTTTGGTTTTCAAGGACTACAATCAAAGATCTCACTTATCAAACAAGATCTTTATCATCTTTCAAATTCTAAAAAAAAAAAAAAGGTAAACAGATAAAATTAAACTAATAAAAAAAAGGGTACAAAAAAGTGCAGCATATGCAATAACTGTTGTAACTTTAATCATTGAAAGCATACTATGACAAAGATATCGCTTTCCTTATTCAAACTGATATTTGATTGACCTGAAGAATGAAAGCTGTATCATATACTTAGATATTTATATGAGCAATATCATGCTCATAGCCATGCAAAATGGCTCTATATGTATATCAGATGGGCTGTAGCGTGAAAAGATTGTTTCATTAATAAAATTAAACATTAATTTCATATATATTGTCTTTCAATTATTTAAGCACTTTTTAAGTACCTTTTCATAAATATGGGTGTTTTTCAAGGGTTAAACTAAAATCTAATTCTTTAAGCGCCCTGTTTTTAGTGTCACATGATTCCTCAGAAATTAATCTAATATGCATAAACATTTCTTATTATTATCAATGTTGAAAACAGTTGTGCTGCTGCTTGATATTTTTGTAAAAACATTTTTTTAGATTAGAAAGTTCAAAACAGGGGTGCTGCACATTTTTTTTTAAATCAAATTTAAAACTTAAGACCTTTTTAAGACCTGAAAACATGAAAATGAATATCATAAGGAATATGCACATAAAAATAGAGATTTCACTTCTACTGTTAATGAAATTTTGGAAGGCTACATAGTTTTCACTATGAGATGGATAGCCTAATTGCTATATAATTCAGATGGGCTACAGGTGTTTATTTTTTACATGTGATCGTTGGTACATTTTACCAGTATTTACCATACTTTCAATACAAAAATTAAAATATGAAAAATATTCTATATAAAAATAATATATATTTTTTTAAAATAAAAGCATTTTCTTTACAAAATACAAGTCTTGGGCCCCGTTTACAGTAGTGCGTTTTAAAATGAAAGTGATCCTCGTCTACTCTGTCATTTCCACAGACTTTTTAATGCACAGCGTTTATTTGAAATCGAAATCTTTTATATTATTATAAATGTCATTACTGTATTATTACGGTCACTTTTGATCAATTTAATGTGTCCTTGCTGAAAGTACTCTCTGCTCCGTTTAATAAATTAGACTTCTGTCAAAACGTAAACAACACCGAGGGTGTGTTTCAGTCTCACCAGAGCCAGTGGGGCCCAGCAGCACTACGTTGCTCTTCTCTAGTTTGATGTCGGTGTGTGTGGAGTCCAGCACTTCTCCTCCTCTCTTCTCTGGAGCTGCCTGCTGGTTCATCTGCTGCTGCATGGAGGCGCCCAGAGCATTTCCATGAGGACTGATCCCTGCGATCTGGAGCAGCTCTGGACAAATTATACAACAACAGCAAATAAACAAACAAAAAATAAAATTATCGAGTATGTCCCTCACTTTACAAAAACAAACCTAGAGATTGCACACATATTCTACGTGATGTAGTCTAGTAGGTTAGACAAGAACTTGCACATTTAGACACTTTCACTGCGTGATTTAGTCTATTAAAAAGCATTACGATTGCACCCAGCATTCAAGATGATGAAAATAGTTCCAAACAAAACTGTTTTGCATCTCTGAGCAACAGATGATTAACAAATCGTTTGATTGAATGATTCAATGACTCACTCATTAAGACAATCAAATGTTTCATTCCTAAATGAATCAGCCATTTGAATTAATCAGTTGAAACTCAATGACTCACTCATTAACAATGACTTGCTGCCACCTACTAGCAGTTTTAATTTTACATTTAAAGTAACTTTTCATTTTTTAAATAACATAAAAATATAAATATTCAACGTTTTATGTTTAAAACACCAAAACATTATGTATTTGTAACTGCATTAAACAGTCTGTGTAAATGCATCTAAATGCCAATTCAGGTGCAGCTTCTGTTTCCTCTGCATAGAAAGGATGAATTTTGTTGATACAGATTTCATTTGATTGGTAACAGCCCTATTGTGTCTTATTATTCTAACTGAATTTATTGAGTTAAAAGAATTTGACACAAAAATGATGCATACATTTAATTAGGTTTAAAAAATGGCTGTATAACAGTAAAAATGCCCCTAAAAAGGTAAAAAATCAACTTAAACTTATTGGAAAAGATAATTTCTGTCACTGCTGCGAACTAACCACCACACAAAATATTAAGAATATCAAAAACTTTAGGAGTCACGGCAGCCCAAAACTTGCCAAGGTACGAACACATTAAACACACTCAGCAAAATATTGTCTAATTATCGTTATCGAGAAAGTCCTATAAAATAAAGACATCATTTTTTGTCAATATTGTACACCCCTAGCATAAATTATGAACTTTTGATTCTTTATTATGTATCTTTGATTCTATATTATGATATCCATTTATCTATAGTTTACAGTAATGCACTTAAAAAAGGTCAATAGTCTATAGGGCAAGACATACAAAGAGGGATTGAATCAAAGCATCCAAAACTCACATTTCTGTTAAACCACTTAAAAAGACTTTGATACAAAGATGTGTATTATTTAAGATTTCATATAAATTTGTAAATATATAAAACATTTCTTTATGAGTCATATGGTAAAAAAAAATATTGCTACAAAAGTCATAATCAAAACAATACTTACATATACTTACATTTTATATAATAAATTCAAATATAAATATTAGATGAAAAACTTAAAATGTGTAAAGTTTTAGTTGAAGTACTAAAATCCCTAAAACTAAAAATGAAATAATAAATTAGAGTAAACAGAAATATTATAAAACATGACAAAAGCACATAAAAAATTACTAAATCTAAAATAAACACTCAAAATATAAAAATAAAAGCTCAAATTTTAAATACAAATATCTTGCCAATCACAAATAAGCATATCAATAATACTAAAATAACAGTAATAATAACAGCAACAAAATGTTAAATCTCTTCTTCAGTAAAGACTAGTTGCATTGTGCACTGTTAACGGGTAAGGTCAAATTGCTTAGTGTGCACAGCTGCTCTAATCTACAGGGATTTCCTGTGACAAGAACCTCTGAAAGCATATGACAAAAGCAACACATGAACCAGCAGTCAAATCAGGTCACTAGGACATTTAACTGGTAAAACATGACAGCATTCTTTCTGATACATGCATGGCCACTTACATAATTATGCAATAATATAACACTTCAACAATGTAAAAGGTTAAAGGAAATGAAGAAAACTGACTACGTGATTTTTTTTGGCATTTGTACAACACCCAACATAAATCAAAGCAAACTGAAACAACACAAAACAGATTTGTTTTGAAAAATAAATGGTTTAAAGGACACATACTGTATGGACAATAAGATTATGGATGTTGGCGTACACTTACTTGTAAACCTGTATTCGTCCTCTCGCCGCCTTAGCTCTAGCTCTACAGAGAAAGGAGGACAGTTACGACGAATTCACTACCAATTCTCACAGAACAAGAAACCTTGACCAGTTAAGTAAACTGCTGCAAAAATGCTTATGAATTGTACAAATGCCAAATGATGATAGATATCATAAAATGCTGCTGTTGGATTAGATACGAATGGACAGAGTACACATCACAATGGAGGTTATAATGGCTTCTGAAGGAGAAGATTAGATGATTCAAGAAGACTATCACTAGTCCTTAATTTGAAACATGGAATAACTAAAATGGTTAAAAAGACAATTTCACTTTAAGGGGATCTATAATGCCCCTTTTATAAGATGTAATTTAAGTCTCTGGTGTCCCAGAATGTGTCTGAAGTTTCAGCTCAAAATACCCCACAGATCATTTATTATATCATGTTGTAAATACCCATTTTTCAGTGGAAGGAAAAACATGCTGTTTTTGTGCATGTGTCTTTAAATGCAAATGAGCTGCTGCTCCCCGCCCCCTTTCCAGAAGAGGGCGGTGCCTACAGTTCATGCCTTAGATACTAACAAAACATTTGTTTGATTTTGATGATCATCTCTATCACGGTCACGCTCATGTGACATTGCAGTTCTTCATCATCCTGAAAGTTTATTATCTGCATGTGTTTTAAAACCATATCAGTGTAAACTTCTGAGATATGGTTTTCTGAGCGCACACATCCGAAGCACACGCACAGAAAGCTGTCTGTCAGACGGCACGTCCCGTGAGTATTAAACTCAAGTTCTCTTTCACATCTTATTGTGCTTAAATGGTCAAATACATATAAGGTTATGTCAAAAACACACAAAGATCACATAACACAGTCGGTTATGTCTGTGTATTAAAGTGACAGCAGCGTAATATACAGTAACTACTAATGTGACATTTCTGGGTAAAACAGTATATTCAGAGGAAATTAATGTAGAGAAGGAGTTGCAGCGATCATTATTACTACTATTGCTTATATTTATGTTTTGAATTTAAATAAATGTACATTTAAAAAGCTGGAAGAGTCCCTTTTAATTTGATGTTGTCTTTGAAGCACAAATATCTGTGTGTTTTAGTTGCTTTAGTTGTTTTAGGGTCACTTCTTCATTTTGCTTTCAGCTGGCAGAGTGAAACCTGGCTTTCTGAGGACACGAATTTAATTTGTATCCTTTAATAGATTCATTTCCTAATGGCTATGATTCTCTTACATAAGACCTGTTTAGTGAAAACCACCTGTTCCTACTTTCTGTGTGTTTTACACACACACACGAACACTTTGCAGTACAAACCTCGAGGAGTGAGGGAGGCCTGTTTCTCCACCTCCACCTGCTGCTGTCTGGACCCTGCCGGCATGTTGTTGTAGATGCGTTTATAATGGTTGTAAACGGCCACTGACAGAACCTTCTTAGCATGGTCCTGACCCACGACATACTTATCCAGATAAGCAAAGATCTGGGTGAAAAAACAGAGAGATTATATACAAAGCTGGAGACAACCAGCTAGATAATCCTGTCACAAGGTGTTCTTTCAAATCTCAAAGTTAAATGAATATCTACCTTTTTAGGTGGCGGAGGGGGTTTCTGCTGGAAAGCCAACTTGACAGCTTCTGCTGCAGATTCTGGGTCTTTACTCAAACTCTTCTTAGTATCCGTTTCAGAAAGCACCACGAAAAAGTGGTGGCATTTTTCACATTTCACAAAGCGAGTTGATGCTACACAAGAGAAATAACATCTTAGTGTAATTTTATTAAAGGAACCTATTATACCCCTTTTTACAAGATGTAAAATAAGTCTGTTTGTGAAGTTTTAGCTCAAAATACCCCATAGATCATTTTTATAGCATGCTAAAATTGCCACTTTTGGGGGGTGAGCAAAAACGCATCCTTTTTGAGTGTGTCCCTTTAAATGCAAATGAGCTGGTGCTCACAGCCCCCTTTCAAGAAGAGGGCGGAGCTTCAAGATGACATCATCGTAATGGGGAATCTGAATTAGCTCTTTTGAAGAAACTGCTTTTGAATTATGGGAATTATAAATAAATGAGTGAGTGGATTTTTACCATTATAGGCTGGTTGGTCGAGCTGCACGATTAATCAGAACTTAATGGGATCTATTATTCCCATTTTCACAAGATGTAATATAAGTCTCTGGTGTCCCCAGAATGTGTCTGAAGTTTCATATCAAAATACCCCACGGATCATTTATTATAGCTTGTCAAATTTGCCCCTATTTGGGTGTGAGCAAAAACACACTGTTTTTGTGTGTGTCCCTTTAAATGCAAATGAGCTGCTGCTCCCGGCCCGCTTTCCAGAAGAGGGCGGAGCTTTAACAGCTCATGCTTCGGTCACTCAATAACAAAAAAGCTGGAGAATCTCACGCAGCCAAAATGAGGATTGTCAGTAACGGTGTTCAGCCTTACATTGTTCAAACCGGAGTCGACACTGATGGAGAGACTCAGGAAGAAGTTACAACTTTTAGAATGAAACTGGACGTTTCTGAATGGATAGTGAATAAATTTATGTAGTTGCTGTGGAGTTGATTCAACTCATCCACTAGCATGTGCCGTCATGTTAATCTTTTGTGCAAATCCAGCGTTGAATTGATCCTCGTTTGTGAAGCAGTCCGGCGTAAAATGACGGCATGACAACAACACTCTACTACAACAACTCTTCCTCTTCTCTAAAGCAGCCCAACGTGGCCCCGCCCCCTTTGTTGTGTGTTCTCGGGGGCGGGGTTTATGTAAATTTTGGGGTTTGTGATTAATAATAATAATAATAACAACAACAATAAGAAAATAAGAAAAAAAAATTAAAATAATAAAGTCTCAATTTAAAATGCAATCTGAATTTTTTACTTTTAACTAAGCATCTTTTAAACCTTGTTACTAATTAAAGCACCAGCAGATGAAAAAGCTACTTCTTGTGTGTGATTTATTTTTAGCATTGAACAGTTAGTTCAGTAAACACTCTGGCCTACTTAAACATGCACGAGGCCAAAAGAAACCATAACTCTTTGGAAACAAGGTCAGTAATAAAAAAAAAAAATTAGGTAATCATCTTGAGTAATCCCACATTAAAGGATTAGTTCACTTTCAAATAAATGTTTCCTGATCATTTTCTCACCCCCATGTCATCCAAGATGTTTGTGTCTTTCTTTCTTCAGTCGAAAAGAAATGAAGGTTTTTGAGGAAAATATTCCAGGATTATTCTCCATATAGTGGACTTCAATGGACTCCAACAGGTTGAAGGTCAAAATGAGTTTCAGTGCAGCTTCAAAGAGCTTTAAACGATACCAGACAAGGAATAAGGGTCTTATCTAGCGAAACGATACAACTGTATATGCTTTATAAACACAAATGATCGCCTTGCACGTGCTTCCGCTTTCCGTATTCTTCAAAAAGTAAAAAAAAAAAAAAGAAACTGGCGCCACGTTCTTTCTGTAAGTAGAATAGGGAAGGCGTAGGACATACAGTGTAAACATTTTGAAGAATACGGAAAGCGGAAGCACGTGCAAGGCGATCATTTGTGTTTATAAAGCATATACAGTTGTATTTTTTTTGAAAAATGACCATCGTTTCACTAGATAAGACCCTTATTCCTTGTCTGGTATCGTTTAAAGCTCTTTGAAGCTGCACTGAAACTGTGATTTTGACCTTCAACCGTCTGGAGGCCATTGAAGTCCACTATAAGGAGAATAATCCTGGAATGTTTTCATCAAAAACCTTCATTTCTTTTCGACTGAAGAAAGAAAGACATGAACATCTTGGATGATATGGGGGTGAGTAAATTTTCAGGAAATTTTATTTGAAAGTGAACTAATCCTTTAAACAAAACAGGCAAACAATTTATATATATATATATATATATATATATATATATATATATATATATATATATATATATATAAAAAAAAAGAACAAAATCAAATACAAATAAAACAATAAGAAAAAAATAAATCAAGTACTCACAAACAAATGTTTCTACATGTGTGCAAGGATCTCCACATTTAGGGCACCTCAGCTGACTTCCTCCTTTGCCAGAATTATTAGAGCTGGTTCTCTTTCCACTTCCTTCACCAACAGATTTCTTAAAAGGAAGACAAAGATTAAAACAATATAATTTCCAGGAAGAGGATGAATATAATTACATTGATACGTTGTCATTTCCTTCTCAAACCCTTATCAGAGAACAGGGAGTGTATGATAAGTAACACTATCATATTACCTTTCCACCATCTCCATCTTTCATCCCATCTTTTGAAGCAAAATACACAGCCGACTCTGAGAAGGACCTCACGGGGATGCGGCGTGCCAGACGAACCTCACGAGCTCCCGGACGGCTCAGTGACAGTATCTGGACTCTGGAGCCTGATATTCCTGTGTCACATACACAAACACGAGACCTTCAGACACTCAAAAGAACAATAACATGATGCCAGTTATGAAATCATATTGTTTAGAGTGCCTCTAGGGGACATAAAGTTAAATTTTACTGGAACAGAAATCAAATATCCAACCAATAAAACAATGTTTATCAGACTGCAGAAGTCTTGACAAATAAAAGCTATTAATTTTTAATATTATGAATCTTGAAATAACAACCAGGCCAAACTAACAGCCAAATAAATGATGACACCTTAAACAACATAACAATCCCTAAATGAAATCATTAATGGCTCGTAGTTGAACATTTAAATAAACAACATGGTTATATAGATCATGTTGCTTATGTACAGCAATAATAGTCAACAACTGTCCAATTGTTTTTTAACTTTCCAAAGCACTTGAATCTATGTTTCTGCATGAATGTTCATGTAAATGTTTTTGTATCTTTATGGTTTGTTTATATATTGTTAGCGCACATGCAGCAGCGCTAGCAAACTAACTAGGCTAAGAAACAAACAAACATCAATATTTCTTAAAATATGACTTTCTTCTTACCTTTATGAGCAGAATTTATGAGTTTTCTCGCTGCTGAAGCACACGTACACGACATGTTTCAGGGTTGTTTTGTTTTTTAACGAACTGAAGCGGTTGATTTTGAGAAGCGCTGGGAGGTTAGCGCTAGCTGAGAGCTAACCCACTGAAAGCCATTCAGTACAGGCCCAACAATAATAAATGACTTAAACCGAATCTGTGAATTACATAAAAATCAATCAAACATATTAATATACGAAATGCGTTATTTTGGGAGCTGCTGTATGCAGCTGAGCTAAACACACACTGCTGTCTGAACTAGACACTGTGATACAAGTAAACAACTGATGACACTCTTGTCTTGAGTCACTAACTGAATCATTCTGACAGAGAATCATTTGAGTCAGTGAATCAATCTACGGAGATTCAAAGAATTGTTAGGGTCAGTGAATCGCGAGTTCATTTAAAGGGTTAGTTCAGCCAAAAATGTAAATTCTGTCATTTATTACTCACCCTAATGTCGTTCCACACCCGTAAGACCTTCGTTAATCTTCAGAACACAAATTAAGATATTTTAGTTGAAATCCAAGTGAGGCCTGCATACATTAATGTACTAAAAACATATTTAAATCAGTTAACAGTGGTTCAATATTAATATTACAAAGCCACGAGAATATTTTTTATAAAAAAAAATAAATAAATAAAAAATAACGACTTATATAGTGATGACCGATTTCAAAACATTGCTTAATGAAGCTTCGGAGCGTTATGAATCTTTTGTATCGAATCATCAGTTCGGAGCGCCAAAGTCGCGATCCGAATCATGATTCGACACAAAAGATTCATAACGCTCCGAATCTTCCTGAAGCAGTGTTTTGAAATCGGCCATCACTAAATAAGTCGTTATTTAATATTATTAAATATTCTTGTTGCTTTATAATATTAATATTGAACCACTGTACTCACATGAACTGATTTAAATATGTTTTTAGTACATTAATGGATCTTGAGAGAGGAAATGTCATTGCTGGCTATGCAGGCCTCACTTGGATTTCATAAAAAATATCTTAATTTGTGTTTCGAAGATGAACGAAGGTCTTACAGGTGTGGAACGGCATGAGGGTTAGTAATAAATGACATTATTTTCATTTTGGGGTGAACTAACCCTTTATAAATGAATCAAATGAATCGATAAATCACTAAAGCCAGTGAATCAATCTGTAACATATTGTTACAGCAAGTCTAGCACTACACCAGTTCAATACACACTCCCCACCACAGAAATAAATAACTGTAACAGAGGAAAGTACAAGGTGTATTGTATTGTTTATTCAAGATGAACACGATTACTAATTAAACAACCTAAAAAAATAAACTTTGCAATCTACATGCTGATTTTTATTAAAGTGTGAAAAAATAATTTGTTTTTGGGTGAACTGTCCCTTTAATAGCGCTCTCTAACGCGCATGCGCGCAGCGAGCAGTCGCTGATAGGCTGGTGTGATCGTGTGCAGTCAATCGTTTGCTGGCTGCGGAAGCTGCTGTCATGTGATTTAGCGAAAGGATACAATGTTTTTCAAATCCGTGGATGAAAGGCATTAAAAGGTGATTTATTTCAAGAATCAACACGGTAACATTCTCTCATCTATCGCTCGAAATGATCTCCTGATTTACATCGCCGTGAAATGTATACAAACAATGGTTTTGTAGGGGCAGATGTTGTATTTTTGAGCATCTTAAACACTCTCATGAAGGTTTTAATGATAATTTTAGAGACAACATCACTTTATATAGTGTTATAATTGCGGGAAGTGTATATGTGCGTTCATGAACTCACTAGACTAGACCATTTTGTAATCTAGTCACATGTTTTCTATGGTGAAATACATGAAAGGGGTGTAAAGATTTACAATTAATCTTTTACATGAAATGAAATTTCACAGAATACCTCTTATTTTTGTCTATATTTCAAGTATTGAGTTGGTCATGTCAGTTATTATGTGAAACTTGCACTTATTTAATCAGACATTTCATTTGCATTTCAGCAATGGAGGAGATAAGAGTATCTCCTGATTATAACTGGTTCAGAAGCACTGTACCTCTGAAAAGAGTAAGTCTATCTATCTATCTATCTATCTATCTATCTATCTATCTATCTATCTATCTATCTATCTATCTATCTATCTATCTATCTATCTATCTATCTATCTATCTAAGCAACCTTTTTTTCATTTGAATTAAGGTAGAAAACAGGATGCTAATTGTCATTTGTCATTGTTCATTGTCATGTAAGAAAGTAGAATTAAAATGAAAGAAAAAAAATCATAGAACTGCTGTAGATGTAAATAATAAAAATATGTATTTTTTCAGTGTCATGTGATACTGATGTTGCAAATTTGTGAGAGTTCCTGCCTGTGTGTCTTCTTCAGATAATTGTGGATGACGATGACAGTAAAGTCTGGTCGTTGTATGATGCTGGGCCGAAAAATATCAGATGTCCCATCATCTTCCTCCCACCCGTGAGCGGCACCGCAGAGGTTTTCTTCCAGCAGGTGCTGGCTCTCTCCGGATGGGGCTACCGCGTCATCTCGGTATGTCTCTCACACATCTATCTATAGACCTGCTGGAAGACAACAATTGATTTGTTTGGTTGCTTCAGACATGGCAATTTATGTAACTAACATGCCCTTGTGCTGATCTTCTGACATTTAATGCTTGCTTTCCGGTTTCTTCCATGATATGCAACTTGATATTGCTGTATCCAGCTCCAGTATCCTGTCTATTGGGATCTGCTGGAATTTTGTGATGGATTTAGGAAGCTTCTAGACCATTTACAACTAGACAAGGTATGGGAAATTGATAATTTTATGCATGCAAATGGGAAATCACAAGTCTCTTTCACAACCTGTTTTTCGTTCTCCATCGTTCCGTTTGTCTCTGTGCAGGTGCACTTGTTTGGCGCTTCTCTGGGTGGATTCCTGGCTCAGAAATTTGCTGAAGTCACGCATAAATCTCCCAGAGTTCACTCTCTGATCCTGTGCAACTCCTTTAGTGACACATCGATCTTCAACCAGACATGGACGGCAAACAGGTAGACTTGTACTGATAACATAATCCGGTGGTAATGTCTCTGTTCTTGTGGACTTTTTCTCATGAACACTGTTGCTTTTCTAGTTTCTGGTTGATGCCTGCGTTCATGCTTAAAAAGATTGTGCTTGGTAACTTTGCCAAAGGACCTGTGGACCCAAAAATGGCAGATGCAATTGACTTCATGGTTGACAGAGTGAGTACTTCTACTATACTGATTGTTTTTAAAGCGTTGATGTTATAATTAGTGTAACTAAGTATAATTCTACAACTTAAAATTAATTATGCACAGAAAAATTCTTAAGAATATAAAAATAAAAGCTCAGAGCGTTTATCCATGTTGATTTGTTGCCCTACGGACATCAATATGATCATGAAGATTTTGTTAAACGTGTATCTATGCTAACATTCAGTGTGCTGAAATAGTATGTGGTAGTAAAAAGGGCACTTAAAGGGATAGTTCACCTATAAAAGAAAATGATCCCATGATTTACTCACCCTCAAGCCATCCTAGGTGTATCTTTCTTCTTTCAGACAAACATAATCAGAGATATATTCAAAAATATCCTGGCTCTTCCAAGCTTTATAATGGGAGTGAACAAGGGGTCTGTTTTTACGACACCAGGGGGTTAATAAAGGCCTTCTGAAGCGAAGCGATGGGTTTTTGTAAGAAAAAAATCCATATTTAAAATGTTATAAAGTAAAATAACTAGCTTCCAGCATATGGCTGTACACATCGGTTTGCGGCAGAAGAGCATGGATTATTTTTATGATGGATAAATGCATTTATTTTTGGCTTCAAAACAAGCCCTCCATTCACTCCCATTATAAAGCTTGGAAAAGCCAGGATATTTTTGAATATATCTCTGATTGTGTTTGTCTGAAAGAAGAAAGTCATATACACCTAGGACAGCTTGAGGGTGAGTAAATCATGGGATCATTTTCATTTTTGGGTGAACTATCCCTTTTAAATAAAGTCAAATTTAGTGCTTGCGCTGGATTGATGTAGTTGGTAATAGAACTTATACTGATGTGTGAAAGTAAATTTGTCTCACTCTTTGCTCATTTATTAACAAAGCAGGCTCTGTTTATTTGTGCTTTAGCTGGAAAGCCTGAACCAGAGTGAACTGGCCTCTCGACTCACACTGAACTGCCAAAACTCCTATGTGGAACCTCACAAGATAAAGGATGTTGCCGTCACCATAATGGATGTAGGTCTTATATATATATATAAACTGTGCATAAGTATGGAACTGTAACATTGACATAATTTTGCAGTAGGCAAGAAAATAAATAGAAGTGAACTATTAAAAACAGTTTAAATGATTTTGACCTTCTTTTCTCTCAGGTTTTCGATCAGAGTGCCCTGTCACATGAGGCAAAGGAAGAGATGTATAAGCTTTACCCTAATGCTAGAAGAGCTCATCTCAAAACTGGTGGAAACTTCCCCTATCTGTGCAGAAGTGCAGAAGTTAACCTGTACATACAAGTGAGTACACCGTTTCAAGTTATTAAAAGCCAAAATGTAAAATTCTGTCATTATTTACTCACCCTTGCTTTGTTCCAAACCCCAACGATTTTCTTTCTTCTGTGGATCGTGTTTAAAGAAAATGTGAAGCTTCAAAAAAGCCATATGATAGCTTTGTGTGAGAAACACAGTTATTTAAAGGGGACCTATAATGCCCCTTTTTACAAGATGTAATCTCAGGTGTGCCCAGAATGTGTCTGTGAAGTTTCAGCTCAAAATACTCCATAGATCATTTATTATATCATGTTGTAAATGCCCATTTTTGAGTGGAAGGAAAAACATGCTGTTTTTGTGCATGTGTCTTTAAATGCAAATGAGCTGCTGCTCCCCGCCCCATATCCAGAAGAGGGTGGAGCCTACAGCTTGAACCTTGAATCCTCTGCCAAAAACTAACAAAACATTTAATGTTGATTATCATCTCTATCGCGGTCAAGCTCACATGACATTGCAGTTCATAATCATGAAAGTTTATTATCTGCATGTGTTTTAAAGCCATATCAGTGTAAACTTCTGATATATGGTTTTCTGAGCGCACACAGACAAAGCATTCGCACAGAAAGCGAGTGCGACAAACATGTTGTAATATTGCGCTAAAACTGTCAAATACTCACAAAGTTCACATAAACACAATCAGTTATGTCTCTGTATGTAAATCACAGGGAAAGAAATCACATGTGTATATTAGATCTGTGTATTAAAGTGACAGCAGCATAATATACAGTACCTACTGCTGTATGTGCTGTTAATATGAACCAAACATACCGCTCATGATTAAATTTTGGGTCATCGCATAAACCGCTGGATACGATAAGACACATTTACTGAATAAATCCCTCAATGCATAACAAAAAACTGAATTTGCCTCAACAGAGGATGTGATTGGACTGGATAAGTGGACTAATCACATCATACAGCATCTTAAATGTTGGTTTTATCATTCTGAAATGCCGGAGCCAAAGTCTGTCATCAGAATGATTTGGTATAATGACCTTTGAGAACTCCCACACAATTGCATTCCCAAAAACCAGGCATTGTGTTTCGCCTGTGCGCTTTGAGGCAAAAGTCATTTATGATGGAGAAAAAAGAGCCACAGTACAGATATTTTGTTAATTTGCCAGGAAGTGATGATTTTGTTCTCTTGAACACATGGGATGGATTCGCAGATGTTTAATGTGATATTCCAGTTTTGCACTTAAGTTAAATTTGCAAACATAGCTAGTGAACAACAACATAAATCTCAGTCTGTTTTAAAGACATATAGAACACTTGTATGATACTTAAAAGGGTCCTTGATTATAATTTCACTTTTTTAACTTTAGTTAGTGTGTAATGTTGCTGTTTGAGCATAAACAACATCTGCAAAGTTACGACACTCAAAGTTCAATGCAAAGGGAGACTACAACAAACGGCTGGTAGGGACTACAACAAGCTTCTTCCTGGGTTATGACATCACAAACCCTAAAATTTACATAAACCACGCCCCTGAGAACACACAACAAAGGGGACAGGGCCATGTTGGGTTGCTTTAGAGAAGAGGAAGAGTTGTTGTAGTAGAGTGTTGTTATCATGCCGTCATTTTACGCCGGACTGCTTCACAAACGAGGGCCAATTCAACACAAAACATGACGGCACATGCTAGTGGATGAGTTGAATCAACTCCACAGCAACTACATAAATTTATCCACTAACCGTTCAGAAACGTCCTAAAAGTTGTAACTTCTTCCTGAGTCTCTCCATCAGTGTCGACTCCGGTTTGAACAATGTAAGGCTGAACACCGTTACTGACAATCCTCATTTTGGCTGCGTGAGATTCTCCAGCTTTGTTGTTGTTGAGCTGTTAAAGCTCCGCCCTCTTCTGGAAAGGGGGCGGGAGCAGCAGCTCATTTGCATTTAAAGGGACACACACAAAAACGGTGTGTTTTTGCTCACACCCAAATAGGGGCAAATTTGACAAGCTATAATAAATGATCTGTGGGGGATTTTGAGCTCAAACTTCACAGACACATTCTGGAGACACCAGAGAGTGACAATCAGTGAGTGATATCTAGTGTTGTGATTTCAGGTGCTTAATTTGTACTTTTTTAACTCTGTAGATACACCTGCGTCAGTTTCATGGGACACGGTATGCCGCCATCAGTCCAGAGATGGTCAGCGCAGAAGAGCTGGAGGTGCAAAAGACAAATCTGAGCAACAACAGTGAGAGTGATGATGAATCGTAGAGAGCCCTACTGGCTTCATACACACAATCTCTGAATGATGGAGAGATGAATCAGGACCTGAATTTGGCCTGGTTTAGCTACACAACATTCAGAGATCACGTTTCGGTATTCTGTTTTTCTATTACCTTAAAGTCAATTAAATGTGAATGGACTTTAAAGAGCCTATTTTTACTTTATGGAAGATAAACAATATTTTGATATGATATATTATGCCTGTAAATAAGTGAAATTGATTACATAGAGTTTTCATAGAATGCCATATTTTGACCCGGTTGCCTTACACAATATACATAAAAAGCACGTCTTTGTTGAAATCAGCACTTTTTACTCCTTGATGTTAATTTTCTGCCTTTTGTGTGTTGGTGTTGTTTTCTGTTTTGTATTTGTTTCTGGTTTTTTTATGTATGAATGTTGTCAGCATCATTTTCTCTGTTGTTTATTGGAGTCATGCACTGATATAAAATGAAACTCGTTTCAACACCAAATTGTATAAATCTTTTACTTTTTCCAAATGACCTGTCAGGAGTCCTTGATTTGGAAAAAAGTCAAAATGTGTCATTATTAACTTAAATAAAGCTGTTTAACCACAAAAGCCAGATATTGATAATTGTTATAGATTTGCAATTAATTTAAATTGCATTAATTCAATTAAAAGTTTTGCATTTGCTAAACTGATTTGCCATTTACATTTTTTTTATATATATATTCTAATAATAATTCTGCATTGGGTACAAATCTGCCTTTCAGTGTTTGTAATGTAATAATTTGACCTAATGTTTATTGGTATTATCTTTCCCTGTTGAGAAAAGACCATTTGTAAATACAAGTATACAGTTATAAATCACAAATGAACCACTAAAGCATTTCCGTACAATACAAACACTGTTATGGCAGTATTATTCAAGTCTTATCAGAGTGTTTACATAAGAATCAGATCAATGAATTGGGATTTTATGACATGCAAATATATTCAAGTCAATTCTTGACCCTATTTAAAGTACAAGCATGTTTTTTGGACCAGCATCATCTAAATACTCTGGTATATGAATATAGTATTCATTGAGTACCATGATATTATGATCTGATGCCATTACTATACCATGATACCATCACAATATTTTTTTGAAGGAGCCAGCACATTAAAATCAGCATGAAATTAAAGTGAACCATTATTTATCTGTGCACATTATTATTATTATTATTTTTTAAATTCATGTGCCCTCATAATATTTAATCAAAATAACTTTTCCCTCTTTCAGCGACATCTCTTCTCTTCTCTGATGATGTGTTTACTGGCGTGAGGGCGGGGCAACCTGTCACTCATATGAGATCCACCAATAGCAAACTACAACCATCAAATGATCCAATCAACTCCTCATGGACAAAATCAAGTCCCGCCCTACATTTGTTCTTGTCCAGGAATTATCACAATGGGGGTTAAAATACTATTGCAACTTCTGTTTCATGCCGACTTTAACTGCAGCATGTCATAGACGCTCAGAGTACCTTAGCAAGTTTATTACTCATGATTAGGGGTTTGTTCAAAACCCTATTAATGAGCAATGCCTTAGCAAACACCACAAACACTTCTTGGGAGGAAACAAAAATAAAGGAACACAGATTTTTGTTTATTGAGAGAGTTTGTTTTGCTTGGACAGTTTGCAACATCATTCCAAAGCTGCCTGTTCCTCAAAGAAGGTTGATATTGATATAGACTGAACAAGAACAGCACAGCTTCTGTTAAAACTAATTTGGTGTGTTCAAGTTCTCCTGGAAAGTTTGTATTTACCAGATGGGAAGCAGTGTTGCCAATTTAGTGATTTTGTCAGTAGACGAGTCATTCCACGAAACCGGTACGATTTGAGTCCCTCTGACCTTTTTCAGTGTAATTTATCTATTGGGTCACCAAAATATATATTTTAAAAGCTTTCTGTATGAATTGAAATGCCTCCTTTAATAATGTTTAAAAACATGACATACATTTTATCTTCATATTAGAAATTATTTTGTTTTTTTTTAGTTGACACCACCTATTTTGTCATGTCCCTCAAGGCCTTCTATGAAAGTGTACTTGAGATATGAATAATAAAATGAGAAAAAAGTCCATTTATTCTGGCATTCCCATAAATATCCATCTGTGCTTTTTTAATGGGAATGTTTTTTTTCTAAGTAAATTCACGATTATTCATTAAAATCACATTATTTAGTAAACCCTCAACCCCGTTACACAAACCATTCTCCCCTATAAAAATAATGAACTGATACTTATGTGACATCATTAATAGGAAGTGACATCATAGAAGTCTTCTGAACAACATTGTGAGCAGACACAGGCGAGTGACCACCTTCTTTAATAATTATGACTAAATTATGTTGAAAATGAAATTGTGTTTGTCAAGCTTAACGACTCAACCCCGTTACATCAATTAAAGATAGAAAACTATTATTTGTGAAAATGATCTTTGTTATTTCAACATTATTCATGATTTCTTAATATCATGCATGTCATGCGCTCTCCATTTATTCACTAGATTTAGAGCAGTGGCCAATTTGGGCAAAAAATCACAACCCCGTCACACCTACATTTTTATTATTATTTTTTTTAAGTTTATGAAAAAGTAATTTAAAGTTAGTTGAATTCTGTCTGAAATATTCAGAGCAATCATAAGAATTTAGTTCAAATTCTGAAGTTAAGCCTTTGATGAAAAAAATGATGAGGTTTCTGTCACAAAAAGTGCCCATTTCAGGCTTTAGTACAGCAAAAGTGTGAGATTTTATGTAACTTTTATATTTGCAATTACTGAATTAGTGTGAGGGACATCTGATTAATAGGAAAATGTTGATTTTATCACAAATACATTTTATAATAATATTCAGAGAGCTCCCATAGTGTCCATAACTTAAAATTAGGGCTGTCAAACGATTAATCACGATTAATCGCATACAAAATAAAAGTTTGAGTTTGCCTAATATATGTGTGAGTACTGTGAGTAATTATTATGTATATATAAATACAAACAGATCCATGTATATATTTGAGAAATATTTACAAGTATATGTATTATTTATATTTTTATATAATTTATATTATATATATATAAATACATTTTTTGTACATAACATATTTCTCTTAAATATATACATTAATTTGTGTGTATTTATATATACATATTAATTACACACATTACTCACACATATATTATAAAAACTCAAACTTTTATTTTGTATGCGATTAATCGCGATTAATCATTTGACAGCCCTACTTAAAATAATAGGGATTTGATGTCTGAGATGGGAAAATATGTTTTTTCTGCAAGTTAAATATGTCATTAATGTTGTGGGGTGTTCAGAAAAGTAAAACATTTTGGTAAAAAAATCTAAAAATGTGTAAGTCCAAATCGTACCGGTTTTGTGGAATGACTCAGATTTAGCCACTTCCTTGCCCCTTTTGAGACTTTTTTTTTCTTCAAAAGTCTAGCGACAAATCTAGCAACTTCTTGGACAAAACTTATCTAGATTCTTATCTCACTCACTGATCTATATTTATATTAATATAAATGAGTGAAATCACCATTATGAGGTCATCTAGTGACATTTAGCGATGGGATTTAGCTACTTTCAATTAAAAGCAGATGGCAACATGGTGGGAAGTTGTGTTTTCGACGTCAGGTGCGTTTTTAGTCGGAAACTAGAGTCACTTCGGAACAAGATGGCGGTGTACCTTCTCTTCATTTACTACACAAAAATACAGCAAGGGTTTTGAAAATGAAGAACAAAGAATGTACATCTATTTAACTTTTTGAAATTTTTAATTTATGAAGGCACTGTAAACTTTATCGCTACATATATTGTTATATTACAATGCTATTATATTTTGTGCAGGGGATTAGCTTATTTTGTTGTAAAATAAAATCCTGACAATGTAAATATTGTGGTATTCCGCCTTTCCTCACTAACACGCCCCCAGCTCATAAAAATCGTGCTTCCTTCACGTGCTATCGGAAATTTCCTAATTCCCACTTCAGAAGTCGTGATTACGAGCTTGTTATATTCAAGTGCTTTGTTGTCGGAATGAACAGGAATCATGGAGGACACAACGTTTATTCTTGCCTATTTATTGGGAAAAAGTCTTATTAAAACCAAAATTATATGTGCCCCATGCAACCATAAAACATTCACAGTGCTATCTAGATAGTCCGCTTGCTGACAATTCTGTAATTTCAGTCAAATGCAGGCAATTTTTCACTGTGTATGAAACATACAATACGCTTCAAATGATTACTCATACCTGTGTAAATATGCACTACATTAATGACAAGACTAGAGGATCTAGCTGTTGTGGGGGGAAAAACTAATAAATCATAGCCTACCTGTCACAGCAGTATCTCCCCTCCACCATATTTAATGTTTCTGGTATGCCCATCTCGTATCAAAATTATTTCTGAACTTCCCAGTGGTAAACACAACATCAGAGGGCATTCATGTGCAATTTTTATCTAGGAAACTCATAGCACATGAAGGCAGAATTAAAGAAAATCCCGAGCTTCCCACTGGTATTTACGACTTGGTGGCGTTCATGTGCGTTCAACTCCTAAATACGATCTTTTCGACCTCCAACACCTGTAATTTGGGTTTGTGTACATAATGGCATTCGTACTACCCAAAGGTGTCTGCAAATTTGCATCTTCCCTCAAAAACATTTTCATATGTCAATATTAACTTTTAACAAGACCTGCTTCAGTTCAGTACTGAATTTCCTGTTCACAATCCACTTACAAAAGCCAGTAGCCACAACAAAGATATCTGCAATTAAAATTTATTAAACAACAACGCTAGTTATGCTGCATATTGTGACTCAGTACTTTAAAACAAGTACACTTACAAACTGAAATCAGTTTCAGTGAGATTATGTCTTGCACTTTTGCAAGCTGATTAAACATCACAACCAACATTTACATATGTTACTTAGGCAGGCTGAACATATCCAGAATGTTTGAATAATTAAATACATTTGCATTAGGGCTGGGTATTGAATCAAATTTCATGATTTGATTCTATTTTAATTCCAATCCGCATGCTTGAAATTCTATTCAATACAATTTGATATCACTTTGGATATATATATATATATATATATATATATATATATAGAGAGAGAGAGAGAGAGAGAGAGAGAAAAGAATAAAATCTCTCACAATGTAACCCCTCCTGTTCGAACCGCCTGCTCTAAGTGGGACTCGAACCCGGGTCCGCTGGCATGGGAGTCGGGCACTCTACCAAGAAGGTTAAAGACCGCAGTCTCTAGCCGCTCTTGAGATCAGGGGAGTGAGGTGGCATGGGACACAGCTCTTACCGGCCTAGGTCTGTTACACTCACCCCCCTAAAACATCACTCCCATCCGGGTCACGGCACCAATGTATCCCCTCCTGTTCGAACCGCCTGCTCTAAGCGGGACTCGAACCCGGGTCCGCTGGCATGGGAGTCGGGCACTCTACCAAGAAGGTTAAAGATCGCAGTCTCTAGCGGCTCTTGAGATCAGGGGAGTGAGGTGGCATGGGACACAGCTCTTACCAGCCTACGTCTGTTACACTCACCTCCCTAAACTTCACTCCCATCCGGGTCACGGCACCAATGTAACCCCTCCTGTTCGAACCGCCTGCTCTATGCGGGACTCAAACCCGGGTCCACTGGCATGTGAGTCGGGCACTCTACCAAGAAGGTTAAAGACCGCAGTCTCTAGCAGCTCTTGAGATCAGGGGAGTGAGGTGGCATGGGACACAGCTCTTACCAGCCTACGTCTGTTACACTCACCCCCCTAAAACATCACTCCCATTCGGGTCACGGCACCAATGTATCCCCTCCTGTTTGAACCGCCTGCTCTAAGCGGGACTCAAACCCGGGTCCACTGGCATGTGAGTCGGGCACTCTACCAAGAAGGTTAAAGACCGCAGTCTCTAGCGGCTCTTGAGATCAGGGGAGAGAGGTGGCATGGGACACAGCTCTTACCAGCCTACGTCTGTTACACTCACCCCCCTAAAACATCACTCCCATCCAGGTCACGGCACCAATGTATCCCCTCCTGTTTGAACCGCCTGCTCTAAGTGGGACTCGAACCCGGGTCTGCTGGCATGGGAGTCGGGCACTTTACCAAGAAGGTTAAAGACCGCAGTCTCTAGCGGCTCTTGAGATCAGGGGAGTGAGGTGGCATGGGACACAGCTCTTACCAGCCTACGTCTGTTACACTTACCCCCCTAAAATATCACTCCCATCCGGGTCACGGCACCAATGAATCCCCTCCTGTTCGAACCGCCTGCTCTAAGCGGGACTCGAACCTGGGTCCGCTGGCATGGGAGTCGGGCACTCTACCAAGAAGGTTAAAGACCACAGTCTCTAGTGGCTCTTGAGATCAGGGGAGTGAGGTGGCATGGGACACAGCTCTTACTAGCCTACGTCTGTTACACTCACCCCCTAAAACATCACTCCCATCCGGGTCACGGCACCAATGTATCCCCTCCTGTTCGAACCGCCTGCTCTAAGCGGGACTCGAACCCGGGTCCGCTGGCATGGGAGTCGGGCACTCTACCAAGAAGGTTAAAGACCGCAGTCTCTAGCAGCTCTTGAGATCAGGGGAGTGAGGTGGCATGGGACACAGCTCTTACTAGCCTACGTCTGTTACACTCACCTCCCTAAACTTCACTCCCATCCAGGTCACGGGACCAATGTATCCCCTCCTGTTCGAACCGCCTGCTCTAAGCGGGACTCGAACTCGGGTCCGCTGGCATGGGAGTCGGGCACTCTACCAAGAAGGTTAAAGACCGCAGTCTCTAGCAGCTCTTGAGATCAGGGGAGTGAGGTGGCATGGGACACAGCTCTTACCAGCCTACGTCTGTTACACTCACCCCCCTAAAATATCACTCCCGTCCGGGTCACGGCACCAATGTATCCCCTCCTGTTTGAACCGCCTGCTCTAAGCGGGACTCGAACCCGGGTCCGCTGGCATGGGAGTCGGGCACTCTACCAAGAAGGTTAAAGACCGCAGTCTCTAGTAGCTCTTGAGATCAGGGGAGTGAGGTGGCATGGGACACAGCTCTTACCAGCCTACGTCTGTTACACTCACCCCCCTAAAACATCACTCCCATCCGGGTCACGGCACCAATGTATCCCCTCCTGTTCGAACCGCCTGCTCTAAGTGGGACTCGAACCCGGGTCCGCTGGCATGGGAGTCAGGCACTCTACCAAGAAGGTTAAAGACCGCAGTCTCTAGCGGCTCTTGAGATCAGGGGAGTGAGGTGGCATGGGACACAGCTCTTACCAGCCTACGTCTGTTACACTCACCCCCCTAAAATATCACTCCCATCCGGGTCACGGCACCAATGTATCCCCTCCTGTTCGAACCGCCTGCTCTAAGCGGGACTCGAACCCGGGTCCGCTGGCATGGGAGTCGGGCACTCTACCAAGAAGGTTAAAGACCGCAGTCTCTAGCAGCTCTTGAGATCAGGGGAGTGAGGTGGCATGGGACACAGCTCTTACCAGCCTACGTCTGTTACACTCACCCCCCTAAAATATCACTCCCATCCGGGTCACGGCACCAATGTATCCCCTCCTGTTCGAACCGCCTGCTCTAAGCGGGACTCGAACCCGGGTCCGCTGGCATGGGAGTCGGGCACTTTACCAAGAAGGTTAAAGACCGCAGTCTCTAGCAGCTCTTGAGATCAGGGGAGTGAGGTGGCATGGGACACAGCTCTTACCAGCCTACGTCTGTTACACTCACCCCCCTAAAATATCACTCCCATCCGGGTCACGGCACCAATGTATCCCCTCCTGTTCGAACCGCCTGCTCTAAGCGGGACTCGAACCCGGGTCCGCTGGCATGGGAGTCGGGCACTCTACCAAGAAGGTTAAAGACCGCAGTCTCTAGCAGCTCTTGAGATCAGGGGAGTGAGGTGGCATGGGACACAGCTCTTACCAGCCTAGGTCTGTTACACTCACCCCCCTAAAACATCACTCCCATCCGGGTCACGGCACCAATGTATCCCCTCCTGTTCGAACCGCCTGCTTTAAGCGGGACTCGAACCCGGGTCCGCTGGCATAGGAGTCGGACACTCTAACAAGAAGGCTAAAGACCGCAGTCTCTAGTATCTGTCGCTTCTTGAGTTCAGGGGAGTGAAATTTAAGGCAGGAACACACCAAGCCGACGGTCGGCCGTCGGGCAGTTTTTGTTCGTCGACCGACTAAGTTTTCTCACTGTGTTCCTCACAGTCGGCTGAAGTTGGTCCTCGTCGGCTTTTTTTCGGCTGATTTGAAATGTTGAATCGGCGTCGGAGCTCGTCGGTCCATCTGATCATTCAGATTGGCTGTTCAGCTACTGCCACCTACTGGTTCGGAAAGGCATTTCATCTCACGCAGGCGCAGAACTGACATGCTACTTGGCCGTCGGCTGTTTAGCGTCGGTTTGGTGTGGCAGGGCAGCTTTGGACACAGACGCTGCCGACGTGAGCCAACCCCGCAGTCTGCTTTCGTCGCCACTAGTTCGTTGGCGTCGGCTTGGTGTGTTCTGGCCATTACACGTGCATCTCTTACTAGCCAATGTCTGTTACATCAAGTACTGCTGTAAACTATACAGGGAACCCTGTCAGTTGGTATTACTATAATATTAAAAGTTAAAATGAACAACTGATTTATGTAAATGTGACGTTACATGACATATTGTTTACAAGCTGTTTTATTGATGTCTTTCCGCTGTTGAAACACTGAACAATGACATTTCAGTATCTTACCTTCTGATGATCGGTTCATCGCTTGAACTACAGCAATCTGTCACGCCACATTTCATAATAAAATAGACATAATTTGAAATCTGAGACTTTGTTTTATATGTAAGTAACAAAACACAAAGCTTTTTGCAAGTTATTGGATGAGAGGCGCGCAACAAATACGGCTTAGTGAATGGATATCAAAAGGAGAATGATTAAAATTGAGAAATCAGTATTGTTAATCAAGCCATAATTTGCATAAAATACTGCAGTGGTTTATTCTCTTAATTTCATACCACAATCTTCTCTTTTTTGTCCCACAATCATATAACAATGTTTGCACAATAAACAAAAGTTCAGGCATTTCAGTCTGGAGAATCCCATAGTCAACAGAGTGATCAGTCAGGAGGGACTCAAACAGTTCTGCACATTAGACACATTTAAACACATAAAATATGTTTCCCAGTATCCTGGGTATCGCATCTGTGTTAGCATTAGATTTGATTCTATTCTTTAAAATAACTATTATAGCAGAAAAACTGCTTTTACAAATAAATAAAGGACAGAAAGACATGCAGAATGAATCAGAAATTCATAAACAATTCTTCCAGCTTGACCAAAACGTTCACATTTTGTGAGTTTTTCCACAAAGAAAAGGAACAATATCCGGATGCATTTTTCTCAGTGTTAATGGTTCCACAGAAACGTGTTTCAATCCAAAGTCTGGTTTGCTGTGAATAAATGCTCTTGTTGTGAACAGGCAATGTTTTCCTCTCAGTCACGTCACTGAGGTTGTATTTAAGGGAGTATTTGTGCTTCTCAAGTCCTCTGTGCTTCAAAAGCAATCTCCAGCTCAATCCAGGCTTTTCTCAATGACTCTCTCTTCACATTGCAGAGCATGTTTTAACAGAAGACGGATCCGCATTTGCCTGCTGTCGCATGCTTTCTTTTTTGGAAGAAAATTAAGGTATTAAAGAGGGAAGGTGAAAGACAGTGGAACTTTTAAAAATACAGTAACACTTTATTTCACAGTGTCTTTTTTTAGTTACTAAAAAAAGTAATTACTACAAATTGTGCTTAATTACATGCAACTAACTCTAAAACACACCTTAATCCTAACCCTATGGTAAGTACATGTAGTTAATTATTATTACTCAGTACTTAAATGTAGAATTGCACTGTAACACAGACACCTTAAAATCAAAGTATTCAATAGCTGTAAATCCCAGAGAGTTTCCTCGCTGTCTACAATCTTCTAAAGGCATAATCCTAGTCAAAATGCCATGTAAAATGTCCCTACATGTCTATATTTTCCTGTTTAAGTTGTCGATTCTAGGCAAAAATAAGCTACAAGTGGGGCAGATTTAGTTCAAAATCAAAAATCGAACCCAACTGGAAACCTACTGATAAATGTACTGTATTAAAAATCGACTTTGCACAGAAATTCACTACAATGCATTCTGGTATTGCCTTCCAAAAAGACATGCAATTACTCCTAAAAGATCGTCTGACTGAAATGCACATATGATGCATTAAAATTCTGGCTAGATGGCTTTAGGAACAGACCAGATTCACATGAACTGTAATGATGAATTCACCTGCCAGATCGATCCTTGAGATTCCCATCAGACCTTCGTACAAGCCCTTGATGGGGTTTTCTCCAGCGGCGATCACTCCGTGCAGCCAGATGAGCAGCATTCTGTGCCCGTGCTCCTTGTAGCTCTTTGTACCTTTTAAATTTCAGAGCTTGTCATCACTATGGCAGATATCAATCACATCAGACACCTGCCTCTGATCCTACAACAATGCATTACGTCTGGGAAAATGGTGCAAATTAAAGGCTAGTGTAGGCAAGTTTCTGTAATCCATTTAGCCTTAGTAGTAGTGGATGTCTATTTAAGATTCCAGACCTCATATATTTAGAGACATTTTGAATTTTTGTGCATATTTTCAAATTAATTAAATTAAAATGAAATTTTCAGGAAAACCATGTGTATGGTTTGAGAATATGCACAATTTGTCTTTGATTGTCACTTTCTTTTCAATCCCGTTATGCTGCGACATTTCATAATTTCTTAATTTAAATCATATTTTTTGTACTAAAAAAATCAGAGCATTTAAAAGTTTGGGTTTGATCCGATTTTGAAACTGATTGAAACTGAAACGATTTGCTCTGGAACAAGTAATAGGTTTATAAGACCAAGATTTGATATACACCAAATTAATTATACCTCATGTTTAAACACTATCTACATAAGAGCCAGCAGCAAATTCCCGAAGGACTGGCTGAGATGAAGCTGTTCTCTGCGGGTACATGAGCTCTGAACGCTCGCTGACGGCCTGGAGCTCACATCTCCGAAAGCGTTTTAACAAAGTGAAATAGTAAAATAGGTGCTATGTTTACATATGAGTCACATATCTGAGGTCTAAATAACTACATTCATACCTAAAAAACTACATTTCGTGACACAACAACTGTAGTATTTATAAAATTATGGTGTTTGCTTGTCTGCCATGACACTTGCTGTGAGAAAAATGCTGCAAGCGAAGTGAAACAAACAGTGAAACGGTTACTGTGATGATACTGATAGAATATTGCAAGGCTGGAAAGACCTCTCAGCCAATCAGAATCGAGAACCAGAATGAACTGTGGTATAAAATTTTATAATTACTTGTATAATTAAGGAAAGGATTTTTTTCATATGATTTTCATGATTTATTCTTTCTAAGTTTTTAAATCATCAACTGTTATTTAACACAGAATGTTGGCAAGAAGATGTGAATCCATAATAAATGTTCATAATGAAGGCAGCAAGAAATATACATTATGCATCTGCCAGATACTTAATTCAAAGTAACAAACATTCTCTATTGCTCTACAGTAAATGTTATACTTGTTGATAGCTTTTTAAAAAGATTTTGAAACTAGTCTCTTGTGCTCACCAAGGGTGCGTTTATTTGATTTATTATTTACTCCAGTCTTCAGTGTCACATGACATTATAAAAGTCTTTACTGTCACTATTGATGAATTTTATGCTTAAAATGCTGAAAAAAAGCTTTATTTTATATATATATATATATATATATATATATATATATATATATATATATAGAGAGAGAGAGAGAGAGAGAGAGAGATATGCGTCAGATCACAGCATTCAGTGGCATACCTGTCCACTGGTGTTCTATGGATCGAATATGTGCATCGGAGAACTTCCAGTGCCGAGCCAGTGTTTTCCACTCGCCTGGTTTGAGATACTTGCTGGAAAGTTTCCATAGGACGGATCGGATATGTTGTGTCTCCTGTTGATGGTCCTGCTTAAAGGTAAGACTTGTTCCCACCAGAGAGTCAGAGTCACTCGTCACATTTTCCTGGAGGGCAAATGAAAACATTATGAACAAAAAATAGCACACAATCTTTAATTATGATAGATAACAAATAAGACTCAAATAATTTAAGCCTAACGTACACTGAACATACCTTTTCCCATTTGTAAAATCTGTCAGCTTTGATAATCATGTCAACAACATTCACATGGTTGGCTCGTGCTGCGACATCAAGTGATGTCTTCCCCTGCTGTAACATTAGAAGTAAACATCTTCTGTTTAAGTGTTTGATCAGAATTGTATTAGAATATGAAAATATATCATCCACACCCAAGTGTGATAACAGGAAATTGCACCTTTCATCTTTTGTTTTAATTGTTTGATCAGAATTGAATTTAAATATGATAAATATTGTCCACACCCAAGTGTGATAACAGGAAATTGCACCTTGTCGACTAGATTGAGGTTGACTCCAGAAATCAGGATCATCTCAGCGATGTTCTGCCGACCGTGTTCTGCTGCAATGTGCAAAGCAGTTTGAAGCCGCTGTAAGGAACAATTGTTGATAAATGAATTAAGAAACCGCTTTCTAAATCACTGTTTGCATTTGTAAATGTGAAATGAACCACACTCACATTGTCAAAGATGTCCAGGTCGCATCCCGCATTGATAAGATCCTTCACTATTTCTGTGGAGTTGTTGAGTACTGCCAGGTGGAGAGCTGACATATGTTGCTGGCAAAGAATAACAAAGTACTAAATGGCAGCATAAATGGCACACTTCATGAGGTCAAAAAACTGTAGTCTTGTGATATCTTTTATACTTATTTATTTGAGATGTTTCAGCACCTGATTCACTAATTATGTAAATCAGATGATAAATTCGCAAATACAGACACAAAATTAGTGTTGAGCATAATTTGCACGGCACAATTCCCCATCACATGTTTTCACTAATTAGAATCTCAATCAAATTCTTGCATCTCTGTATTTTTTCACTAAGATGGGAGTGTCTATTGTCTGGATGTGGGCATTGAATGTGCTCTGGGTGAGCAAATAGCACATATATATGCTGTAAATCACATATAAGCAATATCACCATGCGTTATCGCTCTATATCGGCACGGCTGGGATTCGGCCGTAGATACTCACAGCGTGCTGATATACAGCCATATTGCATGGCTACTCGTGTAATATTGTGTTTATACAACAGTTCGATGGCACAAGTGTGTCAATAAATAAGAAACAACAACAGAGTGTCATTAAAACCCTCTTTTGTGAGGAACTACTTCCTTCCGCCACGGATTCAAATCTCAAGTTGACAGTTTAATAATTGAGCCCAAGTTACTAATTCTAAAACATCACTTTAGAACTACGAAGGGATGTTGAGTCGCTTCATTGAAACTCACTGTAATATGTAGAGTATTATGAGAGAGAGATCGACTGAGCGAGTGTATTACCTGCATCTAGCTGATATTCTTCAGGTCACTCTTATATTTATAATCACAAAATCAGTTTGAATGTCCACCGAGAAAGCAATATCTTTGTCCTTTTAACAGTTAAGGGGATTTCCCATGACAGCGCTGGTCAATGCATTTGTCAGTTGCCTCTTATTGTTTACAACCTTGTTTCAGTCCCTTTCAATATAAAAGTCTTTGCTACTGACTCACTCATAAAGACAGTCTTTACCGCCATTTAATGGTGTAATAACGTAACTTTCACCGAAGTCGAAATCACAATCACCAACGGGCCCTTTCTCAATACCAAAGGCATGCTATTTATGTAAAATAATATTTATTGAAAAAATATTTAAATAAACCAATTAGCCATTATAAAAGTGTATGTTTGTACAATAGGAAATAAACAAGCAAACGGTTTAGTCAAAAGTACAAACACAGCACTAGTTATAGTACAGGATTTCAGTCAAATAAACATATAAAGTTATGAAACTTAACTTTGCCTTTAAAGGTCCCGTTCTTCGTGATCCCATGTTTCAGACTTTAGTTAGTGTGTAATGTTGTTGTTAGAGTATAAATAAAATCTGTAAAATTTTAAAGCTCAAAGTTCAATGCCAAGCGAGATATTTTATTTAACAGAAGTCGCCTACATCGAACGGCCAGTTTGGACTACATCCCTCTACTTCCTTCTTTAATGACGTCACTAAAACAGTTTTTTGACTAACCTCCGCCCACAGGAATACACAAGAGTTGCGTTTGTAGAGTGTGTTTGTCGCCATGTCGTCGAAACGCTGTTATTTTCATCCCGCAGTCCAATCACCGGGTCTGATTCCGGCTCAAATTGATAGGGTAAAATTAAAGACATGTTTACAATAACACTGAGCGTGTGCATCTCCACGTTATGGTAAGAGGCGTGACCTTTCCGGGCAAGATGCGCTAAACTGCTGTCGAATCACAACACAGGAACCGCTGGCACAATCAAAACTTGTTACGTATTTCTGAAGGAGGGACTTCATAGAACAAGGAAGTCATCAGCCCGTTTTTATGACAGTGGAAACAGCGGTATACAGATAAGTAAATTATGTGAAAAATACTGTGTTTTTTTACACGCGAAACATGAACACATGTTATATTGCACACTATAAACACAATCAAAGCTTCAAAAAACCACGAAAAACGGGACCTTTAACCCAAATCGATTTGCTCTGGAAAAAGTAATAGGTTTATAAGACCAAGATTTGATATACACCAAATTAATTATACCTCATGTTTAAACACTATCTACATAAGAGCCAGCAGCAAATTCCCGAAGGACTGGCTGAGATGAAGCTGTTCTCTGCGGGTACATGAGCTCTGAACGCTCGCTGACGGCCTGGAGCTCACATCTCCGAAAGCGTTTTAACAAATTGAAATAGTAAAATAGGTGCTATGTTTACATATGAGTCACATATCTGAGGTCTAAATAACTACATTCATACCTAAAAAACTCTTAAAACTACATTCCGTGACACAACAACTGTAGTATTTATAAAATTATGGTGTTTGCTTGTCTGCCATGACACTTGCTGTGAGAAAAATGCTGCAAGCGAAGTGAAACAAACAGTGAAACGGTTACTGTGATGATACTGATAGAATATTGCAAGGCTGGAAAGACCTCTCAGCCAATCAGAATCGAGAACCAGAATGAACTGTTATAATTACTTATATAATTAAGGAAAGGAATTTTTTTCATGATTTTTATGATTTATTCTTTCTAAGTTTTTAAATCATCAACTGTTATTTAACACAGAATGTTGGCAAGAAGATGTGAATCCATAATAAATGTTCATAATGAAGGCGGCATAACAAGAAATATACATTATGCATCTGCCAGATACTTAATTCAAAGTAACAAGCATTCTCTCCTGCTCTACAGTAAATGTTATACTTGTTGATAGCTTTTTAAAAAGCAAGCATGTTGTGATGTTGGACTGTTAACTGATGTTTTTTAGGACTCACTGTGTCTACTGAATCCAGACTGATCCCAGCCTGTATCAGCAGTCTGACCTCTTTGCCCGAGCCGTGCTGGGCCACCAGATGAAGAGCCGTTTTGTTGCTCTATAACAAGAAACACATTACCATGTGCTTTAATTTGCTGTACTGAAAACAAGTTGAAAATCTCATTAGTTATGATGAAGACTGCAGATAAAATAAAACATTGTACTCACATGAGTAAGTTCATTGACATTGCATCCAGCCTCCAGCAATAGTCGGATACACTCATAATGACCCCCTTCAGCTGCCAAATGTAAAGCCGTCATGCCGTCCTGATGAAAGATCACAATGTGAAGCAAATAAATGACTTCAAACCAAAAAACTCTTACAATTGGAGTGAGACTTACAATGTTTCTTTCATCAATGTTCTCCCCGGTCTCCATAATCTTCTGTAGGACGTCGCTGTGGCCTTGCTTAGCTGCCAAATTCAGGGCAGTGTTCTCCTCCTGCAGTTCATGAACATCATATTAACACTGCATCACACATGACACGTCTCTGACCTCATATCATCACCACAGTGTCACACCACTTAAAGGGACAGTTCACCCAAAAATGAAAATTATCCCATAATTTACTCACCCTCAAGCCGTCCTAAGTATATATGACTTTCTTCTTTCAGACGAACAGAGTTATATTAAAAATATTCTGTCTCTTTCAAGCTTTATAATGGTATTGAATGGGGCTCGAGATTTTGAAGCCCAAAAAAGTGCATCCATCCATCTTAAAAGGCCTTCTGAAGTGAAGTAATGGGCTCTTGTAAGAAAAATATCCATATTTATAACTTTATATACTATAATCACTAGCTTTGTGTTTGGCTGAAAGAAGAAAGCCATATATCCACCTATGATGGCTTGAGGGTGAATAAATAAAAGGGTGAGTACAGAATAATTTTCCTTTTTGGGTGAACTATCCCTTTAAGTCTACAGCTTTCATTTGGGTCACATTAGCAAGTTTGGCACACTTTGATCTCTACTTTGGCATTTTGCATATAAACTCAGCAAAGAAAGAAATGTCCTCTCACTTTCAACTGATTTTCCTTCCAGTAAATGTCTTAAAGTGCCCCTATTATGCCTTTTTTAAGGTTCCTTATATTGTTTTGGGAGTCTCCTACAACAGGTTTACATGCATGCAAGGTCAAAAAACACTTTTGTTTTCTTTCGATTAGTTCACTTTCAAATAAATATTTCCTGATAATTTACTCACTCCCATGTCATCCAAGATGTTCATGTCTTTCTTTCTTCAGTCAAAAAGAAATTAAGGTTTTTGATGAAAACATCCCAGGATTATTCTTCATATAGTGGACTTCAATGGCCTCCAAACGGTTGAAGGTCAAAATTACAGTTTCAGTAAAAAAGTTTATGCTGTATGTCCTACGCCTTCCCTGTTCTACTTATGGAAAAAATGGAACTGCCGCTGCGTTCGTTCCGTAAGTAGAATAGGGAAGGCGTAGGACATACGGCGTAAGCTTTTTGAAGAATACGAATGTGCAGTTTTGGCGGAAGCACTTGGAAGGTGGTCATTTGTTTATATAAAGCATATACATTTACATTTTTTTCGAAAATGACCGATGGTTTCTCTAGATAAGACCCTTATTCCTCGTCTGGTATCGTTTAAAGCTCTTTGAAGCTGCACTGAAACTGTCATTTTGACCTTCAACCGTTTGGAGGCCATTGAAGTCCACTATAAGGAGAAAAATCCTGGAATGTTTTCATCAAAAACCTTCATTTCTTTTCGACTGAAGAAAGAAAGACATGAACATCTGGGATGACATGGGGGTGAGTAAATTATCAGGAAAATTTTATTTGAAAGTGAACTAATCCTTTAATTTCACCTCAGTTCACCAAAGATTGTTAAACGATTCGTTTGAAGCAGTTCAATGAATCAGTCTCTCTAAACCCCTCCTTTACGTGAGCTTACACTGCTCCTTTACGTGAGATCACTGACAAGCCAAGCAATATCGCGTTCATATCGCAGATGAATCGCCTTCGATAACTATGGCTCTGTCTATTAAATGCCGCTCCATTTGAAAGCAGGTGATGGCGATTTAGCTGTAATCAGAGAACCGGCTATACTGACGAAATGCACGTGAAAATCACATGCGATATATCGGTCAGCCCTACTGACAAATAAACACCCTGATAACACAGAGAAAGAGTAAACGTTGTTCATTTACATATACTACCAACACTGTATCAATACAAAGAGGGTTAAAAATCGATGAAGTTACACTTTAAGGACTGTTCAACGTGCAATAATTGTTTATGGTGCATTGAACAAGCATGAAAAACATTGTTTAAACCCTTTACAGTAAAGTTCTTTACAAAATTATCTTTAAAATACAGTAACCTGAAAAAGGGGCATTTTTTGCTGAGTTTAGTAGTAGAGAAAATCTAATTAGCACACACTGAGGGGCGTCTGTGACTCACCTTGTCCTTGAGATCATGAGCACAGCCCATACCGATGAGAAACTCCACCACCTCCAGGTGTCCGTGCTCTGCGGCTAAATGAAACGCCGTCTTACCTGACTGACACAACAGATGGAGACACTTTAGAACGGACGTAATGAACTTTCCATAAATGTTTTACAACTGTTAACATTACATTTCAATGGGCAATAAAAAGTTTTGACAGAAAGCACAATGAAACTCCTCCAGAATGTTGATCATTTGATATTAATGATTTAATTTGCATCTAATAGAGCACAAATCTCATCATAAACTTGTGTAGCATAATACATAAAAACTGGAAACACTCAAATCTGTGTTTAAAGACATCACAGATAACCCTGTTTACATTCATAATAAATGTCCCACAATCCATATTGACTTTTATTTTCTTCACCCCTGAAGACAGAAAAATAACATTAGCGAATCAGTCCATAGTACTGATTGATATTAGCAATCAAAACAAACAAACAACACCTAATGGATAAAGTTTTGTCATGTCCATCTACTTCATGAATTACTCTGGACAAGAAAGAAGTCTTTTATGAAGCCATTAGTCTTTTGATGGTTGACAGCTGCTGTTTACTATCTGCTTTTTAAGTCAACAGACCTCTTCCTTGAGTCAATTCCTTCCTCAGAGTCATTTCTTGAAAATGTTTAACTGATATTTGCATGAACACTGTGCAGTCATCACAGTCATTATCACTATCAGATGAAAAACAGCTCTCTTCTACTTTCAGGACTTGAATCAATACAATCAATACATTGGAAAGCAAAACCATAGGTATTGTGTGAGAAAAAAAATGAGATTCTCACCTTGTCAACTTTATTAAGCTGCACGTTTTCCAGATCTTCCATGATGTACTCCAGAATACTGATGTAACCCCTCTGAGCAGCACAGTGCAAAAGATTCAAGCCATTCTGAGGACAAAAGAAATGAGACAGTTCATCACTGAGATGCATTGGAATTAGTGTTGAAGTCTATATCTAGGCCAGTGCACAGTACAATCCCATTTGTATTGGTTAATCTAAAGGCTTTAAATTGCTTTAGAGCGTTCTTTATCAAGAGCACAGCCAACCGTGAGTGAGCAGAGCACATCGAGTGAGATGCTACCACTGTCTTCATATAAGATATATAAGGATATATAGGACTTATAAGGATTTTTACCAAGAGTCTTACTTTGTTTTCAGAGGTGAGCTTCGCCCCGATTGAGACAAGGATCTTTAGGATTGACAGGTGACCAAACCACGCCGCCAAGAGCAGAGCGTTCATACCGAACTGCAAAACAAGAATGTCTATACAGTCACATGACTTTTGAAGATTTAAATTAGCCTAAAGCAGGGTTATTATTATCGTTACTTAAAACTAAAATCATAAAAAAACATTTCCATTACTTGAAATAAAACATTAACTGAAATTAAAAAATATATATATTTTCGTTTAGTTTAAATTGAAATACTAAAATATACTAAAATAAACAGACATCATTTAAAAAACAACAAAAGTAATAAAACTTTCAAATTAAAATGAAAGCAGAAAATATAAAAGTAAAATCTAATTCGAAATATTAACAAAAACTATAAACACGAACAAAAGCTAAAATAACACTAGCTTAAATTGACTTTTCCTTAAAGGAACACTCCACTTTTTTTGAAAATAGGCTCATTTTCCAGCTCCCCTAGAGTTAAGCAGTTGAGTTTTACCATTTTTGAATCCATTAGCCGATCTCCGGGTCTGGTGGTACCACTTTTAGCATAGCTTAGCATAGTTCATTGAATCTGATTAGACCGTTAGCATCTCGCTCAAAAATGACCAAAGAGTTTCAATATTTTTCCTATTTAAAACTTGACTCTTCTGTAGTTACATCGTGTACTAAGACCGACGGACAATGAAATGCTGTGATTTTCTAGGCCGATAATGGCTAGGAACTATACTCTCATTCCGGCGTAATAATCAAGGAACTTTGCAGCCGTACCATGAGTGCAGCAGGCAAGTGATATTACGCAGCGCCACTCACAAATGTCTCCATGGTTACAAGGCACGCTCCATGTGCAAGCAGGGGGTCACAGCCGCTGTGTAATATCATTGCGCCTGCTGCACTCATGGTATGGCAGCGAAGTTCCTTGATTATTACGCCGGAATGAGAGTTTAGCCATATCGGCCTAGAAAATCACAGCTTTTCATTGTCCGTCGGTCTTAGTACACAATGTAACTACAGAAGAGTCAAGTTTTAAATAGGAAACCTATCGAAACTCTTTGGTCATTTTTGAGCGTGATGCTAACGGTCTAATCAGATTCAATGAACTATGCTAAGCTATGCTAAAAGTGGTACCGCCAGACCTGGAGATCGGCTGAATGGATTCGAAAACAGTTGAGTTTTACCATTTAACTCTAGGGGAGTTGGAAAGTGAGCCTATTTTCAGAAAAAGTGGAGTGTCCCTTTAAAGGTGCAGTAAGCAATTTCTGAGAAACACTGTTGATATCTGAAATGGATGTCTCTTTATCATAGCAGAAGCGAAGCAAAATAATGCTTCACGAAAAATAAAGCGAAGATGATGAATGAACATCAAGGAAGAACAAAAAATGAACATACAGTACACACACAAAAAACAGCATGCATTAATTATGACCTCATATTACTTAAAAAAAATTCGCACTTTAAAAATGTATGTAATTCCACTCCAGACTATTTATGTGAACTGCAAGAACAAAAATGTGATTCACAAATGTTGACCATTTATAGCATCTAAAAATATACACTTTCATTTATACATTTACATTCATTTTAATCTCAAATTTTGATGTTTTAAAAAAATATTAGTCAACTTCTTAATTATCCCTTGCATATCATAGCCACTCTTTGTTGTTGGTGTGAGTTGGTGTAAGCTTGTGTGTACAAATAAAAATAAATTAAAAAATTCATCAAATTCATATGGAATGACACTAAAATGCTTTGACAGACTGTAACTGGCCAGTCGACGTGACATGCTATAATTGATCTAATTTCTAATTTAATTTATTTGACCAGTTATAGCATCTAATCACTTTCATTTTACATTGTACATAGAATTTAATCTAAAATTTAAGTTTTTAAAAAATAAATAAATAAATAAATAAATAAAACTCACCCATCACTCACCCAACTACTCAATTATCTATAAATGTTTTGCCTTGTATTTCAGTGCCACTCGTTGTCTCCTCAGCTATTGTTGTTGGTGTAACAAGGTCATAGCCTCCAGTCATTCACAAGGCCACATGGTGAATGAACAGCAGCCCATTAAAGATTTACCAAGTGAAGCAGTATGTCTCTTATTTGTGCTCATACATTAAATAAACATGGAACTTTATAAAATATTCAGCCTAAAATGAAACTGAATTTAAACCTGTTACAGTTTGGCAGCGTTCAAACAGAATGCATGATTTGACACGTACGCTGTCCATTTCATCCACATCCATGTCATGGTCTAGCAGCAGACGCAGTGCCTGTTCACTGCCAGCTCCAGCTGCCCAGTGCAGGGCCTTACGGTCCATCTGCAAAATGAAAATCACATATTAAATCAACCATGGCTGATTAGCCATTGTTTTAGGTGGTAAATAATACTGTTGTCTGGGGTAAAATAAGGGTCATATCCTGTGCTGAGGACCACAACATGTGTGTTTCCGACACTCTGGTGTATAGCTAGGAAAAACAAAACATTCCAGGCGGAAAAATTGGCATGGTGAGTGGCAACATAACTTCCTCTGACACAGCTTCCTGTACAGTATGTTCAGAATGCTTTGCTGTGTCACCATGTTCAGAAGTGTGCATCATAGTTTATCATTTGTAAGAATGTAAATATTCCAAACTTATTTTATTTTGGCCGAATCAGGTCAAGGAGACAATTTTAAACATTCTAGAGCATTTATAAACATCTTTTACTAGAAGTAAAATGTCTAATATAATGTGTATGCGTCAGTCCTCAACCAGTTCCTGTGGCATAACATTATGACCACCTTCCTAATATTGTGTTGGTCCCCCTGTTGTTGCCAAAACAGCCCTGACCCGTCGAGGCGCGGACTCCTCTAGACCCCTGAAGGTGTGCTGTGGTATCTGACACCAAGATGTTAGCAGCAGATCCTTTAAAGGGTTAGTTCACCCAAAAATGTCATTTATTACTCACCCTCATGTCGTTCCACACCCGTAAGACCTTCATTCATCTTCGGAACACAAATTAAGATATTTTTGATGAAATCCAAGTGGGGCCTGCATAGCCAGCAATGACATTTCCTCTCTCAAGATCCATTAATGTACTAAAAACATATTTAAATCAGTTCATGTGAGTACAGTGGTTCAATATTAATATTATAAAGCGACGAGAATATTTTTGGTGCGCCAAAAAAACAAAATAACGACTTATATAGTGATGGCCGATTTCAAAACACTGCTTCATTAAGCGTTATGAATCAGCGCGTCGAATCATGATTCGGATCGCGTGTCAAACGGCTGAAATCTCGTGACTTTGGCGCTCCGAACAGATGATTCGACACGCTGATTCATAACGCTCCGAAGCTTCCTGAAGCAGTGTTTTGAAATCGGCCATCACTATATAAGTCGTTATTTTGTTTTTTGGCGCACCAAAAATATTCTCGTCGCTTTATAATATTAATATTGAACCACTGAACTCACATGCACTGATTTAAATATGTTTTTAGTACATTAATGGATCTTGAGAGAGGAAATGTCATTGCTGGCTATGCAGGCCCCACTTGGATTTCAACAAAAATATCTTAATTTGTGTTGAACGAAGGTCTTAAAGATGTGGAATGACATGAGGGTGAGTAATAAATGACATTATTTTCATTTTTGGGTGAACTAACCCTTTAAGTCCTGTAAGTTGTGAAGTGGAGCCTCCATGGATCGGACTTGTTTGTTCAGCACATCCCACAGATGCTCGACTGGACTGAGATCTGGAGAATTTGGAGGCCAAATCAACACCTCAAACTTGTTGTTCTGCTCCTCAAACCATTCCTGAACCACTTGCTGCCTAATATATCCCACCCACTAACAGGTGCCGTGATGAAGAGATAATCAGTGTTATTCACTTCACCTGTCAGTGCTCATAATGTCATGCCTGATCCATGTATGTTTCTATTGATTCATTCATTATACCTTATTTTTGACTTTGACGTCCACTCCTCTTCTTATCAGCTCCTCCATTCTGTCAGTGTCATTCCTCTTCGCAGCATCATGAAACTCCTTCTCTGAACGAAGCACTAGAGAGAAATGAAAGTGGAAGGTGACAAGAGTTATATATGGTTTATTATACAGGTACAAACATGATGTCCCTTTTTTGTCTTGGGCAAATGAATAGGCTGCTACATATGAATACAATCAGTTAGAGAGCTGGTTGTACTTGACAGATCATCTTTAGTCTGTTATAGTAACATTTTTAATAGTAAATATTTTTAAATACACCACCTTCTCATACAAACAGCCAATGAATATATTTCTTTCTCACTTGCCCTAGTTTCGCACAACAACACTACTATTCTTTCACTTCACTGTTAAACACTCACATATATCGTCTTCGGACACCAGTCCGTCTTCCATCGTCATCGATTGATGGTGTGTTACGTCTCCAACATGCGCATCTTCTGATAAATGTCTACATTTTCATCTTTTGATGTGATGTTCGGCTGTTTCTGTGTGATCCTCGCTCAGCTCAAGCCTGCCGCTTTGGGAAATGACGAATCCTGCTGAAGCGAACGAAGGCTCATGAATATTAATCACGCCATACGGACGTTTCTTCGCGTTCCTCCAATAGCGAAGGCTGTGATTATAAATATTAATTACATTGTGCTGATGTTACTTAATGTTAAATAGGTTGTGTAGACTTTGTGACTTCCCAAAGACGAAATGTTAGTTATGTATTTAAATACTTTACATTCGCTTATATGAGTCTTTCCACGAAACCGGTACGATTTGAGTTTTTCTGACCTTTTTCAGTGTATTTTATCTATTGGGTCACCAAAATATATTTTTGAAAGCTTTTTGTATTAATTGAAATGCCTCCTTTAATAATGTTTAAAAACATGACATACATTTTATCTTCATATTAGAAATTATTTTGTTTTTTTCAGTTGACACCACCTATTTTGTCATGTCCCTCAAGGCCTTCTATGAAAGTGTACTTGGGATATGAATAATAAAATGAGAAAAAAGCTCATTCATTCTGTCATTCCCATAAATATCCATCGGTGCTTTTTTAATGGGAATGTTTTTTTTTCTAAGTAAATTCATGATTATTCATTAAAATCACATTATTTAGTTCCGTACCTCAGTAACCCCTCAACCCCGTTACACAAACCATTCTCTCCTATAAAAATAATGAACTGATACTTATGTGACATCATTAATAGGAAGTGACATCATAGAGGTCTTCTGAACAACATTGTGAGCAGACACAGGCCAGTGACCACCTTCTTTAATAATTATAACTAAATTATGTTGTGAAATTGTGTTTGTCAAGCTTAACGACTCAACCCCGTTACATCAATTAAAGACAGAAAACTATTACTTGTGAAAATGATCTTTGTTATTTCAACATTATTCATGATTTCTTAATATCATGCATGCCATGTGCTCTCCATTTATTCACTAGATTTAGAGCAGTGGACAATTTGGGCAAAAAATCACAACCCCGTCACATTCAACCCTGTCACACCTACATTTTTATTATTATTATTATTTTTTTTGTTAAGTTTATGAAAAAAGTAATTTAAAGTTAGTTGAATTCTGTCTGAAATGTTCAATCATAAGAATTTAGTTCAAACTCTGAAGTGATGATGAGGTTTCTGTCACAAAAAGTGCCCATTTCAGGCTTTAGTATAGCAAAAGTGTGAGATTTTATGTAACTTTTATATTTGCAGTTAGTGCGAGGGACATCTGATTAATAGGAAAATGTTGATTTTATCACAAATACATTTTATAATAATATTCAGAGAGCTCCCATAGTGTCTATAACTTAAAATAATGACCAATAATAATAGGGATTTGATGCCTGAGATGGGAAAATATGTTTTTCTGGAAGTTAAATATGTCATTAATGTTGTGGGGTGTTCAGAAAAGTAAAACATTTTGGTAAAAAATCTAAAAATGTGTAAGTCTAAATCGTACCGGTTTCGCGGAGTGACTCAAATACATTACATTCGCTGCCACAATAATGTGAGATAATTTTTATGCCATTATACACAGCTATTGATACACGCTATGTCATGACAATATAATAATATATAAATAAGACAACTGTATTTATATATTTTTTTTCCTTTTTTTAAAATCTTACCTCTTAAGTGTGCATAAAAAGTTTCCTGATTTGCTAAATAAATATTGTAAGGACAAATGCATATTATTTAATGTAAGCTACAAATGCTGATATTCTTTATTTGTACTGGAAGATATAAAAAAAATCATATCGCGCCAATCTACATGCTATACCATTTTTATAGTCTACTCTTTCTGAGTTTTATTATTTGCTCATGTATTATTCATTTATGAGATGTCATCTTTTAATTTTCTGTTCTTCTCATAATAATTAAATTCATTACTCACTCTTATCAGACTCTTTTCAATGACAGATGATTCTTCATTTATGATGCATCCATTTGTCTTATCAATCAGATTTGATCTTTGTTGTGTAACAATAGGCAATTGAGCTTGTTTGTCTGTCTGTTGGCTTTGGGTAAACTAGCATGAATGCTGGATAAATGTTGACCTGTTTGAACAAAAAGACCTGTGACCCATTAATATGAGAAACCTCCACTAGAGAGAGCTGCAGACTCACATGGTGACAGGTTTCTCACCAGATTCACTTCCAAAATTCATTTCTGGCCAATTTCATTTTCCATGCACAGCTGTTGGGGCTAATAGGCCATTTAAAGTTTGTTGTTCTGATTTGTTGCATAGTGGCATAACTGTTTAAGCAACGCATGCTGGATAGAGAAGCACTTCACTTACCCAATATATATATATATATATATATATATATATATATATACACACACACACACACACACACACACACACACATACACACATAATGCATACAATATTAATATTAAAAAATCTCTGATAGTTTGCTGTTTAAAATTTGGCTTCAGTATGTGTACATTGTAGTTTGCCAAAACCGTCACTAGGGAAAGAAAACAGACTTGGTTCCAAAAAAACAACTCCCATCAGGCCAGCAGAGGGAGACGAGTGAGGCCTGTTATCTGCACAGTATTTTGATACCACAAAAGGAAAAGGATGGTTCTCTTCTATAAATGGAGGAAATAATATAGGATGCTATGCGTAACAAAACATTATACCAACTTTAATGAAACTTTCTGGATATTAAAGGATGTAAAGTGCAGGATCATGTTAGGCAACAGCATACATGCTTCTTATATCTCTTAATGTTACATTTTCAGATTGACTTTTGACATTGCAAAGCAACACTGAAGCTTTAGCCTAGAGCTCTTTTAATGTGTGTGTTTTTATGTGGTCGGTGTAGTTGTGGTAAGCAGGCATGGTTCATTGTATCAGTTTCACATTTTGCAATTCTAAAGCATGATGCGGAACTGATTCTTTAGGCTAAAAAAAATGCATACCTGCCCATTTTTACACACGCGCACACACACACACTCCAGACTGATTCTCGTAACGCACATTTACTCTGTTTATGTAACCCAGTTAATGACATAACAAAAAAACATGGTAAAAGCAAAAAGTGATGTATATAAAACACTTCCTGTTTTAGTAAATTCTAAACAGAACAAGTATTTGTGTCCCACTGTATATGTATACAGCTCGAACATGCATTTGTTTCATTTGTTGCAGCTCAGTTGATTTCATTAGAAGCAGGCTACACAAACTTTCAAAAGTAAGTGTTAATAAAAGAAAGAAATTTTAATGTTAAACCTGTAGTCAATAATTTTATCCCTTAACTCATCTTTGATCAGCAAAATGGCATATTTAAATGTTTTTCTGTGAAAAAATATTTTTTTCTTTATGCCTTAAAATAGCTTGAATGTATCTCTACTACACCCTTGCCTCATTAAGTATACGCGGATCAATGAATATGCAAATTAGCCCCGCCTCCACTCACTCACACCAGCTCAGAGATCCACTCAGTCAACTTTACTGTAGTAAACGCTGCACAAAAAGGAAATACTGGTTTAATTCAGCCATATATATTTGAACCAGAAACTGATTCTGAAGAAGTGGAAGAGTGAATTATACAGGCTTGTCTAGAAGTCGATGCATCAGAACGGTAATATGTTTACTCTCATCAGACACATAACGGTAATTAATAATGATTAGCCTTTTGCTTGACTACTTTATCAAACAGCTAATAATGTGTTGCTAATGTTACACAAACCATGTTCCCGTTCACGAATATTATACATCATACATACATATTAATATACATCATATACATAATTAACCCGCTATCATACTAAATGTACAGGATTCTTCATATCAACAGAAAAATATACTGGGATAACCTGGCTTCTCTTGAGACTTTCCTGCTTCATAGCATAGTTAATGATATGCTAAAGCCCGCCCACATGCTGATGTGATTGGTTAAAACATAGAGAACATAGAGCTTCGAAGCTTTACGAAGCTTTTGTTTCGAATCAGTGGTTCGGAGCATGTATCAATCTGCCAAAGTCACATCCCCCAGTGGTGAACCAATGAAATTTCTAAACACTAATGACGCGAGTCACGTGACAAAGCCTCGTTTACTGAAATCATGTGACTTTGGCACTGATTCGAAACAAAAGATTTGTAAAGCTTCATGAAGCAGTGTTTTTGAAATCGCCCATCACTAGATATTGTTGAATAAAATCTTTTTTTTTTTTTTCCTGGTGCAAAAAAGTATACTTGTCACTTTATAATATTAAAGTTGAACCATTGTAGTCACATTAACTGTTTTAAAAATGTCTTTAGTAGCTTTCTGGGCATTGAAAGTGTTAATTATCTTGCTGGAAATGCAGGCCTCACTGAGCCATCGGATTTCATCAAAAATATCTTAATTTGTGTTCTGAAGATGAATGAAGGTCTTACAGGTGTGGAACGACATGAGGGTGAGTAATTAATGACAGAATTTTTAGGTGAACTAACCCTTTAAAAATCATATTAAAACACCACATAGACATATGAACAACATTAAGAACTTGATTTTCACCACAGGGGGTCTTTAATAAACTTACAACTAGAAAGACTAATGCAAATCCGTTGCTGTAGAAAGCCATTTTTTGAGAAACAGAATATAGCATTCATTTGAAACATTTTTTGATAATTTTTTTGATTAATGCAAATACCAATTTCTTTCAAAAACATAAACATGACAAACATATGCATATATTTAACGTAAAAAAAAATGGACAGATAAAGCCACAAAAAGTCCGACAATTCAGTGAATATTAAAGACAGTCTGTCTTTATTTAGACATGCTTTGCAAAGCAATTATTTCCCATTTTTGCACATTTAATATGCATTTAGATAAAAAAAAACATTAGTCCAGTTAGTGAATGCAATTAACAGATACTATAAGACATAAAACAACCATCAGCCTCTTCAAAAATTCAACAGTAAACATTTAACAGTAAACAGTCATTCTAAATTTGTTCTTAAGCTTTGTTTTAGACAGACAATAAACATGAATATGTCAGAACATTAATAACTTAAATATTAAGCATTTCACTGGCGGCCGTGTTATTTACAGCATAAATGTTCAAATATTCACCGAGCTTTGTTTTCATTAAAAATATGAGTTAAATGATACAAATCGAAATCTCAGAGGGAAATAAAACGCTAAAAGAAATATACTGCGCAAAGAACAAAGAACTAAGATGAATCTCATTATCAAAGACTATGTACTTTATATCAAGGACTATTTACATGTAAGATCATATCTTACAAAATGGTACCACAAAAACAAAACAAAAAAAAAAACACTTTCTTAATTCTGTTAGGTCTACAAGAAAACTAACTTGATGTTATAATCTCCTACACAAGTTGATTTTGCAGACACTCAGTAAGCGTTTACCCATAACAAACAAATGTATATATGGGGCTGTATGAACCAGCTCTCTCTGCATAAAGAAACTAAAGGTGACGTGCCGAGGCAGCAGGAAGCTAATCTGTAGATTATTAATAGAGTGTGTGAAGAGCGAACCGCTGTGGCCACGGCATCAGTATGACAAAAAACACATGAGACAGAGTATTATCCAACAGTGTTTGCATGATTATGCCTTTTTATGGCAGAAAATGAAGACGACTGGGTGAAACTGCAACTCCCACACTAGCATTCAAAAGTCTGCTTTCAGAATTATTATTATTATTATTTTTTTAATGAATGCTTTTAATCAACAAGGACACATAAATTGATCAAAAGTGACAGTAAAGACATTTATAATGTTACAAATGATATTTCCGGACTTTCTAACCTAAAAATAAAATGATTTCAACACTGTACAACTGCTTTTAACATCGATAATATCATCACAAGACTAAATTGAAGTCTTAAAATGTTACAATAATATTACAGTTTTTACTGTATTTTGATCAAATAAATGCAGTCTTGGTGAGCAGAAGAGACTAGGAAATAATTTTAAAGAAATCCCACCAATCTCAAACTTAAGAATGGTACTGTATTGGTGAACATTATAGGATATTATATTATAGATTAGGTAGTTTAACAATGTCATGATCATTCACTTTTACTATATCTGATCAAATCTGATGAAACCATCACTGAATTGTTCAGAACTGAATGATCATCATGCAAACACAAAACGAAGACTAACTATAAACTCTGGCCCAACAGACATGGACCAGGAAATACAGGGAGTGCAGAATTATTAGGCAAGTTGATTTTTTTATCATATTTTTTTTCCAAGTACATTTTACCAATTCCAATCCACATCAATCATAATAACTACTATTAATATTGTTTTTAATCATTTATAAGTGATACATAATTGTTCATGAAGGCTGGAAATGAAAAATGCCTTATATTCAGGTGTGCAGAATTATTAGGCAAGTTTTCTTTTACAGGCCAAATGAGCCAAAAAAGAGATTTAACTCAGACTGAAAAGTCAAAAATTATTAAATACTCATGAGAAGGACGCAATACTAATGCAATACTAGAAATTGCAAAGTTAAAGCATGACCAATGGACAGCAAAATGCTCATTGGGTCAGCGGGGTCATACAAAAACAGGTGGAAAAGAAAAGACACATGTTAACTGCAAAATAATTAAGAATTAAGGTGAAGAATTAAGTGTGAAACCATCAGGAACCCTTTAGTCTCCAGCGCCACCATTTTCCAGAACTGCAACCTACCTGGAGTCTCCAGAAGTGTGAGGTATCAGGATCTCAGAGACTTAGGCTAGCTAAAGAATCCTAAAAAATGACCTGCTCTTAATAAAAATCACAAGCTGAAGTGTTATAAAATACATTAAGACTGGGTTTTTATAGGCCTTATAGACAGACAGATTGAGAGTGACTCTTGAAGGACCAGCACCACATCCTCTTGTACCACCATTTGAAGAATTTATCTTCCAGAATCTGGCAGTAAGATGTGGGAGTTTACTTTTAGTCCATCTCTTATCCTGAAATGTCCGTCTTGCAGATATGGACTAAAAATGATCTTCTAAAACTTACTGTCAGATTTTGGAAGATGAATTCTTCAAACAGTGGTACAAGAGGATGTGGTGCTGGTCCTTCAAGAGTCACTCTCAAGCCGTCTGTCTATAAGGCCTATAAAAACCCAGTCTTCATGTATTTTCTAACACTTCAGCTTGTGATTTTTATTAAGAGCGGGTCATTTTTTAGGATTCTTTAGCTAGCCTAAGTCTCTGAGATCCTGACACCTCACACTTCTGGAGACTCCAGGTAGGTTGCAGCTCTGGAAAATGGTGGCGCTGGAGACTAAAGGGTTCCTGATGGTTTCACACTTAATTCTTCACCTTAATTCTTAATTCTTTTGCAGTTAACATGCGTCTTTTCTTTTCCACCTGTTTTTGTATGACCCCGCTGACCCAATGAGCGTTTTGCTGTCCATTGGTCATGCTTTAACTTTGCAATTTCTAGTATTGCATTAGTATTGCGTCCTTCTCATGAGTATTTAATCATTTTTGACTTTTCAGTCTGAGTTAAATCTCTTTTTTGGCTCATTTTGCCTGTAAAAGAAAACCTGCCTAATAATTCTGCACACCTGAATATAAGGCATTTTTCATTTCCAGCCTTCATGAACAATTATATATCACTTATAAATGATTAAAAACAATATTAATAGTAGTTATTAAGATTGATGTGGATTGGAATTGGTAAAATGTACTTGGAAAAAAAATATGATCAGAAAATCAACTTGCCTAATAATTCTGCACACCTGAATATAAGGCGTTTTTCATTTCCAGCCTTCATGAACTATTATGTATCACTTATAAATGATTAAAAACAATATTAATGGTAGTTATTAAGATTGATGTGGATTGGAATTGGTAAAATGTACTTGGAAAAAAAATATGATCAGAAAATCAACTTGCCTAATAATTCTGCACTCCCTGTATACAGTTATGTTGTACACTGCTATTCATATGCTACATATTTTGTTTTAAACTGTGATCATGTGACTATTATTTATTATAAAGGTATTTTATGATCAACAAGGTTTAAAGGTGCTGTATTTTAATTCGTATTTTTTCAGATATCACTGAAATAGGTGTCTCAAGAGTCAAGAAACGCACTTGTGTCCTTGTTTTGGCGCTGAAAACAGAAAACAAGCCAAACAGAAAAACTCTCCCTCTGTGAATTTCGGTTTGGAGGGCCGAGTTTTGGAGAGAGTCCACGGGTGGTCTAATTCAGTTTAGTTAGCAAAATGGCTGCAATAGCTTACAGTACTTTTAAAGTGGGAAATTAGGGCTTGTGAACAAAACATACAAGTACAACTTCGGTTAAAAAGCACTTCGGTATCTCTCCCTCTTGAATTCTCATTTTCACTAGCTAATATCCCATCATGTATAATTTTCAACTCCTTTTTACACAGGAGTTGCAGTGCAAAATTCAAAATACAACATAAACCGCTCAACAAACGTGTCCCAATAGTGGTTATGTGCACATGTAATTTATGGGGGTTTGTCATGTGATGCAGAAGTCACACATTTTGTGTATAACAAATCTACTGAACAAAGTGCGAAATATAAGCTGGTCGACTGAAGCACGCTAAGAACCACACTTGACATTACAGCAGGTGAGCTAACTGGCTGTTTCTCCACAAAATAATCTGTAGCATGTACAAATTTAGCTATGAGTTTTTAATTATTTTGGAGAGAAAATTGTTTGTCAGCCTAGCAACAATACTTAGGCCTGCAGTATCTTTATCTACATTAGCACACACCGTTGAGGAAACGCAGCTACATTAGAAAAACTGTAGGGCTTCTTAGCCTTGCGAGGTTTAAAAAGTAGCTTGGAGATTTGAAAATGTTTGGGGGTAAGAACTGCATTTGATCACTCGCATACTGTACATTAGAGCTGCACGATTCTGGATAAACTGAGAAACGTGATTTTTTTGTTCAAAATTCTCCCACGATTCTGAAGAAAAAACACAAAATGACATGTTATTTACAAGAGGTTCTGACAAAATGTTCATTGCTTCAGCCTATTTTAAAAAATATATTAATTTGAACCTAATTCGAATGAAGGAGAATGTCTCATTCTTAAAGATTTGTTATTGGATGAATCAGCGTTTGTGAATTAATGTCTTGAATGAATGATTAAATTTTTTGTCAAACAGCCACCTCCTGGCTAAATAGATAAACGATACAATACATACAGGTGTCAAAACACTTTCAAAAGATGATTTACTCTATTTTGATCGCTACCGTGAACATGTTTATACCCAAACTATAAACTTTTATCCCAGTTCACTTTTATCACCTGTTATTTAAATGTTTGTAACAAATAAATAATAGGGATGCATGATATATCGGCCACCATATCGGTATCGGCCGATATATGTTCATTTTTAATGTTATTGTTATTGGCCCAATAAGAAAATTAGGTTGATATATTAAAGCATATAAATTATGGATTATTTCCTTCAGCTGAGACACTTCAGATGTGCACTCTTCACCATGATGGTTTTGAATTGCTTGAAATATGATTGAAATCACTTCAAACAAGTGCAACATGTGCTACGCAAATCTGTCATATAGGCTACATAAAATTATAATGACATAATATAACATTATAATTGTGTGCTTGGGACATGTCTTTTAATGGTGAGACTTTTGTCTTTGTAATCAGGATCTGAAAAATGAAATAAAAATTTGAATTTAGATTTATCGGCCAATATATCGGTTATCGGCTTTCAAATATAAAGAGTTATCGGTATCGGCCAAAATGTTCATATTTTTTGTTTAAAATGGAGACCCCTATTCTCCAACGATTTTGAAGAAAAAACACTAGACAACTAAACAAAGTGAAATGTAATTTGCAAGACAAAATGTTCAATGTTGATGCACGATATATCGGCCACCATATCAGTATCGGCCGATATATGTTCATTTTTAATGTTATTGTTATCGGCCCGATAAGAAAATTTGGCAGATATATTAAAGCCGATAAATCACGGATTATTTCCTTCAGCTGAGACACTTCAGATACGCACTGTTCACCATGATGGTTTTGAATTGCTTGAAATATGATTGGAGTCACTTCAAACAAGTGCAACATGTGTCAAAATCTGTCATATAGGCTACATAAAATTATAATGATATAATATAACATTATAATTGTGTGCTTGGGACATGTCTTTTAATGGTGAGACTTTTGTCTTTGTAATCAGGCTCTGAAAAATGAAATAAAAATTTGAATTTAGATTTATCGGCCAATATATCGGTTATCGGCTTTCAAATATAAAGAATTATCGGTATCGGCCAAAATGTTCATATTTTTTGTTTAAAATGGAGACCCCGATTCTCCAACGATTTTGAAGAAAAAACACTAGACAACTAAACAAAGTGAAATGTAATTTGCAAGACAAAATGTTCAATGTTAATGCCCGATATATCGGCCACCATATCAGTATCGGCCGATATATGTTCATTTTTAATGTTATTGTTATCGGCCCGATAAGAAAATTTGGCAGATATATTAAAGCCGATAAATCATAGATTATTTCCTTCAGCTGAGACACTTCAGATGTGCACTCTTCACCATGATGATTTTGAATTGTTTGATATGATTGGAGTCACTTCAAACAAGTGTAATATGTGCTGCACCAAATCTGTCATATAGGCTACATAAAATTATAATGATATAATATAACATCATTATAATTGTGTGCTTGGGACTTGGCTTTTAATGGTGAGACTTTTGTTTTTTAATCAGGCGCTCAAAAATGAAATAAAAATTTGGATTTTCAATTTATCGGCCAATATATATCGGTTATCGGCTTACAAATATATAGAATTATCGGTTATCGATATCGGCCAAAATTTTCATATCGGTGCATCCCTAATAAATAACGAAAAATGTGATTAAAAAGACTGTTAGGCGGTTTCATACTGTACATTTATGGAAGCTGCTCTCTCTCTGGATCAGTGGCAATGCGGATGCAGATTTAAAAGTTGCAGTGTGATCGTTGTTTCAAAGGTTAACCAAAGTCCCTGAAGTCTTTGATTTAAAGCCTGTTTCACATCGCAAGCGTCAGCGGAGTGTGCACGTTGTTATTTAGGAATAAGATCGCAATCTTTTAACGGTTAATCATGCAGCTCTACTGTACATTTTCAGCATTGATCATCCCTATGGGTTCTTTCCACCAACACTTACCATTACAAACTCAATCTTTTGTTACGATCTTTAAGACTTCTGGCTTGCTGTAAGAACTGGTCAGCTTTCCTGAGCTTCTCCATTGCTGCATTGAGCAAGACCTCCGGGGTCGCTTCCCCCTTTATTTCTGCCTCTTCGCTCTGTCCAGCTGCGATTGCATTCAGCAGCTCTCCCGTCTCTTCTATCTCAAAAGACACTTTGCTTTGCAAGTCTTTCACGTCACTCCCATGTCGTTTAATTGCTGTATCTTTTCCCTTGCTTTCCACCTTCTCTGCGTTCTCTGCAAGGAGGTCTCCTAGGGATGCGGAGCGAGCCTTGGAAGAATGCTGGAGAGGCACTGTGATCAACAGGGTCTTGTTGGCACAATGGCTCTGGGCTGGATGTGCATTGAGGACTGAGGTCTCTGTGGTGGTGGACGGGGTTTTTAACGATGGCTCCTCCAGACTCTCGGCTTTGCAGTCGGATGGTTCAAGATCGTCCTCGCTGATCTCCAAATCTAGTACCTGGGAGCTTCCTTTGAGCTTTGCGGATGGTGCCGTAACTTGGTCGCCAGTCTCAGACTCTTCCCCCGAGTGTTGACCACTGTCTAAAGACTTCTCCTCCAACTCTTCACTCGATACATCACCAACAGCCTCAGTTTTGGGTTCTGGAATCGTCAATTTGATATCGTCTGTTTTTGAAGCCTGCTCCGAAGACAAAATGGCAGTGTCGGTAAGGACAATTGGGTCACTTTGCGGGGGAGCGTCCTCATTTTTGGAAGGTGCCTTGAATGGCTTCTTCTTGGGTGGAGCAGGAGGACCGGGACTCTTTTTTACAGATTCAGGCGTTGAAACTGTAGTAAGATTAAGGTGGTGAGGTTCTACTGAGGTTGCGACTTCTCCAGTGGTATCTGAGGCTTTCTTTGCTTGTTCTTCACTTTGTTCTTTAGATGGCAGAGTGGGTGAATCCCACATCACTACTTGGGGTTTCATTACCGCTTTGGATACAACAAAGTTCTCTACCTCTTCTGACTTGCTCTGGTCTTCTTTCTCGTTTGAAGCTCCATTTTTCTCTTGAGGTTCTTTTTCCTCTGTTGTGACTGTGGCTGGTGTTACTGGTTGGCTGGGCTTCATAAGTTTGGATGGAGGAGTAGGGGGCTGGACGCTCTTGGCAGAAGGGATTTGTTCAGAAGAGTCAGTGCTATCTTCTTCAACCTCCACTTTACTGTCCTCCTCAACAGAAGCCCCATCAGCAGAGACGCAGGGTTTAGAATCCTTTGACGGAGGCATCGGTGGCGTAAGAATCTTCTTTTGCGATGCAGCTTCTTCATTTTTGGGCTCATCCTCTTTATGGCTTTCATTAGGTTTGTTGTCTTTCGATGGCGGCATGGGTGGCTTTATAACGTTCTTCTGGGATGTGGACTCTTCATCAGCGTCCTCCTCTGGAATGCTGTTCATTGTCACAGTCACAGAAGTTTCGGTTTGTTTAACCCCTTCTGTATTCAAGCCATGAGTTCCATTCGGCATGGTAACGTCACCATCAAGGTCCAGTCTCAGTATTCCATCACTGGAGACATTCGCAACCTGTAAGAATAGACAGAACAGTACATTTAGAGGATATAGGATTCATAATACATACACTAGTATTCAAAAGTTTGGGATCAGTAAGATTTTGTTTTTTAACACTTTTATTGAGCAAAGTTGCATTAGGTTAAATCAAAAAAATGACAGAAAAGACATTTATAATGTATTTATATAGATGTATATTTCAAACAAATGCTATTCTTTGAACTTCCTATTCATTACAAAATCGGTTTCCACTAAAATATTCAGCAGTGCAACTGTTTTCAACATTGAAAATGAGAACAAATGTTTCTTAAGCAGCAAATCAGCATATTAGAATGATTTCTGAAGGATCACGTGACACTGAAGACTGGAGCAATGATGCTGAAAATTCAGATTTATATTTTAAAATGCATTTTAAAATATAATAAAATAGAAAAAGTTATTTTCAACTGTAATAATATTTATAAATATTATTGTTTCCACTGTTCATTGTTCAAATAAATGTAGCCTTGGTAAGCATAAGAGATTTCGTCAAAAACATTAAACAAATCTCAATATTGCATATTTAATTGTGCATGTTCAATTCCTTTATTATATCTTACATTATGCTGCTGTGATGCCTAAATTAACTTAAATTGCATTTATAAATTTATTAAAAGCATTTATTTTAGTTTTCAGTATATTGTTTTTAATAGTTTTAGTCAAATTATAGAATTTTAATATTAGCCAATTATTGGCCAGAATTAGTGGTTGACCGATATTGATATATAAGTTTATATTATATATAGTTTGGGATCGGTAAGATTTTTAATGTCTTTAAAAGAAGTTTCGTCTGCTCACTAAGGCTGCATTTATTTAATTAAAAATAAAATAAAAAACGTAATATTGTGAAAAATTATTACAATTTAAAATAATTGTTTTCTATTTGAATATACTTTACAGAGTGATTTATTCCTGTGATCAAAGCTGAATTTTCAGCATCATTACTGTAGTCTTCAGTGTCACATGATCATTCAGAAATCATTCTAATATGATGATCTGCTGCTCAAGAAGCATTTAATGTGTACAACTGTACAAAATATTTGTGTACAATATTTTTTTTCAGGATTATTTGATGAATAGAAAGTTCAAACGAACAGCATTTATTTTAAATATAATCTTGTTACATTTTAAATGTCTTTACTGTCACTTTTGATCAATTTAATGCATCCTTGCTGAAAAAAATATAAATTTCTTTAAATTCTTCTCAAAAAAATAAAATAAAAATTCTTACTGACCCCAAACTTTTGAACGGTAGTGTATAATGCTACAGAAGCTTTGTATTTCAGATAAATGCTTTCTATTCATCAAGGAACCCTGAAAAAAAGTACACAACTGTTTTCAACATTGATAATAATAATAAATGTTTCTTGAGCAGCAAATCATCATATTAGAATGATTTCTGAAGGATCATGTGACACTGAAGACTGGAGTAACGATGCTGAAAATTCAGCTTTGATCACAGGAATAAATTACATTTTAAAATATATTCCAATAGAAAACAGTTATTTTAAATTATAATAATATTTCACAATATTACTGTTTTTACTGTATTTTAAATTAAATAAATGCAATCTTGGTGAGCAGATGAAACTTCTTTTAAAAATATTAAAAATCTTACCGATCCCAAACTTTTGAACGGTAGTGTGTGTGTGTGTATATATATATATATATATATATATATATATATATATATATATATATATATATATATATATATATATATATAAAAATGTGAAGACTTAAATTGCAAAAGCCTCTAAAAGCCACCTCAGTCAAAAACAAGATAACGATACTGAGTGAATGCTCTCGGCACACAGTATGTATAGAAACTTATACATAGGAATCTGATAAAAATGCTAATTTTCAAGAAAAATGTCAGATGGAAAAATGTCAGGCTTTTGCATCTTAAGTCTTCATATATATATATATACATTATATATATACATATATATATATATATATATATATAGTCCATCCTGCTCTCTAAGATATCGGCAATCAAATAACCAATATCGGTCGATCACTATCCAGAACTGCATCTATGCATCGCTTATTATTCTCCAACAGGAATAATAAATGTTAAGAAGGCTTTATTGCATGTGTGAAACAATTATATCGTACCTCCTTCATGTGTATCCTTGTTGGCGGTCTTCTTCCTCGGTTCGCCTTAGGTCGGGTCCGTGTAACATGTTCTAATGAGGAGCCTTCATCAACTGTTACCTGAGATATAAAAGATGAAAAATAAGAAGCTAAATTAGGGTCATTCACACAACACAATGTATGGATTAGTACGTTCTTTGTAATTTTTTATTATTTTTTTTTGCATGGTATGACCCCATTTATATAGAAGTGTCTTCAAATAAGACAGTAAAATTCAACGGTACCTCATCAAATATTTTGTTCTTTGCCTTATTGATTCCTTCACTAAGTGCCTTGATCCAGGCTTCTTTCTCCTCAGGAGTTTGTGCCTGAAGTTTGACATCTTGGACCTAAAATGAACACAACAAATTTAGATGAAGTCATAGTATGAGTGAAACATTGCACATGCTAATCCTATTTTACTTTTCTTTACGAAATAAAATTATGAACTAACTACCCTAGCTGGATTCAATATCATGTTGTCTGCACCTAATATGGTGGATCACATGCATTACCCGCCAGACCACTTTTTAACAAATACATTCAGTACTCTATGAAGATTTTATCAAATATCCGATTTCTGTTTTGCATTGAACATCCCTAAATAACATCATCAAAATGAAACAGGAAAATACAGTCTCATGTCCCATAGTTAGGTTTATATGAAGTGTGTCTAGCATCCTGTATTTCGCCAGGCTCAGCATAAAGTGTGTTTCACCCTAAATGAAAAGATTTATGTTCTTAGAGCAGGGTGTGCCTAAAATATTCATAAAAAAAAGTGAAACAGGAGGGTTTGGATTCTCTTAAATCTTTAATCTCTTTTCAAGAACTACAGTACGTGAGGTTTAATTATAAAATAAAACACTAGGCTGTGGCGTCTGACTCATTCAGCTGGCCGGTCACAGTATTCAGAAGAGGAAAAAGTGACATGCTGGTCTGGCTTCTCTTTAAACACACACACATTTTCTCTTCTAGAAGTCTCTTGACATCTGCTGAGCTCTTTGCAGTTCGCCAACGCTTCGCTCTCGTCATCTGTTAGTAATAACGCATATTTCGCCTGTTAGGTATCTTCCGCATTTCTAACGTACTCTCCCCACCTCCGAGATTCAGTGTGCTTGGATTCACGGATAGTAAACACCGAATAAAGAGATTATGCCAAAGAATATTTACAGAATAAATGAGATCATTTTGTAATAGATATGAGCTCAATAGAGCAGTATGGCACACACTGTGTGTGTCCGAAGGTTATGACATATCCCATTAGGATGAAGTCATCATTTACCATCAACTCTAATGCGGCAGGAAACAACGGTTTGACACACAGTAAAACAATCCAGCAGTGAAACTAATCCTTAGTCCACATCTTTTTGTCAAAATAAATTTAAAACGTTCAATGCCGTTAAAACTGTATCTGGGTCAATTACGTGACATTCTTTTTCACGCGTTTATTAAATCCGATGGCTCCGTGAGGCCTCCGTAGGGAGCAATGACATGTCCTCTCTCAAGATCCATTAATGTACTAAAAACATATTTAAATCGGTTCATGTGAGGTCAGTGGTTCAATATTAATATTATAAAGCGACGAGAATATTTTTGGAGCGCCAAAAAAATAAAATAAATAACGACTTATTTAGTGATGGCCGATTTCAAAACACTGCTTCAGGAAGATTCGGAGCACAAATGAATCAGTGTATCGATTCATGATTCAGATCGCGTGTCAAACTGCCAACGGCTGAAATCACGTGATTTTGGCGCTCCGAACAGCAGATTCGATACACTGATTCATAACGCTCCGAATCTTCCTGAAGCAGTGTTTTGAAATCGGCCATCACTAAATAAGTCGTTATTTTGTTTTTTTGGCGCACCAAAAATATTCTCGTCGCTTTATAATATTAATATTGAACCACTGAACTCACATGAACTGATTTAAATATGTTTTTAGTACATTAATGGATCTTGAGAGAGGAAATGTCATTGCTCCCTACGGAGGCCTCACGGAGCCATCGGATTTCAAATAAAATATCTTAATTTGTGTTCTGAAGATGAACGAAGGTCTTACGGGTGTGGAACGGCATGAGGGTAAGTAATAAATGACATCATTTTCATTTTTGGGTGAACTCACCCTTTAATAATGCAATTCATACAAACAATGACTTCAATACAACTCTTCGATTATTAACATGCTTTCAATTTCTGTATTAAAATGCATTTCTGTGGGGCTTAACATTACATTATAAGTTGGTGAAACCATCTGGAACTCTCATTAAAAGATGTAAAAAAGATGTGTCAAGGTCAGTAAAAAATTTCAGATAATTTGAACTTTTTATGTCGGACAGTGTTGAGAGTAGTTCAGGCTGTCAGACGGATAACAACTAGAACACTTTATGATATTCAGTGGACAGTTGCATATACTTAGACACTATGTTAAGACTGTGTCTAACTAGTATGACAAACTAGCAGTTAGACAAGTGCTAATCAGTCTTAATTTTCCAATTCAAATCAGACCATTTCATGTAACTGACTTTAAATAGTTGAAGTCTTGAAGAAAAAAACCTTTCAGACTAGTCTACCGACCACAGGGAATCAAAAATTGAGGATATTTGACAAAAGATACCTTTACTTTGAAATATATATTTGAAAACAATGACTACAGGTGATGATAAACGTGGCAACTTTATGAGCGATGTTGCCGGTCAATGATGTTTGGGCACTTTCCTATTGAGAATGGGCAAAAAATTTCTATCTGGATTGAAATTTGTTGCCCATTCTCAATGGGAAAGTGCCCAAGCAACATTGACCGGCAACATTGCTCAAAAAGTTGCCCCGTTTATCATCACCTTAACAAACATCTATACCTATTTGTAGGGGTGTGACGAGACCAGTATCTCACGAGACGAGACGAGACTCGAGATTGAGTTCACGAGACGAGACAAGATGGCGAAATACATGACTAGAAAAAATATTCTGCAGGTGTATTTGAAATGTTTTAACTAATCATTTTGTAATGAATGTCATTTCAGTTCTACTTTCTGAGTATGAATTATCATATGCAGTAAAAGACAACAATACTCAAGTAATGTAAAAGGTTTTGCCACTAACTCAACTGACTGACTTCCCTCCTGTATGATTTCAGTCTCTTCAGATCTTACTGTACATGAATTATGAGCTTCTACAGCTTTTGACCTCCTAACTGAACTCCTCTCCACAATCTGATCACAGAAATAAAAACAGTATAAATAAAAATGGTAACACTTTACAATAAGGTCTCATTTATTAACATTAATGTATTAACCAACATCAACTAACAACGAGCAATATATTTGCTACAGTATTTATTAATCTTTGTTAGTTGATAAAAATAGTCATTCATTGTTAGTTCATGATAGTTCACAGTGCATTAACTAATGTTAACAAATGAAACCTTATTGTTTGTACTAGTAAATAATAAGAAGAGAAAACTGTTATTCATTTTTATGGTAACACTTTACAATAAGTGCAACCATAATCGCACTCTCTCAATATTCAAAGATCAAATAAGACCAAATTTTTCTTTGATACAGAGCTGAGAGATGGTTACAACTACACTGCCCAGCCTAAAATAGCTTTCATATTGAGAGATATCTGTATTCATCAGTGAGCCGCTTTCAAAATGCGGGGTATTGAAATCACGTTTGAATGCGCGCGCGCGTTTACTTTCACTTTTAAACGGTCGCGCGTACTCTGTAAATATGGAGCGACGGCGACCGTTATCCAACTGAATTAAATGTTTTTTTTTTTATTTAAATACAAAGCAAAACGACAGTGGAGGCAAAATGTAAACGTAGCGGTGGCATATTCTTTCCTAATCATCCTAACACTCTGTCATGGCAACATCACGAGACTACTTTTCGCCTCGACGAGAAATATCGTCTCAGTTTAGTCTCGCGAGATCTCGTGCCACGAGATCTCGTCACACCCCTACCTATTTGTATTTAAAGGGTTAGTTCGCCCAAAAATGAAAATTCTGTCATTTATTACTCACCCATGTGTCGATCCAAACCCGTAAGACCTTCATTCATCTTCAGAACACAAATTAAGATATTTTTGATGAAAGCTGAGAGCTTTCTGACCATTCCATAGAGATCCAATGCAACTACCACTTTCAAGGTCCAGAGAGGTAAAAACATCATTAAAGTAATCCAATAGGGCTGCCCTCTACTAAAAATTTTCCTGGTCGACTAGTAGTCGTTCCTTTTAAGCATTAGTCGACTAATCATACATTTATTAATTAACTATATAAATCATAATAATGAGCCTTTGATGCCTACATAGCCTAATCAGCGTTCTATAAGCATGTTTCATACGGATTACATAATCTGAGAATATTTGTTTTCCATTTGAATTGGTTCATTTAAAAGTAGACATTTTGCTTTCTATAGATTTTCATGTCTGTGAGGCAAGATTACACGGAGTTTCGGTTCTTTTTTTTTGGCACGCTCAAGTTCACAGAGAGAGATGGTAGAAAGCGCACCCTGTTTGCTTTCCTTATTTTACAAAAGCACAAGGTTTTGTTGTTATTGTGAGTGCACACAAATACAAGTAGAGTATTTTAAGTACAAGTGACTTTAATGATGTCTTTACTACCTTTCTGGGCTTGAAAGTGGTAGTTGCATAGACTGTCAATGGAGGGTCAGAAATCGCTCAGATTTCATTAAAAAGATCTCAATTTGTGTTCTGAAGATGAACGAAAGTCTTAAGGGTGTGGAACGACATGAAGGTGAGTAATTAATGACAGAAATTTTATTTTAGAGTGAACTAACCCTTTAACAGTGTTGTTATTGTTAACTAATACTATTAAAAACAGTTTTTGTTAATTGAAATAAAGTCGAAATAAAATAAAATGTAAACATTAGATGAAAAACAAAAATTAGAAAATGTAAACTACAATTATTTAAACTAAAACAGAAATAAAAAAACAGAAATACAAATATTTAAAAACAAAAACTAATAAAAATCACTAAAAAATTACTAAAACTGAAAATATAAAAAATATTAATAATACTAAAATAACTCTGGTATTTAAAGTGTAAGAAATGTTAATAAGCCAGTTATTAAATCAAAACATTATCGAAAATGGATAGGCTAATTTTTCAAAAAATCAACATGAACACAGAGATTACATCTCAAAAAACTTGGTATAGTACATTTGTTTTTCCTTTCATCATCTCAAACATCCTTATTCATCAGTGACCCGCCTATATTTTTACACTCTATACAGTCTATGGAGGAAAATCCACTTTGCACTAGAAAGTGAAAAAATGACGGTTTGCGGCTGTTTTGATATACCACAAGTATTTGCAAGGTTATACAGGAAATCATGCCTCTGCCTTTTGAATTTATAAACACTAAAACAGGAAATGACGCTCTGCTAAAGGTTGTCTTGGTTAACATCTTTAACCTCATTAAAGGAGTCTTTTAAAAAAAAGAGTGGAGACTTAAAAACGCGGGCTATGAAACTTTTGTGGTGCTAATCGTGAAGTAACATCCCAAAAATATAGAGAATGAATTACTAACCCAAGGTAATGTATGAAAAATGTGAAACATGCAACAAGATATCCCTGTACCACAGGATGTTTATCAATTTTTATCTTGCATATTAAAAGTGTTGCAATATGTGACACAAAGTCAAGCACTACTCAGCTATTTTGAACATGCAACAGCTGACCTTTCACACACACTTTCTGCCATTATTTACAGTGACTTTGAAACCAGTGAAGTGACACAGAGGCATGAGTAACTGGCTCATCATTGGTCATGTGTCCGTTCAGATATGTGTCTGATTCATTAGACTCAGTACAATGACCCAGTGTGCCTCTAGTGCGTGCCATATTGAACTAATGACGTCACGACTGCAAGCCAGCCATCGACAACTGTGTCTTGCATTGTCATCCTAATGTGAGCCACTCTTTATATCTCATACAAAAGGAATGGTAGACTGATGCATTTGACGTGGAACTGTGCTGAGATGTTCATTATTACCTTGTTACCGCTCTTGGGGCTTCGTAGTAGTACCAGTCTGTGTTTCTTCTTGAAAGGACTCTTTAACTCGTGACAAGTTTCGTAGTTGTCCAAGTCCAGTTTCTCCAGGCATTTTGTTAGTTCCTGCACGACAGGGAAAAATTTTCTTATTTGTAAGAGGATAAACTATGTTTGGAAAGAAAATGAAACGCATTCTACGCAGCCCCTAAAGGGAGACAATAAAAGATGGGAGGAAAACATATATTTCAATGCTTTTGCGTTCTCTTGCAATTACATAGTTGGGTAATTACAGAATTGGTTCAGTCAGAGTTGGAAAAATGTGCCTTTTTCCACAAATTTTGTATGTATGCAATAGGGCTGAACAATGATTAATCGCGATTAATCGTTTGCAAAATAAAAGTCTATGTTTATGTAATATATGTGTTTGTTCTGTGTATAATAATTATGTATATATAAACACACACATACATGTATATATTTAAGAAAAATGTTATATTTATATATAAAATATTTATATTTAAATATAATATAAAATATATATATTTATTTATACATGCATATATTTCTTAAATGTATACATGTATGTGTGTATTTATATATACATAATTATTATACACAGAACAAACACATATATTACATAAACACAGACTTAGTAATTGTACAGTTAATTTTCATATTGTATTTTCAGAGAGTTTTGGAATATTTTTCCTCTCCCTAAATGTGTCACTACCGAAACGCAATAATAAATAATTTAATAAGAAGCGTTACATTGACTGATTAAGATTTTTTTTTTATATCTACCTTGTAAATATATATTTTTGCTGTTTTAAAAAAAAAAATGTTTCATAGGTAAATCAATAACAATTACAATTTTATCAATATTTCAAGTGTAATTTATGAGATTTGTTGTATTTTGAATCCAATCTTTCTTTGTAAAAGGCATAAAGTGTATCATATTGATATCAAAGTGAAGGATTCATTAGTTTGAATATACATTAAACCAAACACTATAATAACATCTTAGTCGATCATTCAATATACTTTATTTTTGACAAAACATCCCATGTTTTGATCGTGACTGCACATTATCGGTAGTGACAGTAATGTGTTGGAATCAGAATTTTAACTCTCATACTAAAACATATTAAAATACTGATGATTTGCATAACTGTACTAAAACTTTCTTTATTTCCCTCAAATAAATGATTATGTTCGCTTTTGTAACTACCAAAAAACTATGATGATATGTTTCGGTCATGACTATTTCGGTAGTGAAAATTTTAGATCTTTTTGAGCCGCTCAAAGATGTTAATCAGCACATGGTTATCTAGCACAGTTCTGAACAGTTGCACACACACAATGGCAAAAACACAAAATTTGATCAAATAACACCCAAAAAAACAAAGATGTCACAACAAAAACTTCACCAAGTTTCGGTCGTGACTGTTTCGGTAGTGACAGTTTCACATTTCTGAACAGTTGTACACACATAAAAACTCAATTTTATGGATTAACACCCAAATAAGTGTGCTTAATTGCAGAAAAAAAGGTGTTTGGTAGTGACGTTCCTTAAAGTTACACACAGATTTTCAGACTTTTGAACACATTTAACTCAAAATGATAGACCTATCTACTATGAAAGAGAGGCTATGAGAGGGAGGGACACAGGAATATTTCCTGATCAAAAATGTATTAAAGTGTGTTAAAATCAGTCTCAGACAATGGACTAAAACATACACTGTTTCGGTAGTGATATGAAAATGCGCAACACATTTTTTTTTTTACATAAAGTTTCATGATTTAAAAATAGACTTAAAAAAAAAAAATCTAAAATATATTTTTAAAAACAATGGAAAACATTGCAAAAATTATTTCAATATTTTCACAAGTTGAAATTTATTAAGCTTACTGATATTTTAAATATTATTGTGGGATTCAACAGAAAACATCTAAAATTTGAATACTTAAATGTGTTTTTTGGATATGGGACAGCAGTTTGCATCAATTCTGTAGAGTGGCCCATATAATTTGCAGGCTTCAGGGAGCAGTTATGAATATGCAATATTCACTTTTGGATGCACGCTTTCTTTTTATGTTCACTTTCGAATTCGGGATCACACATACTCTTTATAGAGAGCAGCGGTACTGACCACACATATAAGATAAGATATTTGTCAGTGATGTTCAGAATGTGTTGCTCACCAAATCCTCTGCCATCATCTTGTCAGTCTCTCCTTACTATCTTCACGTGATAAATGAAATCAGATGTACTGTAATGTAACCGACTACCGCAGCAAGCCTAACTACATCCCTTTAGGGTCTCCATGGAATGCATTTTCCAGGCCTTTCCGAATTCGGATTTAGACTTCAGGCACATCCCTAATTTGGAAGTTCATGGAGTTTTAGCTATGTTTCATTTAAAGGGATAGTTCATCCATAAATGATCATTCAGTCATCATTTACTCACTCTCATGTTGTTTTAAACCTGTATGACTGCCTTTCTTTCATAGAAAACAGTTAGCAGAATGTTTACACTGCATAACGACTGAAAATAGTCAGTATGACTTGTGCACTACATTTCAGTTTTTTGAGACTATTTTGTGTGCGTGTGTAAGGAACGGATCCAAAAATAGTATCACTGTGGTCATCATTTGCTTTCACTATGAAAAAAAGGAGCCTGGACATTCCCTTAAAAATAAAACTGTTATTCAGATGAAGGCTAAAAAGACGGTGGTGAGGAAATTACAGAATTCCCCCTTCCACAAACTAAAACTGAAACTATTAAAAACATTTTTGTTACCTGAAAATTGCCTTGGAAACTAACTGAAATACGTTTAGGCACAAAAAAGTCTAAATAAAATAAAATAAATAAATAAACTGAAATACAAATAAATTAAACAATTAGTAAAATAAAATAAAATTTCTTAAAGACAAAATGAAAAAATAAAATTTGTTCATTGTCAGAAGGGTATTGAGCTATAAAATGGAGTCTAAGAAGGAAAAAAAGACATTTAAAGGGATAGTTCACACAAAAATTAAAATTATCTCATGATTTACTCACACTCAAACCATACTAGGTGTATATAATTATCTTCTTTCAGTCAAACACAGTTGGAGTTATATTAAAGGTGCCATTGAACGTTTTTTTACAAGATGTAATATAAGTCTAAGGTGTCCCCTGAATGTGTCTGTGAAGTTTCAGCTCAAAATACCCCATAGATTTTTTTTTAATTAATTTTTTGAACTGCCTATTTTGGGGCATCATTAACTATGCGCCGATTCAGGCTGCGGCCCCTCTAAATCTTGCGCTCCCTGCCCCTCGAGCTCTCGACTATAATACAGTGCATAATCAAAGTTCACACAGCTAATATAACCCTCAAATGGATCTTTACAAGATGTTCGTCATGCATACTGCATGCATGCGTCGGATTATGTGAGTATAGTATTTATTTGGGTTTTTACATTTGATTCTGAATGAGTTTGAGGTTTTGCTCCGTGGCTAAAGCTAACATTACACACTGTTGGAGAGATTTATAAAGAATGAAGTTGTGTTTATGAATTATACTGACTGCAAGTGTTTAATAATGAAAATAGCGACGGCTCTTGTCTCCGTGAATACAGTAAGAAACGATGGTAACTTTAACCACATTTAACAGTACATTAGCAACATGCTAACGAAACATTTAGAAAGACAATTTACAAATATCACTAAAAATATCATGATATCATGGATCATGTCAGTTATTATTGCTCCATCTGCCATTTTTCACTATTGTTCTTGCTTGCTTACCTAGTCTGATGATTCAGCTGTGCACAGATCCAGACGTTACTGCCTGCCCTTGTGTAATGATCATGCGCTGGCCTATGCAAATATTGGGGGCGTACATATTAATGATCCCGACTGTTACGTAACAGTCGGTGTTATGTTGAGATTCGCCTGTTCTTCAGAGGTCTTTTAAACAAATGAGATTTATATAAGAAGGAGGAAACAATGGAGTATGAAACTCAATGTATGTCTTTTCCATATACTGAACTCTTGTTATTTAACTATGCCGAGGTAAATTCAATTTTTGAATCTAGGGCACCTTTAAGAGACTTAATTTGTGATTGTGCCTTCTTAGGGGGTGTTACGTCTTCACTCTTCAGGTAAAGGTAGATGTTTTAGTACACTGTTGTGATTGAATTTTTTCTGTGAAAAATTCTTTCACCAAAAACAACTCAAAACTTGATGACTTGATAAAGCATAGATGGCTAATGATGAATTGCATTTGGGATGGAAATCAGTAATGATTGAAACAAAAAATGTGTGCACATTATTCTTATTAGGACAAAATCCATTTCCATTTTCCATATTCCATTTCCATTGACTATTGTAAGCCAAAGTTATGCGTAATGTTAACTAACAGCCAAATAGCTACAAATAATAAATTGTTTTAGCAATCCGTTCCCAATGGATATACAATCAGGTCCAGCCTTTTTTCTTGTGCAATATCATATTTTACTCAGAAATACATCACATTATGGAAGTACAACAGGGTTGTTAAATGTTGAGGTCATGATTTAGCAGACTTACCTCATTCTCATAGACCTCAATCACGGTCCGGTCCAGCTGAATGTACCGGTCCTTATAGCTGCTCAAGAACTTCCCTGAAGACTTCTTCAACCAGCCCGCCTTCCCAGCTCTCCTCACCTCTTTGGGCTTGGCTGGCTCCTCTTTCACACCCTGTTTGTGCAAAGGAAGAAGGAAATCAGCATTTCTTACTGAACCAAAATTTCAGTTTGACTTGGCATGCTTTGAGATCTGAGTCCAGTGAGAGCATTCCTGAAATGGGAGGATGAAGTATGTAGCAGCTAGATTATCATTTTGGCCGGTCTGGGTTTCATGTGACCTTCAACACCTTTTCAGACTTAATAAAAGGGACGGATGATGCCTTATTTCCACATTTGCTGTGTTTCATTTTTCACAGCCTTCTCATGAGCTTTAAAGATCTTATCTGATTTTATCATTCAGCGCGTAATTACTGATGTAATGCTTGCTAAGGCAAATATTACTTTTTATTATTGTTTTTAATTTAGGGTTAAGGATTTAAATATACCTCTCACCTTTAAAATGAAACTTTGAAGGTGCAATATTACTTTTTTAACCCTTAACATGACATTGAAGCTGGTTTATTATCAGCAAAACTAAAAACTATTAAAAAGTACTTTTGTTAATTGAAATAAATCTGAAAAAAAAAATAAAAATAGATAAAAAAACTAAATGAAGACTACATGACAATTAGAAATGTTGCCTTGTTGAATGTTAAAGCACTAAAATTACTAATTGGAAATAAAAACTAAAACAGATATATATAGATAGCTACATCTATATATAGATTATAATGTTAGTAAATTAATTAAATTATATGAATCTTATAATTTATATAAAATAAATTATGTTTTACTATATAGAATACAGTTATTTTAAATTGTAATAATATTTCACAATATTACTGTTTTTTGTATTTTTAATATATATAGATACACACACACACACACACATATATATATATATATATAATATATATGTGTGTGTGTGCATAGATGCAATGCAATTAATCAATTTGACAGATTCATCGATATATAAATGAGTAGCTGAAAAATGTCTCCTAGTTCATTGGAGTTTAACGTGAGACCAAATATTCACTATAGGGTGTATATATATATATATATATAAATAATATTCACTCTGAGCCGGCCAAAACATGAGCCTGATGGACTTGATCTCAAGCCACTTCTTGGTAGTCTGTGCAGTGTGGGCAGAGCATTGTCTTGTTGAAAAATAACATCTGATCATTTGTCTTTAGATAGCTACTTCTCATTTGTAGGAAACAAGCCATTCTTAGTTTATCAAGCCAAATCTTGTTCTAACCATCATGACTACAAGAGCAAAAAGATACAGGCAAATGTAGCTGTACGCCTTTTGAATAAAGTTTGCATATATTCTTAAATTACAAAAATAAAATGCACCCCACTGCAGCTGTATTTGGAATTCCCAGGAATTTTCTATGCAAGGAAATTCCTCAGGATGTCTCTTTAGAGGGTCATCGAGCTGTTTTTCCACTTTCACTGGGCCTTTGGAAAGAGCAGCGTGTGCTAGAGAAGGTGCAGCTGTCTGAGGGAGGAAAACGTGGAGAATAATAGGAGCAGCACAGTGCCAATTGGGACTTTCTCACACTGCCGGGAAACCAACACGGGCGACAGGTCACTCATGCCCTCGCAGTGTCTGTGCTGAGGGAGGGGAATGGAGCGTGAGGGCGCCTCTTTGTTTTTCTCGTTCTGTTTGTGTGTAAATTGGAGCAGAGCGCATGGCACATCCCATCACAACACAACCCGCTCGCTGGAGAGAGAGAGAGAGAGAGTCTTTGGGTGGGACGGAAAAATCTATACTGTAAAAAAAACAGAGTGGAGCCAATTTGGACCTACAAAGTAGAGGGCATTCGAAAGCAGAGCGAGAGCATACAGTGTTTTAAAATGCATAATCAAGCACGAAATAAGCCAAGACATGCATTAACCTCACTTTAGTCAAACAGGAACTCGCAGTACTAGATGAGATAATTTAAGAATGCGAGAAGTTTCATTAGTGGTGTCTGCAGCAGTATCGCTTTTGCTCATACAAGCAACAAGTACATTTTGTCACCCCACACACTAGTGCTAATGTGAAAGCGATTATATGTTATTTTCACACGGTGGCCGATAAAATGAGCCAGAAAAATTGACCTTCTATGCCCCCTTTACAAGATGTAATATGTATCTGGTGTCTCCAGAATGTGTCTGAAGTTTCAGCTCAAAATACCACACAGATCATTTATTATAGTTTGTCAAATTTGCCCCTATTTGGGTGTGAGCAAAAACACACCGTTTTTGTGTGTGTCCCTTTAAATGCAAATGAGCTGCTGCTCCCGCCCCCCTTTCCAGAAGAGGGAGGAGCTTTAACAGCTCACGCTTCAGTTGCTCGACAACAACAAAGCTGGAAAATCTCACGCAGCCAATATGAGGATTGTCAGTAACGGTGTTCAGCCTTACATTGTTCAAACCGGAGTCGACACTGATGGAGCTAAAGCAGCACAACATGGCCCCACCCCCTTTGTTGTGTGTTCTTGGGGGCGGGGTTTATGTACATTTTAGGGTTAGTGATGTCACTAACCCGGGAAGAAGCTTGTTGTAGTCCCTACCAGCCGTTTGTTGTAGTCTCCCTTTGCATTGAACTTTGAGTGTCATAACTTTTCAGATGTTGTTTATGGTCAAACAGCAACATTACACACTAACTAAAGTTAAAAAAGTTAAATTATAATCAACCAACCCTTTAATGGGAGGAACTCAAGCCCTATCTAGGAAGCAGAATCTTATAGAGCCTTAGTTTTGGGATCTTCTGACTTAAAAGCAACCGCCTAGTAACAGGCTTGGAAACACTTCAGAAAAAAGCACTCATAGCAACACCTGGAAAATCTCCTAAAACACACAAGCAATGTGGCTGTAAGTACAGCAAAGTATTTGACAAATTCATTTTTAATTGTTAAATTGGAGAATTTTTACTTGATCACAATCAAGGAAAGCACACAAATTTGCAAATAAAGGAATAATAATAATATTAATTTATTTTAAAAAGTGTCTTTAAAAGGTAGCTTCTAAAGGTGGTTTACATAAGACAAAGCTAAAAAATATATAAAAATAACAACAGAATAAAAGTTATATTTATATTATTTATATCAGTGGTGAAGCTACGGGTGGGGGTTGTGGTCCACCCAATTGGTCATATGAAATAATTTAATAATAACAATTATAATAAACATCATATCACACTATAACTTTATTTATTTAGTTCAAAGAATAATTAAATGCAAGTCTGCATGGTCAATCAGGCAGTTTTCTACACTAGTTACCTGCAATTGTTACCCTAAAGTGCGATTGCTACCTGATTTAACCCATAAAAATTTGTTTTGTTGGTATAAATTAATGTATATAGGTTTGTTCAGTGATGTTAAAAATATTGTAACATTAAAACCAGTTAATATACAGTAGATATTAACATTTTTAGATTACCACTATTTTCAGTGCAGTTTTCCCTCATATCATACGCTTGTCAAAATGACACATTTCGTCAGTTTCAGAGCTACCACAAAAACGGAGGTTCAAACACAAAATTCTAAAGATGGCTGCGTTTTTCAATGTGGTGACAATTTCCACTGAAACAGGAAGACAGGACGGGACATATTGAACAGCTCCTCCTCTAGCGTTTTGTTTATATCACAGCTCGTCCAGAGCTGTTGAACTCCGTAAAGCCTCAGTTCCTTCTAATCTCTAACAGTTTCTCCTCCTAATCTCCTCCATATCGCTTTAAAATACAGCATTCTGTGCAGAATTCAAATGGGTTTGATATGTTTTGTGGTCATATGATCCGCTTTGTGCTCTCTGGTCACTGGACCGGAGCAGACTGTGTGTGCAGCGGTGGTTTGCATGACGCTAATGTGAAACCAGACTTCATTCGCCTCAATGGAAAGCATATTTACACCATCTGAATCGTCCCCTATCCCCTATGTAGTGCACTATGTGCCATTCACCATGCAGAAAATAGTAAATGTGTGAACAAGTTACTGATTTCAGCTGCAGCTTCAGCGTCTATTTATAATGTAGGGGGCGGGGACGCTGCAGATTCTAGAGAGCATTTGATTGGACAGAAAATCTGATGAGAAGCTGAAGTGCAGAGTGATGTCATCAAAACCATTGATCCATATTGGCGGAAGTGATGAGATTTAACGCTTGTATCTTCTAAATGTGAATTTTGTCATTGTTTTGGAGCACACTATCTTATAGATAACAATAGGGCTAACATATTCATAGTAAAAGCCAAAAAACTTGATTTCATGGGGACTTTAAGGTCTATAATGTATTTTATATAAAACATGAAGAGACATTTTATTGTTTTCGCCATGCACTGTAAAAAAAAATATGATCAATAAGTGATGGCAACATATATTTTTACATTACTTTAACTCATGAAAATAATTTAAGCAATTTCAACTTTCTTTTATAAGTAAGACAAGATTAAACTTGATTTTGAAGTCAGTTTTTATTTGATTATACTTGATTTCAAGCAGCAATAGACCTGAAGTTGAAATAAGAGGGGGGAAAAAATTAGAGTTGTTTTTAATAGGTTGTTGTTGTTGTTTGCTGTTTTGAAACTTTGAACTTGAAACTGTGTAATTAATTGTGTAAAAGTAATTAATAATAATAATTTTAGAAAACTTCTTTAAAGTTTGTTAGATTCTTAAGGCAGTTTACATAAGTCATGACGACAAAAAACAACACACAATATATAATAATTAGTGCTGTCAAACAATTAATCGCATCCAAAATAAAAGTTTGTTTACATAATATATTTGTGTACTGTGTATAATTATGTATATTTAAATACACACACATACATGTATATATTTAATAAATATTTGCATATATATATTTATATAACATGCCCGTAGGCAGGGGGGGTTCGGGTGGTTCGACCGAACCCCCCCTCACTGCCAAAGGTCCAGAATTTAAGTCGTTTTTTTTTTTTTTTTTAATGTGATTATTGTCATCATTGTTTTAATCAATGCTTGTGACAAATATTCTGGGTTGCTGTTTCAAATTAATATGATACATTATTGTAGCTGGACGTGTGTGTGTGCCGCGCGTCCAGTTCAGAGAGAGTTCTCGCAATACACTTTTCAAAGCAACGGTGAAGAAGCATCGCCTGAATACTTGGGTAAAGTTGGTTTTATATTCGCACATTCGGACTTCTGATAAATTCAGACTTTCCAATAAATGTGCAATAAATTAATGTTTGCGAATTTTAAGCAGCGACATGATATTGACAACCAACGATTGTCAACTTACAACATTTTTCACAGTCGATCAAAATAGGCAAGTATTGTTTTAATGGCATATTTACTTGTGAATGTCCACTGAATGTCTAATGTAGTGTGATTAACAAGGCTATTGAATACGGATGTCCGAATGTGCGAATATAAAACCAACTTTACCCAAGTCGCCTGAATGATGGGGGGTAGGGTATAGCCTACTGTGCTCGAAGAGTGAACTCAAGAATTGCTCGCGCAAATGCGGCGGCGCGCGCTGCATATTACTTTATTAACTAAAGCGCAAAAGAAGCTATGGGCATGCACCATCGTTATTATGTTGTAAATTAAGTCATGAAATTACCAAACATGTGATTAAAGCTGCCTCAAAACTGTGCATGCCTGTATGTATTTGTTGACATGGTTTTAAAGATTGTTATCCAATTTGTTGGCCTTAAAACGTCTTAAAATGCATATACTTACACCAAGGAAATCAAAATTTTCTCGAGGGAGCATGCCCCCGAACCCCCCTAGCATAATACATTTTGTGACCTCCGTAAATATAAAAACCTGCGTACGGCCCTGCTTCTTTTCTATCTAACGAAATCAAAGGTAATCATGTATTTCTCCAGTTGTGCGCGCTTTGGGATTAAACTTTTTATGCACTGTCTGATCAATGTGTGAAAATAAATGGGAGCAATAAAGCGGTTGAATGTAAAGGTTTGTTCTATTCAAAAAACATCAATAACTACCGATTGATCTTGGCATTTTATCTAATCTATCTATCTATCTATCTATCTATCTATATATAGCATAAAAAAATAAAAAATGGTACATGAGGAAGCAGAAATGCAGTAAATATTTTAGGTGCATCAAAAAGCGTGCTCGTCAAGATACCAGCAGACAAGCTAATCCAGCACAAATTAGTCCATAAAAGGTCACCAAAATGAAGTATTTGAACCTCATAATTAAATAGAAAAGGAGGAGAAAAACTGCAAAAAGGTCCACTTTTTGAAAAAAAGAACCCCCCCTTTCAATAGGCTGGCTACGGACCTGTATAATTAAAATATTTTATATACAAGTATAACAATTTTTGTACATTTTATGTAAACAAACTTTTATTTTGGATGTGATTAATTGCGATTAATCGTTTGACAGCACTATTAATAATATAAAAATAAAATAATAATAAAAGCTTCTTTAAAAGTAGCTTCTTATTGCAGTAATCATAAGACACCGACATAAAAACAATACACAAGTGACTTTCAGACACTAAAATCTACACTTCCAAAATGTTCCAAAATGAAAAAGCATCAAAACTGGATTCTAATGCAGAATATGCTAGAAGATACATGCAAAAACTCATAAACTACTGCTCTGGAGGATTGTATGGTGAGGCACACCTTAGCCATCATGGGTTTCACATACAGTCAAAAGGCACAGAACTCCATCTGGGTCAGATATCAGAGCCGGTGCTGTGCGCTGACCTGGCCGCTGTCAGCTCACCACACATCTAAATATGAATCATCTGTGCGGTTCTTCTCTAACCTCACTGCGATCGAGACTGACAGAGCGACTGAACTTGTTCAAAGACTCACACTGCAAACTTTGGCGAGCATTAAAACTTTCCATGGAGCAATAACACTTCTGTCTAAAAGAGAAATGGAACGTTGTCCGCTCAAACAACTGCTGCAATAGGGTTGTAGTATATCTGCAAAATCTCCATCAGGGAAGTGTAAATCATGTATGCCAATCAGGGAAGTATAAAAGAGGAAATAGTGACCGATGTTATAGATTTTATGGGAATTAAGTATTCTCGCTATACTAGTTTTTACCAATAGCTTAACAAATAGGGTTGAGCAGGGACAACTGTCAGTTTGAAACAAAGTCAAAGCAGGAATTTGCAAGTGCTTTCGCATCTTACTGGGTGCATGGTGTGATGTAGCGGCTCAAACTCAGGGCTAGAATGTAAAAGGATGCCCTGCATGAGTTACGACCATTGAAACCTTGAGCAAGACACCAAATCCCAGGTCGCCCTCAGCTTCAGACCAGTTCACTGTTCACTGAACGTCTGATGCATTTTGCACACAAACATTTGAAACACATAGTAGCAATAGCAAATAAACTAGATATATGCATTTGCAGAATTGTGTATTCAGATTTTTTTATGGCTGAAAAATTACCATTACATACGTTTGGAGTTGTTAAAAAATGTTTTTAAAAGAAGTGTCAGATTAGCTCATATAGGCTTCATTTATTTGATTAAAAATACAGTATAAAATATAGTAATATTGTGACAATTTAAAAGAACTGTTTTCTATTTTAATGCATTTTAAAATGATCAACATCATTACTTCAGTCTTCAGTGTCACATGATCCTTTGTGAGTATAGTCGGTTATGGTAAGCAGTAGAGAAAAAGTGTCTTAAAGTGACAGCAACCTAATATTCCTGCAGCTGTCTGTGTTTTAATGTTAATAAAACTACAAAATCACTCCCTGCTCATCACTGAATAATGTTTTTGTAACTTTAATAAGGATTAACCTTTACTTAATTTACATTTGATTACTTTATTCAATTTCTGTACCTGAAAACTACTGTTAGACCTACCTGAAAAACCTGAAAAGCACTGATTATTTCATTTGAATCTTAGTTCTATTGTATTTATTTATTTATTTGTTATTTTGTTTTTATGGCGCACCAAAAATATTCTCGTCGCTTTATAATATTAATATTGAACCACTGTACTCACATGAACTGATTTAAATATGTTTTTAGTACATTAATGGATCTTGAGAGACTAAATGTCATTGCTGGCTATGGAGGCCTCACTGAGCCATTGGATTTCAACAAAAATATCTTAATAATTTGTGTTCTGAAGATTAACGAAGGTCTTACGGGTGTGGAACGACATGAGAGTGAGTAATAAATGACAGAATTTTCATTTTTGGGTGAACTAACACTTTAATGACGGTTTACTTGTCTTTAACAATGTTTTAGATTTATATTAGTTATAGTATTGAAAATAGAATCAAGAATTGTTAAATTTCACTGGTATCTAAAATATCGGTTGTCATAACCTTATTTATTACAATAAAAGGATACATGGGTCAAAAACCACAATAACTATTTTATTAATTTATTACTTTTTGTGGTGGGGCCAGTGAAAAGTCACTGAATCGAATCAAAAATCGAGAATCGAATGCATTGAGATTCGGAATCGGAATCGAAACAGGACATCTGAATCGATACCCAGCCCTATTATCAATGTTGAAAACAGTTGTGCTGCTTCATATTTTTATGAAACTGGTATTTTTTAGTTCAGGATTCTTTGACGAATAGAAAGTTCCAAAGAATTGTCTTTTGTAACATTATAAATGTCTTTACTGTCACTTTTGAGCAATTGAACGCATGCAATAAAAGTATTAAAAAACTCCAAACATGTAACAGTAGTGTATTATTTTTTGGATCGACAGAAATTCTGAATATTCTACAAATATTTCTGCTAATTTCTTTTTTACACTGATGTGCAATTGTTTTAACAACTTCTTATTGTGGTATCAACCATTTCATATTCACCAGCCCCTACATATCACATAAAAACCAAATGAACAGTGCTTGGTCCTTTTATATAGTGGTGGAAATGGGCGGTTCTTGACCTAAACAAGCTGCAAAGTGATGCAGACGTCATGTTGATAGTGAAAATCTAAATGAGTAAATGTGCTCTTTTACTGTTGCCACTTCTAAATGTACATGACAAGCTGATAAAGAAGAGATGAGCCTTCATAAAAATAAAAACTGTGAACAGTGAAAAGTATTTCTGAAGTATATGAACCACAGATGCAGTCCCACAACAACTAAAATTTACAGTGACCACAACAGCTGGTCTTTGTCTTAATGTCACATTAAACTGGGAATGTTTTTCCATGCTGTCATTATGTTCAGATAAATATGGCATCAAATTGGCTGTGATTTACAGGCTGCCATGGATTCCTTGACACAAACATCTGTCACTATTCATCTCGACTCAACTCAGGACACTTCTGCTCTAATGAATGATGACCAAGATGGCACACTAATGTCAAGGTAATGCCGTCTCTCATCATATCAATGCTAAATAAAGATTCTAGCTATGTCTGTGTACGCTACATATTAACAATGTGGGTTTCGGCTCTGCCCTCCAGCACCACTGACCAGTGTTACTTCCTCATTTCAGTTAGCATTTCCTGAAACTACTTCTTCACATAAGAGGATCTTTCTGACAGAAATCTATACTTTTGTTTCACTTATAGTTAGTTTAAAACACAATATAGAGACAGACAGACAGACAGAGGGAGATAAGATAGATAGATAGATAGATAGATAGATAGATAGATAGATAGATAGACAGACAGACAGAACGACAGACAGATAGACAGATAGAAAGATAGACAGACAGAGAGATAGAGAGATAGATAGACAGACAGAGAGATAGAGAGACAGAGAGATAGATAGACAGACAGATAGAGAGATAGACAGATAGATAGATAGATAGACAGAATGACAGACAGATAGATAGATGATAGATAGATAGATAGACAGAATGACAGACAGATAGATAGATGATAGATAGATAGATAGATAGATAGATTAGATAGACAGAGAGACAGACAGACAGATAGACAGATAGATAGACAGACAGAACGACAGATAGACAGATAGATAGATAGACAGACAGATAGATAGACAGAACGACAGACAGATAGATAGATAGACAGATAGATAGACAGACAGATAGACAGATAGATAGACAGAACGACAGACAGACAGATAGATAGATAGATAGATAGATAGATAGATAGATAGATAGATAGATAGATAGATAGATAGATAGATCAGGATAAAAAAACATGCCAATACTATCTATCTATCTATCCATCCATCTATCCATCTATCTATCTATCCAGTTAACAAACACAAGTCTTGACTTAGAGGGGCGTTGGATGCTGCAAAAGTACTTCACTTCCTGGTACTGATCTACATCATCTCGGTCTGATGAACAGAATATTAAAACTTTTTAACAAACACTGATTCTGTTGGACCTTTTTTCTCCAGTGCACAAAGACGCTTCAAATAAACAAGTGATGCAACCCACCATTTTAACACTTAGTTTCCGAGAGAGAGAGAGTAACAGTATCAGCACTGGACTGAGTCAAAGTTAAAGCAAGTTTTACTTCACGTCGCCAATAACGAGGGTTAAAAGTTGTGACTTGTTTTAAATAAAGTTTGTTATGCACTTTTGTAAAAGACCGAAAAAGAAGCTATATGAAATACTCACATCTTCCATGATATAAAAACAAAGATCCCGTTATGCGCAGAAGAAAACGCTCGACGCAGGACTTTATCTCGGGTTAAAACTGTTGATCTCTCTTCGTCTCAACTTTCTCACATCCAACATGACGATGAAAAACAAGGAACTGTGTATGAGGCTGAAATCTAACGGGACTCTGCTGCTCTTTTCCTCTTTCGACTTCAGCAGTTACAAGTTTGAGGCTTGACAAAAAAAAAAAAAAGTTTGGTTTCCGGTAAGTCACCAAAGCCTCTGCCGCTGCCAAGAGACACACGGCCGCGTCTCACGACACATGCGCTGCCTATCTAGATAGCCTTGGAACGCCAAGAATTCGATCTCTAAGCTCTTGGTCTCTTACACAAATGCTTTGACAGGCGTAGTGTGCGAGGTATAAAATGACATTTTTGAGGGGACAGACTTTTAAATATATATTGCATATATTTCGATTAATCTCGCGCACCATTTGGCGCCCGTAGCTATTTTGAAGACGCTTTAAACACAACACTAAAGACTTTTTTGAGATATTAATAATATTTAAAATTAACAATACGTTGTAATGAATTACAGTATTTATGTTTAGTCGGTTTTATTTATATAGATCAGTGTTCCCTCCTGAAATAAATAGCGACATGCTGTAATTACCGTAAATAAAGCTAGGCTTGATGTCACAACGATCGGTCTACCCAGCGCCGCTACAAGTCAAACACACCTTAAACGGTTAGTTCACCCAAAAATGAAAATAATGTCATTTATTACACCTGTAAGACCTTCGTTCATCTTCGGAACACAAATTAAGATATTTTTGATGAAATCTGATGGCTCATGGGGCGTTCACACCAGACGTGACTTGCGCGAATAAATTGCGCATAGTTGGAAAGATGCATCGTACAGCGATGATAATTTTGTCCTCCATTGTTGTTTCAGATTTCTGCCTCCGCTCGCTACGTCGTAATCATGTCACTACTAGAGCAAGCTCCTGATCGGTTAACACGGTGCGAAAATTCGCCAAAGGTCAGAAAGTCAAAGTTCGTCAAACACCCGAAACGCTCAATTAAAAACATATTTAAATCAGTTCATGTGAGTACAGTGGTTCAATATTATTATAAAGCGACGAGAATATTTTTGGTGCACCAAAAAAACAAAATAACGACTTATATAGTGATGGCCGATTTCAAAACACTGCTTCAGGAAGCTTTAGAGCGTTATGAATCTTTTGTGTCGAATCATGATTAAAATTAACAATACTTTGTAATTAATTACAGTATTTATGTTTAGTTAATTTAATTTATATAGATCAGTGTTCCCTCCTGAAATAAATAGCATCATGTTGTAATTACCATAAAGCTTTCGTATCGCTCTCGCGGTACTTTGATGTCACAACGATCGGTCTACCCAGCGCCGCTACAAGTCGAACGCACCTTAAAGGGTTAGTTCACCCAAAAATGAAAATAATGTCATTTATTACACCCGTAAGACCTTCGTTCATCTTCGGAACACAAATTAAGATATTTTTGTTGAAATCTGATGGCTCATGGGGCGTTCACACCAGACGTGACTTGAGCGAATAAATCACGCTATTCACGCGTAGTTGGACGCTTGAACATTTTGAGTTTACTCGCTTCATTCGCGCGTGAAATTCAGTTCAGCGAATAAGCTCAATTTGCCGGCTTTAGCTAGCTTGTAGTCTCAATATGTGTATATATATATAGCTCAAATTGAGTAACGAGTGTTTTTTTTTTTTTTACAACTTACCATATTGTCCGACCTCCTCACTCACTTTCTTCCAAGCAAGATCCTTTTTATTCCGGTTTCTATAAAAGTACAAAGATGTATCGTACAGCGACGATGATTTTGTCCTCCATTGTTATTTTTTTTTTGATTTCTGCCTCCGCTCGCTACGTCGTAATCACGTCACTACTAGAGCAAGCTCCTGATTGGTTAACGCAGCAGGAAAATTCAGCAAAGTTCAGATTTTTCAACTCAGGCGTTTCACGCAAATCGCGCGTCAAATGCCCGAAACGGTCAATTCGTGCCGCATCAATCGCGCCGCCTCATTCATCCGAATCGCGCCGCAGGATGTCTGTTCGCATCTTTGCATTGACTTAACATGTAAATCACTTGCGCTTAATGCTTCATTCGCGTCTGGTGTGAACGCACCATCAGTGATGCCTGCATAGCCAGCAATGACATTTCCTCTCTCAAGATCCATTAATGTACTAAAAACATATTTAAATCAGTTCATGTGAGTATAGTGGTTCAATATTAATATAATAAAGTGACGAGAATATTTTTGGTGCACCAAAAAAACAAAATAATGACATATGTAGTGATGGCCGATTTCAAAACACTGCTTCAGGAAGCGTTATGAATCTTTTGTGTCGAACCATGATTCGGATCGCGTGTCAAACCGCCAAACTGCTGAAATCACGTGACTTTGGCGCTCTGAACCGATTTCAACAAAAATATCTTAATTTGTGTTCCGAAGATGAATGAAGGTCTTACGGGTGTGGAACTACATGAGGATGAGTAATAAATGACATTACTTTTTTATTTTTGGGTGAACTGACCCTTTAAAGGGATAGTTGTCAGAATCATTACGGTAATTACCACGCACCTTTAAAAAAAGGACGTGGTATACTGTTGCCATGTTTACTTCCTGTCAAGCTATTGTTAAGTACCGCTAACTTTTGTGGTTACTGAAACGGTGGGCCTCAAACTCATCATAATTCGCACACTGACAACTTGCTAAGACAACGCTGTCTTTAGGAAGTACACTAACTCTGGACAGACAAATTTGACATGGTTGCTGGAGGATTTATTTGTACCACTTCATTAAATAAATATTATGATTGCATATGCTTTATACCTTCAATTTGAACTCACAGACAGATTAGGGAAAAAACAAAACAAACAAACAAAAAACCCATCAGAGGTAACAAAAGGAAGCACCGAAGCATAATTGTGTTTGCATGATGCAAATGTAAGGTAAGCCAGCACAACTAGTATAACTACATATTCTACGTAAGTATAAATATAACTATACTAAGCAAATGACAGTTTGACAGAAAATAATACTTTTGAACGATGCACATCGAGTATGTAGGAAAGTTAGAAAAGCTTCATTTATTCCCCATGATTGCACAAGCAGGCCAAAGGAAATATCTGCAGAGATGTTGCACTACATGGGGGTGTGGAGCACGTCACAAATCTGAATAGGAAGAGGATGCAACCACAACCAGTTTCCCAATAATCACACATCACGTAAAATACACAATGATAGATGATGTGAATTACTACCTTTTTTTCAGTGGGCACTGGAAAATTTCTTGTGGCAGCCAGCATGCTTTACTTCTGATCTTTTTTTAAAGACGACCACCTAGTTTCTGATCTGGGTACAAGGCCTGAGGTGAAAATAAAATTGAACTTTGTACAAGATGGGATATTAATTTTGAGAACTTACCTTTTTTCCCTGCTGATCGCTTAGAAGTCACATTCTGGTTGAAACCGAAACGTGTCTTCACTCAAATAGCACACCGTCACACTGTCTTGTGATACTCAAAAGTAGCTATAAGTATAAATACTCCATTTTGAAATCTATGCAACATCCTGTCTGCAACACCATATAGTTAAGCTTGTTAAAACTTCTTTTGAAACATCTTTACCTAACCCTCGTGCGTCCTTATGGACATTTTTGTCTTTTTCAGTTTTGTTTTGTTTGATCATTTTGCCTGTGTTAATGCCAACTGCATACATTTTGGCACAAGTGTGTATTTTTATTGTAATTTCACTATTTCACCACCATTTCCTTTAATAAATATATTTTACACCAGTAACGCAAAATAGTTCCACTCAGGACTTTAAGGACAAAAATGTCTCCATTGAAACCCATTAAAACGGCATTTTTTAATCCCAGGACCATTTAACTAAAATGATGCAATCTTTGTTAACATGCTTTCATTCTGTTGGCTAATTTTTTACCACTAAATGGTGCCATTTTCTCAGGTTTGGCCTATAAAACAAATACTCACTTTATTCCTGTTTTCTTCTGCATATTATAGAGCCAACTGGATAAATTATGCAGCTATTATTGTATGGGTTTGTTGGTATGTGTGTATTAAAAAAAATTGTGTGCTTGTAATATTTGAGAGAGAGAAAACTCTACTGCAAATCACAAATCCAACCACTGTGTGTACCAGTGGAGTTTTGCTGGCATCTAATGGGGAAAATTTAGTACTGCGCCTAAACAAAATCTTACTGAAAGCTCATTTTTTGAGATATCAACCTCTTTTCTAGTAGATTCGAGTTCAAAATGTTTCATAAAATATATATTTTATGTAAAATAATGTTCATAAATCATTTTCATAAACTTAAAGGTCTTCTTTTAAATGAAACCAAACTTCAAAAAATAATTTTAAAATCCTCCGAATCTTCAAATATTTTTGAGCACGGACATTTGGGCCTATGTGTAACTTTTTTTAATTGACGCACAGGAGTTTAAATACAGAGGTTGTGTTGCTTTGTATTCAATACCACGTTTTTCCCCTGAACCACACCACTCAAACCACACACTCTTCCCATTGACACAAGCGTTTATGCTGCATTTAAAACCACACAGAGCTGTTTTTAGCCACAGGCTGTGTGTCAGAGTTCCTCTGATGGACGGCTGTCAGATACTGTAGGTCTTTTTAAAATGCATCCTTGCACCTTCTTAATATTATTGGTTAGTGCATTTGGAGTGCTACAAAAGAGGAAGTAATGGCATAGTTGATTGTCAACTAGTGCACAGGTTGGAAGTTAATATTTGAGAAACATGCTCTGTGGCTTCACTTGTAGAGTGTGTGAAGAGGGACGAGTTCCTGTTTCACAGAGGAAAAGCACAGCAGTTAACATAGCATCAACCTTATGGAGGGTTTTCAAAGAAGCGATTATTACCTCAAAATATTTTTTTTTCTTTATATTTGTTGCTATAAAGACATTTTAATATATTTACATGTATATTTTGCTACACATTTTCCCAACTTTTTTTTTACTCTTTGCAGTTACATTAGTGTGGAAATAACACAATGCTTTTACCTATTCCATATGGTATGATAAACGTAAGCATGCATGCGTTAAGATTATGTGCGGTGAATCTTGCACTGATGTGAAGCCGCACCCATCCGTTCTGAGAGGACAGGGGAAGCAGAGAAAGACCCTCCTTTATTTTTCTGGCTCGTGTTTATGAAGCATATTCCGCCCCCTACTGGTACATAGAATCTAGGGTTAGTTCACCCAAAAATGAAAACTCTCTCATCATTTACTCACCCCCAAGTTGTTCCAAACCTGTATGAGTTTCTTTCTTCTATTGAACACCAAAGATATTTTGAAGAATGTCGGTAACCAAACAGTTGATTGACTTGCATAGTATTTTCCATACTATAGAAGTCAATGGGGTCCATCAACTGTTTATTTAACCATATTCTTCAAAATATCTTTTGTGTTGAGCAGAAGAAAGAAATTCATACAGGTTTGGAACAACTTGAGGGTGAGTAAATGATGACAGTGTTTTCAATTTTGGGTGAACTATCCCTTTAATATGAATAAACATGTAATGTTACATAAAAAATAAATGGTAACACAATTTTCCTGATAATTTACTCACCCCCATGTCATCCAAGATGTTCATGTCTTTCTTTCTTCAGTCAAAAAGAAATTAAGGTTTTTGATGAAAATATTCCAGGATTATTCTCCTTATAGTGGACTTCAATGGCCTCCAGACGGTTGAAGGTCAAAATTACAGTTTCAGTGCAGCTTCAAAGAGCTTTAAATGATACCAGATGAGGAATAAGGGTCTTATCTAGTGAAACGATCAGTCATTTTCGGAAAAAAATGTATATGCTTTATCGCCTTCCGAGTGCTTCCGCCAAAACCGCACTTTCGTATTCTTCAAAAAGCTTACGCTGTATGTCGTACGCCTTCCCTATTCAACTTACAGAACGAACGCGGCACCAGTTTCATTTTTTCCAATTTAAACATTTGTTTAAATTTTATTTGAAAGTGAACTAATCCTTTAATGTTAACAAATAAAACTTTTGATTTTAAAAACACATCAGTAAATGCTGAAATTACCATAAAGATTAATAAATGCCGTACAAGTATTGTTCATTCTTAGTTCATGTTAACTAAAGTAACTAATGTTAACTAATTTATTGTAAAGCGTTACCAAATATAGAGATGCACCGATCGACCGGCCAGGTACCGGAATCAGACGATTTTCCACATGATCGGCGACCTTCCAGTCAGTCTCACGTCTTTCCGATTCCGATCCGTTTTGTTACCAACAGTAACGTCAGTCACGCGTTCTTGCTCTCTTCTCTCCGACGGCGACGCCCGCCTGCTCTCACTCACTTGTCTCATTCGCTCCGATTAAATAGTGCTTGTATTGCGCATAATTTTAGTCATTCCCGCAGGTTTCGCGCTCAAATCAAAAGCGCGCGCAACACTGTTCTATATTTGTGGAGCGCACAAGCCACTTCTCAGCCTCAAACAGCTTGTGAGTCAAAACAAGTACCAAAATGAGTGGGTTACTATGCTTAAACGGTAAAATACTACAAAATGATGTCAAAATGCCCGTCTTGGCGAGTATTCAGTTAAACACAGGCATTTATGGAACGTAAATAGTTGAGAAAAAGAGAACGCATGTTGTGCAACAGTATATTGGGTCCGTGCATAAGCTCTTAAAAGGTGCAATGTGTAAATTTTAGCAGGATCTATTGACAGAAATGCAATACATAACTATGTTTTCAGTGGTGTATAAAAACCTTACATAATGAACTGTTGTGAGCCATTTTTAACTACTCTATTTTTTCTACAGTAGCCAGGTTTGCCAGGTTTTTACAACAAAACCCGCCCAATTGCTACTCAAAACTAGCCCAAACGCGTTTCACAGAGGGTCCCACAGTAAAAATCGCGTTCCGGGGGGTAAAATCTATGTTTTTTGCGGGGCTCCCCAGGTAAAAGTCACATTCCTGGGGCTAAATATCATGATATTTAGGGTTGCTTCAATCCGCGGACATGAAAAACAACCCGCGGCATCTTTGCATCTTGGTAGCTTCTCTATATTGCAATTCACAACCTCACTGCTAGATGCCACTAAAATTTACACACTGCACATTTAAAGTGACAGCAGCCTAATATTCCTGCTGCTGCTGTCATATTAATCAAAGAACAAAATAATCACTTGACTGAAGTTTTATAACTTTAATTCTAAGCATTAATCTATATTCAATTTTTACAATGAAGACTATCCAGTGTTATTTTACATTTGATTAATTTCTGTAGTATTTCTTACCTGAATAAAAACCTACTTAAAGGTGATAGAGAGGATTTTTTCGTCGACTGAGAATCCAAAGATTCCATTGAAATGAAAGGAACGCCTCCCAAAACTCGTGCACGAGTATTGGAACACGAGTGTTTACCACCGGCATTCGCTGTGTCGTGTTTTTTGGATTCATTATGTCGGACTCACCGCAGGTAACTCATAATCTGCAGTTGTTACGCCTGTCTCCTGACAAAAATATTGCATGCAGCGCCTGTGGAGAGTGGAAAGTTACTGGAGCGTGCAGCCGCGCTCGTCTCTCACAAGGAACGTCACGGCAGTGATTGACAAGCCAGAGGGCCAATCGTTTACACGATGATTGCGTAAACAATTGGCTGATATTTTTAAGGCCCTACCTCGTGCACAGATGATGTATATTAATATTATTCCTTTCAGTGCACCTCATAGTCTTTTATCAGTTAGTAAAGACAGTTTCAAGTAATATTGCAAAAACGTATAAAACAGAACATCCTCTTTAGCACCTTTAAAGTTTAATAGCTCTTTTTATTCTATTGCATTTATTTGTGCCGTTTGCAATTTGTTTATTATTTTATTACTGACTTTTTACTTGTTTTTTTAATGAAAATAAAACAGTGTGAAAAATCTTCTTTTCAACACACACAAACAAAAAAAAAGGCCAAGAAATTTCAATGCGTGCATCTCTAATATAAAAGTAATAAATATATTGATAATTATCTAACTATATTATAATAACCAGCACATATGCATGCATGACCAAACAAACTGTTTGACAGGTAGTACCAATAAAGCAACGATTCCACCCAGATATACTTTTGAATGAGATTTATTTAAATAGGACATTTTATAAGAATGGTTATAACACAGGAAAGCCACCGTAGATGAACATTTCTCTAAATCAGAGACTGTTCATTTTTAATTCATATATTCACACTTTGGTGAAGAAATCTCATCTGTCAGCACAGGCAACATTGCTGTTCCTCAATTTTTGTTCCCCCCCAATGAGGGTTTAATAAAACATGAGCACAAACTCCAGGTGCCAATCATGGAGTTCATAAAATGTGACATTAGAATTAGTAGAAGCTGCTGTAAACTACCGTACGAACCGAATTCAGATGCAGACATGTTTGATGCGCTGAGAACGATCACCATACGTTCAAACGGTGTGAAGTAATGACCTGAAGGAAGTAAATCAGTGAAGCTCTTACAGAATAAAGTCAAAACAACAGGTGTCACATCTGCTCACATTCTGTACTGAACTTGATTTCTCCTGCCATTTCTGACATTAGTGTAAACACAGCGCTCATGTTTGCCCTTTAAGTTTAACAGAAAAGGCCAACTTTTTGTTCTCAACAGCCAGGCTCGACTATCTACGCAAGGCTTCAGTTATAGTGCTTGATAGTCAGTACCAGTAAGCCTCATAACCACTTGGCAGTCATGTAAAGAAATACAACAGTGCTTTCAATATACCGTCGGCCTCCTCTCACACTGCAAAAGGTGCATACGTTTAAAAAGAAAATGAAAGGAAAAACAGGTAAAAGCATTTGAGACTTTAGTTGTTAGTGAGTGAATGTCACTCAAGTTTGCTCTCATGGAACATCTGGTAGTGTGCGTGTTCGATATAACAGCTGTTTTAAAGAGATAAATGATCAACTAAGACGACGATGGTGGTTCATAAAAAGGTGTGAGTGTTTGTTCCGGTCGGTCTTCGCTCAAAACCAAACATCTAAAAGGTTCACTTCCAGAACTGCATTTGACAGACAGCAATTTGTTGAATCTCATGTAAACGGTCAAGAACATTTCTGGGTCATATTTCACCACAAAAACAAAAGACTACATTTTGAATAAAAGAAAATGAAAAATTCTTTTTGGTGAATATTATATAATATTTTTTTGCACTGACATTTTCATGACAATTTAACCTCCAATTCTAATTATTATAATGTAAAAAAACAAAAACAACAATTTTAAGTATAAATCATTGTAGAACTGCTGTACTGAATTTATGCTGATATTTAAATAAATTAATAAATAAGGCTTTTTGTATTATTACTGTAATACCCAAATTAATGAGTTGTTTTGCATTAAAGGATTAGTTGTCTTCAGAATGAAAATTTCCTGATAATTCATATCATCCAAGATGTTCATATCTTTCTTTCTTCAGTCGAAAATAAATGAAGGAAAACATTGCAGGATTTTTCTCTATAGTGGACTTCACTGGGGTTCAATGAGTTGAAGGTCCAAATGTCAGTTTCAGTGCAGCTTCAAAGAGCTCTACACGATCCCAGACGAGGAATAAGAGTCTTATCTAGAGAAACGATCGGTCATTTTCTAAAAAAAAGAAAAATTTATATACTTTTTAATCACAAATGCTCATCTTGCACTGCTCTGCGATGCACCACGCATTACGTAATCATGTTGGAAAGGTCACACGTGACGTAGGCGGAAGTACAGATTCAGTGTTTACAAAGCGAACATGCAAAGACTAAGTCAAACCCCTTTACAAAAAAAAGGTAAACAATGATGCCGGACGAGTTTGAAGTTGCAGGATAAACTTCTCCGCCTACGGGACTTCCACCTACATCACGCGTGACCTTTCCAACATGATTACGTCATGCGTGGCGCAGAGCAGTGCAAGACGAGCATTTGTGGTTTAAAAGTATATAAATTTAATTTTTTATTAGAAAATGACTTATCGTTTCACTAGATAAGACTCTTATTCCTCGTCTGGGATCATGTAGAGCTCTTTGAAGCTGCACTGAAACTGACATTTGGACCTTCAACCGGTTGAACCCCAGTGAAGTCCACCATATGGAGAAAAATCCTGGAATGTTTTCCTCAAAAACCTTCATTTCTCTTCGACTAAAGAAAGAAAGACATGAACATCATGGATGACATGGGGGTGAGTAAATTAACAAGAAATTTTAATTCTGAAATGAACTAATCCCTCAAGGTAATAAGAATTTGAGGTTTAATTTGCATGAATTGAATGAACTGTCACAACATTAATGGAGCGTAATTGTTATAATGTATAAAAAAAAAAAAAAATCAGGCTGCATTTCTTTTATGCAAAATATAATTTCAGAGTTAAATATGACCCAGATATTTCTGTGTGAGATTCACCCAATTCTACTTTTCATCTATTGTATATATGCATGTGTTTAAGGCTGCTGTCCGTTACTATGCCTCTGATTTGAGCGTGCAACGTTCTGGAAAGGTTTTTAACAAACATGAGGCAAAACTGTCACATGGCCTCTTCTCATGTTGTTCAAACACATTCTTGGATATCTGTAAAGAATAAATATTTTTCAAAACAAACAAAGAAAAAAAAAGATGCATCCCATATTCCATGTTCCATGCAAGTGTGCTATTTACAGCCTGAAATACACACTTCCGCCCAAAACACAAAGCCACCCAACCAAGCAAAACACAACACACTCCGCATGGCTCAGACCTGTAAAGCTATGCTTAAGACAAGCCAATCTGAACTATAAAAACGGACAAAAAGCACTTAAAAAATAAAAAGAGACTACTGAAGGATCTCCACGGAAAGCATGGAGAACGGAATACATTTCCGTGCCGTGTCGGCAATCAACGCTTACAAACTGCAATACTGACGTAGGAGTTTTATTTGAATATTCTACCTTTTCATTTCAGTAAAATTAAGTTAACTTCTAAATAATAACAAAAATCCAGATGCCACGTAAAAAGGATGGAGGGGGGCTGCGGTGATGGCCGACAGCAAAGCACTTGGCTGCTTTTATATGCTCCAATACGCTTGTGATGCAGCAGTTCTGCTCAGTCTTCAATGTACTCCCACAAGTCTTTCTCATAGCCCTCGTGAACGTGCTGTAGCAGCACTCGTCGCCGACTCTCACAGTATCTACACGGGAGGAGAAACGCAGAAAAGTCCTCTTAACACATTTCAGGTTTTAATAACGTCCCCTATTTGTTGACTGTTTTCTGTAAAGACATTTCACTGGTGAATATAGATGGTCTGTACTAGGGTTAGCACAACATTTCAGCACTTGGAAATGCCATAAAACATTTTTTTCAGCGGAAAGAGACAACAGGCAGAAAATATAAATGGAAACCAAAACTTAGATTGAATAACAGGAACTTTTAGTGCACTTTTGCGCATCCTAATTATTATTGTGCATAATGTGACAAAATATTTAAAAATATATAAAATATGTGCATTTGTCTAGATGATTCTGTTTGAATGTTGGCTGATAAATAAAGAGAGTTTTATGTTCTCAAACAGATTGTGCACATTCACTGCACTGACAGAGATTAACAGACATCTCATGTAATTCTTTGTAACAGATGCTGGAAGGCAAAAAAGGTACAGATGTGTTAAATAAAATCAGTTTGAGAGTTATTTTAAGGTCATTGCCTTCCACTTTCTGCACACAGTCATACAAAAAGGAAGATCTCTGTGTCTCATTTACTCACCCTCATGTTGAAGCCTAAAGGTTTGTGTAATTAATTCTATGTTGAATCAAATAAAATATATTTTTTTATAAAGCTACTTTTTGTAATGTCTATTTGATGCTTTTCTCATTTAACACAATAATGACTTTAAATGATCTTTTGGGGGTAATTTCTCAGCTACATTTGATATGTGATTAATCAGATGAATTAATCACATCATCATGAAATTAATTAGATAAAAAATTTTAAATCACTCGACAGCTCTAACATACACACACACACTCACATGAATATATGCTTAGCCTTCTGGTAATTGTCATAACAAATGCAAATATTTACCTACAATTGTTTTAGTATTACCTGAAAAATATAAAAATAGTAAATTTGTGTGTGTGAGTGTCATATAATATATATATATATATATATATATATATATATATATATATATATATATATATATATATATATATATATATATATATATATATATATATATATATATATATATATATATATATATATATATATACACACAGTACAGTCCAAAAGTTTGGAACCACTAAGATTTTTAATGTTTTTAAAAGAAGTTTCGTCTGCTCACCAAGGCTACATTTATTTAATTAAAAATACAGTAAAAAACAGTAATATTGTGAAATATTATTACAATTTAAAATAACTGTTTTCTATTTGAATATATTTCACAAAGTAATTTATTCCTGTGATGCAAAGCTGAATTTTCAGCATCATTACTCCAGTCTTCAGTGTCACATGATCCTTCAGAAATCATTCTAATATGCTGATCTGCTGCTCAAGAAACATTTAATGTGTACAATTGTACAAAATATTTGTGTACAATATTTTTTTTCAGGATTATTTGATGAATAGAAAGTTCAAAAGAACAGTGTTTATCTGAAATCTAATCTTTTGTAACATTATAAATGTCTTTACTGCCACTTTTGATTGATTTAATGCATCCTTGCTGAATAAAAGTATTCATTTCTTTAATTTCTTTTCAAAAAAATAAAAATAAAAATTCTTACTGACCCCAAACTTTTGAACGGTAGTGTATAATGCTACAGAAGCTTTGTATTTCAGATAAATGCTGTTCTTTTGAACTTTCTATTCATCAAGGAATCCTGAAAAAAAAGTACACAACTGTTTTCAACATTGAAAATAATCATAAATGTTTCTTGAGCAGCAAATCAGCATATTAGAATGATTTCTGAAGGATCATGTGACACTGAAGACTGGAGTAACGATGCTGAAAATTCAGCTTTGCATCACAGGAATAAATTACTTTGTCAAATATATTTAAATAGTACACAGTTATTTTAAATTGTAATAATATTTCACAATATTACTGTTTTTTACTGTATTTTTAATTAAATAAATGTAGCCTTGGTGAGCAGACGAAACTTCTTTTAAAAACATTAAAAATCTTAGTGGTTCCAAACTTTTGGACTGTACTGTATAACTAAAATTTATTCAGACACTTTGAACATTTCATTTATTAATTCAGTTTATTCACTATAGTTAAAAAAAATGGTAATAAAATATGACAAGATCTCAGAGTTAAACTGTCAGAAAAAATTAATCTTAATTATGTCAGATAACACTTAAACAAAACATGGTCAGGTCAAAGTGTCTGAATAATTTTTGGTCCCAAATTTTAATCAATTTTACTGGTAGTCCACTGTATGAAGAATTTTGGGGAATAATATGTCACAGTTTACTTTATTTTGCTATCCTCACTTACATAAATGAATTATAGTGTCCTGCACCCATTAGTATACCCATATAATATAATATAATATAATATAATATAATATAATATAATATAATATAATATAATATAATATAATATAATATAACATAACATTTTTTGTTTGACTAATATATCAAACCAAAAACTTTGTGTGTGTGTGTATATATATATATATATATATATATATATATATATATATATATATATATATATATATATATATATATATGTGTGTGTGTGTGTGTGTGTGTGTGTGTGTGTGTGTGTGTGTGTGTGTGTGTGAGAGAGCTGTTAAGTGATTTGAAAATTTCAATCTAATATTTAATTTAATCCAATTAAATCACAAATTATTCACATATCAAATTTGGCTGAGAAATTGCCCCCTAAAGATAATTTTACGATAAGTCGTTATTGTGTGTTAATTTTATATTTAAAAAAAAAAAAGGTTACACTACTACATCATTAGAATTGATAGTTATTTCAAATAAACAGTTATTTTGAGTTGTCAAAAGTACCGACTTCAGTACCTGAAATATTAAAAATGTGACTTTGAGCACTGTTGAGCGGATTCATAAACACCTCTGATTGGCCATTGTGTTGACGCGCTCATCAGACATGTCTGTGATTGGCTACAATGATCAACGCTTCAAAAACGTTGTAAATAGTCAATGACGCTCTTTACCAAGTGCTTACAAAGATACGCACGGGAGCGTTTGAAAGCAGATGTCTATCGTGGACCAGTCTGCTGATAGACGCCTGCTTTCAAACGGCCCCACTTTCAATTTCAAACACTTCCGTGTGCTTTCAAAAGCTCCCGTGTGTTGATCACTGTAGCCAATCACAGACATATCTGATGAGCACATCAACACAATGGCCAATCAGAGGCGTTTACGAATCCGCTCAACAGCGCTCAAAGTCACATTTTAAAAATTTCGACAACACTATGGTTATTTATAATAATTTGGGTTAAATTTTAAACCAAGAATTTTAATTTCAGTGCATCACTTGTGTACATTTCATAACATTCACTGTGTAATTTAAGTCCTCAAATCAGTGTCCATGTATTATTCATGGCTACCCTCCCCTCTGCTGCAGATCTCACATCTCTTTTTTCATCCCACAAAGTCACACTTGTGCTTTACACTTCTGTTTTGTCCTCAGGGACAACAAACCTGCCCAATGTGTTAGATTCAAAAATGGTGCTTTTTCACAGTTTGTGAAATGACAAAAGCACAGAAAAAAAAATTACTACAACTTAAACTAAAATTAAAATGAAATCTGAAAATACAATAATAAAAGCCAATTAAAAAATAATAAATAATATAATATAAATAATACTAAAATAACACTGCACAGAAGCAGCAGTCAATGATACAATAAATGTCATGCATTTAAAAAAAAACAAAAACACAAGAGATACAATACTGGGAAAAAACAACAATTCTCACCTATACTTATCCTGAACTTTCTGTTTGATATCTTGCAAAGAATCCTGGGAGATATCTCTCTCTAGATAACCCGAAAGCACCTCTGTAGCGTTCTCCAAATCAGCCTGATTGTTCTTTAAAAAAAATGAAAGAAAAAAAAAGGAGTAAGACATCAGTATGTTTATTTCATGTGTAAACAGTGTGATGCTATTAAAAATATAGTCTGAATGTTAATCCCACCAATGGCATCTAAGGGCGTTTCCATCTGGTATTAAGATGCGTTTTGGTCGATCGGATCACAAGTGGACAATGCTAAATACAGCTGTAAACGGGATCTAAAATATTTTGAGCTTGTCCACTTTTGATCATTTCCAGAGGTAGTCGAAAACGCACCTGACCGGATTGCTTTCATAGTGGAAACACTCATGTGGTCGAATGTGTTCGAACAGCTACAAAAGACCATCTACTCTCCTCCTACTGAAGGCTGTCAGAGCAGAAATGAAAGCTGCTGCTCTCCATATGTTTTTCCGTCGTCACATAGACCCTCCCCTTGAAGAAATCAGGACAGAAGTGTTTGAAAGTGGACAAGAGAGACTAAATTAAAACACCAGGTGTAGACAGGAATGCGTCTCTCTTGTCCACTTGTGATCCGATCAACCAAAATGCATCTTAATACCAGGTGTAAACAGGGCCTATAAAACGGTCTTCCACATGAAATTCAAATGAAACATGATTTCCTTCTCACCTCAAAGATAATGGACTGGTTGTTCTTTTTGAGGTAGAAGGCGAAGACGTAGGTGAACATAAGCGTGGACCGACACTGGCACAGCACGTCCACGGCCTTCTTCAGGAACTGCACCTCGATCCATGACATGTTGTGTTGCTGCATCTCCTCCATCTTCTGCTTCACCTGCGCGTACAACTTGTGCTCGAAGCGCAGACTCTGCATGTGGTTCATGTAGCGGTTGCAGTAGAAGAGGTAGCGCTGCAGGGCTGCACGCGAACGCTGCAATATGGACACAACATACACTCATCCCAAAAGAAAACAAGTTATAGGTCATGGATCACTCTGAATAGAGATCGGCCAAGCATATACGCCAGGAAAAAAATAAGTCATGCATTCCTGCAAGAGCTAATTTTAGTCTACTTGGACACATAAAGGGTGACCTATGACTGCTGTGCATTAGAGGTGTTGGGTCAAATGATGACTAAAAGTACCTCCTGAGCATCTCTGGCTGCTTTTGCATCATCTTCATTGTAGCGATTGCAGTTGTACCTATAATCAGTGAACATGTTATTTCAATGCATCACATGTGTATATAAAAACAAGCATTTAGAAGAGGTGAAGTAGACTCACCAGGCAGAGCCATGGGGCTCCCAAGGGCCGAGACAAACCCAGCAGAACTCTGCTTTACAATTCTGGTTTCGACACACCATGTGATTACAGCCGCCATCTTTTTCAATGGTCACATGACATTTGGGACATTCCTAAGAAAACCGGGAATACCCAAACGAAATTAAAGGAATATTATGGGTTAAATACAAGTTAGGTTTATTGATATTTTTATTGAGCATTTGTGGCATGCTGCCGATTACAACCAAAAATATACTTGCCTTGTTCTTTAAAAGATTTAAAAATAATAATAATAATATTGGCAGCAGTAAATTTGCAAAGTAAAACTTTGAAAAATAGGCATTTCTATTTTTTCACTCTAGTCATGTGTATCATAGTCAAATAAATGTAAATGAATTTGTTAAACAAATGGCCAGACCGGTTTAATGTAAAGATCCTTTTCTCTTTGGACAAAGTATGGACTCAAAATAGTATCACTTTCCCTTACGACAGCACACTGAATTTACTCAATATGTCAGGAGTATAAATATTAAATAACATAATTTATAAATAAATAGATATATTAGGGGTGTAACGGTACACAAACAAAATGGTTGGTTCAGTTGTTATTTATTTATAGATATAATAATCAACACTCAAAAGAAAAGACATGTAAATTGCACATAAGGCAGGTTTTGCATCAACTTATAAATCTAATTATAAAATTAATTTTCTACTGCAATTCATTTTTGAAATATAATCATTTACACAGTTACTGTCATAACTTTACAAACCGGTAAAGTAAATATAATGAATATATGAGCTGATATAGTGCATATATTTAGTTCCTCTAGTGAACTAACATGCTGTGGACACTAAATGACTTGCCTGAGGTAAATGTAATGCTACGTGAGATATTATTCTCAAGCTGTTTTATTGATGTCTTTCCGGGGTTGAAACACTGGTTGAGAGATCACATCTCTTCTTCTGCACTTTTTACTGGTAGCAAACATCGTCACATTACCACACCCCCCCCCCTTCTGGATTGGAGTGTGGATCGCCTGTGACTGACTATTCGTCATGTGACTGCATGCACTGAACCGTGACCATTCAGGACGAATATATGTACCGTTACACACCTATATATAATCGATTGAAGGTTAAGGGGTCCTTGTACCTTGGTATTTGCTGCAATCCAGTTGGATGTTTCACTGTCATCATCACACTTCTTTATCCACTTCCTCAACCACTTGAAGAGAAGAGTAGCAATATTATTAAAGAAAATTAAAACCTCTCAGGAAAATCTAATCTAATAATATCAATATCAACAATGGAAATAATCTAATCTAATGAGTGCCTACAGCAGTAATCAGATGCCAACATACCTTGCATTTAACCGGGTCATGCCAGTTCTCTCCACAATTGAAACTAGTTATTGAAAAAAAAAAGAAAAGAAACTAAAAGTGAGTAGTTCACCCAAAAATGAAAACCCTGTCATTATTTACTCACTCATCCTCATGTTGTTTCAAAGCCATATGCTGTTTTTTTTTTAAAGCCATGTGCTGTTTTTTTATGTCGTATTAACGACAAAAAGGGTGTACAACAGAAATGTAATCAAATTGTTAAGCTTAATCACTTGCGTGGTTATATTATCGCAGCAGTGACACATATAAAGTACAAGATGCTGCAAATCCACTGAAGTGTTGCATTGCATTCTGCATCAGGCTCCTACCAGAACTGTCTCCCGCATTTGCAGCGAACTGGTTTGGCATCGGGATACTGAACTTTGACCACATGGTGGCAGTCAGGAGCCGGACACCATTTCAACAGTCTGTTACACTGTAGAAGAGCAGACAGACAACCAGTGAGAGAGACTACAAAACAGTTTACTGCAGGTAGACAGTACAGCATGCATACCGATATTCACATTCATGCCATTTAAAAGCTTAACTGCAAAGAAATCACATATGTTTTGTAGATTAAGCTTCAGGTCAGTGTTTACCATCAGATCAGTTAATATATCGTCGCTTTTGGGGGGAAACCTTGTATCTATATTTCGTCATTTTTATTTTTTTCATAAATCATTACTATTGGTCACACTTTATGTTTGTCTGTGGGCTTTAGCAATTATTTAACCAATGAAAAGTATTAAAAAGAGCTTGTGACTAAACCTCGTAACTCCATTGGATCCTCAAACTGTAGGTAAAACTTCTAGCTCCGCCCCACCCCGCCCCTATCGTGAATAAAGTCCCGCACCAGTTTTGGACCGTCTCTGCTTGTTTGCAATGCAAGGATAAATAAAGAATTGTTTGTTTAAATCGGGTGCGTCTCATACGTCCTGAAAAGTGAAGCTGCGGGCTCTTTGATCGCCCCCTGGTGGCTGGATGCAGTACAGGTCATAAACTTGTCAGTGCAGTTGAATGAGACTTCAGTGCAAACTTAAAAATAAATTCTGCTTCAAATAAAACTTTCTGAAAGATGGTTTTGGTCATTTAAGGTAGTTGTTATCACGCTGATATATATTCAATTGTTTTTGTGATAATTTAGATTTTAACTAGCAATTTGGTGCTATAGAAACGGGGCGTGTCGTCATGATTCGCAGTTGATTAACTAACTGTTAATTTTCGATTTCTTTGTTATTTAACACCAACAAAATGAGTTGTTCAGCAGTAAACTGTCCTAACTGACCTACAGGATCTGACGGATCACTGAACTTTTTTTCTGTAACATTAAATGTGGGCGTTATAAGCTAATTAATAAATGTTATTAGTTAAGATAACACACCTAATGTTAACCATGTCGGGAAAAAGCTGGTGATCGTTATCTGGCAGTTACTTATTATTTTTATGTGTATAAAATAATAATTAGCAGGACAAAACTAATGATAGCCTACTCTAATTACAGAAATCGATCTCCTGTAACGTTAGTTGAACTTGATTTAAAATGGCAGGACCGTTTCTGACGATTTAGAGTTGTTTCTAGTGGCATATTATATTGAGTTTATCGACTGAATTTGCTGTTTCAAAAATATTATTGCTCTAGAAACAGAATAGCCTATTATTTTATAGGTAGAATTTTAAATTGTGTATAATTTTTATAGTCTATTTAAAATACATGAATGATGACGCAGTCGCCTGGGCGGAAGTTTGATATCGCGACTCCGCCTCCGGCTCCACTGATGATTCTTTCTGCGCATGCCCAGGCTCCAAACTTTTTTTTTTTTGACGCATTGCGTAACGTGTCAGCGCCCATTCGTCGGCCCATTTTGGCTTCAGTTCATTACAATGGAAGGAAGCGGCGTTGCATCGTCCATCTTTTTTTACAGTCTTTTCTTTACTCAAGAACACACATATACATTGTGTGTATATATATATATATATATATATATATATATATATATATATATATATATATATATATATATATATATATTAGCCGATGACTTGACAACAAATGTTAGACTAAGATACTCTTCTCTGCTCCTCAAATACATAAAACATTAGCATTTACACTACTGTGCAAAAGTCTTAGGCACGTCAGTATTTTCACCCGCAAAAAGGGTTTTAAGCCAGTTATTTATATCTTTTGCTGTAGTGTGTCAATAGGATATATCCGTTCACATTTCAAAACATTCATTTTGCCATTAGTTGTAATAATCGAGTGAGATTTTTTGTATGCACAAGGAGTCTGACAAGAGCCGGTGCTCCACACAGAGATCTGATCTCACCATCATCGAGTCCGTCTGTGATTACATGAAGAAACAGATGAAACTGAGACAAACTAAATCCAGAAGAACTGTCCGTGTCTCCAAGATGCTTGAAGAAACCGACCTGCAATCAGACCTCCATGTGGAGCACCGGCTGTTGTCAGACTCCTTGTTCATACAAAAAATCTCACTGGATTATTAAAATTAATGGCAAAATGAATGTTCGGAAATGTAAAATGATATTTCCTACTGCACACTACAGCAAAAGATATAAATAACCGGCTTAAACCCATTTTTTGGGTGTGAAAATACTGACATGCCTAAGACTTTTGCACAGTAGTGTAAATACTAATGTTTCATGTATTTGAGGAGCAGAGAAGAGTATCTTAGTCTAACATTTGTTGTCAAGTCACAGCTAACACTATCTTAAACAGCCTGTGTGTACTGTAGCACTTCACCTTTTATAACATGAGATTTTGGCCAAATGACAAAAAACTGAGCATCCAAATAGCTACAATAAACTTTATAACCTGTAAGTTGATGAAAACATAATTTGATGTACTGCTGTTCTAATGATGGACAAAACATGTCCAAAATTCTCTGAAATTTGCTCCTTTTAAAGGTTGATTTTGGTCAAATTTTAACAATATAATAAAACATGCAAGTGTCTGAACATACAGAACTCTAGTGTTGTCAAAAATATTGATATTTCGATATGTATCGATACTGAAATATCTGAAACGGTTCCAATACTCCTTTCCTGCAGTATCATTACACCAATACCAGCTGCGCATTCTTGCTATCTCTTTGCTCTGACAGCATATCGACACACCAGCCTCCTCTCATTCGCTCCGGCCGAATAGTGTTTGTATTGCGCATAATTTTACTCATTACCACAAGTTTTGTGCTCACACCACTGATCTAAATAAGAGGCGCTCACATAAAGCCTCCTCTCAAACATCTCGCGAGAACCAAATTTACTTTTTTTCTTGGCTTAATGCACCTAAACTGTCAAATACATACAAAATTATGTCAAAATGCCCTTCTTCCCAAGTATTTAGGTAAATACAGTCAGTTTAGAACGTAAATAGTTGAGAAAGACAGCGCATGTTGTGTAACAGTAACTGTGCATAAGCTCTTAAAGTGACAGCAGCCTAATAAACCTGCTGCTGTCTGTCATGTTAATCAAAGAACAAAAGACTAAGAGAAGAATCACTCGCTAACTAACTTACTTTTGTAATTTTAATTGTAAGCATTAATCTGAATTAAATTTTTACAATAAAAGACTATCCAGTGTTATTTTACATTTGATTACTTTAATTTCTGTAGTATTTACCTGAACACTACTGTTAGACCCACCTGAAAAACTTAAAGCCATGTTTATTTAATTTGACTCTTTATTCTCTTGTATTTATTTGTGCTATCGTTTGCAATTTGCAATGTAGTTCAATGATTCAAATAAAGCCTCCCTGTGCTGTGTGTAAGCTATTACAACATAATTACCCAAATAATCAAAAAATTATGAGACAAATCTGTATGGCGGCATATATGACAGTTTTCCCTGTGGTATCGAAAATGGTAACGAATATCAATATTTTTCAAGGTATTGTATCAAAGTTGGAAATTTCATTATGACAACACTACATAACGTCACAATAACTTTGACAGAGCTGTGTTTAATTATTTAAAAAAAATATAGTGTTTTTTCCTATTTCCAGAAAAGTAGCAGCGTTGGACATGTGAGGTTCCCGCCCGACAGCGACAATGTAGTTTATTGCTCTTTATTTATATTAGTCGGATAAGCATTGGACACACAAAAGTTAGTTAATGTTAACAAATTGCTAGGTTTATAAAAACAAATGAATTGTCTCTAAATTAAAATGATCAAATACTGATTTGAAATAGGTATTAGTATTTGGTATCTCTATTCCAGATTAATCAGGGTGTTGCAAATGTGCTTTTTGCATAATGTCATTTGCATTTCAGGCACACAACTTTTTGCAACCAACGTAAAGTACTTCTTACCTCTACAAAACTATTTGTGATTAAATGCTGATACTTCAATTTCACTTTAGAATCTGTGATTAGTCGCCTACAAAAAAACAAAAACAAACAAAATTCGTTAAAAAATAATTTTAAAAAGATAAATCTTAAGGCTAAATTCACAAAAGCACTCACATTACAGTGTTATCGTCAACCAAAATGTCACAGTTGTGAGCAGGACACGAGATGGTCTGGGAAAACAAAAGAAAAAATAAAGAACCAAATTCCACAGGAAACAAAAAAAGTAGGATCTGATTACAACATCAGTTTACAATGTGCTGAACAGGAACCCACCTGTCCCATCCCTTCCTCAATGATTTTGGTAGTTAAATAGTCACCCCAGCACTGCATGCAGAACTTGTGTCCACACTCTAGACCTGTGAAATACTAGGAAAGGAAACACACATTCCTACCGAATAAGTCATCAAGCTGTGCAACCTGAGTCATTTCAATGGACTTCACAGTTTTGGTATCACGGGCTTTTCTGAGGAACTGATGAAGAGATATGTGGCTCGAACTGACACTGACCGAGTTTGGATAGTTGAGATAGCAGATCTGGCAGGGCAAATCCTGACTGGAGGACCGTGTGCTCATTGGTCGCATTTTGGCCTTTTTGCTAGGGTTTATGACGTGGCACTCTGTAAACAACTTGTCCAGATTTCCATCAAAGTACCTGCACCATTTACATGTTAAGAGGAGGAAGAAGAAGAAAACGCTTTCAAACAGCAAACAGATAAACTAAAAGTTATCATAACATCCTTTAACTAAGCCATGCAAATTTATGACAATGTTAAAATAAATAAATAAATAAATATAGTAAAATAACATGCCTCTCCATAAGCTTCTCTTTGTCCCAGTTGAAGTGACTGAGGAGTATTCTGGTTATCGTAGCTGGGTTCTGAAAAAGACACAATAATGAGTGACAGATCCAGTTAAACCTAGTCTTAGTTTAGTTAGCTGTAATCTGGCTGACTTTATGCAACTTTCTGGGCTTCTCCAGTGGTTTTTCCTGTTGTGTTTTCAAGGTACCAAGTCGACACAGTACTAATAATAATAATAATATAATAATAAACTTTATTTTATATAGCGCCTTTAAAAGGGTATTCTCAAAGCGCTTTACACATAGTACAAAGTAATAAACAGTCAATACACAATAAAGAAGATAGATAAATAGATACGAAATAGTAAAAATACAAATTACATATAAGCAAGTCTAAAAAAATAAAAAAATAAATAATAATAACTGGATCTATCAACGTTAAGGTTTTTGGCATCAAATCATTGAAAGATATTCAGAGTTTTGTAAGAGGAACTTAGAGAAACCCAGATTAATCTGTACTTATTACTCTTGACACATATTTTCAAGGGCTGCACGATATTGGATATTTTGCCGATATCCGATATACATATACTTTTAGCTTTGTTTTGGAAACAACACCAAGACCATGAAAAAAATTGCAATTACCTTTTTTTTTTTAAGTAGTAGAAACAAGCTTCCATAAAGTCTCTCCAGTACAGTACGAAATATTTTTCATTTCAGTTAGTTATGAGAAAATGTACTTTTTCATTTTGGTTTCAGGTTCATCTTATCGGCAAGGCTTATCAGTAGGGCTGCACGATTAATCGCATGCTATTCTCACGCGCATTTCGTCAGTAAAGCCGGTTCCCTGATTACCGCTAAATCGCCATCACCTGCTTTCAAATGAAGCGGCATTTAATAGACAGAGCCGTAGGTCACTGAAAAGCCACGCAATATCGCGTTCATATCGCAGATGAATCGCCTGCGATAATGAACGCGATATTGCGTGGCTTGTCCGTGAACTACGGCTCTGTCTATTAAAAGGCGCTGCGTTTAAAAACAGGTGATGGCGATTTAGCGGTAATCAGGGAACCGGCTTTACTGACGAAATGCGCGTGAGAATAGCATGCGATTAATCGTGCAGCCCTACTTATCAGCATAATTTTTCATATCGGGCTGATGCCAATTATTTCATTTTAAGCCAAATTCCCAGTGTTCCCTATACAACACTTCACAGACACAGAATTATCATTATTTTTATATACAGTAGTCAACATTTGAAGTGGATCAAAACCTTTCATCAAAGTTGTCCTAAAACCTTCTTCTTGGGACAACTTAGTTTAGAACAACTTTTTTGATCCACTTCAAATGTTGACTACTAGATTTGTTTATACATATGTTTTTTAACTTAACATTTTTTTCCATTACTGTGATAAAAATATATTTAATATAAAACACTAAGACTAAAAAACAAAACAGTGGTTGGTTCTGCATTTTCCTAAGTGGGTGGTTTTTGGTCAGAATAAGCTGGAAAAGTGAACTAAACTTTGTTGCTAAAGGATTATTTTACTTCAGAATTTAAATTTCCTGATAATTTACTCACCCCGATGTCATTCAAGATGTTTATGTCTTTCTTTCTTCAGTCGAAAAGAAATTAAGATTGTTTTTTTCTTTTTTTCCCTCTCCATATAGTGGACTTCACTGGGGTTCAACGGGTTGAAGGTCCAAATGTCAGTTTCAGTGCAGCTTCAAAGAGCTCTACATGATCCCAGACGCGGAATAAGAGTCTTATCTAGTGAAACGATCGTTCATTTTCTAAAAAAAAAATATATATATATATATTATATATAATATATTATATTATTATTTATATATATATATATATATATATATATATATATATATATATATATATATATATATATATATATATATATATATAGCATCACACACTACAAAATGTTATTAAGATTATCTGCCAGAGGAAGCGCGTCACGTGATCTACGCAGCAGATCAAAAGCGGATGTAAACAAAATGGATACTGAAACATGAAAAAAATGGTTGAGGAGACGGGCTCAACGTGGATTGTCAGTTCTTCAGTGAGAAATGGAGGTAAAATTGACCTTTTATTATTATCGTAGTGTGCTAGAATGTTTACCGTTATAATATTGCCTGCCTAGTTCAAAAGCGATAGCGTCAACTTTTACATTGTAGATTCCTTGATCTTGGTTTCGCGGTCGCCATTTCGAAATGTCTGTCACTTCCGTCGCGTCTTAACTTGTTTCCTATTGGCTATTGTGACAGTACTGATGTTATTACAATCTTGCTCATCCCGATAAATATCAAGCATGTTTGATATGATCGGGGTGAGCCCGATTTGTGTGAGATCAGATCGGGAGGTGCAAGATTTTATCTGTGAACGTCTCACATTACCAGATAATCTGCGCCGAACATCGGAACCGATCGAGGTCGTGGACAGGATTTTTTCTCCGATTCTCGGGAGGGGAAAATCGGGCATAAATCGGCCTAAAACTCCTGTAGTGTGAGCCAGACATAAGTCAAATGCCCTTTACAAAAAAAACAAAAAACAAAAAAAAAACACTGATGTCGGACGATTTTGAAGTTGGAGGAGAAAATGAGATGGAGTTTTTCGCCCTACTGCGGTACTTCTGCCTACGTCATGCGTGACCTTTCCAACATGATTATGTAATGCGTGGCACATCGCAGAGCAGTGCAAGATGAGCATTTGTGGTTAAAAAGTAAATAATTTTAATTTCTTTAGAAAATGACTGATGGTTTCTCTAGATAAGACTCTTATTCCTCGTCTGGGATCATGTAGAGCTCTTTGAAGCTGCACTGAAACTGACATTTGGACCTTCAACCCGTTGAACCCCAGTGAAGTCCACTATATGGAGAAAATACCAAAAAAAAACAACAACAAAAAAAATTCTTTTCAACTGAAGAAAGAAAGACAAACATGTTGGATGACATGGGGGGATTAAATTATCAGGAAATTTAATTCTGAAGTGAACTAATCCTTTAATTCACCCTACTTCTCTCACAAAACATACAAATCAATCATCTGGCTACAAAAGATTAGGTTTTACCCAGACATAACTGCTAATAAATCAAAAGGCCAAGCTATTTATCATTTAAATGCTAACCTGAGACTGAATGGGTGCCCATTCAAAGCAATTCCACATATTATTATATTCACTATTCCACCATAAAGTCTTTAACAGCTCAACTTAGGGGTGATATAAGATATCAGGGAAGATTGTCTGGTATTGTAAAGATCAGTTTTGTCAGGTTTATCTTATAAACTCCCAACACAACACTAATATTTATGACTTTCCATAAGCTATATAAATTAATAAGCATCTTAAAGTGTTAGTTCACCCAAAAATGAAAATAATGTAATTTATTATTCACCCTCATGCCGTTCCACACCCGTAAGACCTTCGTTCATCTTCAGAACACAAATTAAGATATTTCTGATGAAATCCGATGGCTCAATGAGGCCTGCATAGCCAGCAATGACATTTCCTCTCTCAAGATCCATTAATGTACTAAAAACATTTAAATCAGTTCAAGTGAGTATAGTGGTTCAATATTAATATTATAAAGCAACGAGAATATTTTTGGTGCTCCAAAATAAACAAAATAACGACTTATATAGTGATGGCCGATTTCAAAACACTGCTTCATGAAGCTTCGGAGCGTTATGAATCTTTTGTGTCGAATCAGCTGTTCGGAGCGCCAAAGTCACATGATTTCAGCAGTCTGACACACGATCCGAATCATGATTCGACACAAAAGATTCATAACGCTCCGAAGCAGTTTTGAAATCGGCCATCACTAAAGTCGTTATTTTGGTTTTTTGGCGCACCAAAAATATTCTCGTCACTTTATAATATTAATATTGAACCACTGTACTCACATGCACTGATTTAAATATGTTTTTAGTACATTAATCTTGAGAGAGGAAGTGTCATTGCTCCCTATGGAGCCTCACGGAGCCATCGGATTTCAACTAAAATATCTTAATTTGTGTTCTGAAGATTAACGAAGGTCTTACGGGTGTGGAACGGCATGAGGGTGAGTAATAAATGACAGCATTTTCATTTTTGGGTGAACTAACCCTATAACATCATTGTCCAATATCGTATGTTTATAATGGTTGCACGGTATACCGGTACTACCACGATACTAACATGCTGTATTTTGTATAACAACATGTATGCCAGAAACTGATGCAGCTTTCTATTTATGTAGCTCATGAGTTTCACATATTGCTGGACCTGATCTAAACACTTACAAAATTCACAACAGGCACATATGGCTGTCATTCATCTATGTACAAATAAACATTTGTCATTTTTCGCCAAAGTTTTCTGATCTCCACTCAAGTTGCATGCTAGTTTGCTTGATGAATGTGGTTCAATTTAACAGATTTTTTTTAACCTTAAAATCCTTTAAAAGGTGCATTCGTGTTGGTGTTTAGAGAACCAAATTAAAAACTGTCAAATTTTAAACAAATATGAATGTGTCAAATAGCATTAGCTGCAGTGACAGGGCTAAACTTTAATCTGCTTCAAAACAGCAACAACAACAAATCACATATAAACACAGCTATTTGATTCATAACACACTTTTAATACGATTTAAGAATGTGTTTACATATCCATAAAAGCTGTCAAATAAAGTTCAGTCTCTGTAAACTGGGTCGCGCTAGCAGAACTAGCTAAATCTATCTCATGAAAAATCCCTTGAATTAACTAAAATTACAGCAAAACGCAAACATATAAGAGTTATTGCAACATCACCGAGGTTAAAAACAAATAAACGGTTAATTTCGCATCATTCGGCCTCTCGTATCAGCTAATGCTAATGCTAACAGCATCAGTGCTCCATATAAACAAACTTATAAACTCACAGAAAAATCGCAATGTTATCTACCTGTATGACCTCGTTAACCTCCCTGATGCACTCCACCATGTGCTGGAGGATCTGCTCGGTGGTCAGCACCTCAAAGCGGTAGTCCTCGTCCTCCTGGCCAGGCCCCAGGCCGCCTTCGCCGCCGCTGCCGCCGGTGTCAACGCAATCGTCGGGCTCTCCTCCGGCCATGGCGGGGTCCAGCAGCTCCACCTCGCCCAGGTCCAGTGTGTCATCCTCGGCCTCCTCCTCGCCACTGTCCTCGCTGCACTCCTCTTCCTCTTCTTCCTCCTCCTCTTCTTCATCAAACTCATAATTGTAGCCCTCGTCCGAGTCCATGTCTCAGTGTTGTAAGGGTGATGATAAAGTGTCAGTGTGTGATGAGTGTGTTGCTGTTTGACCTGCGCTTTACCGACTGAGCGGATCCTTTTTAGAGACCCGCCGCGTCACTGCTGCGTCACTCACTAGTCTGACCAATGCACAATACATACTGCGATTCTTTTCCAGAGCTAACAGAGAGTAAAAACATTTTTCTGCAAAAGGGTAGAAATTATAAATATAGAAATTCCAGTTCTGTGTCTACCATAGTCTTTTAGCATATCAAATAATTTATTTGAAAATCTAAATAGGAAAAATTGTGTTCACTACAAGTATCTTTGAAACATTAATACATTTTACCCTGTCAAACATTTGATTAAAGGATTAGTTCACTTTCAAATTAAATTTTCCTGAAAATGTACTCACCCCCATGTCATCCAAGATATTCATGTCTTTCTTCCTTCAGTCGAAAAGAAATTAAGGTTTTTGATGAAAACATTCCAGGATTTTTCTCCTTATAGTGGACTTCAATGGCCTCCAGACGGTTGAAGGTCAAAATTACAGTTTCAGTGCAGCTTCAAAGGGCTTTAAACGATACCAGACGAGGAATAAGGGTCTTATCTAGAGAAACCATCGCTCATTTTCTAAAAAAAAAATTAAAATTATATACGTTTTAACCATAAACGCTCATCTTGAACTAGCTCTCCTCTTCTTCTCCATTAGAATTCTGGCAGTGTAGACACTGCTAAGTGTATTACTGCCCTCCACAGGTCAAAGTTTGAACAAATTGTTATATACTTGCACTAGCATATAGTATATGACAATTTAGTTCAAAATTTGACCTGTGGAGGGCAGTAATACACTTACACTGCCGGAATTCTAATAGAGAAGAAGAAGAGAGCTAGTTTAAGATGAGCATTTATGGTTAAAATGTATAAAATGTTAATTTTTTTTAGAAAATGACCGATCGTTTCTCTAGATAAGACTCTTATTCCTCATCTGGTATCGTTTAAAGCTCTTTGAAGCTGCACTGAAACTGTAATTTTGACCTTCAACCGTTTGGAGGCCATTGAAGTCCACTATAAGGAGAATAATCCTGGAATGTTTTCATCAAAAACCTTCATTTCTTTTCGACTGAAGAAAGAAAGACATGAACATCTTGGATGACATGGGGGTGAGTAAATTATCAGGAAATTTTAATTTGAAAGTGAACTAATCCTTTAAGAAATCCTGATATTGATGCAAGATGTTCATTTTGCTAAATTCACACAGAAACTGCCATTCATTTATTTTGGGCAGGACATTTTACTGAACACCTTTGGAAAACCTTTGAGGGCTTGGAAGAGAGATAGAGCTGGGTGTCTTCAGTGTAGCAATGAAAATGGATACCATATTCCCTAAAAATATAACCAAGAGGAAGTAAACAAACAATGAATTGAAGAGGGCCCAAGACCGAGCCCTGAGGAACACCAGTGGTAACTTTAGATGATTTTGATGAAGTTGATGGTCAACATATGGTCAGTGTAAGGAAGTTCTTAACCTACAGGACTAATTGTTGTTTAGTAGACATTTATATTCTTGTATTTATCATAAATTCAAAAATGTGTTTTTTATTTTTTTACATTTTTAACAAGGAGGAAGTCAGCTAGGACTCTGCGTTTATGGCCCTTGTGTTTATTTTTTCAGTAAATTAAAATGAATTGAATATTGTATTGCCATTATTTAGTAAACTTTAAAGGGCTCATGAATTAAGAAATCAACTTTTCCTTGAGCTTTTAATATATAAGAGGTCATCGTACTATAATAAAATCCTGTAAGTTTCAGAACTGAAAACTTCCTTATTAGTCCAATAAAATCTTTTATTGACACCAGGCCTATCAAACGACTCCTCCCTGAATGTGCTTATCTATCATAGTCAACACTTACTTCATCACTGCAAAGTTAGCCCCGCCCACCGTCATGTTAGTGAGATGAGGAAGAGAGAATAGCAATGCAGGACAAAAATAACATTACCTTTCAAAGGATCCTAATGCTAGGAATATGGTTATTTATTTTCATCAACGTGAATGTCTCAGTTGAGCTTTATTTATTTCTATTCAGTACATTTCACCATGGATTATTTGGTAAATCAATCGCATTTCGGCGCAGGCTTTGCAAACAGACTTTTACGATATGGACTCGACAGTAATGCAACAACATGTCAGTAACTGTGTTCATTCTAATGCCTGATCTGATATTAATGATTCATGTACAGTCAGATGTTCTTTGTCTGTGTGTCAGTAAATCAAACCAGAGACTAAATGGTCAACTTCATGTTGTTTCTCTTAGTAGGATGAAAATGATCTGTTATTTAAACTGTGATTAAATTATATATAGAAAGCGATCAAAGAACGCTCCCTTTACAATCGCTGGAGCTGTCAATCAAACAGCGCAAGTTTATCAGTGACCGAGTTCTGGACTCGTGCCAAAACTCCCGTTTTATTCAACAAATCTCTTAGTTACATCAAGTTTGCACTGTTAGTTATGACAAAAGCATTCGTTAGTGTGCAGAAATTGAGTTGCAATGACGAGATCACTGCTTTCATGAGCTCAACAACATGTCTGTGATTGGCTACAGTGTTCATCACTGCAACCTTTCATGCTACGAACTAAATATAACGCCATAGATCTAAATGTAATGCAACACTTTTCATGATTAGTTAACCTTGAGAGCTGTAATAGTAAAAATGTGCTAAAAGTTTTCGAGAGAGTAATACTTGGCTATTTCAAATGGAAAGATGTCAGCCAATCACAGCAGTGGGCATTTACACTGAAGTCTCACAGCAGACACGCCCCTTAAATAAGCGCGTTCAAACCAGAGGGCTAAAATCAGGGTAGGAAAAATGCCTTTTATTTCTAAATTATGACAATTTTTGATGTAAAAAGCATACTAACATTATAAGCATACTAACCTTTATGTTAACTAAACGTTCAAGCACAAACTCCGTAGAGTGTCACTGATAGCTTAATAAAGAGAAACAAAGTCAGTCTGAGATCCATATGATTTATTCTATTACAGGCAGGGCAGTGTAAGTGTGTGCATTTTAATACATTCTCATTGTTGGCAGGGTATAGTGACAAACATGAAAAGAGATTTCTTTCTTTTCTTTTCCTTTTTTTTTAAGAATGATGGGTCAATCATTATATATCTTCTAAAGTAAACATATGGCCACAGTATCAGAGTTTTGTTCCTGAATAGTCATAATTTTTCTCTATTTATAATTTATACTGTAGATATATCAATATAGCTATACATTTGAGATAAAGTCCTCACTATGGTACATGATAGAGCTTTTTTTAAATTGTTAAGTCCCATTGATTTTATATCTATTTTTTTTTTTAACACAACAACTGGAAACAAGACAGTATTTACACTCACGTGAAAAGGCAGTGCTATACACAACTTTTTGTGAAAAAGTACAGCAGCTTATAAAGTAATGAGTTAATTAGTAAAGCAGCAATTAGAGAACAGGAAAATAAGTACTGAATATGCCAGACGTTTGTTCATTTATATTACATTTACATCATGAAAAAAGCAAAATTAGCAAAAACAACCTATAACCATAGAAGAAATTATTACATGCGATCAAAGCATGGGAATTGTGCTGTAAATCATTGTTTGAACCAATCGATAGCATACAAAATAAAACACTTGTCACTCGACACATTTGTGACTTGCGAAGCTCTGTTGTGACAAACCGCTGTACCTTTTCACACAACCACCCAAAAACTCAAACACTTCATCCTGAAACGATATATAAAAAGCAAGTCTAAGTTATTAAAATATTTTGCCGTTGAGATAAACCACTATTTATAGTAACATAGCAACAACAGTAGAAATGATTTTTTTAAAAAAGCAGATGAGAAAAAATCTCTCTATGCTTATTTTGCTACTGATTGCATGCCATACCCATACCGAATGAGACTTTTCTTGAAAGACATGTCAAACCATTTAAAGGGCGCATTTTGTGACTGGTGCACGTCCTCTAGCATTCAACAACTCTTCCTGATGTCATTTGCATTTATGGGCAGTGGTTGGTAAAAATAAATAATAATCGTAATTATGATTATATATTAATTTCACAGAGTTCAAACATTTGACTTGTATGAAGTTGGCTTTTTGGCAATCGAGTGGGAAAAAAAATGATATAAAACTTGCATGCGTAAATTCAAGTGGATTTATGTAAATAAGAGATGACAAAAGTTAGCAAAATGAAACGTTTTACACGAGCATACAGTATTTTCTCATGCACATCGAGAACTCATAGATGTCCACCAACCGTCAGTGCCACCAATTACACATACTCAGCAGGACATTCCACACAATCTTCAATTAAAAAATGAAAAAGTACAATCCAAAAGAAAAAATCTGAACAATTAATTATCCTTTGCCTGAGACATCTTTGTCCCATTCTTCATTCTTCAAAGTCCTGAGGAAATGTACCCCACAGCTTGTTGCGTGCTCCCCTCCCCGTAACTTAATCCCAACTTTTCCCTTATAAGGAACTGCCAACCTTTGTGATAGCTTGGTGTTCTGTGGCGTCAATGTAAACATTAATTTCAATGTGAACGTATGGTCGTTGTGCAAGCTTCTTTATATGCTAGCAACATCTTTCGTGTTCAAAGGAGCCTCTCAGCACCTAATGTGTTGCAGGCAGAAATTAGGACACTTCATAATGGTGATGCACAAGACACAATGCATTCAGCAAAGACATGTCAATTACAATAGTACAAAATGAGGTCTTCTGTTCTTGATGAATCCTTAACGGTCCATAAGTCTGGAAGTCTCGGACTGGCCGCGTTGCTACGCATGCACGTTTCTACAATCGGTTCAGAAAGAGCAAAGAAAGTGTACCCACTTTGAGTCAGGAAAGGAAACCGTAGGGTTACCATAGGGTACAATAAATAAACAGAACGTGTTGAAGTTCGACAGTGGACCACTACACCATAGACGACAATACCGTTTCCTTGGGGTTGGGGCTAGCAACGGAAGTTCGTAGCATCGACATATGGTTGGTGGGTAGCGCTCCATCAGCAGGAGAGAAATCATTGAGTTCTCCGGAGGACGAGAGCGGAAAGGATGGAGAAAGAGAGATGCCGGAGGAAGGGTCGGCCGAGCCGGCAAAGGTGCGAGGGGGCTTGGGAACCAAGTTGGGCTCTAGAGTTGCCCTGGCCAGTAGCTGCCTGTCCTTGTCTGCGTTTTTCACACCCTGATCCGATTGGTGTCCTTCCGCCTGACTGAAAGATCCCCGTCCGGACTCGGACTCTGCGTCGGACAGCTCGAGAGGTGGAGAGCTGCTGCCATCGAGCCTAAACAGAGAGTCCAGGTATTGGGCGAACTCCAGGACCGCCTGACTGGGAGTGCCATTGGACAGTGGCGAAACTGATGGAAGAGTCTGGGATCGGCCACTCTCAAGCTCGACTTTGACTTCTCCCTCTTCAAACTCTCTATCCTTGGGCGTTTCGCTGAGCTTTTCTGGCGTAGAACCAGTCTGGGGTGCTACAGGGAGGGATTCTTGACTGTTACGAACAGCTGACGGCTTGCAAACCACAGGTGTTTCTGAAGACCGCCGGAAGATTTTGCCCTGGCTCGTCACCAGATCTACGGTAGTTTGTCCAAGCGAGTGCGAAGAGAAGTGCCTGCCGTTGCGGAGATAATGGGTGTCATTGGAGGGTACTTCCAGTTCCGGAGGTGTAGGGCAGTACGGGCCGGCTTCCCCCAGCTCGAGGTCCACTGCGCCCTGGCTCAAGCCGTCTGCGGCCAGCAGCTCTGTGCGGGAGCTCAGCGAAGGATTCTCTTCTGGGATGGGGGCGTCCAGAGGGAACGGCAGACTCCCCAGACAGGGCGAGCCCCTCAGGGCGGCAGATGATCGCCGGGAGTCCAAGCTGTAGACGGATTCAGCGTCAGAAAGGCTTTCCATGATGGCCAGGGGGGCTTTTCGCTCCCGCAGCTCCACGGCCAATCGCTCACGGGCTCCGGTGAGCACCACGGGCACGGGAGGAGGCGGACACTCCGAGAAGCCATCCAGTGAGATCTCAGAGTGGGCACAGGAACTACAGCAGGACAGCATGGAGGGGGGAAGAGGAGTTTGGTGACAAATAAAATGAGGGAATGTAAAAAAAAAAATGGTTTGAAAAAACAACAGGAGAAAAAAAGTAATTAGAATAAAAAAAGATAATATTTAAAAGATGGAGGGAAAATAGCAAATGTGATGGAAGAAAAACAGACAAAAATATGAATGTAAAAAAAAATGTATATCAAAAATAATAAAAATAATTTTACATGTAAATAAAAACGTGTGGTATAAGGGTAAAAGCAAATAATAGTAAAAATGCGAAGCAGAGAACCGAGAAAGGAAGGGGGAAAAAAAATCAGAAAGAGGGGAAGAAAGGGAGGATTATGGTTAGGCAACACTAACGTGACTAACATCTAGACTGTGCTGTTCTACTGAACCACAGAGGACGAGGGGGGAACTGTATACTACCATACACAGTACCTCTGCAGTCAGCATGAGTGAGAAGGACAGGCAATAATGTTAAAATCCAATGCTTAAAAGCTAATCTACATAATTTATCACTCATTGGCATGGTCTGACTGGTCAGTCAGCTCGTTTCAAACACTGATCGGCCCTCGCAGAACTCACCGGACACTACTGTTTCTGCGGTGATGTGGGGCGGGCGTGGGTTGGGGTGAATTAGAGGCATCGAGGAAGATTGTTTCTGGATTCAGGTCCACTTCTGTAGGGCTAACCATTATCTTAGCAGCAGACAGTAAAGCTGTCTTCCCTTTATTATAGTTTTCCAACACCTACATGACACAGAGGGACACAGAGAGAGCAAGAGTGATGATAAAAAACACAAGGAAGAATAAAATGTACATGAATGTGTGAATGAATAGACAAAAATAAGCAGGTCTCACAGCCTACTTGACATTGTGAAAAAGGTTATACAAGTGTGCATAAAATAGATGCACCTGAATACATTTTTATAAGGAAAAGTCAAATGTCAAGATACCTATTTTGATCACCTATTTATTAGTTGTGATGTCAACATGCAGATTAAAGCATAAAACACTAGGAAAATAATGTGTACATATACTAGGTAGATCTTCTTGTAAGAGCTCCTTAACTTTTTATTCATTTTTGTTGTGAAAGTGAAATTGAGCCATCAAGCATGGTACAAACGTCATGTGTTACCCAAAATGTAGTTGCTGTATATAAGAATATTTCATCATTTAAAATCAGCAAGGACAAAGTGTAAAACATGGAAACAATCAAGGTAAAAAGTCCAATTACACAAACACAAGGTGATGACGTGGTTTTCTTTATTAATGTATGTAAACATATGAGTATGGATAGAGTTAGAGACAATAATCACAAAGATATCAGTAAATGAATGCAATGAAATTCAATGGAAGTGGTGTAAAACAAACAATGATGTACATGTAACATGCAAAAAAAAAAAAAAAAAAAAAAAAAATTAAAAATAATACAAACTATATACTACAAAGGACAAAGTAATTACACAGGACACAAAAACAGCAATTATATAAACTTCAGTCAGTTTGAGTCTTATAAAAAACCAAGTACAGGCTGTTAGAGACAAATATAAGTGTTAATTTTCCTCTAAGAGTTTTATTTATATATAAAGCATTATGAATGAACTGCAGGTCATTTTGGCACTGATTGGTGAGTAAACATGGTTTCTAGTCCAATTTAGCACATTTTCTGCAGTAATTCACAGATTTCTCCCCAATATTAGTGCAAAAAAGTCATTCCGCGTTCTTCTATTGACCTTTTCATCCAGGTCATCCAGGTCTGGAATAATATTACATTACAACAATGTTTACTGTTGCTTTGCCAACACACAAGGTAACAAACACTGATGCCCACCGCAAGAACCGGGCTAGACCCACCTCCAAGAGTAAAACACAAAGCATAAAAGACGCAGAGCGGTTCTTTTCCAAACCACCCGGGTGACAAACTCAAGGCACATGCAGAGGGACAGAAGCTGTGATGAAAATCCTGCTGCAAACTGCTGAAGCTTAAACCAGACATCAAAACAAGAAGTTAAGAAAAACTGATAGAGAGACCAGGAACCTGCAGAAAGAAAGAGAATGACACCGCAGATGCCCAAAGCTCGAGCTGACGGATGTTTCTGGTAGTGAGGAACATATTAGCTGCAAAGGAAGAAGGCACATGCATTTGGTCGTACATTGTGTAAAATATACTACCATTCAAAAATTTGGGGTATGTAAGGTTTTTTGTTTTAAAATGGTTTTGAAAGAAGCCTCTTATGCTCACCAAGGCTGCATTTATTTAATTAAAAATACAGTAAAAACAGTAAAAATGTGAAATGTTATTACTATTTAAAATAATTTTTTTCTATTTGAATATATGTTAAAATGTAATTTATTCCTGTGATCAAAGCTGGATTTTCAGCATCATTACTCCAGTCTTCAGTGTCACATGATCCTTCAGAAATCATTCTAATATGCTGATTTGATGCTCAAGAAATATTTATTATAAAAAAAAACTGTTGTGCTTCTTGATATTTTTGTGAAAACTGTGATTTTTTTTTTTCAGAATCATTAATTTATCACCCTCATGATGACGTTCGTTCATCTTCAGAACACAAATTAACATATTTTTGATGAAATCCAAGAGATTTCTGTCAGTAATGTCATTGCACCTTTCAAGGCCCAGAAAGGTAGTAAAGACAGTTAAAATAGTAGGGCTGGGTACTGACACAATGTTCACGATTCAATTTGATTTAGATTTGAGGTAAATTTGACGTTACGTGACATTGTTTTCAAGCTGTTTTAATGAAGTCTTTCTGTAGTTGAAACACTGCGATCTGTCATGCCATATTAAACAGCGCCAAAACAGTATTTTTTGAATTTCATAATAAAATGGGCATCATTTGAAATATGAGACTTGGTGCACACTACAATGTTCCATTCAGTCATCAACTGAAAACAGGATGACTAATTGATTCTTGTGATTTAAGTATCGATATCTGCTCCTAAAAATGAGAATCGATTAAAATCGAGAAATCAATATTTTTTTACCCAGCCTTATAAAATAGTCAATGTGTCTGCACTGGTTTAACTTTAAAGTAAACACAATTCAGCGCTTCTGGGATCTACGTCAGAACGCCGACTCATTATCGGCCAGCTCCTGCGTCAGCATCACACGTATGTGTCGTGCTGATCACGTGAACAGCATCAGCCAATAATGAGCCGGCGTTGTGAGGTAAACACGGAAGCGCTGTATTGCGTTCACTATGTCAACAGCATAGGAAACTGATAGGGAAGAGAAGAGATTGTTGCATAAAGTCGTTATTTTTATGTTTTTGCGCACAAAAAGTATTCTCAACACTTCATAACATTACGATTGAACCACTGTAGTCACACAGACTATTTTAACAATGTCTTTACTACATTTCAGGGCCTTGAAATTGGTTATGATATTGTTGTGTATAGGGAGATCTACGGAAGAGGATTAGGGCCAAGCAATAATAAAAAAATAAAACCATCTCGAGATTAAAGTTGTTAAATTACGAGAAAAAACTCGTTAAATTTTGAGAAAAAAGTCTAAATAAAATGTTGAGAATAAACTCATTAAATTATGAGAAAAAAGTCATTAAATTACGAGAAAAAACTCGTTAAATTTCGAGAAAAAAGTCGAGATAAAATGTTGAGAATAAAGTCATTAAATTACGAGAAAAAAGTTGTTAAATTACTAGAAAAAAATAGTTAAATTTCGAGAAAAAAGTCGAGATAAAATGTTGAGAATAAACTCGTTAAATTACGAGAAAAAAATAGTTAAATTTCGAGAAAAAAGTCGAGATAAAATGTTGAGAATAAAGTCATTAAATTACGAGAAAAAAGTCGTTAAATTACGAGAAAAAACTAGTTAAATTTCGAGAAAAAAGTCGAGATAAAATGTTGAGAATAAACTCGTTAAATTACGAGAAAAAACTCGTTAAATTTCGAGAAAAAAGTCGAGATAAAATGTTGAGAATAAAGTCATTAAATTACAAGAAAAAAGTCGTTAAATTACGAGAAAAAAAGTCAATAAATTACGAGAAAAAACTCGTTAAATTTCTAGAAAAAAGTTGAGATAAAATGTTGAGAATAAAGTCATTAAATTACGAGAACAAATTCATTAAATTATGAGAAAAATGTCGTTAAATTTCGAGAAAAAAGTCGAGATAAAATGTTGAGAAAAAAGTTGTTAAATTACGAGAAAAAAGTCGTTAAATTACGAGAAAAAACTCGTTAAATTTCGAGAAAAAAGTCGAGATAAAATGTTGAGAATAAAGTCATTAAATTACGAGAAAAAAGTCGTTAAATTACGAGAAAAAAGTTGTTAAATTACGAGAATAAACTCGTTAAATTTCGAGAAAAAAGTCGAGATAAAATGTTGAGAATAAAGTCATTAAATTACGAGAACAAATTCATTAAATTATGAGAAAAATGTCGTTAAATTTCGAGAAAAAAGTCGAGATAAAATGTTGAGAAAAAAGTTGTTAAATTACGAGAACAAATTCATTAAATTATGAGAAAAATGTCGTTACATTTTGAGAAAAAAGTCGAGATAAAATGTTTATTTTAACGAATTTGTTCTCGTAATTAACGACTTTTTTCTCGTAATTGAATGACTTTATTCTCAACATTTTATCTCGACTTTTTTCTCGAAATTTAATGAGTTTTTTTCATAATTTAACAAGTTTATTCTCAACATTTTATCTTGACTTTTTTCTCAAAATTTAACGAGTTTTTTTCTTGAAATTTAACAACTTTAATCTCGAGATGGTTTTACTTTTTTATTATTGCTTGGCCCTAATCCTCTTCCGCAGAGATCAGAAACCTCATCAAAAATATCTTAATTTGTGTTTCGAAGATAAACGGTCTTACGGGTGTAGAATGACATGAGGGTGAGTAATTAATGACCGAAATTTCATTTTTGGGTGAACTAACCCTTTAATTTCTTTCAAAATAAATCTTACTGACCCCAACCTTTTGAACGGTAGTGCATTTCAGACGCTTGAGACATAACACGTGGCACTAGAAGGGGTCCCTTCCGATGGGGCGGTCGAGGAACTCAGTCTGTCCTGAGGAGAAGTTAAAGGTGTGTTATCAAAGGTTGAGGGTTTTGTAAAACGCTCCTCCATAGAGAGTTCAGCTGATGTGCCTTCACCCATTAGACCGGTTGAAGGGATCTCTGAAAAGACTGGATTTAGGCTGGTTTTCAACAGGAACTCTGGGGAAGAAGGGCAATCGGATGTGTTTGGGAATAGAGTGCTACTTGTGGAAGTTATCATTTGGAATTGAGAGCGAGACTCGGGAACAGACACATCAGAGGAGGTATTTGGCATTTTGGAAGATAAAGAGCCATCAAAGGGAATGGTTGAGTCTTGGACAGATGAGGGTATTTCTAATGTTGGCGAGTCCAACTTCGTAGAGGTCAATGTAATGTTCAACTGGGCAATGTTTTGGGGATCACATGCAACCGTTGGGGATTCAGACTGAGATGTTGATGACTGTTGAAGGGAAAAGGTATCGTCTCCTGGCTTTGTATCTGAGCTAATGGAAGATGTATCTACTGTAACAGACATTGTAGGTGATGGGATTGGAGTGAGAGTTCCTGTGTTTTGAGTGTTTGACGTCTCAGCTGCACTGACGGAAGCTGCCATTAAAAGACTGACAGTACTTTCGAGTGATAAACCGTTTCTTTGAGTGTCTGAACCTCGTGGTTGGACAGAAACCGTTTCACTGGAAGAAACAGAGCATGTTTCTTGAACCATAAAACATTCATCTGAAGAGAGAGGCGTATAAGAGGGATCTGGGAGTGCGTTAGGGACAGACACATGCACTTGGGTGCTAGTTCTCTGGCTTCCAACCTGTGCAGCAATCAGTTCTGAAATTAAATATGGGGTTTCCAGCACCTGTGAAGACAAACCAACACATTACCATACAAGAGACATCCAGTGTGAATAAATGAGCATACATTCAGGAGAAAACAAAACAAGACAGTACGACAGCCCAGTTTAAGAGCAACTACACTCTTAAAAAATAAAGCTTTTTTTGCAGTTATGCCATCAAAGAACCTTTCTTGGAACAGTTTTTAAAAAAACACTTTCTTCTTAGTGTGAAGAACTTTTTAATAACCATTTTCCACTTTAAAAAACCTTGGTTGCATGGATGTTTAAAGGGGACCTATTTTTCCTCTTTTCACAAGATGTAATATAAGTCTCTGGTGTCCCCAGAATATGTCTGTGAAGTTTCAGCTCAAAATACCCCACAGATCATTTATTATACCGTGTTGTAAATGCCCAATTTTGAGTGGAAGGAAAAACATGCATTTTTGTGCATGTGTCTTTAAATGCAAATGAGCTGCTGCTCCGCCCATTATCCAGACAAGGGCGGAGCCTGTACAGCTCATGCCCCGGATACTCTGCCAAAAACTAACAAAGCATCTGTTTGGTTTTGATTATCATCTCTATCGTAGTCACGCTCACATGACAGTGCAGTTCTTCATCATCATGAAAGTTTATCATCTGCATGCGTTTTAAAGCCATATCCGTATAAACTTTAAGATTTATGGTTTTCTGAGTGTACACATCTAAATCACGCGCACAGAAAGCTGTCTGTCAGACAGCACGTCGTGTAAGTATTAAACCAAGTTCTCTTTCACGTCTTATTGAGCTTAAACTGTCAATACACACAAGGTCATGTCAAAAACACACAAAGTTCACATAAACACAGTCGGTTATGTCTGTGAACGTAAACAGCAGGGAAAGAAATTGCATGTGTATATTAGATCTGTGTATTAAAGTGACAGCAGCATAATATACAGTATCTACTGCTGTTTATGCTGTTAATATCAATCAAACAACAAAAGAAAAACAGAAAATCACTCACTGCTCTTGACTGAATAACTTTAGTAGCTTTAATAAGAATACATTTCTTACTTGAATGCTGCTGTTAAATGCTCTGGCGAGGAGATAAACATGGCCGACTGTGTACACCTCACTCAGGGGAGGAGCTAAGCTAATAGGGCAGAGTCCATCAGCAGTCGTGGGCGGGGCCTAAGCATTTGTGATGTCACATTGCATAGAATCTGCAAACGGCTTGATTTATGATTTATGGCGATTATAAAAAAAAAAAAAGTAGTGGGTGGATTTTTACCATTATAAGGTGGTTGTATACACAACCAACACACATTTATGTTCAAACACCATGTAAAAGTGAATTTTGCATAATAGGTCCCCTTTAAGGTTCTTCTTTATGGAACCAATGATGGCAATAAAGAATCTTTATTTTTAAGAGTGTAGATTTGATTTAGTGATTTGAGGTATCATTCCACCGCAGCAGGACAAGTTACGCACCCGAAGTTTAACACTTAGTGTTAGGCATCTAACTGCCTCAGCAAGCACCACAAAGAAGAAACAGCCATGCTTTTATGCACATGTAATTCCGATGACAGCAGTTTCAGGGGGACAAATGCAAATACAGACATTTATGTACAGAAAAAAACAAACAGACAAAAGACACATTAAGGATGCTGCAACAGACTTGCAACACATATACCTAGAGTCCACTGAAGCCCAAAAGCATTATAAGCAATTGATTCTTGAGCCAGTCATAAACCCAAAAGCCATTACGATAATGATCTGAGCACACCAGAATACTTTGCTACTTGTGTTATGAGTTATGTTACAGGGCTGGGCAATATACACAGTTCAAAAGTTTGGGGTCAGTAAGATTTCTTTTTCTTTTTTTGGAAAGAAAGTAATACATTTATTCAGCATGGATGCATCAAATTGACCATATGCACGGTTACTTCATGGTTTTTGTTTGGCCAGCTTGAGCATTTCCGGTGAACTGTTAGCTGATCATTCTGTACTCGCTGTACATAGACACAAAACCATCAATTGTTTACTTTTTAATGTTATATTTATATTTTAATGCAGTTATCACACTTGCTTAATTTGCCAATAAACCAGTTTTATTGAGTGCAATAAAGACGAAGTTAATGGGAACGTTTGAATAAGAACCGTGGTGTCTGTAATTAGATGCACACATTTTTCCAGCACTTGAAATGTTATTTTTATTTATGTGATGACCAAAAACATTAATTATTCATCCTTCTGAGATTGTCCCCATTTGTAAAACCGAACGTTTCAAGATGTAGGAAATCCAACATTTGATAGAAAACACTATCAATTTAAAAGACATTAATTACCGCTATAACAATCAGATGGCAGCTGAGGACCATTTATTGGCTCATACGTATTAGCCATTTCCTGTAATAGCTTTTCCCTCAGTTTCACTTTTGAATAAATATTAAACATTATAAAATCACTAGGTTTAAAAATACATTTTGTCAAGGTGAAGTATGAAGTACTCACAAAATCTCATGAAAAACAATAACTTTTCTTGCGAATGAATTGCGCAGAGAGCGAGCGCCGTGCTTTCCCTTCATTATCACAGAAGCTGTCAAAGCAGCGCAAGCTCAATGTGATTTTGTGAAAACTCACATTTTATTCATTGAATCGAACTAAAGTGTTAGTCTAAAATATTTAATTTACAGTGTGTTGATGCTTTTTAGTGATGGTCGAATTGAATTTTGCTGAGGTAGAACACCGAGACACGCTTTTTTTATGTCGTCTTACGTTTGAATAATTAAATTAATACTAGGCTATTTAAATGACTATATATATTCTGATTATAAACTAAGTATTAGAATATTGATGCTGTTAAATCTTCCTCAGGACACTGAAGATACCAACAAGTGACATTTCACCGGAAGTTTTCCAGCTTATATTATTGCGGAAGTTCTTAAGAATGTTCCGTGCATATGGTCAATTGATCAAAAGTGACAGAATGATTTCTGAAGGATCATGTGACACTGAAGACTGGAGTAATGAAGCTGAAAATTCAGCTTTACATCACAGAATTGAATAACATTTGAAAATGATCCATGAATCATGGTTTTGAATCAAATGGACAGCCTAATTTACGGAAATCAATCAAACTTACCAACTACGTTTTTGTTACTGATGTTTCATCGTAAGCATTATTAAAAAAATCTTAGTCTTAATGCTCTCATGATCACAGGCATAAGACAAGAAATGATGGCAAAACTAGTTTAATAAGCTTATTAGCCAAAATAAAAATATTGTCCAGCCCTAGTGGGACATTTATGGTTGTTCTTATTATTATTATTATTATTAATGCATTTATACATGTATATGGGCTGGATCCAGTGTTAAGGCCCGTTCACACCAAGGACGATAACTGTAACGAGAACTATAACAATAACTATATTAGCTCTTAAAAGCAGGATGGATTCTGATTGGCTCTCAATGTTTTTATTGTTCATCAGCTGGAAAAATCGCTCTGAAAATGATTCCAACAATATTGTTTCTCTGTGTCATTATCATTAAGTTGTAGTGTGAACTCTGCTATTCTTTAGTATTTAGAGTGATTTTTATAACTATATCTGTATTGTTATAGTTATCGTCTTTGGTGTGAACGTGGCTTTACTCGGATTTGCCCAGAACTGAATTTCATCTGCTAGCCAAATCACTGACTTTGCATTTTGCAAGAGTTAGACAGAAAAGCGTGCACACAAATGCACACACACGCACACAAACACACACCTTGTTGAGGCCATCCATCACCACATGGGGCAAGTGTTCATTCAGCATGGCTGGAGAAATGATGACCTCATCAAAGGCCTTGTTATCCCCCCACAGAGCGGAGTAAGTGGGCTCTTCCTGACCACAACTACAGACAGAGAGAGATGGTAAGAGAAATCTCTGTACAGACACATGCACAACTTTGACTGAATTTATTTTATGAATTCTGAATTCAATTTTGATTTCTGAAGGATCATGTGACACTGAAGACTATGATGCTGACAATATATTAATATCTAAAGATATGCATTAATCCATTCGATTTACTTCCTCTCTACTCACCACATCTCAGGCGGGTGGTTGTGCACCACATGAATGACCCGTCCCGGGGGATACAGTGGCGTGGAGGCTGACAGGGCGATGCTCAGATCACTGGGGTGCAGCCACAGCCGAGAGTTGGAGGGGGTCACGCCCTGAGAAACAGGGGCTTCGTCATCCAGCGGCAGCTCTGATTTAGGGATGCACTTCGTACCCCCGGCAATGATCCGCCACTGATGGAAACAGAGAGAGAGAGAAACGCTTTAGTTAGGGTCCAGTTCTCACTATTAACTAGTTGCTTATTAGCATACATATTACTAGGATATTGGCTGTTTATTAGTTCTTATAAACTGCATCTTATTCAGCATGAGCATATTCTACATCCCTAAATCCACAGGTATAGGTGTTGCAACTACCTTACTATTAAAGAGGACCTTTAATGCCACTTTCACAAGATGTAATATAAGTCTCTGGTGTCTCCAGAATGTGTCTGTGAAGTCTGAGCTCAAAATACCCCACAGATCATTTATTATAGCTTGTCAAATTTGCACCTATTTGGGTGTGAGCAAAAACACTCCACTGTTTTTGTGTGTGTCCCTTTAAATGCAAATGAGCTGCTGCTCCCGGCCACTTTCCAGAAGAGGGCGGAGCTTTAACAGCTCAACAACAACAAAGCTGGAGAATCTCACGCAGCCAAAATGAGGATTGTCAGTAACGGTGTTCAGCCTTACATTGTTCAAACCGGAGTCGACACTGATGGAGAGACTCAGGAAGAAGTTACAACTTTTAGAATGAAACTGGACGTTTCTGAATGGTTAGTGGATAAATTGATGTAGTTGCTGTGGAGTTGATTCAACTCATCCACTAGCATGTGCCGTCATGTTCATCTTTTGTGCGAATCCAGCGTTGAATTGACCCTCGTTTGTGAAGCACGGCATGACAACAACACTCTACTACAACAACTCTTCCTCTTCTCTAAAGCAGCCCAACATGACCCCGCCCCCTTTGTTGTGTGTTCTTGGGGGCGGGGTTTATGTAAATTTTGGGAAGAAGCTCATTGTATTCCAACCAGCTGTTTGTTGTAGTCCTTAAAAAGTGATTTCTGTAAAAGAAAATCTCTCCCTTTGCATTGAACTTTGAGCGTCGTAACTTTGCAGATGTTGTTTATGATCAAACAGCAACATTACACACTAACTAAAGTTAAAAAAGTGAAATCATAATCAACCACCCCTTTAATAAGCAGTAATTAGGAGTTTATTGAGGCAAAAGTCATAGTTAATAGTGAGAATTGGACTCTAAACTAAAGTGTGACCAGAGAAACATAAAGGCTCTGTTCCAAAAACCTTGTGAGATGCCTACGCAGGAAACATTTCATATCATCAGTTCCTGCTGAGAGAAGCTAACCACCAAAGTAGGCAGCGTGATTATGATTATTAATAAGCCAACTGTGCTGGAGCTGCTGAAGGTATTTCACATATAGACCAAATTTCTCAAGATAATCAGAGGTTGACAAAAAAATAATCGAGACATGATGCAACATCATATAAAAGTGTTACCACTTAAAAATTTGGGCAAGGATGCATTTATTTGATCAAAAGTGACAGTATAGACATTTATAATGTTTCAAAAGATTTCTATTTCAAAATAAATGCTGTTTTTTTTAACTTTCTATTCATCAAAAAATCCTGAAAAAAATATAAAAGCAGCACAGGCGTTTTCAAAATTGGTAGCGAGAATGTTTATTGAGCATCAAATCATCAACAGTCCTTTTAAATTGTAATAATATTTCACAATATTGCTGTTTTTACTGTATTTCTGATCATATAAATGCAGCCTTGGCGAGCAGAAGAGACTTATTTTAAAAAAATGTATCAACCCTAAATCTTTGAACCATAGTGTAGGTGAGGCTTGAAGCCATAGCCGTGAGAATAAGAGTTTAATGCTCCACTAACTGAACTAGAATAGAGATGTAAAAAAATCAGTTTGCATTGCATAAAAACCCCATAGCTGCGGTTATAATTAGCAACATAACAATTTAGCTTTTACTTTATTTGCCCTGAGGAAAAGGACATGGGGAAAGCACAACGTGACAGATATAATGAGGGCAGTTAATTACTGGCACAATTCAATAATAACAAATGCTGCTGCACCAGCACCTACAAGCATGGACTAGAATGCTTGATTCTGATTGGTCAGTCCACATTCCGAGGCCAAATATTATTTTAGAATAATCGAGCTCTGTCACAGGAAAATGATTTCCCGCACAGCTGTGCTAGTTTCAAGTCACTTCACGCCATCTTTCCTCTCACATAATAAAATAATTTCAAACATCTTTCAATTATTTGATAGAATATACATATTTAATTGGATGCACAGCCAGCTGGTTATTATGGCAAAATAAACCAATCTTATTTATTTTGCAATAATAATTGAGTGATTGTACAGCTACATAATGTGTACTAGTGCTGTCAAAAATATCAGTATTTCGCTAAGCATCGATACTGAAATATCTGAAATGGTTCCAATACTGCTTTTCTACATTATCAATACACCGATAGCAGCTGCGTGTTCTCGCTCTCTTCTCTCTTGACGGTGAATTGACACCACACCTGCCTCCTGTCAGTCACTCGTCTTGCTCCGGTTAAATAGTGCTTGTATTGTGCGTAATAGACTATATGCACGGATACTTCCTGGTTGTGGTTAAGCCAGCTCGGGCATTTCCGGTGAACTGTTAGCTGTTCATTCTGTACTTGCTGTACATCGACACAAAACCATCAATGGTTGACTTTTTAATGTTGTATTCATATTTTCATGCAGTTATCACATTTACCCAACCAGTTTTATTGATAACAATAAAGACAAAGCTATTGGGACCGTTTAAAAATGCAGTGTCTGTAATTAGACACACACACACACACACACACACACACACACATTTTCCCCCAGCACTTCAAATGTTATTTTTAATGTGATGATCACAAACATTACTTGTTCATCCTTCTGAGATTGTCTCCATTGCAAAACCGAACGTTTCAAAATGTAGGAAATTCAATATTTGATAGAAAACACTTATTTAAAAATAAAAAAGACAATAATTACCACTATAACCAGCAGGTGGAGGCAGAGTAGCATTTATCTGCGCAAATATCAGCAATTTCCTCTAATCGTTTTTCACCTAGTTTGTTTTTGACTAAATATAAAACATTATAAAATAACTAGGTTTAAAAATACATTGTGTCAATATGAAGTATGAAATACTCAAAAAATCTAATGAAAAACAATAACTTTTCTTGTGAATGAATGACAAAGCGAGCACCGCACTTTCCCTTTATAATCACAGCAGCTGTCAGTCAGTGAGATCAATAATTTCAGCACACTTGTAAAAACACATTTTATTCAATTTATTCTAAAGTGCACTATAAATATTTAATTTTTGAAGCTTTTTTCACATAAAAGTGTGAAAACTGAAGGTCGAATTGAATTTAGCCAAGGAGGAAAAATGAGGTACGTCTTTATTGATTTATTTTTTATGCTGTCTCATGTTTGAATAACTAAATTAATGCTATGCCTGACTATTTAAGTGATTATATTCTGATTATAAACTAAGTATTACACTACTGATGCTCAACACACCAGCAAATGACATCTCACCGGAAGTTTTCGAGCTGGCTTATATTAAAGGTGCCCTAGAATCAAAAATTGAATTTACCTTGGCATAGTTGAATAACAAGAGTTCAGTACATGGAAATGACATACAGTGAGTCTCAAACACCATTGTTTCCTCCTTCTTATATAAATCTCATTTGTTTAAAAGACCTCCGAAGAACAGGCGAATCTCAACATAACACCGACTGTTACGTAACAGTCGGGATCATTAATATGTACGCCCCCAATATTTGCATATGCCAGCTCATGTTCAAGGCATTAGACAAGGGCAGCCAGTATTAACGTCTGGATCTGTGCACAGCTGAATCATCAGACTAGGTAAGCAAGCAAGAACAATAGCAAAAAATGGCAGATGGAGCAATAATAACTGACATGATCCATGATATCATGATATTTTTAGTGATATTTGTGAATTGTCATTAGCATGTTGCTAATGTACTGTTAAATGTGGTTAAAGTTACCATTGTTTATTACTGTATTCATGGAGACAAGAGAGCCATTGCGATTTTCATTTTTAAACACTTGTAGTCTGTATAATGCATAAACACAACTTCATTCTTTATAAATCTCTCCAACAGTGTGTAATGTTAGCTTTAGCCACGGAGCAAAACCTCAAACTCATTCAGAATCAAATGTAAACGTCCAAATAAATACTATACTCACATGATCCGACGCATGCATGCAGTATGCATGAAGAACACTTTGTAAAGATCCATTTGAGGGTTATATTAGCTGTGTGAACTTTGATTATGCACTGTATTATAGTCGCGAGCTCTGGGGGCGGGGAGCGCGCAATTTAAAGGGGCCGCAGCCTGAATCGGTGCATAGTTAATGATGCCCCAAAATAGGCAGTTAAAAAAATTAATTAAAAAAAATCTATGGGGTATTTTGAGCTGAAACTTCACAGACACATTCAGAGGACACCTTAGACTTATATTACATCTTGTAAAAACTGGTTCTAGGGCACCTTTAATGCGGAAGTTCTAAAGAACGCTTTGTGCATATAGCCCATTTTACTCATTCCTCAGGGTTTCGCACTCACACCAAACGTGCACACACCACTGATCTACATAAGTGGCGCTCTCATAATGCTGCCTCTCAAACAGCTTTCGAGTATCAAATTGAGTCATTTTTCTTGGCTTATTTCACTTAAACGGTCAAATACACACAGCATTGTGTCAAAATGCCCATCTTGACGAGTATTCAGGTAAACGCAGTCAGTTTTTGAACGTAAATATTTGAGAGAAAACGCATGTTGTGTAACAGTATATTGAATCCGTGCATAAGCTCTTAAAGTGACAACAGCCTAATAAACCTGCTGCTGTCAGAGAGAAAAATTGCTCACTTTTCTTGTAACTTTAATTGTAAGCATTAATCTGTATTTAATTTTTACAATGTAGACTATCCAGTGTTATTTTTTACATTTAATTTCTGTAGTGTTTACCTGAATACTACTGTTAGACACACCTGAAAAACCTAAATGGCTTTAGGTTTTTCAGGTGTGTCTAACAGTAGTATTCAGTTTATTTCATTTGTCTAATTATTCCCTTGTATTTATTTGTACTATTGTTTGCAAATTGTTTGTCTTTTTTGTACATTTAAGTAAAGTGAAAGCTATTGCAGCAAAATTACCCAAATTATCAATAAATTATGATATGATAATAACAATATCTGTATGGCAGTATATACGGCATCGAAAAACTATATTTTTCAAGGTATCGTATCGAAGTTAGTTAGACATTACAAATTGTACTATGTACAAACACAAGTGAGGGGGAATAAATTCAAATAAATTAATATTCAAAGCAAGTTATCGGAGAAAAAATGTTCTTGAAAGGAAAACATTTATCAAGGTGAAGTCTTTTTTTCTTTAATAATAGTATTCAGTTTTGTTTTATTCGAATTTTATCACATTGACTGGAGTGAAATCAATGTAATGTAAAGTAAACGGTTCATTTCAGCGATGCTGATGATGATCGAGACTATGTTCAAACTCAGGGTTAAAAGGATAGTTCACCCAAAAATGAAAATTCTGTCATCATTTACTCCCCCTCAAATTGTTTCAAACCTGTATGAATGTCTTTCTTCTGCTGAACACAAAAGAAGATATTTTTGAAGAATGTTGTTAACCAAACAGTTTATTATGAAATTTTATATCCATACTATGAAAGTCAATGGTGCCCCAACAACTGTTTGGTTACTGACATTCTTCAAAATATCTTCTTTTGTGTTCAGCAGAAGAACATACGGGTTTGCAACAACTTGAGGATGAATAAATGTTTTCGTTTTTGTGTGAACTATCCCTTTAAAGCAGCTCACCTTTGGTTTATCACTCTTCTGTAAGACTTCAAGTAGGTGGCGACGGAAGCCCTCAAGCTGAGAGAGGCCAATCCTGAATGAACATAAAAGCATTAGATAAACATTCATCTGCTCAGACTTATGAATATATACAACCACAGCTGAACACTCATTTACCTGGGGACCAGATCTTTTCCCAACACGACCGAGGTGACGAACTCTTTCGAGTACTCCATTGCATCCTCACTGTGAATTAAACAGAAGTTTGTGGTTAAACACGTTCTATAACGTCAGCATGAAAAATTCAAATGTGATATTCAACAATTTTTCTAAGGAATATGTCATTCATCTTAGCGTTACAATCTTTTCATGCAGAAAGACCGCGCTAACACTGCAAAGTATATTCCAAGCATGGCAGGCAAGAGCTTCTCTAATCTGTAATTGACATCATGAGCAACAGCATTAACACGAAAGAGTAGTCGTGAGACACATTACCTACTGAATTAAACCAATAACTGTGTTTCAGAAAAAGGCTCTGGGGCGAATCTCAATTCAAATATCATCCTTCCAAAAGATATGCATACATGTATTTTTATTGGACTTATATTTCCCACAACCCCTTACATTATAGAGAAGGAGAACTGTAGTTTGTGACTGACCTCTTGAGAGTTTTTTTAATGTATAAACCTGAAAGTTACACTAAGATTTTATTAATGTTTTAAAAAGAAGTCTGTTCTGTTCACCAAGGCTGCATTTATTTGATAAAAAATACAGTAAAAACAGTAATATTGTGAAATATTATTACAATTTAAAAGAACTGTTTTCTATTTGAATATTTTTGAATATATAAAATGTAATTTATTCCAGTGATCAAAGCTGAATTTTCAGCCTCATTACTCCAGTCTTCAGTGTCACATGATCCTTCAGAAATCATTCTAAAATGATGATTTGCTGCTCAAGAAACATTTCTGATTATTATCAATGTTGAAAACAGTTATGCTACATTTGTTTCAAGAATCTTTAATGAATATAAAATTCAAAAGAACATCATTTATTTAAAACAGAAATCTTTTGTAATGGTATAAATGTGTTTTTGATCCATTTAATGCGTTCTTGCAGAATAAAAGTATTCATTTCTGTCAAAAAAATAATCATACTGACCCCAAATATTTTAATTGGAAGTGTACATTAAAAATTTATTTTAAGATAATTAATTTATAATGTAATTCACTGACATTCCTAGCCAGAGCTTTGAATCTCAGTCACACTATTAGTAAATTGGCAGGTGCGACATCACTAACACCAAATGCCATTGGTTCTCACACGTCATGTGATCACCGATCGCAACACTGCAAGCACATTTGATTTAAAGAGAACATAAGAATATGAAAAATGCTTTGTTCCTCATTTACAACTATGGCATCCAAGGAATACTTTTATGCTGCTTTTTAAATTCACTCATATAACGTTGGAACGACGGATTGAGAAATAATGACAAAATGTCCATTTTTGCCTGAACTAATCCTTTAACACAACAGTTTAATCTCTGCACATGAGTCTTATCTAATGTCATCATGCCTCAGTGACTGCTAAACACGCTCTTTCTCTCAGAGGAGATCGGTTTTCAGCTTTCTCTATAAATGTAGTGCAAAACAGATCCCAGAGCAACAATAGCAAGGTCGCACTGACCTGAGGAGGCCGCCAGGAGGAGAGTAGGAATAGCAGTGCAGTGAAGGATACTGCGGCCGGAGGAGGAAGGACAGGATGGCGGCTGTACCCGCACCCAGAGAGTGACCCACAATCACCAGACCATAGTGCATCGTCCCTTTACCCTGAGACACATGGACAAACACAATACTTTTGTGATACATGATAGCATGCACAATGCAAATTTTTGCATGCAACATGCAAATGTTGTCTGAAGACACTGGGGAACATTTAGTAAACAGTCGTCACATTACCATCTGGTTTTAAAATCAATTTTAAGACCTGCAAAAATAACACGAATACCATCTGTGTCCATCCAGAGCAAACCCATAAAATCGCAAAATAAATAATGTATCACAAATTATTTTACTTAATTAAACAGGCACACGTTCAACTGCAAAACAGGATAATTGCAAGTTCAAAATACTCAAGAAATGTTTATTCAATATATTGTTGTATAGGGTACAATGGGGCTAAGAAAAATGTGTTTTTCACTACTCCCACAGTGCATGATTGCACCAAAATATGTATGTTTGTAGTGAACATTGATGGAGCAACAGATTTTGTGTGAAAATAATTCATAAAAGTGGTTTGTTTTGTTTAAAAATAAAAAATATAAAAATATAAATGTATGCGGTGGCGAAGGGGGCGTTTACCCCACAGACAGATGGGGTAAAACCAGCATGGGGCAAAAGACACACAGTATTGATACATTTTTTAAAGTTAATACTTGTTCAAAACAATCACTTTAGCAAAGTTTGTACACTTTCCTTTTTATTTTGATCAATAAAAGAATTCATTTTTGTTCAATAAATATACTGTCATTAAAATAATGTTAATAAAAAATAAAAGGTTAAAAAAACAGTAAAAAATTATTTTTTAAAAGTAAAGATTCTGAAAGCATTGAAGGAGATCCCATAATAATTTAATATAGATTTACAGCAGTAACAATAAATTATATTTTATTATATGATATGATTAATACCATATTTTTTAAATGTGACCCTGGACCACAAAACCAGTCATAAGGGTCCATTTTTCTTTAAAAATGAAGATTTATACATCATCTGAAAGCAGAATAAATAAGCTATTTGAAAATCTGGAATCTGAGGGTGCAAAAAAAATCTAAATATTGAGAAAATCACCTTTAAAGTTGTTAAAATGAAGTCCTTAGCAATGCATATCCATTCACAAAAATACATTTTTGATATATTTACGGTAGGAATTTACAAAATTTCTTCATGGAACATGATCTTAACTTAATATCCTAATGATTTTTGGCATAAAAGAAAAATCGATAATTTTGACCCATAAAATGTATTGTTGGCTATTGCTACAAATACACCCGTGCGAATTATGACTGGTTTTGCGGTCACAAATATGAAGGTTTCATTATAAATATGGTGATTATCTCTAAAGTGGACACCCAAATACATGATATTTACCATCTGAATCTAACCATGTCATGTCAACAAATGGAAAAGTCAGCCAGCTGTTTATTATCACGTCGATTATTGTGCCTTGAGTCCTGAAAGTGAAGCCAAAGCGTCTCGATCGCCCCCAGGTGGCTGAATGCAGTATAGGTAATAAACTCCGCCCTCTCCATGTAATGTAATGGGACGTGTGACAAACTAAACAGTCAAATTACATGACAAACGTTTATACTTACCAAATCCCTCCCGAAGGCTTGAGAGAGAATCATTTCTTGCTCTAGTTTCTTTTTTATGTATTCAGCTGAATAAACCATTCCCTAAACAAAGGATTGACGAAAAGAAAGAATGAGTTTGTGTTCATATCTGCCAATAATCTGTGTGTGTCTACATGTGTGTGTTTGTGTAGGACCTTGTGTCCGAGCCACGTGCCGTGCTGCTCCTCTAGAGGCAAACGCTCAGAGTCGCCTGTGAGATCTGTCAAAGCGTCCTGAGAAAGAGGGAGAAAGATAAACTGGTAACACTTTACAATAAGGTATATTAGTTAATGTTAGTTAACTACATTAGTTAAAGGATTAGTTCACTTTCAAATTAAAATTTCCTGATAATTTACTCACCCCCATGTCATCCAAGATGTTCATGTCTTTCTTTCTTCAGTCGAAAAGAAATTAAGGTTTTTGATGAAATCATTCCAGGATTATTCTCCATATAGTGGACATTAATGGCCTCCAAAAGGTTGAAGGTCAAAATTACAGTTTCAGTGCAGCTTCAAAGAGCTTTAAACGATACCAGACGAGGAATAAGGGTCTTATCTAGAGAAACCATCGCTCATTTTCTAAAAACAATTAAAAAATTATATACTTTTAACCATAAATGCTCATCTTGAACTAGTTCTCTTCTTCTTCTCTATTTGAATTCCGGCAGTGTAAGTGTATTACTGCTCTCCATAGGTCAAAGTTTGAATTAAATTGTCATATACAATATGCTAGTGCAAGTATATAACAATAAGTTCAAACTTTGACCTGTGGAGGGCAGTAATACACTTACACTGCTGGAATTCTAATAGAGAAGAAGAAGAGAGCTAGTTCAAGATGAGCATTTATGGTTAAAACGTATATAATTATTATTTTTTTTTTCGAAAATGACCGATCGTTTCGCTAGATAAGACCCTTATTCCTCGTCTGATATCGTTTAAAGCCCTTTGAAGCTGCACTGAAACTGTAATTTTGACCTTCAACCTTTTGGAGGCCACTGAAGTCCACTATAAGGACAATAATCCTGTAATGTTTTCATCAAAAACCTTAATTTCTTTTCGACTGAAGAAAGAAAGACATGAACATCTTGGATGACATGGGGGTGAGTAAATTATCAGGAAATTTTTATTTGAAAGTGAACTAATCCTTTAACATGAACTTATAATGAAATGCACTTCTAAAGCATTTATTAATCTTTGTTAATTTTAACATTTACTAATACATTATTAAAATCTTGTTAACATAATGCACTGTGAACTAACATGAACAAACAATGAACAGCTGTATTTTTATTAACTAACGTTAACAAAGATTAACAAATACAGTAAGAAATGTATTGCTCATGGTTAGTTCATGGTAGTAAATACATTAGATAAACTTAATAAATGGTGAACCAGAGACACATGTGAGGGATAATGTACAGCAAGCCATTCATTATCGCAAAAAAAACTACTGGGTTTATTTTGCAATATTTAATAATCTCTCTATACATTAGCAGACTTATTACATGGCTACTAATAAATAAATAAATGGACATGAAACATTGATTTGAGTTATTCTATTATGTGAAAAGAAAGAGACCATAGAGTGATACAAGAAACATGAAACTAGCAAAGCTTTGTATGAAATCGATAGCCTGGTACTATAGACAAATGTACATTTTACAAGGGCTAACTGATTTCAGACCATTAAATTATAATTTTTTTTCCTTAAAATGCTCTTGTGTGGGTAGAGTACTTTCTTATGTCACAGCTGCTTAGAAACAGCCAATATTTTATATTATAGTTATATTATAGTTTTATTAAAGTGCTCCTACTATGCTATTTTAAAGGTTCTTAATTTTATTTTGGAGGTCTCGTATAATAGGTTTACATGCATTCAAGGTCAAAAAACATCAGCTCTTTTCTCACAGTGTCTGAAATGGTTTGATAAAGGATTCAGTCTCTCTAAACCCATCCTTTCTGATAGCTGACTCTGCTTTGATTGGTCTGTTGAGATTGTTCTACTCTGCTCTGATTGGTCAGATGGCCCAGTCTGATGCAGAACACAGCATCTTCTCGACATGTCGACAACATGAACCAAACTCTTCCTGGCCTCAGCTAACACTCCAAGTCTAATAACCCTGATTTTAATTCTATGATCATACACTTAAGCTCATGAGGTCACTCAGGCTTCATTGTTACAGCACACGTAAGGTTGACTCACCTTAGGGGACAATGTCCCTCTGATACTGATCACGACTTTTTTCTTTGCATGATCCACTGCTACAAAGAAGGGTGTCTCATAAACCTACAAATCAAAAATATAGACAATAATTTGTCTTAATCACACATTTAGCATTTATCACATCAGTTCTCAAGTATTTTAGTCAGGCGGTGACTCATTGATGTTTTTCACACAAGACATTACAGCTCAGGATTTCAGGGGTCAGGGGTGTTAAAGAATTATCGTAAGATGCCGTACTGCGTCATGGCAGGACGTGTAGACAATTTGGACTTCTTTAAGGTCTCGGTCCAGGAATTGCCGTCGAATGGCAAGAACGTTACAGCCACAGCAGTTATCCTCCTCAACGGTGACAGACTGAGAGAGACGAGAACCTGAAACTGAAGTATTACAGCTGACGAGAGAGAAGAAAGGAAGAGACACAAAAAGGGAAAAAAAAATTAAAGGCATTCAAAGTCCAAAACAGACAATTTTTTACCATAAGAAAATGCAAAAAAAAAGGTAGAAAAATAAATAAATAAATAAATAAATTATTATATATATATATATATATATATATATATATATATACACACACACACACACACACACACACAAACAATTTTCTAAAATAACAGTTTCTAATTGATAATAAATGAGTTTATATATGAATTATTTAATTATTTAATAAATTATTTATTATGAAATGACAAAACGTAATTTATTATCATTTAGAAACAATTTTTCATATTATATATATATATATATATATATATATATATATATATATATATATATATATATATATATATATATATATACACACACACACACACACTGTATACACGCACACATTTTTATGTATTCTTATTGTGTATTTATGTTTGTGTGTTTATGTATTCTTACATATTTATGCATATAACATAACAGTTATTGTCAATAAAATACAAAATAAAATAATAAAATTAATTAATACAAAATAAAATAATAAAAGATAAATAAAAATTACAATTACAATTTAAAATAACCGTTTTCTATTACAATATATTTACTTATTCATGTGATCAAAGCTACAATTTTCTAAAATGTTTCTAATCAATAATAAATTACAATATATATATATATATATATATATATATATATATATATATATATATATATATACACACACACACAAACATTTTTGTTCTTATTGATAATAAATTGCATATTTATGCACATAACAACAGTTATTATCAATAAAAATGCAAGAAAAAATAAAAAATAATAATAAAAAATAAAATAGTAATAAAAAATATAAAAAATTAAAATTATTACAATTTAAAAGAAATCTTCTATTATAATGTATTTTATAATGTATTTTTTATTCCTGTGATCAAAGCTGGATTTTCAGCATCATTACTGCAGTCTTCAGTGTCACATGATCCTTCAGAAATCATTTATTTGAAACATTAATCTTCTGTAACATTATAAATAGCAAGTCTACCAACTTACGAGCAGGTGCTGACGAGTCTGCACAGTCCACACGCCGGCTTTCTCAAAAGATAAACGGGCCAGCCATACGCCGCCATGGCAAACAGCATGTAGTAACACACTTCCTTATACATGGCCATCTCAGACTGTAAACAGAGGGAGAGCATTATAAATAAAAAACATATCAACACAAGCACACACCTTTACTGTATTCTTGAAATACCGAGTTCTTGAGGTCCAAGTATTTAGTGTTGCGAGTTACAGGCATCCCGGACAGAAAGGCCAAAACGTCATTGTTTGCCTACAAACAAACAAACGGAAAAACATTTTGTATTATTTGGACAGTGAGGAATATTCGTCCAATAAAAAAGTAATGTTACTGATCATGTAATACCACGATTCTGCAAACCTGATCCAAGATGGCGGATCTCTTAGCTCGCTGTCTCTGTCGGAGGAGCACCAAGCCAGCGATGATGTCACTCGGCACGATGTCCAGATCCCGGAAAAACTCGGCAAACAAGCTGGCCACCTCAGAGTAAGCGTCCTGAGAGAGAATATCTTCTACTGAGAATGGTGTGTGTACATATGAGACGCTCTCACAGTAACTGGCATGTGTGTATTTGAGTTGGTGCTCGAGTCTTACAGATTGTGTGTCTTTCGCTCTAGTGCAGCACATGAAGAATTTGAGTCTCCTGCTCCAGCTGCTGGCTTGACCCTCTTCTAGCCTGTGTCTGAAAGAGACAGATGCAACCCAACTGAGCAAACATCATGAGAAGATTTGGGAATTATAGCTCAATACATACTGGAACGGCAATGACGCAAACACGCATCTAGAAACAGGGGTGGAAAAATGGGGCATTCGTACACATACACTGTGCAACTGTAGATTGAAGGGGGTGCTAAAATCATAACAGCTAGCAAAACAAAAATCTGTACAAACTTGCAATACTCTGTTATGATCCAAACTACCTGATAATATATATTAGAGATGCACCGATATATCGGCCAATTATCGGTATCGGACGATAGTGTGAAAATTTGCTTTTATCGGCCGACACCGATTATTGTCCGATATATCGGTGCATCTATAATATATATTGCCATTATATCAGCTGTCAGATAGTTTGGATCATAACAGGGTATTGCAAGTTTATTTAAAAACAGCCGATAGTCAGGGCTGATATCAAAACAGGGCAGGAAAATGCACTGCATTTGTGCTTTGTGTAAAGAAAATGCTAAGAAACCAGTTTGATATATATTAACAGTAATTATATGAATTAACAACATTTAGAAAGTTAAGAAATATTAATTTAATCTTTAGAATTAAGTTAATGTGTTAATATTAATTTTAGCAATGTGTTGCCAGTTGATGAAATGGAGAGAATAAAGTTTTTATTTGCATTTCTTTCAAAATATAATAATTAAAAATGTAATGATTAATTATTAATTATAATGAAATTGTCATTAATTTAAAAGAAGGTATAAAAGGCAGAACCCCCAAACTATCGGTATTGTTATCAGTATCGGCAGATCACTCTGAATAATCTGCTATCGGTATCGGTGGAGAAATTTAGTATCGGTGCATCTCTTATATATATATATATATATATATATATATATATATATATATATATATGCATTTAATATTTACAAATGGGATGTGCACAATATTGGTGAAATTAAACAAATACTTAATTTACACAATATTTACTAAATTTATTAAAAAAAGCGTAAAACCTAAAATAGGCATTCAATTCAGTGTTAATTTAGTATTATGTACAATTATATAATTACATACTTTTCAATGCTATTGTATCTACTAGTGGTGTCAATCAATAAAAAAAAAAAAAAGTAATTAATCGCACATTTTCTGCAATTAATCGCGATTAATCGCATCTAACATTAAAGTTTTTAATATATTTTTATATTGTAATAATTTCACATATAATCTCCAAACTACAACATAATGACAGTATTTAAATATTTGATCTGACAGGTAAATATCCAGAATCAAAGCCTTCACTTCACAGTTTTCACTGCATAATTTAGATTAAAATACAGATTCATTTTTATTAAAGCTACAAAAGTTATTCCATTAAGAGCAGTGAGTGATTTTCTTTTTCTGTAGCAGGTTTATTAGGCTGCTGTCACTTTAAGACCGGCCGCACATGACGCGCACCTGCATACTATTTTCTTACAACTCTTTGTGGTAATTTAAGATGTTATATAAGACTGTGCTTACGACGATACTCGACAAAATGCACATTTTGGCATAATTGTGTGTGTTTTTGTCCGTTCAAGCGCAAAAGACAACTCAATGCGGCTGGTGTCAGTAGCAGCACAATTCGACAGCGTTAATGCTACCAGCATCAAATTCATGTGGTTTGAGGCTTTATTAACATCCTTACCTACCCCTACCCTAAACCTACCCTTAAAACAATGCAAATATAGTGTTGGTAGCACAATCTAATAGGTAGCATTATTCATCAGAACACCGGCGCGCTGTCTGAAGAGGCTTTCTGTGCACACAAGTCTTGTGTTTGTCACACAGACAGGAGATTCACAGATGTGCGCCAGTACCGCACTAAGTTCTCTTTTGTTGCGTATGGGGCTGCATAGACCAGTCTTGTCGCGCTTGAATGTTTTAAAAGCATTTGCATGAATAAGAGCGTGACTATATAATGTAACACTAGCTAAATGACGGAAAAAACAGATGCTGTGTTAATTGCATTAAATATTTTTAACGCGTTGAACTGAAAAAATTAATTGCATGTGTTAATAGGTTAATTTTGAATTAGTTTTCATTTTCACCATTTAGTAATTTTGTTGTGCTTGTGTCATTATTAGTTTTTTTCTATTTCTATTTACCTTTAATTTATTTTTTATTTCAGTTTTATTTTTATTTCAGTACATCATCTTCAACCTATTTTATTTCAGTTAGTTACAGTTTTCAGCCAACATGTATATTTTATTTAATTTCAGCTTTATTTTAAATAAGAAAAATAGTTTTGAAAAAGTTTTAGTTAACAATAACAACACCGAGACTACACAAATATTTATTATTCTATTATTATATTCAATATGTTTTTTTAATGTATTATATTGTTCTGTTTTTTTTTTGTTTTGTTTTTTTTTTAAAGGTATTTTATTTTTATTGTACATATTATTTGGGGTTTTGTTAGTCGGGGTAATAATTTTGTGGAATTTGAACTTGTGACACATGGGTTTTGGTACACTTATCTGTACACTTATTTCATGTAGATAAATACAATAAAAAAAGAAATGTGAATTTTATGTTTCAATTTTGGCAAAAAAAAAAAAAAGTCCATCACTAAAGCACTTGAATTTTCATGATAGAACTAAAAATGTAACTTTTAGTACACTCAGATTAAGATTGAATTTACAAATGATGGGAGTGTATCCCGAAATAAGCTACACTTTTAAAAATAAAGGTTCAAAAAGTTGATTTTTTTGCAGCAATGCCATAAATGATCCATTTAAGGTTTCACAAAGAACCTTTAAGTAAATAGTTCTTAAAAGAACCATTTGTTTTCATAGTGTGAAGAACATTTTAATAATCTGAAGAACCTTTTTTTCAGTATAAAGAACCTTTTGTGCAATGAAAAGATTCCATGGATGTTAAAGGTTTTGCCAACCTTTATTTTTAGGGAGTGTAGTGTGAGAACAATAAAGCGCTGTACCTGAGGGTGTACGTCGTGAGGTTACGCTGACGCCGGCGAGTTGCTTTCAGCTTCACAAAGGTCCGTCCGGTGGGGTCAAAGGTGCACATCATGGTGAAACACACGCTGAAGATGACCAACCAGTTACACACCACAATTCCTGTTAAAAACAAATAAATACCGTTTTATCTAATATTTTAAATGTGCTTTAGACATCTTCATTTGATGCTTATAGATGTATATAGTCTATACTGTAAAAAGAACCAACTGTCTCTTTGTCAGTCCGTGTCTTGTACAGACAGATGATGGGCATGGAAGTGAAGTGTGCTATTATGGGACGGGGGTGGACAATGAGCGACACTGATTCATGGTCAGAACAGACATGTGGAAAGCTACACTAGGCGTATTGTTAGAAAGTGTGCGTTGAGATTCCAGGACATAAATAGCTATAAATGTCTATCAAATTCACAGGAATCTGCTGAGGTTAACAAGGGGAGGTTTCATGAGATTTTAACATGCCTGCTCATGCCTCAAAGATGCCACACTCTCGCTGCTGACAGCGCTGTTATGGCTGTATATTCAGTTCTGTGCAAACATTTTCTGTACAGTGGTAGATATGCTTGTGTGACGGTTGTATGCACAGGTCTGATGTACTGTCTTTACACATAGACTGACAGTTAAGGGTAACATGGAAATGTAGAGCAGGTCATGTACATTTTCATGAAGTACCGTGTCTATTAATGGGTAAAGCTACAGTAACGTCTTCAGCTAGTCAGTTTAAGATCTTTCCATCTAAAATGGTTATAGCCTATAGTGAATGTTTTATGAGCAGAAGGAAAGTCTCTCTGTCTTTTTAGTTATGAGAAAGAACCATATTCATCCGCACAGAGCCAAAACACAACCAAAACAACGTTCTTTCGCAAAATGCATGCAGTTTTGCTTTTTAACCGCTAGAGGGACAAAAGTGTACCTTTAAATTTACTGAATTATCCAAAAATAGGCATTACCATGCATTAAAATACAAACAAATGTTTCATTTAATTTACAGAAAATATAACTATAATGTGAAACAGTACCGGTCAAAAGTTTGGAAACATTACTATTTTTTTATGTTTTTGAAAAAAGTCTCTTCTGCTCATCAAGGCTGCATTTATTTGATCAAAAATACAAAAAATATATATATATATTATGAAATATTATTTCAATTTAAAATAATTGTTTTCTATTTTAATATACTTTAAAGTATAATTTATTCCTGTGATCAAAGCTGAATTTTCAGCATCATTACTCCAGTCTTCAGTGTCACATGATCCTTCAGAAATCATTCTAATATGATGATTTATTATTAATGTTAATAATTATTATCAATTCATATTCAGGATATTCTTTGATGAATAAACTAATTTATTTAAAATAGAAATATTTTGCAACAATATACACTACTACACTAGTTTGGGGTCAGTCATTTCTTTTTTTGAATGAAATTAATACTTTTATTCAGCAAGGATGTGTTAAATTGAAAAAAAAAAGTGATAGTAAAGACTTATATTGTTAGAAAAGATTTATATTTTGAATAAATTATTCTTTTAAACTTTTTATTTATCAATGAATCCTAAAAAAACAAAACATCACAGGCTCCAAAAAAATATCACTGCTTCAAACATTGATAATAAATCATCATATTAGAATGATTTCTGAAGGATCATGTGACACTGAAGACTGGAGTAATGATGCTGAAAATTCAGCTTTGATCACAGAAATAAATGACATTTTACTATATATTCACACAGAAAACAGCTATTTTACATTGTAATAATATTTCACAATATTACTGTTTTTGCTGTATTTTTGATCAAATAAATGCAGCATTGATAAGCAGAAGAGACTTAATTAAAAATGGTAATGTTTTCAAACTCTTGACCAGTACTGTATATAACATTAATAATATATGACATTGTGAAAAAATATTTCGCACCGCTACATTGTTTTTATTCATGTCTTACCCAGGGTGAGGTTCTTGGCGGTGATGTCGGAGCAGGGCTGGTAGTACTGCACCAACCAGGCGATGCCCACCACCGCGTACACCAGCTCCACCAGCAGGATGGCTGCAGACAGGAGGAACAATTAATGACAAGCATTGATTTAAGGCCTCATTACATAGGCCTATGGGTTTTCATTTTAAGTGCATGATAAAACAATGCAACCCCACAAGAAATCTTATGACAAGCATCAGTATTATTATTGCTCATCATTTTCAAACCTCTGTAACCGGTCACTCACATGAGATCCACCAATAGCAAACCACTACCATCCAATCAACTCCCCACTGACAAAATCAAGTCCCGCCCTACATTTGTTCTTGTTTGAGAAGCCATTTCACTTGGATATAGGTCAAAATAGGAAAGAAAAGACTATCACATCTTTCCATTTCAACAGAGCTGACATATGAGATCCTAACATACTGAAAGAACTTTTTTTTGTGGTTGTCTTTGTGGTAAAAGTGCAAGTGTGTGTCTTACCCAGCCGTATATAGAGCACGTACTGCACCGCCTCTCTGGGTTGTGTGTACAGGATGCTGCCTCTCATGCTCAGCCACATGATGGCGCTCTCGCAGATCAGACAGCTGACCAGGATGCCAAGGTAACCGCGACCGTGATCCACCAGCGTGACCGAGCATGACTGCTCTGAACTGTACGGCAGCCCAAAGAGAACCACGGACAGAACCACCAGCCTGCCGGAAGAGCACAGCCGCAAATGATCCCACACACCTCGGGAATGTGATATTTCTGACATCAAAGTGATTTTTGGAAGACAGTTGAACATGCTGAACAATTTCATACATCTTTTTCACTTCTTAAAACAAAAAGTTTATTTAGTTATTCTTGGGATTTAAAGGGATAGTTCACCCCAAAATGAAAATCATCCCATGATTTACTCACCCTCAAGCCATCCTAGGTGTATATGACTGTCTTCTTTCAGATGAACACAATCAGAGTTATATTAAAAAATATTCTGGCTCTTCCAAGCTTTATAATGAGAATGAATGGGGCTTGAGGTTTTAAAGCCCAAAAAAGTGCATCCATCCATCATAAAAGTAATCCATGGGCTTAATAAAGGCCTTCTGAAATGAAGTGGCTGGATTTTGTAAAAAAAATATATCCTGATTTAAACTTCTGATGCGATGCATGATGTAGCATGTAGGAGTATCGTAAGCTTAGACGCCTCTCGAGGTTCAAACAAATAGGGCTGGACAACAAACTCAAGCTCCTCTTCTCTTATATTGAAATCCTCCAACATTTCTCTTTAAAATTTCTCGTTTGGACTTCTAACTGGCTGGTGTTTTGCTTTGCTCTATCCTCTGTGCTTTTGTGTTCGTCAATGCATCATGAGATTACTCTTTTGGCTTATGTTGATTTGCGTAAGCCATCTGCCGGAAGCAAGTTATTTTAGTTTATAAAGATTTAAATATGGATATTTTTCTTTTCTTTTCAAAAATGCATCACTTTGCTTCAGAAGGCCTTTAGGTAAATGTGGCCCAAATCTGATTTTTTCAGATTTCAGATCTGTTTTCCCCATGACGGTGTGAACAGCACAAACCACATGGAATCTGATCTTTTCAATTCATATCATAAACGTTTCAAAACTCTGCTCTCTTTTGTCACATCATTGTCTTTATTTTTCATATTGCTGGCTTCTCTGGCAGATCACACTATAAATAAATGCATAATCGCTTACTTTTTTAAGGCCCTCCCTATTACTTCCGTATGGCAGCGGCGCTGTGTGTGTTGCCATGTCTGCGATTTTCCAGCAGAATTGGGTTACTTTTTCACTGTTTCCGCGGGTTGTTTTGCAACTCAGTGGATTGAAGCGACCGCACTAAAGCGATATTTAACCCCTGGAATGCGTTTTTACCGGGATACCCCACGGAACGCGATTAGGCTAGTTTTGGACTAGTTTTGAGAAGCAATTGAGTGGATTTTGTGGTAAAAACCTGGCAACCCCATTTGTATCGTTCTTTTGCGCATGCAGGTCAGTTCAGAACCATGATCTGTTCACACTGGAAATCTGATATTAGCCACATTTAAAACAACAATGAAAACAGCTATACAAAAAAAATCAGATCTGAGCAAAAATTCGAAATGAGCATTAAGGCTCGCAGTGTGAACGAAGCCTTTTATGATGGATGGATGCAATTTTTTGGACTTCAAAACCTCAAGCCTCATTCACTTCCATTATAAAGCTTGGAAGAGCCAGGATATTTTTTAATATAACTCCGATTGTGTTCGTCTGAAAGAAGATAGTCATATACACCTAGGATGGCTTGAGGGTGAGTAAATCATGGGATAATTTTCATTTTTGGGTGAACTATCCCTTTAAGAATCGATATTAGTTTATAAAAATGAGAACAGATTAAAATCGAGAAATCAATATTTTTTACCCAGCCCTAAAATGTAGTTTGGTCGCACAAGTCTGCTGCCTCAAAACAGACAAAATTAGTGTAATTTTCTGGCAAGCTTTATCGTTATTCTTCATTAACATACAAAATGTGTATGAAATAGGATAAACAGTACTGTCAATAAACTTATTTTGGTCAGTACCAACAATTAAAACAACTAATCTCAGGAAAGTCAGGGCTTAAATAAAAATCTAGAGTTTTATAATCATATTTATGCTAAAAAAAACCCTAAAGAATTAAAGGTGCCCTAGAACCAGTTTTTAAAAGATGTAATATAAGTCTAAGGTGTCCCCTGAATGTGTCTGTGAAGTTTCAGCTCAAAATACCCCATTGATTTTTTTTAATTAATTTTTTTAACTGCCTATTTTGGGGCATCATTAACTATGCATTGATTCAGGCTGCCTCCCTGCCCCTGAGCTCTCGACTATAATACAGTGCATAAACAAAGTTCACACAGCTAATATAACCCTCAAATGGATCTTTACAAAATGTTCGTCATGCATACATCATGCATGCATCAGATCATGTGAGTATAGTATTTATTTGGATGTTTACATTTGATTATGAATTAGTTTGAGGCTGTGCTTCGTGGCTAAAGCTAACATTACACACTGTTGGAGAGATTTATAGAGAATGAAGTTGTGTTTATGAATTATGTTTATGTTACGTAACAGTCGGTGTTATGTTGAGATTCGCCTGTTTTTCGGAGGTCTTTTAAACAAATGAGATTTACATAAGAAGGAGGAAACAATGGAGTTTGAGACTCACTGTATGTCATTTCCATGTACTGAACTCTTGTTATTCAACTATGCCAAGGTAAATTCAATTTTTGATTCTAGGGCACCTTTAAATCGAGCTGTTTGTGTTTTTGATGTAAATTCAAGAAGTTGACCAATTTCATGTAGAACGAGCAGATCTGACTTGTGTATAAACTCCTTCTCCTATTTAAACTGTCACATTTAAGTAACTGTTACAATTTACATAAGCATTGATTTGGGAACAATTTACACATACATTTCATCTGCTTGTGTTTCATGAATGAAGTCCAACAGACAAGCAATCATTTGATTCGATATTTTATTTATTTTGAAAGGTTAACATTACTTAAAATATTAGTGCACTTAAAAATAAAAAAAGTTACATCATGATACAACTGGAAAATGTTCAGGAACTGCTGTTATTTTGCAGAATCTTTAAATTCACCTCTTAAGACTTTTATTGACATCAGGTCTGGTTATAAGAGCTTATTTTCAGTTATTTACTGGTTTGATCGTTTTATTTCTGCACAAATGCAGAAGATCAAACTGTGTGCAGACAAACACAGACTCACCATATGCAGTGTAGTATGAACAGGAAGAAAGCCGGCAACACCAGGTCATCACTGCCGACTGACCAGCGTCGCCGAAACAGTACCATGCCCGGCATCACTGCCCTGAAACACACACATTAACACACTCCAGTTACAGACCGCCCGACACACGCAACTCACACGGAAAGACTCCACATTCACCACTTCTTCATTTCTGCATTAAAGACGAGAGAGTAACACAAGGCCAAAGGAGAAGAAAACAGCACTGACTCTGTTGCAGTCCTCAGCTTTGCCTTACATTCAAAACAGATCAACAGCTTTTCCACACTGAATAAGACAATATTCCTGTTAATAAATAGTTCAATAGAAAAAAAAAGGAAAATTCTGCCATTTACTCAACCTCACCATCAATATATAAAACACCATTCAAGTCATTTTTGGGTGATCTATTTCTATAATTGTGCATCAGAGAAATAAGAGAGAGAGAGAGAGAGAGAGAGAGAGAGAGAGAGAGGGGAGAAATTGGACATTATTAAAGAGGAAAGGAAATGCAAAAGAGGAACTGACCCAAGAGAATGTTAACAGAAAAAGAAACCAATATTTGGTAAGTGTAATGTAAACTGTTTTTCTCACTTTGAAAAAAATAACTGCACCTGTTTCTGAATATGTGTTGATGTAAATAGTGTATAAACTACTAGTGTAAAGCAATATTCAGAAACAGGTGCAACGAAGAAAATGGGGGAACAAAACACAAGCACGAAACTTGTAAATAAAATAATTTTATACATACAATTTAATAACACTCATAATTTTTGTAATAATAACACTGATAATTTTTTGGCCATATCATCCAGTTGCAACTAACAATTACTTTGATAAATCAGATAAAGCCAAGCAAATATATAAATATATATATACATACACACACACACACTATATTATATTATATTAATTATATATATATATATATATATATATATATATATATTATATATATATATATATTTTGTGTATATATTGTATATAAAATATATATATATTTTATACACAATATATACACATTGCCATTCTAATATGATGATTTACTGCTCAAGAAACATTTCTGATTATTATTATCAATAATTTTCAGGATAATATTCTTTGATGAATAGAAAGTTCAAAAGAACATTTACCTGAAATAGAAAACTTTTGTAACATTATACACTACTGTTCAAAAGTGTTAAGATTTCTTTTTGGAAAGAAATTAAAACTCTCAAAAAAAGAAAGAAAAAAAAAGCCTTTTTTTTTTTAAGATTTAAGCATTTCAGTTAATAGTAAAATTCCATCAAATTGAACTGAATAATCCTTACACATTTTAATTGAATAATCCTTACATATTTTAAAATAAGGATTATTCCATTCAATTTGATGGAATTTTATTATTCACTGAAATGCGTAAATCTCAAAAAAATGCTTCATTTTTTTAAATGTGCAGTTTTATTCAGCAAGGATGCACTAAATTGATCAAAAGTGACAGTAACGGCATTTATAATGTTACAAAAGATTACTATTTCAAATAAATGCTGTTCTTTTGAACTTTCTATTAATCAAAGAATCCTGAAAAAACACTACTTTACACTACTTTGCCAGAAATGTTTCTTGAGCAGCAAATCATCATATTAGAATGATTTCTGAAGGATCATGTGACACTGAAGACTGGAAATAATGATTTTGCTGCTTGTCCAAATTACTTAATTAAAATGAACAACACAATTCCTACACATTTTGTCCTAACTTAATTACATTGTGTTAAATCCACTTAAATATATCTAATATTGAAGTTTACCTAATTCGTTTGTGTTGGGATTACACAAATGAATTTTGTTGCATTAACTGAAATTGGGCGGTGCTTGTTAGTTCCCAGCATGCATTGCATAAGAGAGAAAATGTTGAAATAAGATGTTATTTTATTTGTTTTGCAGTAAGATGAAAACGGGATGCTTGATATTGTTTAATACTGTTCACTTATACTGGAATTATTAGAATGTTTTAAATTTCACTGGGTTACCATTGTAGAGAAGAGTGGAGCATTTGCTTAGGCTGTGGACTGGCAATTCACATTCAATTGCTACTTTGTGCTGAAAGTTAGCATTTATACAGATATGTGATGTACATTGTTGTGTAAGTGTTCAAGAAAATGGGACCCACTTTATATTAAGTGGCCTTAACTACTATGTACTTACATTTCAATCAATCACTTGATACAATGCACTTATTTTGTACATATATGTTTTTACATGGTACTTATAGTTTAAAAACATCTGCATGTAATTACATTTGTAATTAATTTCTGTAATTACATTTATAATTACACTGTTGACCCATCCCTTACACCTTACCCCTACCCTTAAACCTACCCATATCACCAAAGCTTTCCCTAACCTTACCCGTATCCACCTCAATAGCTGCAAATGTGTTTTGCAATTCAATATGAACCCAATAAGTACACTGTACTTTTTTTTGATGTAAGTACATAGTAGTTAAGGCCACTTAATATAAAGTGAGACCAGAAAATGCAATAAAAAAAAAAACAGTATTATAAAAGAAAGTAGTGCACATGCGCATTGGCTCGTCTAGCCTGAAAAATAAGCTTTTTTTAACAGTACACAGCAAAATCCGCAGAGTTAAATCAGCTCTGCTCAGAGTACATATGGTCCCTCTCTAAAAAGTGTTAAAATAACACTGAAGCAGAGTTAAATTTAATGACTTAATTAAGCGATTAATTAAGTAATGATTGCGCATTAGTGATGAACACCTGCTGTTAACAAGCAGAATCACTGAAGAAATAAGAAAAAAACACAAGAACTACAAGTGACTTAAGTCACAGCCTTATTAATTGCTTATTTATCTCATTAACTTCAATTATGCTTAAGTGTTACTTTAACATTACTTAGAGAGGGACCAAGATTTTTTTTCCACTGAAGACTGGAGTAATGATGCTGAATATTCAGCTCTGCATCACAGAAATAAATTACATTTTAAAATATATTCAAACAGAAAATAGCTATTTTAAATTGTAATAATATTTCAATAATACTGTTTTTTTTTTTTTGTATTTTTAAATCAAATAATCTTACGGATCCCAAACTTTTGAACAGCACTGTATAAATATTTATTGATTAGTTGTAGCAGCCCTACTTAAAAATTTGGTAAAATCTCAACCCTTGTGTTAGCAACACCAGTAATGCTTGCCTCAGCAATCACCATTAACTACAAGACGAAAACAAACAGAGCGAGGGCTACTGATGGTTTCCATGGATACCACTTCCAGTCCAGACACTGCAACGCTCTGACCCAGCAAACTTTCATTGTGAAGCAAAATTGCTCCATTTACAACACAAATCTCACCGATCAACAGGTACTGTGAGAGTACACAGATGATGTCCTCGTTTGACTGTGTTGTGGAGACAAAACTAGATGGCTGATGTATGATAATAATACAGGATGTGACGGCCATGTGTTTTGCTGATGTTTTTATGGATCGGAGGTAAAGGAACACACCCTGGCAAACCACTTCCCCAAAATATTTGTGCTTTTTTGTGGCAAAAGTCAACATGAAATCAGCACCGAATGTGTGGCTTCATCATTCAAGTACGCACAATAGTAATAGTGATGCTTGGGCCACTTATAATGATCATTTTTAAACAGGTTTTGTCATCATTTGTTTAAACAAATATTTCCGCCCCAAACTCATGCCATTAGTCGAGCCAGAAGCTGACACGGCAAACTCCTTGAACTCCTTAAACAAATACAGCAATACTCCAAAAGCTCTTATTCGACATAAAATGGCGGACTTTTATTTTAACATCAAAAATGGCACTTTACCTTTAAATCAGTGACCTTAAGATACTAGTTAATCATTCTCCTTCCCAACAGAGCTGGCTGATAAAGCGACAGATTGCAAATGGTTTCACTGCAGCTGTACAAGAACACAGTCTATCACACTGTTAGCTGTTCATCAGCTCTCAATCTTCCTATTTCTTTTCACACCTGCGTCTCTCCATCCATCTATCCATGCACATCCCTAAAACCAAACACAAGTATGATGAAGCCAGTCTGGAGGACACCACAGATGGCTAAATCACTCGTTAACTTAAAGTAAATACAAAACGACATTCATTCTCATTATATAAACATCCTGCTGCTCACATCCTCAGGAAGGTAAGAATAATCCCATGAGGCAACAGAGATCTTGTATTGTGGTACGAAAGTTATGTCATCTGTCACTTTAAATACTGGAGCTTAATGCAGGATGGATTCTGATTGGCTGTCAATGTTTTTATCGTTCATCAGCTGGAAAAAACGTTCTGAAAGTGACTCTAAAGATGTTGTTTCAACCCAAATTTGGGTCAAATGTGGACAAACCCAGCTGTTGGGTTAAAAATTTAAGAATAAGGGTCTTATCTAGCAAAACGATCGGTCATTTTCTTAAAAAAAATTAAAAAATTATATACTTTTTAACCACAAATGCTCATCTTGCACTGCTCTGCGATGCACCACGCATTACGTAATCATGTTGGAAAGGTAAGTAAGTGGAAGTATTGCAGTAGGGCGAAAAACTTCTCATTTTCTCCTCCAACTTCAAAATCATCCGACATCGTTGTTTTACCTTTTTTTGTAAAGGCCGTTTGATTTAGTCTTTGCACGTCCACTTTGTAAACACTGGATCGGTACTTCCGCCTACGTCACGCGTGACCTTTCCAACATGATTACGTAATGCGTGGCGTATCGCAGAGCAGTGCAAGACGAGCATTTGTGGTTAAAAAGTATATCATTTTTAATTTTTTTTTTTTTAGAAAATTACTGATTGTTTCTCTAGATAAGACATATTGGATGACATGGGGGTGAGTAAATTATCAGGAAAATTTAATTCTGGAGTGAACTAATCCTTTAAGTTGGCAAAAAGTGAAAGGAAAGACAATTATAATGTTAAAAAAGATTTATATTTCAAATAAATACTGATATTTTTAACTCTTTTTTTCCCCATCAAAGAATCCTGAAAAAAAAGCATTTTAGTTTTGACCAAAATATTATGCAGTACAACTGTTTTTGACATTGATAATAATAATACATGTTTCTTGAGCAGCAAATCATCATATCAGAATGATTTCTGCAGGATCATGTGACACTGAAGACTGGAGTAATGATTCTGATTCAGTTTTGCCATCATATTACATTTTTTAATTTAAATTTTAATATTTCAGAGTATTACCATTTTTATTCTATTCTTGATTAAATAAATAGAGCTTGGTGAGCGGCGTATATGCGTTTAACATTTACCGTCTTTGTATTGCAGGAAAATTGACCAAAATACAGTATTGATGACGTCATATCATTATCCTGTTGGTCCAGTCACACCCTAATGTCACCTACCAGAGACTAACAAATCCAATTAGCTAAACTTAGTTTTGTCATAAAATAAAGACTATTAAATATGGGGAACTTTGGTAGTCCTGCTACCATTTCTTGCTTCAATTGAAAATACAATATAATCTGTTCATCATTCCATTTTGATGGGTCCTCTAAAGAGAAATGACTTTTCTCATTAAAGGATTAGTTCATTTCTGAATTGAACTTTCCTGATAATTTACTCACCCCCATGTCATCCAAGATGTTCATGTCTTTCTTTCTTCAGTCGAAAAGAAATGAAGGTTTTTGATGAAAACATTCCAGGATTTTTCTCCATATAGTGGACTTCACTGGGGTTCAACGGGTTGAAGGTCCAAATGTCAGTTTCAGTGCAGCTTCAAAGAGCTCTACATGATCCCAGACGAGGAATAAGAGTCTTATCTAGTGAAACGATCGGTCATTTTCTAAAAAAATTAATTATATACTTTTTAACCACAAATGCTCGTCTTGCACTGCTCTGCGATGCGCCACGCATTACGTAATCATGTTGGAAAGATCACGCGTGACGATCTCATTTTCTCCTCCAACTTCAAAATCATCCGACATCATTGTTTTACCTTTTTTTGTAAAGGTCATTTGACTGATTCGGTACTTCTGCCTACGTCGCACATGACCTTTCCAACATGATTACATAATGCGTGGCACATCGCAGAGCAGTGCAAGATGAGCATTTGTGGTTAAAGAGTATATACATTTTTAATTTTTTTTTTTTTTTTTTAAGAAAATGAGCGATGGTTTCACTAGATGAGACTCTTATTCCTCGTCTGGGATCATGTAGAGCTCTTTGAAGCTGCACTGAAACTGACATTTTGACCTTCAACCCGTTGAACCCCAGTGAAGTTCACTATATGGAGAAAAATCCTGGAATGTTTTCATCAAAAACCTTCATTTCTTTTCGACTGAAGAAAGAAATTTTAATTCTGAAGTGAACTAATCCAACGGAGACATTACCTAATAGATACAGGCAATTAAAAGAAACATCTTAAACCGCAAGGACTATGCAATTGTTATAGTTCTGTAAAGTCCTTTCGAAGATGTTCTTTTCCAAAGTCAAAGTTTGACTATCAGCATAAAGTGTAACACATATTACAACTTTAAATCCATTTTGAAGATTTCACCCCAAAATCAATGAAGAAAAGTTTAATATTTTATACATTTCAGAAAAAAACAGCATGTTCACACTTCATTCGAAGCAGACACAAATCCACAAATCCACACACACACTGCAGGTGGAGCTGGAAGATGTTGAAAGGACCGAGTGGGCGGCAGTGAAAGTGAAACATGATGAGGATGCAGGGAAAAGGAGGACTAGCATGAAAATTAGGAGAAAAAAAGACAGAAGGCAAGAGAGAGCAAGGGTGAGTGAAGGAGGAAGAGAGACAGAGAAGGAGGGAAGGAAGAATCTGGAGCAAGAGATGAGAGGAGAGGCAGGGGAGAGTGGGTGTGTGTAGCACATGCTCCTCAATCTAAAAAAAGGATGAGAGCGGTAGAAGCTAAACTCGGAGTATGGATGAGCGAGATGAAGAAAAGGAGAAAAGACAGAGTAAGAGAGCTGCAGCTACACAGAGATGGTGAAAAAACTACAATGACATTTCACTGGAGAAATGAAAGGGAAGGAAAATGAGTCAAGTAGGGACGAACCCCGATGATACTGAATTAAATGAGATTTATAAGGGGAAAGACTGCATGCAAGACACTATTAGAATGAATAGGCAGGTGAGGGAAAAAATGGACATGTGGTCGAATCCGATACGCCGGGCAAAAGACGGATGATTCGAATGTAACGGAAAGGGAAGATGGTTTTAGAGTGGAAACACATTCAGCGTTTGGCCCTGAAATGCATCAAATTAAGTGTCGACTTCATAATGGAAAGAGGGATTATGTATTGGCATGCTGAGGAATGAGTAGGGGTGGAAAGCAGCGTGTTGAAAAATAAATAGGGCATGACAGGGGAAAAAGTGTTGAGCGCGTGGCAGGGAGAATGAGAACGACAGAACGGAGCAGGATACAGTCAGCTGCTTTCATGCTGTTCCTTGTATCAACACTGTACTCGCTGCTGTAGGACTGAACATTTGCCTTTGTGCCCTCTGGAGACGTTCACACGGGACGCGTTCTGTTTATTCAGTGTCTGCCGACATAAGCGTGCCATATCAGTTTAAAAATACTTAAACTTGGGGAAAACAGTGCATCATCTCAATTTGGGGGATCAGCAAATGGGGCGTGATGAATATTTCCAAACATCTGCATTAGAGAAAATGATTTTTTAACAATAACGTATAAATATTTTAAGACACACATATACAGCAATGATGTATTCTTTCAATATAAAGACAGATAGAAAATAAATAAATATTATATACTCTGTGTGTAATTATATATATATATATATATATATGCTGTATATACACCAAACAAGATGCCAAAATGATAAATGAAATTGAAATGTATATATCTTTATACATTAATTTAACCATTTAAATTAATACCAAAAATAAAACTTTTATTTTTAAAAATTTTAGAAAATAAAAATGAAATAAAAATGATTCTCTATAATTAAACATTCTTAATATATAATTATTAAATGTTATATATATATATATATATTCATATTCAACTCAAAGCTCACATTTTTTGTATAGTACTTTTCACAATACATATCTTTCTATACTCACCATGGCTGCATTTATTTGATCAAAAATATTGAAAAAACAGTAATATTGTGAAATATTATTATAATTTAAAATAAGGGTTTTCTATTTTAATATACTTAAAAATATAATTTATTTTTGTGATCAAAGCTGCATTTTCAGCATCATTGCTCCAGTCTTCAGTGTCACATGATCCTTCAGAAATCATTCTAATATGATGATTTATTGTCAATGTTGGAAACAGTTGTGCTGCTTAATATTTTTTTGGAACCTGTGATGTTTTTTTTCAGGATTCATTGATGAATAAAAAATTAAAAAGACTATATTACTAGAAAAAAAAACAATATATATTGTATATTTCTATTTTGAATAAATGCTGTATTTAATGCTTGTTTTTTAATGCTTATAAGTAAAAGTATTGTATAATATAGTATAGTACAGAATAGTAGACCTATATCACAAATTGTACAGTCATTTCTGTTTGGATTGTGTCATTCAGTGCTTCATGTGATGATTACCTCATTTAAGTGCACATACTTTTTTTCTGATTTTCAAACATGATCAAGCTTGAATACTTGAGAAAAGTGAAAGGTTGTAATGTTATAATCTTATCTCAGAGCTAGCTGGCTGGGTTACAAATTCCTATGGAGAAAATAAACAGGAAATATAACACTAGAAACAAAGCCATAAAATGTGGGCGGCCACTGCTGCGCTCCAGTGAGTGTGTAAACTGGCCACAGTGTGTAACCTTGTAACAAAAGAACGAGTCTGCCACGCCTCCTCAAAAAATACCTGCCTCATGACCATGCAAACGTGCCATCATCAAATCATCTAGTGCTGATGTGGTTAAAAGGTGCATTCACGCCATGTCGTAATTAACGCAATTATGTGATTTCAACTTGTAAAAACCATCCAAGCCTCGTAAATACAGCTTGTAAGATGGGAATTGTCTGAGAGCTCCTACTTGTACCACCTGACCACTGCAGATTCATTTAGTGGTTGATAGTGGTGCCAAAAGTGCTCTGAATATAACATCACATGTTGTCATCTTGAGATTACAGTAATTACGACATGTAGTGAATGCAGCATAACTTCACTTATGATTAGAAAATCTCATGACTAGCTTGTTTAGCACATTTCAAACAACAATCCTGCTGTAAGATGACGTTTCAGATGACTTCAATGTCATGCAGTCCTGATAAAGCCTTTGGTGGGGTTGGAAAATTTCCTCTCTGTAGATTTTTCAGACCATATTTAACATAAATGGTTCATACAACATTATTTTCAGCATTATATTTGGTATACAGTACAGTCATCTGTGATTTTTTGGTTTTCTCAAAAGTGGTAACATGCACTTGCATGATGAGAAGAAACCTAAAATGCTTTATAAGCTTCATATATTCACCTCTGACACATCGGTTTGGTACTGTAAATGTGGTTTGATGTGACCAAACATCAAAGTACAGTTTGATTTAGAAGATCGTTTGTTGATCCTTTATCTGTTGATGGTTTGAGTGGCACAACCACATTCTTTTAGTGACGTTCAAAAGAGAGACAAACCGTTCTGCATAATGAAAATGTGTGCCTTAAATTCATTAAGTCGCGTTCGACAATCACTAAACTTTTGCCATGAAATCACTCTGCTTGTCTGGTAAGTTTTAAGAAATTCTTAATTTTATATTTAAGAAAATAGTCTGGAAACACAAATATTTTTCCAAACGCCGTTTCTTTTTTTCTCCATACTTTTCCAGACAAGGAAGGGCAAAAATGTCATATCATGATTTTATCACGATTTTTTTTTCATGTTGTTTTTACTATTTTGCAAGTGACTGAGCTGTCCATCAGCTAAACTAATTTCGCTATTTTAAAAATTTACAAATGCAATATAATATATAAATGAAGTAAACAGTGCTTTATGTTTTTTCACAGTAGGTGTATTTAACAGTAGTATTCAAGTAAGAAATTTAATAAAACTTTTTTTTATCAAAAACTATTTGGGTGTGAGCAAACACACGCCGTTTTTGTGTGTGTCCCTTTAAATGCAAATGAGCTGCTGCTCCCGCCCCCTTTCAGAAGAGGGCGGAGCTTTAACAGCTCAACAACAACAAAGCTGGAGAATCTCACGCAGCCAAAATGAGGATTGTCAGTAACGGTGTTCAGCCTTACATTGTTCAAACCGGAGTCGACACTGATGGAGAGACTCAGGAAGAAGTTACAACTTTTAGGATGTTTCTGAATGGTTAGTGGATAAATTTATGTAGTTGCTGTGGAGTTGATTCAACTCATTTGATGTAGTCCTTAAAAAGTGATTTCTTTAAAAGGAAATATCTCTCTTTGCATTGAACTTTAAGCGTTGTAACTTTGCAGATGTCACAAACAGCAACATTACACACTAACTAAAGTTAAAAAAGTGAAATCATTATCAACCACCCCTTTAAAAAACACTACATTTCACTGTGTCAAATTATATAGACACACTGATTTTTATTAAAGCTAATGAAGCTATTCAGTCTAGAGCAGTTTGATCAACATTAACGACAAGCGGCAGCAGGTTTATTAGGCTGCTGTCACTTTAAAACCTCATGCATGGATCTAATATACAGACATGCATCTGGTTTTCTCCCAACTCTGTATGTTCGCTTAAGACATAATCAACTGTGTTGTGTGTATTTGACAGTTTAAGCAATAAGATTAGAAAGATAACTTAGTTTAGTACTCACACGCTGTTTGACAGGATGCAGAAAAGTGCATGTCAGAACAACACAAATAAAATGTTTAACTGCCAAAGCTTTAAAATGCATGCAAATGAATAACTGCAACATTATGTGAGTGTAACCCTGCCTCTGCGTTAACATGATGTGAATGTAATGTACGTCATGTTGTACAATATGATGCACAGTATTTCTTCAAAAGCACATTTTAATCGTCCACTATCAAAAATCATGATATCGCACACCCCTACATGGATATTACTCAAATCAAATCCCATACTTTTCCAAACTGTGTAGGAACTCGAACAGTACTTGAGCCACACTTGAAAACATCCGAATGTCATTGCATTAGATAGCAAAATAATAGCTTGTAGAAGTACATGCAGCCTCATTCAGTGGCCTTATTAATATGAATGATATGCTAATGCTTGTATTATGAGATAGTACATCCATAACACCTCATCCCAATGAGTCATAAATGAAAGCAGACTGAAGTGAAGAGAAAATGTTTTACTATTTTTTTCCTGGTAGCATTTCACAAGGGAGATGATAGCAATTTTAACAGAATTTTATGACAGCAAATGAAATGCACACAAAATTGCTTAAATAAAATTAACTGTGACAGTAAAACTGCACACAATATTTATTCCAAACGGTCACATTTATACTAATTATTTGAAGTATCAATTGCTTCTGAGTCCATTTTTTTGGTAACAATGCTGCATAAAGTGTTAAAGAATAGATATGCAGGAGGCACAAATCAACCTTCAATACAGTGTCATAAAAATGTGAGATAAGAAAAATGGCAATATGCCGTTGATGTCTGTCATGTAAACAAAAAATTGCAAACAAATAAAAAGTAGTGCAGACAGAATGCAAAAACACACGGTCTACTCATTGCACAAGAATATTTTTTGCAACTATTATTAGCAGCTCTATCGATCGTGAACGCACTTTCACACATGCATGACGACGACGGCACCAAAGAAAACGTCAATCAATGGACTGATTCATAAGTGAATCACTTTATAACTCAAGACATTGACTGAAAAGATTGACCAGAGATGGAAGAGCAGCACTGACGGGAATCCGAAATAATCTGAGGCCATTATAATCAATGTGAGGTGATGATTAACTCCCAGAGTGAATTAGTTTAACACAGAACACAGATTTGCCTGAACAGGAACCATGTGCTGAAACAGACTGATTATTCAACCTGAGAACAGATGACAATGACCCACATTAAAGGACTCTTATCTCATATTTAATAAACCTAGTTGTTTTTATTCAGATCTTTATCAGACAACTTTTGCATGCTTCTGCAAATTAAGACATTTTTTTTTCATAGTGCCATAAATTAGGTAAAGGAAGATCGGTGAATAAAGTTATCTGAGCTTCATGACGAGCGCCTGAAGATCTATGCACTGCTCAATAATGTATTACAGATGCTAATACAATTTTAAACAATACAGCCGCTATATTTCTCTAGGCCACATACAATCTCTTGATGTTCTTTCTTTCTTTTCTGACAGATTGCAGGATGTCGAGGGGACAATGTCCCTGTTGTTCTTGCATAGAGCTGGATTTTGGAGAATATTCGCCTGCATCTCTATGGCAGAGGCTGGATATCATATACACACAATATTGTCTGTGCTATCAATGTTTTATCAGAAAACAAATCAGAATGGTCAAAAATACATTACTGCAAATGTGTAAAATGCTGTAAACTGTTAAACTTAAGATCATACACTGACATGGGATCTCATTCGTGAAACATAAGCCAAATAAATTTATGTATGAATTGTTCATAACCATTCTCATGTAAATGGTTGCAATCAATCTATTGTTTTACAACATATTTATGCAGAAATTCATTCTACTTGAGTTTCATTAATGAGGCCCAATGGCAAAAATTAATGAGACTCAAGTAGAAAATATGATTTTTTTTTTTATATATATAATTTATTTATAAACGTTTTCAAAGCAATAACAGAAAGCTTCATACAATTAAAAATTTAATTTATAACATTTTACCCCATAATAATAAACCTTTCTGCCAAAATAATTAACATACATAAAAATATTACCACAACAATAACAATAGTGATAATAATAACAATAAATAAAAAATACAAAATGGTAAATAAAAAAAACTTTAAATAATGTACCCATTTACAAATGAATTATATCATTATAGGAAAAAAATAATTAAAATAATAATACAAATTATATTACATTTTTATTTTATTACATATCAAAATATAGGTTTTATTTTTAGTAAAATTTTAATAAAAATTTGAGTTGAATCAATTATTTGAATAGTTTAATAAATTTAAAGATAATTAATAATTGTTAATTTATACATTTTTATTATTTAGTTGATCTCTCTAATTTACTACCAATCAATTATAAACACACACATACACATGTAATTATGTACACACATACACACATATATTATATATATATATATATATATATATATATATATATATAAAACCCAACCCCTACTCCTAAACCTACTCATCACAGAAACATTAAGATTTAAAGGAAATCTAAATTTAACTACTGAGGACCAGTAAAATGTCCTCACAAGTCTGTTGTCATAATATTTCACTATATGAGTGAGGACATTTGGCCCGCAACAAGTATAGTTAAACAAGTACACTTCAACACTCCAGAATCGGTAAAACACTGTATTGCTTTAATCACTATTTCTGCAAATCACTGTACAGGATGCATCAGAGGAAGTGCACTGAAATCTTGCAATCAAGTCTGTATTGCATCACTGTGAACAAAGACTGGAAAGACTCAGGGCAAAATAACAAGTACTCTACATGTACTGTATTATCCTTTGATTTGGATGATCACTTATGCTGTGAGAGGCTTGACTAGACATTCACAAGTCCAATGATGGAGATTACATTAGAGGTAAGCCTGCTTTAAAAGGCCAAGTGAAGCCTCCAGGCAATTCCAAACACCACCTCAACAAGCGCACAAGACGTTCAGCAGCTGACTGGAGAACAGTGCTGTTTTGGTGGATGGCGAAAAATAGTGTTTTCACAATAATAGTTAAACTGATAGTCAATATGATTATATGCTCCAAAAATGAAATTGGCGATTATTAATCACAATAGTTCTTGTGAGAAATTTGTTTTTCCTTTTTATTATAATTACTGCACTTTCACATAAGCACAATCAAGAGAATGTCAATTAATATGCAGAGTTTGTTTATCACATCTAGTTTCCTGATTTATTACATTTATAATTTACATTCACACACTTCTCTCAAAAGCTAAAACGTTTAAGTTCCTAACATTAATTTCAATAGTTCCAAATTCTGTTAATGATTTTCTATTAAAACAACAACAACAACAAAAGATTGTATCATCGCACAGTGCATTTATTCAGGAACCACAAACGCAAACATCATATTCCAGATTTATGTTTGTATTTATTACAGTTCATCACAGAGAAGATTTTTTTGCAGATTTAGTTGCACACTCAAAAAAAAAATTAAGCCTTTTTTTTTAAGATCTACACATTTCAATTATTAGTAAAATTCCATCAAATTGACTTCAATATTCCTTACATACAATTAAAATTATGAATTAACGTTAAAAAAATAGAGCTTAATAAAATAAGTTGTATAGGCCTAAAACGTTCAAATTTCAACATAGAGATTTCTAAACTCTGTCAAGAGAAATGGAGTGTTCTCTTCCAGACAATTTGATAAAGATTTTAAAAGATATAATAGAAAGCGTGTGTAGGTGAACATGGGTTCTGGGGGATAGAAGCATTGTTGTGTGTAACTGACAAAAATGAAGACAGTTAGGAAATAAATGTCTAACAAGGTAGAAATGCATAATAAAAAAAAGTGTGTAATGCTTAAGCCATTGACGCAAATAGGAAATGCATCGATGCAAGTAAAAAAAGGTGATAGATAAGTAACATAGCAATTGACGCATGCAGGTAATATGTTAATGCAAGTAGAAACCACATGTGCGTAAATGAAGAGATAAAGTGCATCAAGAGAATATAAATACAGGGGCCTTTAAAGCTCTATGAGTAGTAGTAGATTTGCTGAAGAAAGAAAGAGCATACAAGCAAGCAGCAAGCGGAAGCCGGCGCCGGACCACAACCCTCAGTAGATCAAAGATATTGGAAGAAATAATAAAATGAGAATGAACTCTGATAGTATTGTCTCAGTCTGTTTATTGTTGATGAGTGAGAATCCATTTGGGGTATCAGAAGTTGACTGTCTGAAAAAAAGGTAGATTTTTATAAAGATATCCCGACGGACTTTACATAGTCAGTCAAGGTTGCCGACCAGTCGCAAGAGAGTGGACTGTGGGAATGCGTTAGCAGGCATAGCTGTCCTCTGAGGGCGAAGAGCCAGCTGTGGTGCACTGAACGGGAGGCTAACCCACCCCACCCAGGTAGGCCTGGTTTATATCCGAACCGTAGACCTAAGAGGTACGGTAGTGATCAGAAGTAGACCCTGAGATAATATAATCTAAGACGAAAATATTATATGCCTACCTGACTCCTCCTGAATCTATAAAGGTAAACCTTTTACAGGAGTCGAGTAATATGAACAGAGGAAGTGGCTCGTGACCAAGATAGTGTTACGTGGTCACGGTAGAAACCACCCAGGGGGTGACGCGCCACAACTCCAACATACAGTTTTCATGTCATCAGTGTTTTTTCGCGCATTTCGTCAGTAAAGCCGGTTCCCTGATTACCGCTAAATCGCCATCACCTGCTTTTAAATGGAGCGGCATTTAATAGACAGAGCCGTAGTTCACTGATAAGCTACGCAATATCGCGTTCATTATCGCAGATGAATCGCCTTTGATAATGAACGCGACATTGCGTAGCTTATCAGTGATCTACGGCTCTGTCTATTAAATGCCGCTCCATTTGAAAGCAGGTGATGGCGATTTAGCGGCAATCAGGGAACCGGCTTTACTGACGAAATGCGCGTGACAATCGCATGCGATATATCGCCCGGCCCTATTACCAATGCAAGATAACGCAAAAGAACAAAATATTAATCAGAATAAATAACCAGCTAAATCACAGTTGATTGATTAATTAATTAGCACAAGCAGAAATCGTAATCACAATTAAAATATGGTTAATCATGCAGCCCAAGTGGAGAGTATCTGATTCAAAACAAACATGTTTGAACAATCTCAGTCTAGCAGACTTGCAGGTTAAATGAAGCCTTGGGTTTTGGTACATGAAACAATTTACGCAACCCTTTTTCTTGCATAATGTGATTTATGTCGACATAAATCACATTATGCAAGAAAAAGGGTTGCTTAGATCTAAGTAAAAAAAATGGTTGGACTTTGTATCCATTAGGGCTGGGACAATACTATCGATGCATCGCGATTCGTGGATCATTACTGATATTTTCCAAATGCATTGCAAATCGATTCGAGCTTAGTTTTTAACAGCAGATGGCGCTTTAGGCTGTTTTTTGACCACATGCTCAAATGCTCACAAAGAAGAGCACTCATGCATTTGGCCGAATCTGAGAATGTATTTGCACCTCAGAATGCTTTTATGACGCAAGATTAATGTAAACAGCCCACTGCAAACACTCTTGTAATTCGCTTCAACCTTTTCGAACTTTATGAATGATTATTTTACAGAAGGTTCAAGTGGTGTGTGTAAGGAATTGAAAGCAAGCAGAGTATGGCTGTTTCTAAAGTACGTAGTGCCACTTGCTGTTAAAAACTAAGCTCAGAATCGATTCAAAAGAGAATTGCAATACATGCGGAAAATATCAGAATCGGTCCAGAATCATTTCTCGATTCGCGATGCATCGATGTATTGTCCCAGCCCTAGTATCCATCGGGTATTAATTGTAAAAAGTGTGTGTTTCATATCATAATGGAGCCAGAACTGAATGTTCTAAGAAAATTCAAAGAAAAAACAGTCCCAAAATTTGTAATTACGCACAGATGAATTAAGAATTTACCATGAATGACTATTAAAAATATCAGGTTAAATTTGATTACCTGTTTTGACTTTAAATGCACATTAGCATACATTAGTGACAGAACCACCATATCAGCCCGGCAGATTAATCATCTGATATTTGTCCACATCTGCATCAGTCGATAACATAAGTCCATTAATGCAAGTAATCATTCTGCATAGTTCCAACAGTTGTTATCAATGGAGAGTTCAAATATTTATAACTAGATAATGACATCGGCCACTAAGGATCCCATATCAGTCGATAATCTTTTCAAAGACAGCTCAAGGGTTAAATCAGCTAAACGAAACATCAACAAAAGGATCCTAAAACATGCTATTTGTCCATATACAAAAAGCTGCACTTGGTAATTAACAGCAATTTCCTCTTGCATTTGCTGACCCCTTCAAACCACTGATGGGCTTCATCCAGCCTTGAAGATACAACCACAACATCTCCATTAAGAGTTAAAAGCCTCTGGTTCTGAACTTCACTGTCCTTGCTTTCACACTATGTGTGTGTGTGTTGTAGACAAAAAGATCTGCATTACTGCTGTCATGTATTAAAAGAAGCTCAGATATCCTTAACGAGTTTCATAACGATAGGAAGACGTACACCGGAAAATGAAGTAACATACTCCACACACCACAGTATACTTGGGCATGTACCAGGAATGATGGGTGTGCTCTCATGCCTGCAGCAATGCAAAACTCTGCCTTCACAAACGCAATGTTATTCATACAGGTTGTAACAAAAACAATGTACAATGGTTACCAAAGGTCCTGCCAAATACTATAAATACAAACATCAATATATATTTATATTAGGGCTGGGTATTGACACAATTTTCACGATTCGATTCGATTACTATTCACATGCTTTCGATTCGATTTTGATTATTTTAGATGTAGTATTTCAGTTACAGTACATGGCAAATTTTCTAGAGGAAAAAAATCTCAACTAATGCTGTAAACTACACATGGGAGTCAGTTAGTACTACTATAATAATATTGAAGGTTAAATTAACTTATTTATATACAAACACTTAAATTACACTCGGTGATGTTTTATTATAAATAAAGTTTAGAATTACCTAATCATATTTCTACTCCAATTCATTTTTTGAAATATAAACATTTAAATTACAGCTCTCATAACTGATTTATTCAAACATGCATTAAATATTGAAGAACATTAAAAAAATTATAATGAATATGAAACGGTGCATAGCTATTTATCAGAATGTTGCTTTCTAGAGTTCACTTTTCTAGCTGACTAATCAGTTTATGGTCACTGAATACGTTTTTCTGAGGTAAATGTGACGTTACGTGACATTGTTTACAAGCTTTTATTGACGTCTTTCCGAGGTTGAAACACTGATTGAGCGATTACACGAGGATTTCGGTAAGTTGTACTGTATCTTTTAAAATACCTTCAGATGTTCATGCATGTTTATTTTGCTGTAACTGATATTAAAGCGGAGGAGAGGATGTTTACATGCACTCATGCTGCCGCTTCTCTTTAACTTGAGGCGCTAAAGCGATCTGTCACGCCACATTAAACAGCAACAAAACGGTATTTATTTTTTGAATCTCATAATAAGATGGATGTCATTTGAAATCTGAGACTTTGCTTCATATCAAAAGTAACAAAACACAAAGATTATTGTGATTTATTGGATGGGAGGCTTTATATATTCTGCTCATTCATCAACTGAAAACAACTAGACTAATTGATTCTTGGGATTTAAGAATCGATATCGGTTCATAAAAATGAGAAATCGATTAAAATTGAGAAAACGATAATTTTTACCCAGCCCTAATTTATATATTCAAAGAATTCATTTATATATTATATATATAAATTAATTCTTATATATATATATATATATATATATATATATATATATATATATATATATATATATATAAGAATATGTCAGCTATGGTACCACATTCAAATAACATTGGGAATATATGGTACATTTTGTGCAGCACTGAAAATGATATTCTATTGTGGTGGAAACTATGTTAAAACTTTCATTGATGAAACTTAAATAGTGCATGAAACCATATTCATGCGCTATTTAAGGCTTAAATGTACTTCACATATCACCGCATAATACCGCGGTACAAAAACATACGATAATACCATTGTAATCTGACTCAAAAACAAGTACGGTGGCAGTACTATGCCATCAAATGGTATACCTTAGCACTTACTGCCATGATTACCATATTCACATACTCAGAATAGCCTACTTCAAAGAATACCATAGTACTTACCATGCAATATGTGCAAAACATGGTACTTTTTAGTTCGTGGCAGTGGGAAACTATTGTTATCGTGGTCAAATGTTTTACTGTACAAAAATCTCAGACAGATGTCAATACAAAAAAACGTTTGTGTTTTGTCCTTAGCCCACTAACTGTAGTAACTATGGTTTTCTGGCGGAAACTGCGGTTACCATGGTAAATGTTCATATGTGTCGCCCGTACAGAGACTCACCTGTAGTATGAGCGCGTCTTCCCGAGACCTTCTTCTGCATGGACTCTCTTAAATCTCCCATCCTCCGCAAATACACGCACACAGAACCGCAGAACCGACCCAGATCACGGTTCTGAACCAGCAGCCACAGGTCTCAGAGCAGCAACAGTCCGGTGAATGCGGCGTCCCGTCTGCACTCACATGCACATGAAGGAATGAATTCGTGTTTAATTCGGGCTGCTACAGAAACGGGTTTTGTATCTGATAATATCGTTTCATTGACACTCCGCCGGAACGTCACTGATATTTTTCACGCCTTTCCAAGCGCGCGTCGCGTCACAAGCCGCTCCATATTCCGCAAAACTATCCGCGTACACGCGAATCTAGCATTTATTCCCCAGGCTTGGTCGTGACATTCCCTCTCCGCGTAGTAAAATCGTGCGTTAATTCCAGAGCCCGCGCTGTCCGCAGCAGCAGCAGCAGCAGGTCCCAGTCAGATTGATTGCTGTATATATCTTCCCTACGATCTTTTTTCCATATAAGCAACGTCGTTGCGATTCTCAATTCCAGCAGCGCAGTTTGAAGCCGCATCCCGTTTCCCACTTGCGCTCCTGGCGTATCTCACGTCATCCATTGGTTGTCGTAAGAGGCGCTGCGCTACTGACGTACGACGCCGCAATTTTCCGCTGCTTAGGAACCACTGGCACACGGTGCTGGGACGGGCTTAGTGAATACAGAGGAGACTCCGAAATAGTATGCTGGGCGTGGAAGCACGTCATTTCCTGAAATTCTTAAGCCTTTGTAATCAGCAGGGTGCGCCAATGGATGAGAAAAAAATCAATTAATCAATAAATACATTTATAAAACATTGCATTGCATTGCATATGATAGATAGATAGATAGATAGATAGATAGATAGATAGATAGATAGATAGATAGATAGATAGATAGATAGATAGGCCTACTTTTAAAGATTGATGATAATAAATCTATACACAATGTAATGTTAGATATTATAGGCTATACACAATATATACTTTATATATAGGCTACTTTTAAGGATAGATATATATACAATCTATACTGTTTTTATACTGTGATGATAGATATATGTACAATATATACTGTTAAGCATAGATATATACAATATATGTTTTTATATATATACTGTCAAAGATAGATAGGTAAATAGATACTATAGGCTATACTATATTATTTTATATATGCATACATATATACTGTTAAGTATAGATATATACAATATGTTTATATATACTGTCATAGATAGATACACTATATAATGTTATATATATATGTGTGTGTGTGTGTGTGTACAATATATACTGTTAAGTATAGATATATACAATGTTTATATATACTGTCATAGATAGATACACTATATAATGTTAAATATTATATATATGTACAATATATACTGTCATAGATGGATAGGCTATATACACTATATAATGTTAGATATTTTACACATGTACAATATATACTGTTAAGCATATATATGTGTGTATATACTGTCATAGATAGACACACTTACACTATATAATGTTAAATATTATATATATGTACAATATACTGTTAAGCATAGATATATACTATATATATATATACACACACATACTGTCATAGATAGATAGATAGATAGATAGATAGATATCAACCAGTTTTTGAGGTGTGTGGGAATCTGACGTAATGCATCTTGATTGACACTGTAATGCAACTGAGCTTGTAAAACATTTCTGGTCAGGTTAAACCTGCTCCAGCACTCCCCAAAAATGTGTTTTGATAAAGGAATGATTGCCTCAGGATAATAACTGTCTGCGTTTGCTTCAGGCTGTAGCACCTATATGACGTTAGTAAACTTCAATGCAAGAGCCATTACACCAGTTGAAGCCGAGCGAAAGGCTCACACACCCCAGCTGCACTGCGCCCCCCTGTTTCCACAGATGGAGTGGTACATCCCAGTGCCTCTCCTCCTCCTTCTGCTGCTGTGTCCTCCATCACTCCATTTCCTTTGATTCTATTTCTCCTTGAGGACGGATTCAGGCCTTCCTGCAGAGCGTATCTCTTGGTTTCTCGTCCTCCATCTCTTCACCCTTCTCCTTTGAAAAGAGGAAAAGGTGAGCAAGGATTACAAGGCAACATAAAGCAGGTACGTTCCATCCTTCATGATCTTTCTGAGTAGATGTATATCCATCTAAACTGGGAGAGAAGGTGATGCGCTGCTGTGGCCTGTGCAGCCGTCATAACTGCATCACTACACAAATCACATGCATCACATGCTCACTAAACCCATTTTTCAGTCCATCTTTCAAGGTTATACATTCTCTGCACGACTTAGTCAGTTTCAGACCTCTTTCATTTATTTTTAATGTGCATTGCTCCCCTCCCTTGTATGACTCATGCAGATTCACAGGGATATTTCTGCATGCTGCAGATTAACCACATCTCATTCTGGTGTTTAATGCCTCGGAAACATTGTTCATTATGTCTGGTGGGTGCAATGATGATGCTTGACTGACGTTAAGAGTTACTTGTCACTTTTGCCTCACATACTTTATATAAAAGAGCTTTTACACACAAAAGACACACATGCTTTTTAAGGAAGCAACGACTAATGGATGCTGCCCTTTGGCTGTCTAATACAAGCAAATACGGCATGTGACAGACTCAGTCAGTAGGCCACGGCATATAATGTCATTGCATATCAAGGTCAGAGATTCAAATGTTGCATGTGATGTAATTCTGTTTGGGCGACAAAAATAAAACTAATAGTTCATCCAAAATATGACAATTCTGTCATTATTATTATTTACATTCCAAACCCATATGCGGTCAAAAAATTAGAATTGTTAAAGACACTTCAGCAGTTTTTTTTTTTCAGTTCAATAAATAAATACATAAATAAAATAAAAATGCGAACTAATACGACTATATTTATCACAGTTATTTTCCTCACCACCAAAAGTCTTAAATTTCATTTACAAATGGTGCATTAGCATATGAAATGTTTAAACTAAATCAAATTACTGTTGGTTCTCGCATGTACATAACTGAACATGACAGGCCAGTCTGAATATAGTACACAAGACCTTTATTATGGTGCTTTTTGGAGCTTGAAAGTTATAGTCACCATAAACTATTGTGAAATTAATCTTTAGAATTTTATTTTATTTTTTTTATTTTTTTGGCTTTTTCTTTAACTTCTCTGCATATCATGTTTTACATACACTAGGGGTCAGTAAGATTATTTTTAAAGAAATTAATACTTTTATTCAGGAAGTATGCATAGATAAGATGCAAAGACAGTTATTACGTTACAAAAGAAGGATCATGTGACACTGAAGACTGGAGTAATGATGCTGAAAATCCAGCTTTGATCACAGGAATAAATTACATTTTAAAATATATTCAAATAGAAAACAGCACTGCTGGGTAGTAACTGATTATATGTAATCTAATATTACGTAATCAGATTCCAAAAATAAAAAATACTTGTAATTAGATTATATTATGTTTTAAAATACTTCTAATCAGTCTATAGTCACATTTTATTGATTACATTGTTTATAATAAACAGAACTGCACGGAAGAACATTGTAGCCGGAACTACTTCTCTCTGTTTATGTCAAAAAACAAAAACATGGTTTTTAAAATGGATTCTTGATGTAAATGCTCATTATAAAATTTTTGTAAATTTTGAACCAAAAAAGTTACAGACAGCAGCTTTAAAGGTGCAATGTGTACATTTTAGGGGGATCTATTGACAGAAATGCAATATAATATGCATAACTATGTTTTCAGTGGTGTATAAAGACCTTACATAATCTTTTTATCTTTTTATTACCTTAGAATGAGCCATTTCTGTCTACATACACCGCGTTTCTACAGTAGCCCTAAATGGACAAACTGAGCGCGTTTGCTTGACTAGCTACTCTTTGCGGTCTCAGACGACAACATATTTGTCCTGTGTTGGCAACTTCTCTATATTGCAATTCGCAATCTCACCGCTAGATGCTGTTAAAATTTACACACTACACCTTTAATATTAACAAAATGGCAGTCAGTTATTCATAATTCATTGATTTTCACTAATTCTTCTTTATTATCTTTTAAAGTTTCCTTTCTAAAACAGCATATTGCTTATTTATGTTCAGAAAGTCTTCCAGTTTTGTGGAATTGCACAAGTCATAGACCACACAGCATTTTTGTTTTATTTTAATTGGTTTTTCTGTTAAATTTTTATGGTTTAACTTACGAACCCCCTGTAGTTTCTTCACAAACCCCAGTTTGGAAAACCCTGATGTAATGTAATGTTTAATGCATTTCATGTTGTTGATAATTTTTGTGTATTTTTATATTACTATGGTATAAGATTCAAGATTCCTGTTCAAATCAATGTAAAATAAATATGGAAGCCACGTAATGAAAAATAAACATGTAATTGAGACTTTTTATCTCACAATTCTGTCTTTATTTCTCAAATTTCGAGTTTAGATATAATCTCAGAATTGTGAAATTAAGTCGCATTACCTTTTTTATTTATTTTATATTCTGTGGCAGAAGCAAGTTCAGTAGATAAATGAGTCAAAAGTAATCTAAAAGTAATCAGATTACATTACCTAAAATGTGTAATGTAATAGATTACATCACTAAACTACAATTTCAATCTCATTACCAAACTTTTGAACAGCAGTGTGCATGGAGAAATTTCAAACCTAAATCTTTCCCTCTTCTTTCATTGTATTCCTAAAAGAAATCCCAAGAAAACCTGTTGGATTCCTTGACTCCCACATGGAAGCAAAAGCTAAAGGAGCACCGAAGTCTGCCTCCAAAGCAGAGAAGAAGGAGGCAGCCCCACCGCCAAAGCCGGACCCCGTCTCCGCCGAACCCGCGGAACCCGAGAAGCCAGCGGAGGATGGAGCCACCGACCAACAGGGGGCGGCGGAGTCCGGAGGAAGTAGCTGCGAAGCCTTAGAAAATTTGAAGCCTTTCCTGATTGGAGGAGCAGTCATCGCTCTTGGAGCTGTATTGGTGGGCGTAATCTTATTAGCCAAGAAAAACTGACCCGAGGCCTGTGATTGGTTGTTAATCGGCGGGGTTCATTAGTTCACAGACTATTAAAGTTTATATAAGGGGGGTGGGGAGTCACTAGGCGTCTTAATTTATGCTGTACTTTAATTTCAGCGCTTGTGGTGACATTAAAGCAAGCTAGAGATGCATTTAGGCCAAACACTTTTTCACATAACATTCAACACAGAACATGCGTATTCACTAGGGGTGTAACGGTACACAAACATGACGGTTCGGTACGTACTGAAGTCACGGTGGGGAGAAAACTAAACATAAAATTGCTTCTTTTTTCTTCTTTTCTTTTATTAAACAGTGGTTTATTGAACAAATTGTGTCTCTCTCTTTTAAATAAATTCAATTATGATTAATATTTTCTTTAGTATAAAAAATCTATCTCAGCTAATGCTGTAAACTATATACAGCGAGCCTTTCTTACACATTACTATAATATTAAAGGTTACACTTAACAACAGAACCCAAACTATTAAATTCAGTTGCTATTTATTTTTAGATATAATAATTAACACTCAAAAAATAATAAAAATAATGTAAATTGCACATAAGGCATTCAATTCTAAATTTAACTGCTCCGATTCATTTTTGAAATATAATCATCACAGTTATTGTCATAACTTGTTTTCATGTCAAATTTATTTAAACACATGAAATAATCAAGACATTACTAACAGGTAAAGTAAATATAATGAATATATGAGCTAATATAGTGCATATATTTAGTGAAATGCCTCATTTCTCTAGTGAACTAACATGCTGTGGACACTAAATGACTTGCCTGAGGTAAATGTAATGCTACGCGAGATTATTCTCAAGCTGTTTTATTGATGTCTTTCCACGGTTGAAACCAGGGTTGCCAGGTTTTCACAACAAAACCTGCCCAGTTGCTACTAAAAATTAGCCCAAAACTAGCACAATTGCATTTCAGGCGGGGTCCTCTGGTAAAAATCACGCTCTGGGTGGAAAAGTCTGCATTTTTGGTGGGGTTCCCCAGGTAAAATTTGATTTCCAAGGGCTCGTTTGGGATCGCTTCAACCCGCAGACATGAAAAACAACTCGCGGCAACAGTGTTTAAGTAGCCAAATTACGCGGGAAAACCGTAAAGTTGAGAGATTACATGTAAACATATCTATTTATAGATCATCTGTTCTTCTTCTGCTCTTTTTCCTGTTCTGGCGATTAGCAAACAGCGTTGCATTACCGTGTGCGCCCCCTTCTGGATTGGAGTGTGGATCACCTGTGACTGACTGTATTCATCGTCTGACTGTATGCACCGAACCATGACGTCCGTACTATTTGGTTCGGGATGAGAAAACTGTACCGTTACACCCCTAAATCTACACCAAAGTCCCTTTCAAAGAAAGTCTGTTCACTCGGCAGCCAAATTTGCAACGCCTCCTATTTCGGGTATCCAAGTCCTATCTATTTGAATGTGGGAATCCTGAAATCTCAAAAACTGCTTGCCGAACTTACAATTAAATAACATTTTTCAAATCAGCAACAAATTCTGACATGAACGGTCCCATAAATGTTGTTTATTATGCTCAAATACACAGCAAGAGTACAACTCTGCTCAGAGTACATATGGTCCCTCTCTAAATAGTGTTAAAGTAACACTGAAGCATAATTAAAGTTAATGAGATAAATAAGCAATTAATAAGGCTGTGACTGAAGTCACTTATAGTTCTTGTAGTTTTTCTTATTTCTTCAGTGATTCTGCTTGTTAACAGCAGGTGTTCATCACTAATGTGCAATCATTACTTAATTAATTGCTTAATTATCTCATTAATTTTAACTCTGCTTCAGTGTTATTTTAACAATATTTAGAGAGGAACCATATGTACTCTGAGCAGAGCTGATTTAACTCTGGGGATTTTGCTGTGTACTGTTAAAAAAAGCTTATTTTTCAGGCTAGACGAGCCAATGCGCATGTGCAGTCCTAAGCGCGAGTCTCAGGTTTCTATGGGAACCGGAGCTTCTAACAGCAGCTGCAATGATGTAATGACTTTATCAATCAGCGATTGGCTCTTTTACTTAGAAGGCGGGACTTATTCCGCCATATTGCGCGTTGCCGCTTCTCCCATTCATAACTAATAGGAGTGAAACGTCTTTCTATATAGTCTTAAATCTACACATCAACTTTCATCCTAGTCACTATGCCTGCTGGTTCAATTATCAAATTACATCATCATCCATGCCATAATGTTGATGTGAATACAATTATCCAAACTTTTTTTTTTTTTTTTTTTTAGTTTTTCCAAACGTCTTAAACTGCCAAATGTAAGATAAGACAATATTAAAATGCATGATTCAGCAGTTTTCTGGAGTTAGTCATTTATGGAAATTAAATGCTAGTTATATTTCATAATGCAAATCCATATGTACAAGTACATGGCTCTGACATCTATTGCAGTTAGGCCTGTATTGTTGAGAGAAGGTGTAGAAATCTCAGTTATTTTAAAACGATCTGTGTTCGTTTGTATTTGTCATCACCTGTCATCATCCCCAAACCAGAAATAATAAGTCATTCGATAATTCAGTAACATTGCCTATGAACTGCATACTGTGCCATTTCAAAATCTTTTTTTTTTTTATTTTTTTTTTGAACGATGTTGACGATTTTCTGAAGTGGGCCAATGGAAATAGATGTGTGATGCAATATAGATGCAACGTAGATTATGACCAACAGCTTCAATTTCACAGTTAGGCTACACTATGATGAGCGCTCGATACAACAGAAACAATCCCTAAATGCATGCAGACACGAACAATATACACTCACACGTCACATGACATACTGTTACAGAAAATTACATTTTCTTTAAAGTGCGTATATAATGCAATAATTCAAACAGAACTCTGTATTTAAAAAAGAAGAAGACCATTTATTAGTTGTGATACTGACGAAAACGATGTTAATGATGATGAGGCAACATGGCGGTTGTCTTGGTGGTGATGAGGAATGATTATGATTTTATTTGTTGGTTCAAATGAAGTTTACCTATCCCTCTAATGTGTCCCTTTCCTCCTGCCATATGTGTTTATTTTACACGCACCTTCGCCTGCTGCCTTTCTGCTGTTCCTCGTGTGAAATAAAATAAGATGGCTCCCTTGTGACTTGATGACCTTATTAAAGGACAATGAACTATATTTTCCCAGGCTCAGTGTGTTTTTTCCCCCCGTTAGTTATTTTTGTTCGTTTTTGAAGGCAGAATTCAATAGTTAAAGCCTATTTTTTCATAAATGTGACTAATTTCTTTGCTATCTTTCCTTTCTTGTCTTTAATAAATGTTGCAGTGACTTTTAAAAGGTGAGTATACTAAATCTGTCGATTTAGACATGTATCTATCACTGGAAAAAAGAAAACAAAACAACATCAAAAACATGCAAAAGTCAGGGGTGATGCAAAAAACTTCATCAAAGCGTTACGAATCAGTAATCAAAGTGAAAAGAATATCAATAGACTTTATGGATGATTTTGATACTGCTGCAATATGACAAAAATGTTTCGATTTTTAAATAAAGTTACTGAATTTTACATCATTACTGATTCATCTACTTTCTAATGTTATGAAATGATTTGTGATTATTTTATTCTATTGACAGCCATAGTTTTTAACAGTACATTATTACTTTTAACTACATTATTACTACTTCTACTAAAACTAGTAACACATTTTTTTTTTTTTATCATATTGATCATATTTGAGGGTCTTATATTATGTAAGAGAGTTTTGATTTGTTTTACATGGAAACAACATAATTCTCATATTTCATTTGTGTTATTTCAGAGATTTGGTGACTTTAATTTACACTAATTGAGGTTGATCGAATTGTCTCATGTTGCTCACTGGACCCTTTCACGGTCATCAGCATCATCATAAATCTTGCAAAGTTTTTTATATTTTCTTTTTTTTTTAATGTATGTACATTTATAACAATATACTTAATATTGTATTACCTTTTCATAAAAAAAAAAAACTAATTAAAACTAGTTAACGCTGCTGTGACGGTAAAGTTGACATCTTTCTCTCCTGACTGCCGTTATCAATCTCTCTCTATTTTTTCCCCATTTTTGAAAGTTGTGAACACACTGTTGTTGAGTTTTTCTTTTGAAATTTGAGAAAATGGGGATAAAAAATATATTTAATGTATTCTCTCATTCTTTTTTTAATTTATTTATTTATTTTTATTTTATTATTATTATTATTATTATTATTTTTATTCTCTCATTTACAGCCATAGAATTTTACTTATGACGACTTCCGCTTCGAGAAACCCGGACCTGTGAAAGGGTTTCTTGCGCGGAACGCTTCTCATAATCCTTGTTTCCGCCCGTGCGTATTTGACAAACGCAACGCGGAAATTACGCAGTTGACAAGCGTTTGTTTTAAGCGGCGCAAGAGGAACGTGTGTAGCGTGCGAGCTTGTTTTGGTAATATTTCTTACATTTTCATTTGACATCTTGAATAATAAAAACGGGAACTAAGTGTGAAAGTTTAGTTGTGGGTTTTAAGATAAGGAAATTATCTAGAACTGAACCTCGCTATTATATTTTTAATTATTAAATGCTATTAGCAGCAGAACATCACGTTTATATCTCAGCAGGCATGCTGTTTATCTGGCCAGTTTTCTATTGTTTACTGCTAATAGTAAAGTCGTTACAGTTGATACAATAACGAATTAATTTCAAGCATTTATGCATTAGCGTCATTCAATCGAGAGAAGTTGTGTGTGTATATATAGATAATATATAAAGATATTGATGAAAGTGGAAATGATGACATGAAGTCATAATTATGATGTTAAATTATAATTATGAGGTTAAAAAGTAATTTTTGAGATAAAGTATGCATTTTAAGTAAGATTTCAACTTGGTATTAGGATAAAAAGTCAAAATTATGGCTTTGTTAGTAAGATTTCAACTTGGCATGTCAGAATTTCATCTTTTATGTATTCTAGTTATGATTTAAGACATGTTAAATTATCATTATAAGGGTTAAAGTCACATTTTTGAGATAAAAAGTCAAAATTATGGCTTTGTTGGTAAGATTTCAACGTAGTATGTCAGAATTTCATCTTTTATGTATTCTAGTTATGATTTAAGACATTAAATTAGAATTATAAGGGTTAAAAAGTCACATTTTTGAGATAAAAAGTCAAAATTATGGCATTTTAAGGAAGATTTCAACTTGGTATGTCAAAATTTCATCTTTTATGTATTCTAGTTATGATTTAAGACATGTTAAATTATCATTATAAGGGTTAAAGTCACATTTTTGAGATAAAAAGTCAAAATTATGGCTTTGTTGGTAAGATTTCAACGTAGTATGTCAGAATTTCATCTTTTATGTATTCTAGCTATGATTTAAGACATTAAATTAGAATTATAAGGGTTAAAAAGTCACATTTTTGAGATAAAAAGTCAAAATTATGGCATTTTAAGGAAGATTTCAACTTGGTATGTCAGAATTTCATCTTTTATGTATTCTAGTTATGATTTAAGACATAATTTTGACACTTTGTCTCATTAATATGTCTTAGTAAGTCATAATTTTGACTTATGATCCCCCCTTTATGTGGCAGAAACAGGACTGCATACTAGATCTAAGAAACCCGTGTGGTTTTTTTTCTAATAAACACTTTCTTTGTCTTCTCAGGCCTCTCGTCCTTCACCATGATCATCCCTGTTCGCTGCTTCACTTGTGGGAAAATCGTTGGGAACAAATGGGAGGCGTATTTAGGTCTTCTTCAAGCAGAGTATACAGAGGGGTGAGTTCATAACATTTCCATTTCTGTGCGCATCTTACGGTGGCGTTGAACTCAATCTCACTCTTTGCTCTTTTTCACAGTGATGCTCTCGATGCTCTGGGTTTGAAGAGATACTGCTGTCGCCGGATGCTTCTGGCCCACGTGGATCTTATCGAGAAGTTGTTGAATTACGCACCGCTGGAGAAATGAGGAGCTTTCTGAAGATTAAACTGAACTGAAGATGAAAATCCCACTAGGAATATTTCCAAAGACTTGATCCTAATGAAAGATATACAGACGTGGGCTACAGACCACATCTGAAGATGCTTATGTGATGACTGTTTATTCGCATTTTGTTTATTTGCATTTTCTTAAATAAAGATTGAAATATATCTGTTGTACAGTTCGTTACATTTCAAACTGAACCTGTGTTCAACTAGTGTTATCAAAATATTGATGGAAAAAGGGATGATTTCCCACTGTAGAGCAGTGATGGGAGAAACGAGGCTTTTTAAAGCTTCGAATCAATTGATTCGCAAAATGATTCATTGTTTTGAAGCGTTCGAAACGCCACGCGCTGGTGACCTCTGCTGGTCAAAACCGTGTAAATGCAACAAAAACACCTTTTACAAACCTATTGCAAATGTTTTATTGAAACTAAAATCTATCAAATGCAATGAACCAATCATCTAATAAGATTAAATATCAAGTGTCTGTGTAATATGTGTTCCTTTATCAATTTTCAGGGCTTGTTTTGGATGGCTCAGCTAAACAGGCCAATAAACTATTAACTATTATTATTCCTTTTAATTATACTAATGTCTCATTAAAGGGTTAGTTCAGCCAAAAATGAAACTGATGTCATTTATTACTCACCCTCATGCTGTTCCACACTCGTAAGACCTTCATTCATCTTCAGAACAAAAATTAAGATATTTTGGAGCGCCAAAAAAATAAAATATCGACTTTTTAAAAATATCTCGTGATGGCCGATTTCAAAACACTGCTTCAGAGCTTTACGAATCGAATCAGTGAGTCGGAGCGCCAAAGTCACGTGATTTCAGCAGTTTAGCGGTTTGATAGGAGATCCGATTCACAATTATTCGATTCGTGAAGCTCCGAATCAGTGAATCGGAGCGCCAAAGGCACGTGATTTCAGCAGTTTAGCGGTTTGATAGGAGATCCGATTCACAATTATTCGATTCGTGAAGCTCCGAATCAGTGAATCGGAGCGCCAAAGGCACGTGATTTCAGCAGTTTAACGGTTTGATAGGAGATCCGAGTCACTGATTCGATTCGTAAAGCTCCGAAGCTTCAAGAAGCAGTGTTTTGAAATCGGCCATCACTAGATATTGTTGAAAAGTCGTTATTTTGTTTTTTTGGCACACAAAAAGTATTCTCGTCGCTTTATAATATTAATATTGAACCACTGTACTCACACGAACTGATTTAAATATGATTTTAGTACCTTTATGGATCTTGAGAGAGGAAATGTCATTGCTGGCTATGCAGGCCTCACTGAGCCATCGGATTTCAACAAAAATATCTTAATTTGTGTTCTGAAGATGAATGACGGCCATACAACTGTAGAACGACATGAGGGTGAATAATATATTCTATTTTAATTTTTGATGAACTAACCCTTTAAAACATCTAGAAATGTATATAATTGACCAGAGATCAATAAGCTGAAAACTAACTAACTGGCAAAAGTACATAAAGAAATTACCAAGAATTAAAATGAAAACAATATAAAAAAAAATAAAGTATAAACACAAATGTTGCTGAAAAAAATTGATAAAAAAATCCATGTTTACTTAAGTAAAAGTTTTAGTTAGACATTCAGATTCAGGGTTTGTGCTTCAATAAAAGTAAAGTAAAGTAAAGTAAAGTAAAGGGAACGGATATATAATTATGTTCATAATTCATAACGCTGTCCCTTTAAAAAAATATATGAAGCTTCCATCCGCTTTCACAAGTGTTCACTGAAACACAGTCCCTAGGAAACAAATACTAGCTTTCATTAGGTTGTCTCTTTTAAACTTACACATGTCAGCCCAGTCAAGGACAAACATAAGATTAAAATACACTCTTGTCATGTGTACACGGCCTAGAAAAAAAGAACTAGTCAAAGCAACATTCAGATAAGAAAATGATATTGACCTTACCAACATGGCGCCGCTCCGCTGCGTTTCCTGCTCTGGTTGTGAAACAGTTGCATAAACTCTCCTTCAAAATAAAACATTGTCAGCCAGGTACCGGATCACAGTCACACATCACTGAAGATACTTCTCGAAAACATGTTATCAGCAGCTATTGCAAGAAAGGTATGTTTAATTATTTGCTTTGCATTCATATGTGGCGACAGGATTTAAAGATGTCGTTTGACCTCACGTGTCTGAAGTGAATTAACAATAACATCTTTCTGCAGCCCTAATATCATACAGCTAATGTTTAACACTCAGAATTAAATCAGGGGTTTGGAAATTGTTGGATATTTATCGTGTCGTCTTGTTTTGAGTGTCGAGCAAGGGCAGACGAGGACACTGACATCTTCATCGTTATGAAACTATCATGCGAATTCATACATAAGACTATATTTCTGTCTTTTATTATAATACAGTTTCCTGAGCAACAGATTCATCACCTCTTGAGATTCTGCACTTCATGTTGCTCATTGTATTAGACGTTTTTCTTGTTGATTATACCAGGGTTATTATAATTAATTAAAACCATAAAAATATCTTCGTTATTTAACTAGAAATAAAATAAACATTACTAAAATAAAATAAAATATATATAAAAAATATTTTATTTAAGCTAATTGCCATTGCAACATTTCTCATTTTTTAAATTTAGTTTAACTTAATGTATTAAAATAACTAAAACTGAAATAAAATAAATTAAAACCATGTAGACAAAAACAAACAAAAAAAAAACCTTAAATTACTAAACGTTTAACTAAAAATAAATTGAAAATAAAACTACAAACTATATAATACTATAATCTTAATGATACTAAAATAACACTGCTACTATATAAAATCCTGACATGCCAAATATAATGTCAAAATATTATATTTTAGTATATTTATTTATTAATTAATTTTTTAACAAAAATAAATATTGGATATGAAGTAATATGTCTTGTGACAAAACACTATAATGATGCCAAAACCTTTTTTTCAGGATGTTAATTATTTTGACGTTATTTATTGGCACTCATAATTGCATATTTAATATGTCAGATAAATCAGCCATATAAAATAGTTGAGTTTTTCAACATCTCTCAAGATCTATAAAGGTACTAAAAACACATCTTAATCAGTTCTTGTGAGTACAGTGGTTCAATGTTAATATTATAAAGCAACAAGAATACTTTTTGTGCGCCAAAAAACAAAATAACGACTTTTCAACAATATAGTGATGGCCAATTTCAAACACTGCTTCAAAGCTTTACGAATCGAATCAGTGAATCGGAGCACCAAAGGCACGTGATTTCAGCAGTTTGATAGGAGATCCGAATCACTGATTTGAAACAAAAGATTCATAAAGCTCCGAAGCTTCATGAAGCAGTGTTTTGAAATCGGCCCATATAGATATTGTTGAAAAGTTATTTTATTTTTTTGGTGCACAAAAAATATTCTCGTCGCTTTATAATATTAAGATAGGACCACTGAACCACTATAATGATGCCAAAACCTTTTTTTCAGGATGTTAATTATTTTGACGTTATTTATTGGCACTCATAATTGCATATTTAATATGTCAGATAAATCAGCCATATAAAATAGTTGAGATTTTCAACATTGTCTGATTTTGATCTGTTCCCAGGTTGTCGGTTCGGTTTGCCGAGCATCACTGCGTCCAGCTGTTGGCACGGTGATTTCTCGGGGTTACCGAGGTGATGCCCCAGAACCGACCATCATTGAGATCCCGCTGCCGCCGTGGCAGGAGAAGACAGGCGAGTCCCTGGAGATCAAGAGGAAGAGGCTCCTGTATGAGAGCCGCAAGAGAGGCATGCTGGAGAACTGCATCCTTCTGAGGTCCGTATGCCAGATCACACACTCAACAGAGCAAAACCTGTTCTAGCAGGCAGAGTCTTCAGGAAAACCACATGTAATATTGTCTGTCAGTGCGTTCAAATCCTCTTGGGAAGTTCGTATTTACGACATCAGGTTCAAGACACTTTAGTCAGAGCAAGATGACGGTGTAACTTCTCATAATTAACGACACAAAAATAGAGGGTATGCATAGACGTCACTTTCCCGCCGGAACACGCTCCCTCAGCTGGACTGAGTGGCAAAAGAACCTGCTGCATGACTGGATTTAATAGGGGAAACTGCGAAAACGCGAGTAAAACAAATTAATTACACTAAAGGTTGGACTCGAAAGTGTGCTTTATAACAGAGAATCTCAACCTTTTTTGAGTAATGGACCCCCGTCTTATTTGGAACCATCCTCAAGAACCCCAGAATAAAACTGGCTCATTGGTATCATTAATGTTTTTGTGACAAACAAATGCAATCAAGTGTAATTTACTACTACATTAGTTTACTTGTCCTATATTCATATAGTCAGTTATATTATACATATATTATCTTCTATTTTTATGCAAACATGTCAAATGTCAACATATACAAAAAAAAAAAAAAATCATATTCAGATATTTTATAAGGACCCCCTGGCATTATGCCAAGGTCCACTAGGGGTCCATGGACCCCTGGTTGATAAACACTGCCTTATAGCATGTCAAAGAAACCTAATCCATGGATATTGACATGCAGCAAGGAGTCGTGTTTCCTGACATTTATATGTGCCTAAAAAAGCAAATCTGTCTGTGAATATTTTATGTAAATATAATATAGGTAGGTCTAAATCAGAGTGAACACTTATATCAATGTTATATACAGGTGCTGGTCATATAATTATAATATCATGAAAAAGTTCATTTTTTTATTGTAAATTATTTTTAAAAATGAAACTTTCATATATTCTAGATTCCCTACATGTAAAGTGAAACATTTAAAAAAGTTTTTTTTTTTTTTTTTAAATTTTGATGATTAGAGCGTACAGCTCATGAAAGTCCAAAATCCAGTATCTCAAAATATTAGAATATTTCCTAAGATCAATCAAAAAATGGATTTTCAAAACAGAAAAGTTCAAGTTCTTTAAAGTATGTTCATTTGTACACTCAATATTTGGTTGGCAGCACATAATACAGCAAATGACTTGCTCCTAGCACAAATTACAGCATCAGTGAAGTGTGGCATGGAAGTGATCAGCCTGTGGCACTGCTGAGGCACTATTGAGCCTTCAGATCATCTGAATATTGTTGGATCGACTGTTTCTCATCTTTCTCTTGAAAATATCCCATAGATTCAGGGGTCAGGCATGTTGGCTGGCCAATAAAGCACAGTAATATCATGGTCAGCAAACCACTTGGAAGTGGTTTTTGCACTGTGGGCAGGTGCTAAAGTCCTGCTGGAAAAGGAAATCAGCATCTCCATAAAGCTTGTCAGCAGATGGAAGCATAAAGTGCTCCAAAATCTCCTGGAAGATGGCTGCATTGACTTTGCACTTGATAAAACACAATGGACCAACACCAGCAGACATCACGGCCCCCCAAATCATTACTAACTTCAGAAACTTCCCACTAGACTTCAAGCAGCTTGGATTCTGTGCCTCTCCAGTCTTCCTTCAGACTCTGGGACCATGATTTCAACATGAAATGCAATATTTACTTTTATCTGAAAAGAGGACTTTTGACCTCTGTTCACTGTCCAGTTCTTTTTCTCCTTAGCCCAGGTAAGATGCTTCTGATGTTGTTTCTGTTTCAGAAGTGGCTTGGTAGTCCTTTTCCTGAAGATGTCTGAGTGTGGTGACTCTTGATGCGCTGACTCCGGCTCCATTCGACTCATTGTGAAGCTCTCCCAAGTGTTTGAATTGGCTTTACTTGACAGTATTCTCAAGCTTGTGGTCATCCCTGTTGCTTGTGCATCTTTGCCTACCCAATTTCTTCCTTCTAGTCAACTTTGCATTTAATATGCTTTGATACATCACTCTGTAAACAGCCACCACATTCAGTAATGACCTTCTGTGACTTACTCTCTTTGTGGAGGGTGTCAATGATTGTCCCCTGGACCATTGCCAAGTCAGCAGTCTTCCCCATTAGTGTGGTTTCAAAGAACAAGAGATACCCGGAATTTATACTGTAGGGATGGTCATTTAATGAAACTCAAATGTAAATGTTCTAATATTTTGAGATACTGGATTTTGGACTTTCATTAGCTGTACACTCTAATCATCAAAATTAAAAAAAAAAAAAAAAAAAACTTTTGAAATGTATTACTTTACATGTAGGGAATCTAGAATATATGAAAGTTTCATTTTTAAAAATAATTTACAATAAAAAAAAATGAACTTTTTCACAATATTCTAATTATATGACCAGCACCTGTATTGTCATATTGTCCAGCACTAAAAATTGTATAGTTTTTGTCAGTGTTTATTTAAAAACACCCAATTATGCAGAATATAAGGTAAATATTTAATTGATGAGTTGAACACAATATATAACAATACGATATATAGGGTATGATTTGACCCCAAAATCCAACATTTTGACACAAAATGATAACTGCAAAACATTCTCTGCTGGAGTCCAGCTGTTTCTGTGAATTGCAGTGATCCATTTGTTTATTTTTTCTGTAGCTTTCGGCAGTTTGTAAAAGTATACCTCAGATTTTGTGTCAAAGCTATTTGTACAGTCAATCACAAAGCTCTTTCCCATGTTGTAAGTGTTTTGTGTGTTTTTCGTTGCATTCACGCTGAAAACCAATGCTGCCACTCAGTGGGCGTGACCGCAGTCATAACGGTTGATGGTGACACACGCATACCCTCTATACAGAAATTCTAGAAAATGCGCAACAGGTGTGCTTTGCTTTTTTATTTATTCAGGAAGCCACTACAAACTTTATCATAGCATATTGTTAAAGTGTAAATTTTAGGAAGATAACTATGTTTTAACTATGTTTTCAGTGGTGTATAAAGACTTTACATAATGAATCGTTATGTTTTCATTACCTTAGAATGAGACATTTCTATCTACATACACCGCGGGTCCCCTTACATGTTAAGTCGCCATTTTGCACCGGCATGTTTCTACAGTAGCCCTAAACGGACAAACTGCTCTACAGATCGTGTTTGCTTGACTAGCTACTCTCTGCTGTCTCAGACGATGCATATTTGTCCTGTGTTGACCACTGTAGCTTCTCTATATTGCAATTCGCAATCTCACCGCTAGATGCTGTTAAAATTTACACACCCCACCTTTAAATATTATTTCATGCTGTAACTGTAGGGTTAATACATTATGTCCCTAATGTCCCTAATGTAGATCTATTGTTTACATCAAATCTGTGCTTTAATAGTAGACTAATGATCACAGGTTTCATCAGTCCAATCTGTCCATTTAATGGCTTCCAACCATAAGCATCTGTGTTTAGTTTCGAGGGGCGTTTTCGACCACGGTATTCAATAAAAATGAAGACCGTCTTTTTCACATTCCGATTCTGACATCCAAAGGCACAACAAGACATTTTTTTGCTCACCCTCATGTCGCTCCAAACCCATAAGACTTTCGTTCATCTTGGAAACACAAATGAAGATCTTTTTAATGAAATCTGAGAATATTTTTGGTGCACCAAAAAAACCCCAAAATAACGACTTATATAGTGATGGCCGATTTCAAAACACTGCTTCAGGAAGCATCGGAGCATAAATGAATCAGTGTGTCGAATCATGATTCGGATCGCGTGTCAAACTGCCAATGGCTGAAATCACATGACTTTGGCGCTCCGAACAGCTGATTCGATGCACTGATTCATCTGTGTGCTTCTTGAAGCAGTGTTTTGAAATCGGCCATCACTATATAAGTCGTTATTTTGTTTTTTTTTTGGTGCACCAAAAATATTCTCGTGGCTTTATAATATTAATATTGAACCACTGTACTCACATGAACTGATTTAAATATGTTTTTAGTACATTAATGGATCTTGAGAGAGGAAATGTCATTGCTGGCTATGGAGGCCTCACTGAGCCATCAGATTTCAACTAAAATATCTTAATTTGTGTTCCGAAGATTAACGAAGGTTTTACGGGTGTGGAACGGCATGAGGGTGAGTAATTAATGACAGAATTTTCTTTTTTGGGTGAATATGATTAAAATGAAGACAGAAAATATTTAAAAAATTCCAAATATTAATAAGAACTATAATAGTATCTCCGTAATACTAAAATTACTCCGTTCCATGTTATTTCTGTTAGAACATTTAAAACCAAAAAATAAGCACAATACTTATTAAATAAAATCAAGTGACAGCTATTCTATCTGTACCTTTTATTGTTTGTTTGTCACCAGTCTTTTTGCAAAGCAGTACCTGAATACAATGAGTGAATCACAGCTCAAGCAGTACGACAGGATCATCAATGAACCCAGCAACGACTGGGACATCTACTACTGGGCAACAGGTATGAACAGACAAACAAAATAGATCTTCAGTGGCGTAGAGCTCTGCTCAGGCATTAAATTGACTTGATGTTTTTCATTGAAAATATAATATATTTTTTTCCTGTGGTGTATTGTGACCATGAACATGTATAAAGGAAGAAAATGGGTCCAAAAATGAGCCTGCACACAATTCTAAACACTGTCTTCCTCCTTTTGTCAGAGGCTCTGCCCACACCTGATGAGTACCAGGGCGAGGTGATGGACATGCTCAAAGAGTTCACCAAGAACAAGGACATGGAGCAGCGTCTAGATGCCCCCAATCTTGAATATCTGGACAAGAGCAGTTAAAACTCAGCCTTGTGTCAGAGACTGTCAGAGCAAACCAGAACTGAGCTCATACAAACACCTGAGAGCAAGCAGCCATATATATATATATATATATATATATATATATATATATATACGGTAAATCGGTAAATTAATGCACCCAGGCATATATAAATAAACTATATATATATATATATATATATATATATATATATATATATATATAAACCGCAATTCTGAATAAATGCTGTACAGTGACTGTGATGTGAAAATAGCAGTTGTATTAAAGTTTGTTCTAATCGATGACTGTAGAGTTTGTTTCAACAGGTTTATAACAACCACAGGAAGAATATTTCTAAAGATTATTTCCAATTAAATATATTATTTTCAAGGTTGTCTTTCTGATGTTACATGGCATGGAACAAATTTGTGTCGTGAGTTCATGAGGTTTTACAGCTCTTTGCTACAGGCATTGAAAGGCTCACAGAGTGAATCATGTTATTTTCTTAAGTAGTTTGGTTTACAACAAATTAGTTTGTACTCAAAGCTTAAGCACAGTGTCTGCTAATGCACCATTCAGGTTTGATATAGCTGAATAGAATAGACTGATAGCTTCTATTTGGGTATTTGTAATTTAAAATAGACATTGATTTGTCCATACACAAGATGTGAGACCATGGGCCTCATTTATAAAAATCCACGCCAACATTCAAGTTTAAAAACGGTCTTTGGCGTGGAAAAGCATGTAGACGTACGCACTTTTTCTTGAGAGTCTGAGAACTGCAGGTATGTGTGAAATATAAACAAATTTTGTCGCTGGCCATTCTCAAGTAAAGCATTTGGACATTGACCGGTGCTCTTTTATATGCTAATGACATTACTTAGGCGATGTTTACAAGGTGGAAATCTGAAACCATTCAGCTGCGCACACTTTCAAGATCATTTGCCATTTACACATTTCACATCTGGAAGAGAGGCGTACGCAGGTTCTCTGAATCACACATACACACATGGGAGAAATGATCGTAAGATCAAGTGTAAGACGATTTCTACACAACATTTTATAAATGAGGCCCTGAATATTGAATTTAAGATTTCAAACGTGCACAAGAGATCTGAAAGATGCTAAAGACACTTCAGAAAGGATTGTTGTTTAGCTCGTTTAATGCGGCTGGTCAGTAATTTTAACCCCAAGATGTATTTGGATATTTAAAGGGATAGTTCATCCAAAAAATTAAAATAATCCCATAATTTACTCAGCCTCATGCTGTCCTAGGTGTATATGACTATCTGCTTTCAGATGAACGCAATCTGAGTTATATTAAAAAGTATCCTGGCTCTTCCAAGCTTTATAATGGGAGTGAATGGGGCTCGAGATTTTGAATCCCAAAAAATCGCCTCCATCCATCATAAAAGTAATCCATATGGCTCCAGGGGGTTAATAAAGGCCTTCTGAAGTGTAGAAAAATATCCATATTGATAACTAGCTTCCAGGAACAGCTGTACGCGAGTCTATTTCCGGCTGAAAAGTGACCTCTGACCCACCATATGATCGTTTTAGACTTCTAATTTGTGACCGGTTCATCAATACGTCATGTGTTGGGTGAGAGGTCACTCTTCCGGCAGAACTAGACTCGCATATGGAAGCCAGTTATTATAGTCTGCTTTTCTTACAAAAACCCATCACTTCACTTCAGAATGCCTTTATTAATTCCCTGGAGTCATATGGATTACTTTTATGATGGATAGATGTGCTTTTTTTTTTTTTTTTTTTTTTTTGCTTCAAAATGTGGCCCCCCTTTCACTACTATTATAAAGCTTGGAAGAGCCAGAATATTTTTTAATATATCTCAGATTGTGTTCATCTGAAAGAAGATAGTCATATACACCTAGGATGGCTTGAGGGTGAGTAAATTTCATTTTTGGGTGAACTATCCATTTAACTACTTTGTACTTACATCAAAAAATAGGTACAATGTACTTATTTTGTTCATATTGTATTGCAAAATACTTGTGTTGCTATTGAGGTGGATACAGGTAAGATTAGGGACAGGTTGGGTTGTATGGTTTTAGGTTTTAGGGTGGGTTAAGGTGTAAGGGAAGGTTCAACAGTGTAATTAGGGGCCAAGCACCAAAGGTGCATAGGCACCTATTATAATCGTTGGCGTTCTTATTATTATTCTTCCGTTTCCGCTCTGGAAGTCTATGGCAGCCCATAGAACCGCTTGCGGGAAAGTTGTGAAATTTGGCACACAGATAGAGGACAGTCTGAACTGTCACCATAGCAAATTTGGAGTCTCTAACTCAATACCTCTAGCGCCACCAGCTGTCAAAATTTGCACTCACGTTTATGCTAATAACTTTTGAACTTTAAAGGTGCCGTAGAACGTCTTTTTAGAAGATGTAATATAAGTCTAAGGTGTCCCCTGATTGTGTCTGTGAAGTTTCAGCTCAAAATACCCCATAGATTTTTTTAATAAATTTTTTTAACTGCCTATTTTGGGGCATCATTAACTATGCGCCGATTCAGGCTGCGGCCCCTTTAAATTCTCGTGCTCCCCGCCCCAGGAGCTCGCGCTTGCCTTAAACAGCATAAACAAAGTTTACACAGCTAATATAACCCTCAAAATGGATCTTTACAAAGTGTTCGTCATGCGACATGTCTAATCGCGTAAGTATGGTATTTATTTGGATGTTTACATTTGATTCTGAATGAGTTTGAGGCTGTGCTCCGTGGCTAACGGCTAATGCTACACTGTTGGAGAGATTTATAAAGAATGAAGTTGTGTTTATGAATTATACAGACTGCAAGTGTTTAAAAATGAAAATAACGACAGTCTTGTCTCTGTGAATACAGTAAGAAACGATGGTAACTTTAACCACATTTAACAGTACATTAGCAACATGCTAACGAAACATTTAGAAAGACAATTCACAAATATCACTAAAAATATCATGATATCATGGATCATGTCAGTTATTATTGCTCCATCTGCCATTTTTCGCTATTGTTCTTGCTTGCTTAGCTAGTCTGATGATTCAATCAGTGTTATGTTGAGATTCGCCTGTTTTTCGGAGGTCTTTTAAACAAATGAGATTTATATAAGAAGGAGGAAGCAATGGTGTTTGAGACTCACTGTATGTCGTTTCCATGTACTGAACTCTTGTTATTTAACTAGGCTGAGGAAAATTCAATTTTTAATTCTAGGGCACCTTTAAGGATTAGAAACAATATTAACTTCTGATTCGTTGGCTCAAGACGAATTGATTGCACCACATGACGTCATTGTGAATTATCTGAAAACCCTACTTTTTCAAACTCCTCCTAGGCCTTTACTCTGATTTTCATGAAAATTGAACCAGATCATTTTCAGACCTTGCTGACAAAAAGTTATGGAATTCAAGTCGATTTCTCAAACCGTTTTCGCAAAACACATGAACGAATTTTACGGGCTGCTTTATCATATTCAGACCAAACTTGGTACATGTCATCACAAGCATGGCCTGAGGCAACATGCAGTGTTTCGGCGCAGCGCCACCTACTGGTCCGGAGATACAAAAAATGTCTATTTTTGCTTATAACTTCTGAACGGGTTGTCCAAAAATGTTAATTATCTTAATTTGGTCTCCTTACATTTGGGGCATCATGCCGAGTCAAACGATATCTAATTTTCCCATGTCGGCCTTTTTGAATTTTGTGCTAAAATGCTGTATTTTACGAAAGCATTAGCGTATCATTACGAAATTCAGTATGAGTCTTTGGCACCATTTCTCCGATTTTCACAAAAATTGAGCCATATCATCTTCAGACCATGCAGACAAAAATTATGGATTTCAAGTCGATACGTCAAACCGTTTTCGTATACCGGAGCAACGAATTTGAGGCATCATGCAAAACCGACTCTTGAAGCTGTATCTCTGCAATGCTTTGGCATATTGACACCAAACTTTGCATGAGTTGCTGTCACCTTACTTTGACCATACCACAACAATTTGATTACAGCGCCACCTATTGGTTGAAAGTGATGAATCATTAAATCATTACTATTTAAGGTATTTATGATTTTTTTTGTCATTTTGTCTAAATATGTCTTTAATTGCTTAATGTTGCAGTAAGTCTGATGCTGTGCTGGGATGTCTTGTTGTGCCCTCTTTTTGCTTGGCCCCGATAATTGCTGCTTGCAGTTATATTTATAAATGTAATTACAGAAATTAATTATAAATGTAATGACATGCAGGTATTTTTTACAATATGAGTACAATATAAAAACGTGCACACAATAAATGCATTGTATCAAATGATTATTTTAAATGTAAGTACATAGTAGTTAAGACCACCTAATATAAAGTGGGACCTGCATTTTGAAAGTCCTCAGCCAGAAGATGGCAGACTTTTTCTTGCTAATAAGATGAATGTAAAGAGATGTGCAGACAGCGACTCATGCTGTTATCACTCTGTTGAAACGCATCCAAGTATTTTGACTAATCGAGTCCTTTAACATCATACTCAACTAGCAGTTGTTCGCCGCAGGAGCGAGCGCACTTCGCACCAAAACAGATCCGACACTGCCCCGAATGCTGAGGTACACAGACGTCAAAGGGCATGTGATTTGATGGCAGTGAGCTTTTAGTCATGACAGTTTTCTCCTTTAAGCGAGCAATGTCCCAGATACATGTCTGTACCTGTGTAGCCTGCATTTCTGAAAATGACTAAACACAGGCGCTCTCGCTGCTAAAGAGCACAGATGCCACTGGACCGCACTTTCATTCACACGCTCCAGTCTGACTACTGATATTGTCTGACTGCTGGACAAGAGAGCTGACTGACCTAAGTCAGATTAGACACCATGTTGAATTTAATGCAGATGAAAACATGGCTGTGAGGGAAACTTATTTTTGGAGTTTTTGCCTATAACTTTTTTCAGAAAGACGTTTCATCAGCTGCTATCCAGTGAACGCACTGGGCTTCTCTCCCTCAGAGCCTCTTTCATAAAGCCTATGGCAACCACTCTGAACACCTCAGCAACCGCATTGCAACGCCCTGGTAAACATCCACAATAACACTGAAAATATGAAAGCAAAAGGCAAAATCACTTGTTTTCTGTTTTTACTGTTATTCTGAGATAATGTATGCTGTACACATCATGGACAAGAACATGAAAGGAAGGTAAAATTATTGTATTAGAAAGGAACTGATAGAACTGTTTCCAAGCCATTGAACTGAACAGGAAGAGGAAATAAAGCAGAATATAAAGGAAAAGGAAACAATATAAAGAAAAGAGAGTTTCTGAATTTCAAAGGCAGACATAAACTGCCTTTCAAACGTTATAGTTTTTAATGTTTTTGAGATAAGTGTCTTATATGCTCACTAATTAAGGCTGCATTTATTTGACCAAACACACACACACACATCATATTATATATATATATATATATATATATATATATATATATATATATATATATATATATATATATATATATATATACACACACACACATATAGGTGCTGGTCATATAATTAGAATATCATCAAAAAGTTGATTTATTTCACTAATTCCATTCAAAAAGGGAAACTTGTATATTATATTCATTCATTATACACAGACTGATATATTTCAAATGTTTATTTCTTTTAATTTTGATGATTATAACTGACAACTAAGGAAAATCCCAAATTCAGTATCTCAGAAAATTAGAATATTGTGAAAAGGTTCAATATTGAAGACACCTGGTGCCACACTCTAATCAGCTAATTAACTCAAAACACCTGCAAAGGCCTTTAAATGGTCTCTCAGTCTACTTCTGTGGTAGAAATGTAGAAAAAAGTGTACAAGCAATAGGGATGACCACACCCTGGAGAGGATTGTGAAACAAAACCCATCCAAAAATGTGGTGGAGATTCACAAAGAGTGGACTGCAGCTGGAGTCAGTGCTTCAAGAACCACTACGCACAGACGTATGCAAGACGTGGGTTTCAGCTGTCGCAGAGTGTCAAGCCACTCTTGAACAACAGACAGCGTCAGAAGCGTCTCGCCTGGGATAAAGACAAAAAGGACTGGACTGCTGCTGAGTGGTCCAAAGTTATGTTCTCTGATGAAAGTAAATTTTGCAGGGTCCCAGAGTCTGGAGGAAGAGAGGAGAGGCACACAATCCACGTTGCTTGAGGTCCAGTGTAAAGTTTCCACAGTCAGTGATGGTTTGGGGTGCCATGTCATCTGCTGGTGTTGGTCCACTGTGTTTTCTGAGGTCCAAGGTCAACGCAGCCGTATACCAGGAAGTTTTAGAGCACTTCCTGCTTCCTGCTGCTGACCAACTTTATGGAGATGCAGATTTCATTTTCCAACAGGACTTGGCACCTGCACACAGTGCCAAAGCTACCAGTACCTGGTTTAAGGACCATGGTATCCCTGTTCTTAATTGGCCAGCAAATTCGCCTGACCTTAACCCCATAGAAAATCTATGGGGTACTGTGAAGAGGAAGATGCGATATGCCAGACCCAACAATGCAGAGCAGAGCAGCCTGGGCTCTCATAACACCTGAGCAGTGCCACAGACTGATCGACTCCATGCCACGCCGCATTGCTGCAGTAATTCAGGCAAAAGGAGCCCCAACTAAGTATTGAGTGCTGTACATGCTCATACTTTTCATGTTCATACTTTTCAGTTGGCCAAGATTTCTAAAAATCCTTTCTTTGTATTGGTCTTAAGTAATATTCTAATTTTCTGAGATACTGAATTTGGGATTTTCCTTAGTTGTCAGTTATAATCATCAAAATGAAAAGAAATAAACATTTGAAATATATCAGTCTGTGTGTAATGAATGAATATAATATACAAGTTTCACTTTTTGAATGGAATTAATGAAATAAATCAACTTTTTGATGATATTCTAATTATATGACCAGCACCTGTATATACACACTGTACACACATATTATAAAATTCAAACTGTTTTCTATTTGAATATATTTTAAAATGTAATTTATTCCTGTGATCAAAGCTGAATTTTCAGCATCATTACTCCAGTCTTCAGTGTCACATGATCCTTCAGAAATCATTCTAATATGATGATTTGCTGCTCAAGAAACATTTCTGATTATTATCAATGTTGAAAAGGGTTGTGCTGCTTCATTATTTTGTGGAAACCATACATTTTTTCATGATTGTTTGATGAACAGAAAGTAAAAAACAGCATTTATTTGAAATAGAAATCTTTTGTACCAATTTAAATGTCACTTTTGGTCAAATTAATGCATCCTTTCAGAATAAAACTATTAATTTCCTTAAAAAAAAAAAAAAAAATCTTGATTGGATATGTACTGTCCTATACCAGTGGCTTTTAGTTACTGGGCATCAAGTGGACACTGTACATTGTTTATCATATAAACGTCAACAAAAGAAGTCCTTAGATCACACATTTAAACTTATTAATATTATCATAATCTGCATAAGTCCAACAACATGCAACATCAAGATGACAATATGAAAACTGACCATTGTAAATGCAGAAAGAACAGTAGAAGTGTGATTTACCAGCCAAACATAAACTTTGGTGAGATTCAGTGCATTATAATGGCATTATTAACTATTTAACTGATAACAAGTGACTGATAAATTTGATTGGACAATGCTATGCTCAACAAATGCTATAACAATCCTATAATAACCAACAAATCTTTGAGTCTTTGGTCCTGACGTGCCAGTTGAGCATCACTGCATGGTGTAATATCCTATTTGTTTGTCTAACATGTTTTCACTGTGAAGAACATGATCTGAGACTTCTTTGTCTTTTAAAGGACACACTCAGATTCGCTCTTGTGAGAGATTGATAGACCTGGTATGCTTTCACAGACACACACACCTCTCAGACAGAGAGTCTGTGTGATACCTGGCTCACAGGTGAGCTCTGCCTTTATATAGCATTGAAAGAGCCTGCTGCGTGATCTCACTGACCTCTGCCATCTGTCTCTATGGAGATGAGGAGAAATGGAGACGGCCAGAGCTGCTGCATAACACGTCCAACACTGCAAGCATTGCCATTATAACCACTGAAGACATATACACTGCTGCCTACCTAACTATACAAAAACTTTGAAAAAAAAAAAAGTGTTATCTAAAGGTTGGGTATTGTAGAGATTTTTACAGACATATTCACCATGTTCTGAGGGCTGCATCCTTATAATTTTATGAACAAATTATATCATACTTTTTACATAGTAAATGCGTCCAAATAATGTACATGATACTGGAATATTACCATTAACTAAAACTAAAACCATAAAAAAAATGTTTTGTTACTTTAACAACTGAAATAAAATATATGAAAAACAAGGCAACATTTCTCATTTTCATTTAGTTTAACTTTAAGTACAGGTGCTGGTCATATAATTAGAATATCATCAAAAAGTTGATTTATTTCACTAATTCCATTCAAAAAGTGAAACTTGTATATTATATTCATTCATTACACACAGACTGATATATTTCAAATGTTTATTTCTTTTAATTTTTGATGATTATAACTGACAACTAAGGAAAATCCCAAATTCAGTATCTCAGAAAATTAGAATATTACTTAAGACCAATACAAAGAAAGGATTTTTAGAAATCTTGGCCAACTGAAAAGTATGAAAATGAAAAGTATGAGCATGTACAGCACTCAATACTTAGCTGGGGCTCCTTTTGCCTGAATTTTCTATGGGGTTAAGGTCAGGCGAATTTGCTGGCCAATTAAGAACAGGGATACCATGGTCCTTAAACCAGGTACTGGTAGCTTTGGCACTGTGTGCAGGTGCCAAGTCCTGTTGGAAAATGAAATCTGCATCTCCATAAAGTTGGTCAGCAGCAGGAAGCATGAAGTGCTCTAAAACATCCTGGTATACGGCTGCGTTGACCTTGGACCTCAGAAAACACAGTGGACCAACACCAGCAGATGACATGGCACCCCAAACCATCACTGACTGTGGAAACTTTACACTGGACCTCAAGCAACGTGGATTGCGTGCCTCTCCTCTCTTCCTCCAGACTCTGGGACCCTGATTTCCAAAGGAAATGCAAAATTTACTTTCATCAGAGAACATAACTTTGGACCACTCAGCAGCAGTCCAGTCCTTTTTGTCTTTAGCCCAGGCGAGACGCTTCTGACGCTGTCTGTTGTTCAAGAGTGGCTTGACACAAGGAATGCGACAGCTGAAACCCATGTCTTGCATACGTCTGTGCGTGGTGGCTCTTGAAGCACTGACTCCAGCTGCAGTCCACTCTTTGTGAATCTCCCCCACATTTTTGAATGGGTTTTGTTTCACAATCCTCTCCAGGGTGTGGTTATCCCTATTGCTTGTACACTTTTTTCTACATTTCTACCACAGAACTAGACTGAGAGACCATTTAAAGGCCTTTGCAGGTGTTTTGAGTTAATTAGCTGATTAGAGTGTGGCACCAGGTGTCTTCAATATTGAACCTTTTCACAATATTCAAATTTTCTGAGATACTGAATTTGGGATTTTCCTTAGTTGTCAGTTATAATCACCAAAATTAAAAGAAATAAACATTTGAAATATATCAGTCTGTGTGTAATGAATGAATATAATATACAAGTTTCACTTTTTGAATGGAATTAGTGAAATAAATCAACTTTTTTGATGATATTCTAATTATATGACCAGCACCTGTACTAAAGTAACTAAATCTGAAATTAAAATAAAAAACGAATAAAAATGATGAACACAATTACTAAAACTTTAAATAAAAGTGAAAACAGAAAACATAAAAATAAAATAATAATAATAAAAAAAAAACATAATAGCATATCCATAAATGCACATATCGAACAAAGGGAACCAATGAAACAAACTAGAAACTGGGTCACATGACAAGACAGACAGACAAACAAAGCACGTTACAGGATGCCGCCATATATAATTTGACTTGAATAAAAATGAAAGAATATTAAGAAGGCATAATAAATAATGAAATCATGGTGAAGTAAAAATGGAGCACCAGCATTATTGATCTCACTGACGGCACAATGACATTGAATGATTAGTTGCACATAATAAAGAATGGGTTGATTTCACCCTACATCAAGATGACTTAGTTTGAACTGATGTGAATGTGCTTTCAATCATGATGTGCAGCTGCTTCATTACCTGTGAGACCCGCCGCTGAAGTGCCAGCCGTCGCAAGACCTGACTGACGGTTTCTTGAAGCTTTGAGTGATGATTGTTCTTGTTAGTGAACCCCGTCATCAGAAGTGTTTTGTGTGAAGTTGTACTTGTGATGCTCTGTAATGCTGTTACTTTGGGTGATGGAGACCTCATATTGACAAACTAACTTTTCTTTAACTTTTACTACTCACATAATGACAAGTGTGGGATTCAAATAGTATCCATCTGATTTTTCAGGTAAGAGCAGCCTTCTGTGTGGCTTCCTGTGTCATTCGCTTCCAGTTATTTTTAGCTGTACAAAACAGCTGCTTGATATTGCAAACTGGTATTTCTTACAATATTATTTTAATGTATTGTCTTAATTATAAACACGCTGGTTTGTAGTGCAAACAGATTTACAGTTTACTGCACTTTGATATTCTTTTCGTTATCTCCCTATAGGAAGTCTCGCACATTCACAGAAAACAACTTAGTTAAAGGTGGAAAGGTGAGTAGTTTGTAGCACTCTGCCAACATTTTTACCTACTTCAACTTAAAAACTTAAGTTTACATCTCTTAAGTTTACGTTATAAAGTCAGAATTGCTAGATATATACTCGCAATTCTGACTTTATAACTCATACTTACGACTACGAGTTTATATCTTGCAATTCTGAGAAAATTGTGAGATAAAAAGTCGCAATTACCTTTTTTATTTTTTATTCAGTGGCGGAAACAAGCTTCTGGAAGCCCTTTTCAGCCACATAAGAAAAAATAAAAAGTCAAATTTATGACTTTAAAAATCATAATTATGAGATAAAAGTTGAAATTATGACATGCTATGTTGAAATTGAGATTAAAAAGTTGGAAATTATGACTTTAAAATTCAAAATTATGTGTTCACAATTCATTCTGTCATGTCAAGTCATGATTTCGATTTAGTTATGTCATAATTTCGACTTTTAAAGTCATACTTTCGATTTTTTAATCTCTTAATTTCAATTCAGTATGTCATAATTTCAATTTTTAATTTCATATTTATGACTTTTAAAGTCATTTCGATTTAGTAAGTCATCATTTCGATGTTTTGTGTCATAATTATGACTTGTGTATTTCTTTTTATGCTCAATTTTTTTCTTATGTGGCAGAAATGGGCTTCCATAAGCTTCATACAGAATTTAAAAATGAAATTTTAACTTAAAAATTATTTTGATAAGACTTATTAATCACACACACACACACACACACACACACACACACACACACACACACACACACACACACACACACACATTTTATATATATATATATATATATATATATATATATATATATATATACATACATATATACACACATACACACATACACACACACACACACACACATTTTATATATATATATATATATATATATATATATATATATATATATACATACATATATACACACATACACACATACACACACACATATGAATATACAATTTATACATATATATATATATATACAATGAATGCTTTTATTAGGCAAAAAATTTTATTAGGCAAAATTGTATACATAAATCATTTTATTGTCATTTTATAGTCAAAGTAGTTTCATTGTCTGCAAACAGAAATTACAAAAAATAAATTCTAAATATAGATTTTATAAAATAAAATATATTAGATGAAAAGGATAAACTTAAAAAAAATATAGAATTTAGAAATGTTTCCTTTGCAACTAACTAAATTAAAATAAGTTGAAGTACTAAAATAATTAAAACTGAAAAATAAATTAAAGCTATACAGAAAATTGTAAAAAATAAAAACGTTATAAAAATGTCAAAAAGCATATAACACAATGACTACAACTCAGAATTTAAATGTTTTTAAAATTAATTAATTAATTAATAATATATAAATAATACAAAAATAACTGATCAGATTACTTTGAAAAGCCAGAGGACTGGAGGAACATAATCCTTAAATGGATATTTCACCCCAAAATTCTGTCATCATTTACTCATCCTCATGTCGTTCCAAACCTGCAGGCTATGATTTTCTTTCTTTGCAAAAGAAAAAGAAGACACTTTGAAGAACACTTGGCTTCAAACAACATTGGACCCCACTGACGTTCTTTTCTCAAAATATCTTTAAAGTTCTACTGAGAAAAGAAAGTCATAGGTTTGTAAATGATGACAGAATGTTTATTTTTGGGTTAATTATCTAGTTAGAGGGTTTTTCACATCACTAAACCCACATATGAGCAATAATAACAGCGAGCACCGCTAACAACATCCGATCTGAAGAGCGTCTCCAAGGTTTCAGGCAGCCGTCTTCATGGAGCTGTAGACATCAGCTGGTGGGCGTCAACTCAAGACAAGTTAAAAACAGCTTCTGCACTAACAAACTTAACACAATCTTGTGCGCAAACTCTTTACATAAATGTTCAGTATCCATGGAGAAAGCCAGCTTTTTTGGTGTGTGGATCTGCCGTTCGCCCACACATCTCTCTGACATGTTCCTGTCATCCTCCACCGCGGCGAGCATGTGCGTGGTCTGTGTTTGAGTCGTGACCGCCGTGTATTTCATGGCTTGCCCTCGTCTCTCTCAAAATCTATTCCTCTCTATCCACAAATATGCTTGTTTTACTGGGGTTTAACTGTGTTAATGCTCCCCTAGCGCTAACAAAACATGCAAAAGTATCAGACACGAGTGGACAAATGCAGGCTTTTGTCAATTTCCTCTCTATGTGCAATTAGTTTCACCCCCAATCAACTTTGACAAAATGTTCTTGGACTTAATTCATCAGTCCACGTTGTTCCAAAGAAAGAAAAAAATGTCTTTGGAATAACATGCACTTAAATGGCTTTCCTTTTTCATTGACATCATGAATAGTTCTTTCTTTTTCAACTCTTATCCTCCAAACATTTGCCTCCATTCTGTTTTGGACACCCAATATTTATGATCCAATCAATTCTTGATGGATAAAATCAAGTTCATCCTACTTTTTTTTTTAGGTAACACCAAATAATCAGTAATATTATCAATCTGACTACACTAACACTATGGGCCCTATCATACACCCGGCACAATGTGACGCCAGGTGCGATGCAAGTGTTTTTTGCAACATGTTCTCCAACCAATACGACCATATAGGTTGTTTGTCACTTCCCTGAAATACGACTCATAGGAGCGTTTACTAAAGTTGCGCTCCTATCAACAACAGGACACTTTCATTTTAATGCATTGTTCCCTTTTATCTGCGTCATATTTCAGGTTTTGTGTAGCTCAACTGGTAGAGCATTGCAATAACAATATGCAATCATGTGATTATGCAATCGTGGGTTTGATCCCAGGGAACACATGTGCTCATAAAGTGTAAATGCACTATAAATCACTAAGGGTAGGTTTAGGGGTGGGGTGGGTGTAGTCATTAATAAAAATTAGTTTTGGTAAATGGAAAAAAGAGAAATGGTGTAAAAAGTCCACACACTGCATTTAAATGAACACGCATTTTGATTGGTAATGACAATCATACATCATTGCATGACGACAGACGTAACACGACACTGTCATTATTTTTACGCCCACTAGAGGGCATATGACTTCAAAACATAAATATAGGTCATAATATGGTGCTTAAAAAACGACCTATAGGGTTGGTTTTTTTTGGAGGACAGTCTGTTTTTTTGCTAGTTTCAGCCCGACACAATTATCATTTTCACGCCCACGCTGTTTAAATAGCAAATGCATTTGCGCCCATGAGCATGCTGGTCTGAAAACGAGGTGTGTTCAGGTGCATTGTTGGCGTGTTGCTATTTTGAGGCAGCTGAAAACGACTGTGCCATTGACCAACCGAAACCTGGTCTAAAGTCAACGGAGCAGTATTTTTTTGTTATTTAAAGGGCATATTAGTAATATGCACCTATAGGCTGGTGCATAACACACGTATACTCTGCTTGTTACACACACAGGGACACACAGCAGCACACAAACATGCCAAATATTAAAAATAAAAGGATTCCTCTCTGGAGAAGGGCCACCTAAATAACGAATCCGCCATGGTGCAAGTGCAACTGGCTTTTACAGGGAATGGGAGATGAGATTCTTGATGATTGCACGTTACACCCAAAGCACACCCATGACTCATTAAGAGACAAGGTCAGGGGTGTCCAAACTCGGTCCTGGAGGGCCACTGTCCTGCAGAGTTTAGCTCCAAAACACCTGCCTGGAAGTTTCTATATGCCTAGTTAGATCTTGATTAGCTGGTTCAGGTGTGTTTAATTAGAATTGGAGCTGAACTCTGCAGGACAGCGGCCCTCCAGGAACAAGTTTGGACACCCCTGGACTAGCTACAGCTCTTTTTGGACCATGCGCCTGGCATGTCTACCATTTTGTCTATCGTTAAACTAGCAAAAGTGGATTCGGACACCCTAAGTGCACCTGTGCGATGTGCTTAGATCGACTTGGAGACACGGCCAGAGTTCTTCTGGATTTAGTTTGTCTCAGTTTCATCTGTTTCTTCATAGACAGACTCGATGATGGTGAGATCAGATCATGCCGGCTCTTGTCAGACTCCTTGTGTATTCAGAAATCTCACTGGATTATTACAATTAATGGCAAAATGCATGTTTGGAAATGTAAATTGATATTTCCTACTGACACACTACAGCGAAAGATTAGCTTAAAACCATTTTTTGGGTGTGAAAACACTGACGTGCCTTTTGCACAGTACTGAATATATTTAATTTTTTAACTTTAATGACCTTTAATAACGCTATACTTTGTGATTTCTTACTTTGGTTACCGCTGCTGTGTCTGTACCAATATGTAATCAATCTCTCAATATTCTTTTCTTCTTTTGGAAAGTCATACAAATGCTATAGTGGATTTTTTCCCCCCATCGAAGCAAAAGGGAATGCAAAAATTGTATCTGTTGTAGCTTATTCCATTGATAAATAATTATTATACATAATAATTATTATTACTGGTGAATTTATTTGGATGTGATGTGTGTGATTTCATTTTGCAGTTTTGTGTATTTGTAACAGATTGCCACAGTTGAATTTAATTTGTCTCATTATGTTGAGTTAATTGGTTTGGAGTTGATTATTTTGGGTTGATTTGTTTAATTCTTTTTGATTATTTTTTTTTTTTTTTCATGTTTCCTTCCTGCGTGAGGGTGGATATTTGAAACAGGGCTTTAAAGAATATGTGTTGAATATTTATTAAGAGATTGAAGTACCTCATAGTGAAAGTTCACACCCACACAACTATTTTAGGGGCACTCTTTCTTTTTTGTTGTTGTGTTTTTTCTTCTGTTTTTGAGACAAATTGAATCAAAACCATGGTGAAGATGGAGACGATCTGTGGATAAAGGCTAAGGACTGTGATTTATCAGTGGCACAGAAGGGTCATAATGGAGAAGCTTCAGGATCAACTGGCAGCCCTAAAGAGGAGATTGGCACAAGAGAAAGAAGAGAAGGACCGACTGTCTATTGAAAATGAGAGACTGTCAAGGGGTGCAACAATGGAAACCGGGACTGTGTGGCAAGACCGAAACACAACAAAGTTAGAGGTGGTTTATTTACCAAGAGAGAAGAGATGTAAAGTGTATACAGGTCAATCTTCAAATGTACCTTTGAATGATTGGATTGAAGGCCTGAAAAGCGTGTTTAGATCCGGTAATTTCACTCCACACCAGGCAGTTGATTACAAGTGGGAACACTTAGAGAGTGAGGCCAAGCAAGAAATTAAGTATATACCAAAAGAAATACGTTTCAGTCCAGAGAGAATTTCTGAAGCACTACTTGAAAGTATTTGGAAATGCTCAATCCTTTATTGCATTGCAGAGAAAGTTTTTTTTAAAGGCAACAAGGGAAAGCTGAAATACTAATTGAGTTCTCACATGCATTATTGGCTTTGTTAGAAGAACTAAAATGCTGTAATCCAAGGGTGTGTCTGAAGAGGATGTAATGCTCAGGGATCAGTTTGCAGAGAATGTGAGAAGTAAGGAACTTTGTAGAGAACTGAAAAGAATGATCAGACAGAAACCAAGTTTAGCATTACTGGATGTATGTAAAGAAGCTGTGGAGTGGGCTGAAGATGGGTTGAGTTTTCTTGAAACATTGTTTGGGTCTGGGATTTTGAGTACCATAGATAGTGAAGCAGTGACTGCAAAACAAAGTTCAGATCCAATGTTGGTAGAGCTTTAACAGGCAGCCGTGGCGAGTGTCAGGAAGATTGAATTCATTTGATCCCTCATGACAGCCTATTTGTTTCAAGTGTCAGAAAGTGGGACATATTGGTCATTATTGTTATGAGATTAGGAACCCCAGCCAGGTACGGAGGCAGCAGTGACACTCTATGGAAAATGTAACCGATTCCCAAGTTCAAAAGTCTGGGTTGTTAAACTAATACCCCTTGCTGTGGAGAGCCACACAGTAAGCGAGGGGCTACCTGGCTCTAATGTTAAAGGGTTAGTTCACCCCAAAATGAAAATTCTGTCATGAATGACTCACCCTCATGTCGTTCCAAACCCGTAAGACCTTCGTTCATCTTCGGAACACAGTTTAAGATATTTTAGATTTAGTCCAAGAGCTTTCTGTCCCTCCATTGAAAATGTATGTACGGTAGACTGTCCATGTCCAGAAAGGTAATAAAAACATCATCAAAGTAGTCCATGTGACATCAGTGGGTTAGTTAGAATTTTTTGAAGCATCGAAAATACATTTTGGTCCAAAAATAACAAAAACTACGACTTTATTCAGCATTGTATTCTCTTCCAGAATCCTTTCCATTGAATTGATTCCATTGAATTGATTCCATTGAATCCTTTCATCTGTCACCGTTGGTAATGCACTTTTACGTCACCGTGGTTGTTTTTGGCAATTAGGACATCCGCGACATGCACACTTACACACCATTTTAAAAAATATAGCAATACCAAAATACAAACAATGTAGAATAGCTTGAATACAGCGTGCGTCTCCCTCAGACTGTAAACGAAGCTCGGGCGCATCGGATAACACGTCAGCAGTGTCTTACGTCAGCAGCATCACTGCGGAGTCGTGAACCACACTCCGGAGCAGAAGGGGGCGGTAATGCACCAATAAGCTGGATCCCAACCGCCGTAAAACAGCAAAGAAGAAGCAGAAGATTCGTGAACACGGATTGACAACAGACCCGGAAGAGAATACAATGCTGAATAAAGTCGTAGTTTTTGTTATTTTTGGACCAAAATGTATTTTCGACGCTTCAAAATGTCGCGGATGTCCTAATCGCCAAAAACAACCACGGCGACGTAAAAGTGCATTACCAACGCCGACAGATGAAAGGATTCAATGGAATCAATTCAATGGAATCAGTTCAATGGAAAGGATTCCGGAAGAGAATACGATGCTGAATAAAGTCGTAGTTTTTGTTATTTTTGGACCAAAATGTATTTTTGATGCTTCAACAAATTCTAACTAACCCACTGATGTCACATGGACTACTTTGATGATGTTTTTATTACCTTTCTGGACATGGACAGTATACCGTACATACATTTTCAATGGAGGGACAGAAAGCTCTCGGACTAAATCTAAAATATCTTAAACTGTGTTCCGAAGATGAATGAAGGTCTTACGGGTGTGGAACGACATGAAGGTGAGTCATTAATGACAGAATTTTCATTTTTGGGTGAACTAACCCTTTAAAGGGACCAGTCCAGAAATTTTTAAACAATTAGTGTGTCAATGTACAGTAACTGTTGTGAAGACAGACTGCTTCACAAATGAGGGTCAATTCAACACACAAAAGATGAACATGACGGCACATGCTAGTGGATGAGTTGAATCAACTCCACAGCAACTACATAAATTTATCCACTAACCATTCAGAAACGTCCAGTTTCATTCTAAAAGTTGTAACTTCTTCCTGAGTCTCTCCATCAGTGTCGACTCCGGTTTGAACAATGTAAGGCTGAACACCGTTACTGACAATCCTCATTTTGGCTGCGTGAGATTCTCCAGCTTTGTTGTTGTTGAGCTGTTAAAGCTCCGCCCTCTTCTGGAACGGGGGCCGGGAGCAGCAGCTCATTTGCATTTAAAGGGACACACACAAAAACGGTTTGTTTTTGCTCACACCCAAAAGGGGGCAAATTTGACAAGCTATAATAAATTATCTGTGGGGGATTTTGAGCTGAAACTTCAGACACATTCTGGGGACACCATTAAAACCAGTAAAAAGGGGCATTATAGGTCACTTTAAAGGCAGCCAATGGCCTAGATATGCCATATGTGGGTTATCTAGAGCTAGATATAAGAATTCTTGACCCAGCCCTTCCGAAGCAGGGGGTGTTGGTTGTGAAAGACTCACTTGATGCAGAAACAAGGGAGAGAAAGAAACTGGTTTCAGGTTTGAATGCAATTCAAAATTGTCATGACCTCTTGAAGCAGCAATTTGGGTCTCAGTATTGGAAAAAAATGTGCAATGTGATGTTTCTTTGAAGCAGGCATTGGAAATACAGTATGTCAATTGTATTTTGGCCCAAAGCCCAGTAAAGACGGCAGCAGGTACTCTTCAATTGGTTTGGGCAATGAATGATTACACTAGGCTCATGCCAAAAGACAATTGATGGTCCCAATAATGAATGTGGGAACTAGTTTATGTTATTTTGGACCCACGGTAGTAGTTTGTGAAGGGGATCCCAATATAAAATTTACTCCAATGCAGGAAGAACTACATTTTTACTGTTTTTAATGAATAAAGTAATGCTGCACAGTCAGGGGTAACGGTAACCCAGCAAGTTATAGCCCTTAAGTTTCCTCGGTTGAATGTGGAACAGGAAGGGAAGGTCAGGAATTTTTTGGACCAATATGCCTCTGTTTTTGTTGAAGGAAATGGGGATTTGGGGTTTACTGATTTGATTGAACATCAGATCCCAGATCCCGATGATTTGACAAGTGGCGGATGGATGTGGTATTGGGCTCTGGTTAAGCGGGAGGAACTATGCGGATATTTAAGAGACACATACATTTGCTATTTGCTACTCTTGATGTGCGTCAGCGAGGACAGGTGAAGTGCCCTGGATGACCATCATGAGATGAAAGCCATTCCTCACAAACTTAGAGAGGATGTGTGTTTTCCACCAATTTCCATTTATTAGCATCAATTGTATTCTCTTTCAACAAAAGACAGACAAAAAAACTCTGATTCATTTCGGATGCTGGTAGCACTGTTGAGGGGTTACAATTTGGGTCATTGTAAATTAATCAGAAGAACTCAAGAGTCAATTTACGGAAAAAGAGTGGTGCAACATCGCAACAATTGTCTTTGTTGAGTCAGAACACACACACACACACACACAGAATTTCTTAAACTGAACAATGTTTTTTTTTTGCTATAAAGAACATTAGATCTGTGCAAAGACAAAATCAAATCACACAATATAACAAAAACAAGTTAATAAAAAGCAAAAACAATTCTATCATAGAATTACTATCGTAACTGCCTTTTTAAGCAAAGTGAACTCATTCTCTCAACTTAGAAATCAAGAGACTCCAAGAAACGTGTCAGTTTCCTTCTTTTATATACAGGTTTACATCTATTTACACTGTACATTTATGCCAAAATAAATCATCAGTATGTCAAATCATATTGTGCACACCACAGAGATGCTGAGAAACATCAGGGGTCTTCGTCAAAACTCCCCAGGTAACATTAATTTTTACAAGCACACACACAAGTTCACACAAAGTCTTTAGATGGGTTGTCGTCACGCACATCAAAGTTCGGTTCTGACTCCTTGTTCTAATGTCCGTAACTGTCTCTGTGATGACAGACGTGACCATTCAAATGCTGGTTGTTTCAAACCTGGTTTGGCATTTTGTTTCGTAAGGTCAAAACATCTGCAATCCAACAGCTGAGAAACTAATTCAAACAGAAATTTGTGGATACGACAGTATAACAGACAAGCTCACATTAGCCGCCTCACCGCGGCGAGTCACAGAACTGGACGAGACAAAACAAAGCATGCCGCTTCACCGGTGCGTTAATTTCATTTTCACGTCAGGTGCTCGTCGCTTTCAACTCGCAATGCAAAACTCTCTAAGATTTGGATCCTAAAAGCAGGACCGTCGAATCCTGGAAAGTTTCCAAGGACAGTTCGTTTTCTTTAAAAAAGAAAATGGGTTGCACTTTATTTTACAGTACGTGTAGTTACTCAAGAAGTAGGGTAATATAAGGTAACTACAGGTTAGGTTTAGGGGTAGGTTCAGGGTTAGTACCTAGTTATTACCCATAATAAGTACATAGTATGTACACGGGGAACAGGACTGTAAAATAAAGCGCTACCAGAAAATGTGATGAGAGACAATCACAGCCAATCAGAAAATATTTGATGGGTTCAGTTTAAATTAAACTCATTCGGGGCAAAATGTGAATTGTTTTTATTTAGTCATCTTTACATTTGTATTATTATTATAAAGAACAGTAAATGAATAAATACATTAAATAATAATATTAATAACAAATCAAAAAATATTTGGTGTTTAAAGACATGTTATGAGTTCAGTTAACTCAGTACTGTTAACATTCGGGATATAATGTGGCAAAAATCATCATTTAGTTTTAATTGTTATTATATTAAAATAATAAAATAAATTAATAAATATTTTATTTAGCAATAATAACAACAGATACAGTAAGATACTTATTTTAAAGGGTTAGTTCACCCAAAATGAAATTTCTGTCGTGTCGTTCCACACCTGTAAGACCTTCATTCATCTTCAGAACACAAATTAAGATATTTTTGATGAAATCCAAGAGGATTCATAACGCTTCATAACATTAATGGTGCTAAAGAGGATCTTTTCGTCGACTGAGAAACCAAAGACTGTTACTGAGTTTTTTAAATGAGCGCATGCGTAAGAACAACCCCCCTTCCTTTCGAGGGAACGCCACCCAAAATTCGTGCACGAGTATTGGAACACGAGTGTTTACCACCGGCATTCGCTGTGTCGTGTTAGTGGATTCATTATGTCGGACTCACCGCAGGTAACTCTTAATCTGCAGTTGTTACTCCTGTCTCCTGACAAAAACATTGCATGTGGCGCCTGTGGAGTGTGGAAAGTTACTGGAGCGCGCAGCCGCGCTCGTCTCTCACAAGGAACGTCACGGCAGTGATTGACAAGCCAGAGGGCCAATCGATTGGCTGATGTTTTTAAGGCCCTACCTCGTGCACAGATGATGTATATTAATATTATTCCTTTCAGTGCACCTAATAAATAGTCTTTTATCAGTTAGTAAAGACAGTTTCAAGTAATATTGCAAAAATGTATAAAACAAAACATCCTCTTTAGCACCTTTAAGGTTGAACCACTGTAGTCACAATTACTATTTTAAAGATGTTTTTATTACCTTTCTGGACCTTGAATGACGGTAATTACATTGCTTTCCATGGGGGATAAAAAAAAAAACTCTTGGATTTCATCAAAAATATCTTAATTTTTGTTCTGAAGATGAATGAAGGTTTTACGAGTTTGGGACGACATGAGGGAGAGTACTTAAAGGCTAAGTAAATTTTTGCCGCTAGAGGTTGCTTATTCAAAACAAAGGTGTAGCTTGATGAGGCCTTGATTTTGTGGAATCATGGAAGGTGTTCTCTTCACCTCACAGCCGGCAGAAAAGAATTGGGATAGGACTCGGGCAGAAATCATGTTCATGAATGAGATTATTAACGTTACTGTAGTATGAAGCAAAGCAGGGCGAGTGCTGTGGGATCGGAACGAGATTGCTAATGAGAGACGAGCGCGACACACGCCTCGAGAGCTTTTATTATGCCGCTTCCGCTTCTTCCTGTCATGCGTATGTGAGGGAACACAGCGCTATTTTATCATATTAGATACATTTGAGTGTGTTGAAAGTTGTTATAATGCTGCTCTGTGCATTCGTTCGGTGGCTGCTATAAGAAACTTGTTGTACACTGCAGTAAGCTAGATTGATATTAGGCATGGTAAAACATGGTACTCAAGGTAAATCAAGAAAACGAGATTTAAACAACAAGACTTACTGTGTTGAGCTATATAACATGATTAGTTCTCTGGATTTAAACATTCTTGGGAACATTTGGGATAATGTAAGTACACAAGTCAACAAAATATATAACATTGTTCTAGTGGTTTTTGGATATTTTAATCTAAAAAGCTTACATATTGTGCCTTTAATGACAGAAATTTCATTTTTGGGTGAACTAACCCTTTAAGGTGAAGAACTGTGCTTGCACTAGACTTAAGTTAAAAAAAATGCAAAGTTGTTTTTAAGTGGGACTACTTTTCTAGGTCAGGCTATTAAAATAATGTGTATTTTTACATCTATTGTCTAGCCCTTTATACTTCCATAGCAAGTGTAATTGTAACTGATATTATGCTGTCAATATTGTGTTTTATTAATACAGTATCCAGTAATTTGGAGCGAAAAGATCGCACTGTGGGCAGGACTTCACAGTATGATGAAACAGAAAACAAATGACAAAAATTCAGAATAACATGTAACAGCATTTGATGCTTTATCAGGTCAAATTCAAGCGACGGCCCTGCTTACAAGTCCAAATAAATGAATCCACACTCATCCATTTCGTTACTTCTCTTTAAACCACCTTCAACGACTGAGAAACACAGTACACACTAAGTTTTGCTGAAGTGCTTGAATATTTTTTTTAGGTCTTGCTTTCACTTTGGTCTGTTTTTTGGCCTTTAATCTTTTCGCTCCCACTCTCTTTGTGTCTTTGAGGACTCGTCTGTCACAGCGTGTTAGTCGGGGGTGGGGAGGACAGGCTGCGAGAAACGTCTGGCAGTGATATTCACGTCTAACGTCTGGTTTGACACTAAGAGCACAGGCATATGGAGGGGAGAAATATGACGGACGTTTCACTTACTGAAGGACTGCGTGTGTGTTTGTATGTGTGCTTCAAGTCGAATGAATATGAACGGATGTCCTAACCCTGAAGTTAACCTTTACGTTGACCTAGAAATGTTGTCACTGTTGTATATAAATATTGCTTAACTACAGTACATTGCCTTATTATTTCAAGTAAGGATTTCGCTTCTTCAATGAAGTTTTGTAGTCTGTCATAATAAGTATAGATATTTCTCCTAATTTAACTGTTGACATGGTAACAATTTGAAACCTTCCCTTTCTATATTTGCCTTTTCTCTGTTACATATGTAACACGTTAAGAGGCGACAGAAATCCCAAGCAAATGCAGCATAACAAATTGTTATCAAAAAACAAAATGTGATAGTATTGCTATTATATCCTGCGGACCTTCCATTTATAACTCACATTATAGCATCCTCGACGCCAGGCTAATGCTGCCTTCAAGTCGTGTTGGAATGATCGTGTTTACGAGATGAGACCGTATGAACAGCATCGCAATGTTGCAATTAGCGTAATTATTTTCATGGAGCACAGACTTGAGGGCATGTTGATTCAAGAATTATACCAGAAGCTAATTGCTATCATAATAAGCTGTAATTGTGAATGTTGATGGCACAATTCAGTTTGTACACGTATTGTGTGTACTGTTCATGAGGAATAACCAAAAAGCTTGATAAAATACTACTTATTTAACCGGTTTATGAGCTGATAAGCCCGTTTTTCTCTAAAGCAGAGATTCCCACACTTTTTTGAATCCCTAAAATAAGTACCCCCTGAGATTTTAAATTAATATTTCAATCATTTAACACCACATTTGTATGTTCATGAGTTCTCTGATGTCGGTTCATTTTCACATGACTTGCAGGTAACCAAATAATATATTTTATTATTTTAGTAAGTGTTTTTTTATTATTTGATAATTATTTTATTTATTATTATGAATTATTTAATTAATTATTAGGTCTTTATCAACGCACATACTCCCTGAAGTTATCCCAGTTTGACAAATCCTGCTCTGAAGAATCAGTTACACACATTTTACACAAAAGATTTAAGTTAATTTATGGCAAAAAAGTAAACGTTGAAAAATAATTTTGAACAAACCAATGAAAAAAGACACAAAAATAATAGAACTATGGCTGTTTTCTTAAAATTAAAATTAATACTAGATGAATTTTCTGATGCATATCTAAGAATTTATTCAGGAAATAGTTTCATAATTTAATATTTCATAATTTAAGCATGTCTTCTTACTGATTTTTTGAGTATCCAATTTCCTGCTGTTTCTGTTCAAGAATTTAATGCAATATTCCAAAATTTGCATAAAAATATGTGGACAAACTTGGCGACAAAAAAAAAAAAAAAGAAAAAAAAAAAAAGATTTTTCGAAGTTAAAGATTATTGGAGTACATTTATTTCAGTCTTTCTACTTCAAAATTGTAATTTAATTAGTCAAATTTACAAACAATTTCTGAGTGAAATTTTTTCAGTGTATTTGCACTTTATGTTGTTGCAAAAACGTACTGAATAATTGTGTCTATTTTATTCCAGCCTAAATCCTGCTGTAATTATGATTTCTCAAAACTTCACATTAAGACTTGAAAGCAGCATAAGTACTGTAAGGAATCAATCGTATGACCGTTGTGATCCAACCGTCAACACGTACACAAATACAGACAGCGACAAACGCATACAAACACACACTAAGTCAAAGACGCACAAACAATCACGTGACTTACATTACATTTTCTGCTTCCGCTCTTTTTCTTTAGTTCTAAATTGCGCGTCTTATTTTAGAGGGACACTAAGAACTTCTTCAGCCCTTTTGGAAATGAAAAGAAATGAACAGCGTTTTGGCAGCGTTGAACTCACATTGGCAGTGTCATTGCATACTGGTTGAGTGGCTGATGCAATCATCTGCAAGATGTGTACGTTACATGAGGAATGCTAGTTTAGATAAAAGGATTTCTGTGGTTCTGCTTCGTATATGCAGACACACACGCTTCAAACACTATCTTATCTCTTGCTTTGGAAGAAACGTACTCTAGTCTACGCAAGTACACAAATGCTTTGGCCAATGCATTGCAAGTGTGCCGCCCTGGTGTACATTATTAGGATGTGTTCACATTTGGCAGGTTCGGTTCAATTAAAATGAACTCTGGTGTGATTGCTCTGTTAGTGTGGCTGATTTGAATAAATGTGAATGCTGCCATCTGAACCCTGGTGTGCACCAATCCCTGAAAACGTTGTCTTCTTTCAAGCAGATGTTCATTTGTGTGTGTGATGGAGGAATTCTGTTTTGACTCCTTTACACATTTTATAATCTATTCATTCTCAGCTGGTAGAAATACCATAATATGTACGCATTCAGACCAGTACACGGCATTGTTTTGGATGTAACTGAAGTTCTGTTGTAAAATATTTGTGATAAAACTTTTGTATCTTTAGGTTCAGTGTGAACACATCCTTATGCGTGGTTCTGTAGTGGCAACAAACTTCAAGGGGGCAATAAGTGTTACCTTCATATGTCTGCACCGATAAAACGCACATGAAAGAAATCTGACCATAGCATCTTGTGGTAACACTGAGAATTCAACACGTTGTTGCATTGTGTCCCTGTTTATACATGGGGCTAGATTTACTAAACAGGGCAAATTAGCATGAGAGCACAATTCCAGAAAAAAATAAAAAAAATAAAAATAAAGCGATCTACTGACAACGCACCGATGCAATCTGGCAAGAGCAGGGCAAATTAGCATCTAGGTTAAGACACGATTTTTTGGGGGCGGTGAATACCAGTAAATTGACTAGCGCAAACCTTAGTAAATCACCTTGCGTGAATCATTTAAATACTCTCCTCCCATAAATTTTACGTCTGAAAGTGAAGCTCCTACAAATGCATGTGCAATAAGTTCAGCTGCAAAAATAACCTTGTCCACGCCTTTTTAGCGCTATTTTTCCACTGCGTGCCTTTAGTAAATCCTGACACTAGTCCATGCCAAAAGAGGGATTGCGCTGGTGCAAGCTTTTAGTAAATCAGGCCCCTGATATTAAAGGGATAGTTCACCCAAAAATTATCCCATAATTTATTCACCCTCAAGCCATACTAGGTGTATATGACTTTCTTCTATTAGACAAACACAATCAGAGTTATATTATAAAATATCCTGGCTCTTCCAAGCTTTATAAAGGGAGTGAATGGGGCTCAAGATTTTGAAAAGTGCATCCATCCATCATAAAAGTAATCCATACGGCTCCAGGGGGTTAATAAAGGCCTTCTGAAGCGAACCCATGGGTTTTTGTTAGAAAAATATCTTTAAAACTTTATAAACTATAATAACTGGCTCATTAGATGGCTGTACGCATCGATTTATGGCGAAAGAGTAATCTCTGACACAATGCAGGACTTATTGACGAACAGGATAGAGCAAAACAAAACACAGATCACCAATTAGAAGTCTAAAACAAGAATTTTTAAAAGAGAAATGTTGGAGGATTTCGAAACAAGAGAAGAGGAGCTTGAATTTGTTGCCCAGCACTATGTGTTTGAAACGCCAGAGGCGTCTAAGCTTACGATACTCCTACATCCTACATTATACATCGGGTCAGAAGTTACTCATTTGGCGTAAATCGATGCATACGGCCGTCTGCCGAAAGCTAGTTATTATAGTTTATAAAGTTTTAAATATGGATATTTTTCTTACAAAAACACATCGCTTCTCTTCAGAAGGCCTTTATTGACTCCCCTGGAGTCCATTTATGATGGATAGATGCACTTTTTGGGATCCTTCACTACCATTATAAAGCTTGGAAGAGCCAAGATATAATTTAAAGGTGCCATCGAACGTTTTTTTAGCAGATGTAATATAAGTCTAAGGTGTCCCCTGAATGTGTCTGTGAAGTTTCAGCTCAAAATACCCCATAGATTTTTTTTTTATTCATTTTTTTAACTGCCTATTTTGGGGCATCATTAGAAATGCTCCTTTAAATCACGCGCTCTCCGCCCCCGGAGCTCGCGCTTGCCTTAAACAGCATAAACAAAGTTCACACAGCTAATATAACCCTCAAAATGAATCTTTACAAAGTGTTCGTCATGCATACTGCATGCATGCGTCGGATTATGTGAGTATTGTATTTATTTGGATGTTTATATTTGATTCTGAATGAATTTGGGGCTGTGATCCATGGCTAACGGCTAATGCTACACTGTTGGAGAGATTTATAAAGAATGAAGTTGTGTTTATGAATTGTACAGACTGCAAGTGTTTAAAAATGAAAATAACGACGGCTCTTGTCTCCGTGAATACAGTAAGAAACGATGGTAACTTTAACCACATTTAACAGTACATTAGCAACATGCTAACGAAACATTTAGAAAGACAATTTACAAATATCACTAAAATATCATGATATCATGGATCATGTCAGTTATTATTGCTCCATCTGCCATTTTTCGCTATTGTCCTTGCTTGCTTACCTAGTCTGATGATTCAGCTGTTCACAGATCCAGACGTTAATACTGGCTGCCCTTGTGTAATGCCTTGAACATGAGCTGGCATATGCAAATATTGGGGGCGTACATATTAATGATCCCGACTGTTACGTAACAGTCGGTGTTATGTTGAGATTCGCCTGTTCTTTGGAGGTCTTTTAAACAAATGAGATTTATATAAGAAGGAGGAAACAATGGAGTATGAAACTCAATGTATGTCATTTCCATGTACTGAACTCTTGTTATTCAACTATGCCAAGATAAATTTGATTTTTAATTCTAGGGCACCTTTAATATAACTCAGATTGTGTTTGTCTGAAAGAAGAAAGTCATTTACACCTACGACGGCTTGAGGGTGAGGAAATCATGGGATAATTTTCATTTTTGGGTGAACTATCCCTTTAAAATGCATTTTTGTCACTCTGATCACAATTAGAAAATGCTAAATACAGGAGTAAACTGGGTCTAAAAGTTTTGAGCTTGTCCACTTTTGACCCGTTCAACCAGGTTGCTTTTGTAGTGCAGATGCTCATGTGCTCAAACACCCATGAAGTTATTTGACATATTTTGAAAAAGCCCACCAAAAATCTTCACTAAGACTACAATCGAATCTACCATTCGCTTCCTTTCCAGCTCGCTCGCAAACAGCATAATGGCTTCATTTATTCAATCAATCGAATTTGTGCGCTGTACTCGGCGCTTCTACGAAAGTGATGCAGAGTGTGACAAAATAAGAGGGGGATGATCTTGACAAAATCCAAACACAAGTGGTCATAGGAGACGCATTTTGAGACCAGGTGTAAATGGTAATATGCCTCGAATGACCACTTGTGACCGGATCACTGAAAACGCATCTTAATACCAGGTGGAAACGGGGCATAATGGTACTCTGACGCAACAATGCATGAAATCAAGCTTACTCGGCTAGAAACAACAAGCATTCAAGTACTTGCGTAGACCCACTAACAGTTCTCATTTTTTGACCCTATTTTGTTTTATACACTTATTGGAATGTTCTAAAATTGTTTAAACATATTTCCCCTACGCATTTGAACTGATCCAGTCAATTAAAGTGAGCTTCAGTTTTTCATTTATCTGTTTTTTTTTAACAAGACCTCTTTTTTCTGTCACATAACAGCACCCACAGTACATACAGACGACAAAGAGTTCCAGCGAATTTCTACACTGTTCCGAGAAAAACATCAAGAGGTGACGAAGTCCAACACACAACAAGTTCATCCCTCCTTCAACTAGGTATTGCACTGTGGTTGCGATCCTTCCGGATCTTTCCGTACGCTCAGAGGGACGGCACGAGGGAGGTGAGACATAAACATGGCAATAATAGGGTCTGTTCGGGAGATTGTTTTCAGCCGTTTCAAGTTCAGCGATTGAAGTTCCATGATAGAAGTCACCCTGTTCCACGGTCCAGCTGTTCAGAGAACAGTTGAGTTGTCAAACTTTTTCTCAAGGAAGACGAGTCTGTTTACCTCTCTCAGTTTCTCTCCCAGTCTTCTTGGCAGTGCTTAGCCTCTTTTTGGTGGGAAAAAATAAAAGCAGTGAATAAAGGAAGGGTCTCCATAAACAAACTGCAGGAAAAAAATTGAGAAGGGAGAAAGGTAGAGACAGAGAGAGAGAGAAAGATAGTTGGATGGCTTTTGGTACCCGTGTTTAAACTTGTGCATATCAACAGGGTTTTGAAGGTGTTGTTTACTTTTGGTGGGCGGGTCCTTCAAGCTTTGAGAGCGTGCCATTGGGCAACAGCAGTACGCGGATGACTCATCATGTCTTTCCAATGTTTTACCTCTGCTGGGCCACTCTTCCATGAGAGATAGATCTAGAAATGTGGCATGAAAAGAGGAGAATGAGGAGAAGAAGAGGGGGGAAGAAACAAGAACAGGAAAAGATGAGGATTGTGTTTTCCATTAAATTTACCAATAAGGTTATAAAATTTACAATACAATTTTTTTTCCAGAATGAATCAGCTGTTTGAATGAATCGAATGAATGAATCACTCAATGACTTAAAGCCTGTTCACACCAATAATGATAACTATAAAGATAACTATATTAGCGTCCGCACCATCGGATGATATCGCTCTGTTTATTTTAAGCGCGTGCTTGTCTGTCACTTTAAATGCTCCAGCTCGTTACAGCAGGATGGATTCTGATTGTCCGGCAATGTCTTTATCATTCATCAGCTGGATAAATCGTTCTGAAAGTGATTCCAAAGACATCGTTTCTCTGTGCCATTATTATAGATGTGTATATTGAGAATGATTTTTAGATCTACATCTTGATCATTCTCTATATAGTTATCATCTTTGCTGTGAATGGGCCTTTACTCATTTTAGCGCCACCTACTGGCAGTTACAGTTTTTTATTTAGAGCATTATTTCATTAAATTCTATATCGAATCAAATATATTTCTTTCTAAAGCTACTTCTTGTAATGTCTATTTGATGCTTTTCTCATTTAACACAATAATGACTTTAAATGATCTTTTAGGAGTAATTTCTCAGTCAAATGTGATTAGTTTATAATATATATATATATATATATACATTTTTAATGTTTTTAAAAGAAGTTTCGTCTGCTCACCAAGGCTACATTTATTTAATTAAAAATACAGTAAAAAACAGTAATATTGTGAAATATTATTACAATTTAAAATAACTGTTTTCTATTTGAATATATTTCACAAAGTAATTTATTCCTGTGATGGCAAAGCTGAATTTTCAGCATCATTACTCCAGTCTTCAGTGTCACATGATCCTTCAGAAATCATTCTAATATGCTGATCTGCTGCTCAAGAAACATTTAATGTGTACAATTGTACAAAATATTTGTGTACAATATTTTTTTTCAGGATTATTTGATGAATAGAAAGTTCAAAAGAACAGTGTTTATCTGAAATCTAATCTTTTGTAACATTATAAATGTCTTTACTGCCACTTTTGATTGATTTAATGCATCCTTGCTGAATAAAAGTATTCATTTCTTTAATTTCTTTTCCAAAAAATAAAAATAAAAATTCTTACTGACCCCAAACTTTTGAACGGTAGTGTATAATGCTACAGAAGCTTTGTATTTCAGATAAATGCTGTTCTTTTGAACTTTCTATTCATCAAGGAATAAAAAAAGTACACAACTGTTTTCAACATTGAAAATAATCATAAATGTTTCTTGAGCAGTGTGATGGAAATATTTTATGTCAACATGAAATGTACAGAAAATGCAGACTAAGGATGCTTAGGTCAAAGACCAGTCACATGATTAGCTTAGATCATTACAAACCAATCACCAGAACAAATCACAGTGATGAAGACATTGATTTTTACTCAACTGTAAGACTTAAATGTGCATGTATCTTTCTATTCATGGAGACTCACTTGGTTGTTGTGACCAGTGATCTCCCGGCCGTAAATAAAACTTCATTTCTACAAAGAGCAACTTGGAAGTCGTGTCAGGTATATGCTGCGCAGCTAAATAGAAGATCCTACGCTCAAAAGACAACAAAAGTAACAGCCAAGTGTGATTGAGGTAGTGAGGAATAGAAGTACTAAAGATTCTATGCTCAAAAGACAACAAATGTAACAGCCAAGTGTGATTGAGGTAGTGATAGTAGCTTCTTGACGGGACGCCGTCACCATACTTCAGGGAAGTATTGGATTGTATTTTAAGTATTCAAGAATTCAGGGAATTACCACGAGATACTGTAGAATTTTATTAACAACTAGGAGTTGTTTAAATTGTCAGTGGTGAAGTCAGATTGTATTGAGAATTTCCACAACAGTTTTGGCGAGCCTAGCCAGGAGGCCTGAGGATCTTCTCCCTTCACCGACGGGAAAGGGAAGCTTTTTTTCTTCCTCTTTTATCACTGATTTAAATCACAAGAGGAGACATTTTCCTCATATTTCAAACTGACCAAAACCCGTCGGAGGAGGGGGACAAATCCTTTCACGGCCTCGAAGAACTTGTAAGGTAAGACAGACTACAACTTGCTCTTTGTTTGAATGAAATAATAATTATAATAAAAATAATAATAATAATAACAACAATTCTGAAATATCAGAACTGAGATCTCAGGTATAGAATTATATGAATGAAATAGATTAAGAAATATCCCATATCCTAAGAAAATATAATAAAAAATTGTAGTTTGATATTGTTTTATATATTGATGTATCACCGAGTATGATACTGCATTGAATGTCTGAAATTGGGTGACCAAGATAAAAAAAGAAAAGAAAAGAAAAGAAAAGGAAATGTTGACTATTTTTTTGTAATATTACACTTTTGTATAGAAACTCTATTCCTACTCAAACAGGAATCAGGGGAATTGTAGAAATACATTGAGGCACTGAAAAAAATAATAATAACACTATCACTACTGTTTTCTACATTTCTGCAAAGAAGAATTGCTTAAATAGAATGGGGAATTGCTGTGGTAAACCAGATGTGGTCCTTGAATTGAAGGGACCCTAAAAAAAAAAAAAAAAAAAAAAAATGGAATTTGAGTAATGGACAAATTGAACAGATACAATAGTGGACAAAATTGACAAAAGGGTTTTTTGACTGATGCGGTACTCTGAGTGTTTCAATTCTAGAAGAAGCCAGAAAGCAGTTGCCTTCGAAGCAGCAGAAGCAGGTAGACTGGATGCTGTTCAACAAGTGGGAGAGAGAAGCAGAGCAGTGGGCAGAGCAACAGAAACTGCAAAGAAAATGTCCCACAGAACCTGCAGCTCTTAACGCAGTGCAAACCACAAAGCAGAATCCGGAAAAGGAAGATATGGATGTGGAATGCGTAAGCCATTGTCCCCCTCTCTACAGACTCTTGACTGATCAAAGTGTCCAGGCAGCTGCAACTGAGGAAGCAAAGGTCCCTTCTGCCCCAATCAATGAAAAGGAAAAGATTAAACCTGATGACAGTGACACAGAGACTGATGAGCCACTGGCATTGCTACAGGAGGAGGTAAAAAAAAAAAAAAAAAAAAAATCAAATTGCAAGAGAGAATATTCAAAGGAACTTTTGCTTCATCACTTCCTTTCAAAAAAAAAAAAAAAAAGTGATGAGAAACATAACAACAAGATCCAAGGCCAGACTGGGGAGTCGAGAAGCATGGAGAAGGCCTTGTCTTTTCCTGGAGAAGGAGAGCCTAAATGGGTGGAGCGAACTTAGAACTCTTGGAACTTAGAGGAACTTTCAAATGTGGCTGCTGCACGTCTGGACCTAGAAAAGGGTGTGGAGCAGTTTATCAGAGCAGAGGAGAACATTGATGCCACATACAGACCCACAGGCCGAGACTGGGCAGCTATCTTCAGCAACAAGTTGGCTTTGAAATGGACTGAGGTATGTGGAACTGGTGAAGATGCTTTTAACTCATGCAAGCACTGTAAGAATGAATGCAGGTGCAGAGGTAACTGACACTCCTGGGAAGCAGACTGCTTGGAACAGGATGACTGCCAGAATGAGGCTGGCATACCCCACACGTCTTGACTGGGGTGCAATCACAAAGCAGCTGAAGGGAGTCAAGAAGACCACCAGAATATGCCATCTCCAAGAAACTGCCAAGGTCCATCATATCAGTGGAAAACTGCTGCTGCTGAGTCTGTGATGAAAGAGGACATTGGGCCAAGGATTGCCAAAGAGAGAGGAAACAACATCTCAAACATGAACCATCTTCTCCCTCCCTTTGGTTTCCATCATCAAATGTGAGAGACCATGAAGAGGACAAGGTGAAAGATGGTTTGCCAGTTCCAGGTGACGAACCACAAAATTCCTACGTGCCAGGAGTCCAGGACAGTGGATCTGGGTCAGAGACTTTCGGAGGAAGGCGTGGCACTGTCCGAGGTAGATTGGGCCATGAGATAATCCTGACAATCAACACTGCCATCAAGGTTGACAAGGATGATACCTGGATTCACGTGTCGGACTGCAAACCTCACTAACCTGACAACACGTAAACAGAGCTGAGGAACTACACCTGCTGAAAAGATCTCGCAACATCTCTGAAATGAAAATGTTGAGACATCTGTGGGGCCAGCCAGACAAGCATGGAGTCTGGGATCAACTTTGGGCCAGCAAATGGTTCTGATTTTGTGCAATAACAATTCCAGTAATAATGTTATCTCAATTTTTAGGATCAATTACAAAGTTTGTTTAATGCTTTTATTACTTATTCTGCTTATCATAGCACTTGCAATTTTATGTACTGCTAAATGTATTCATGCATTAATGAAAAAAGTTAATTCAAGAAGTATTAGAAGAGAGCGGGAAGGACTGTATGTACAAATTATTAAGTTGGAGGAAAATGTTTTTCATACTTGGAGAACAGAGAGAGCTGAAGATCAGAGGATTTTAGAAAGAAACTGTATGGGAAGATAAAGGTAAAAAGCAGGTCATTTTATGAGATAATGCAACCGGATTTGAGAATGTGATCGTGTAAAAACGATCAGAGGGGGGAATGTGATGGAAATATTTTATGTCAACATGAAATGTACAGAAAATGCAGACTAAGGATGCTTAGGTCAAAGACCAGTCACATGATTAGCTTAGATCATTACAAACCAATCACCAGAACAAATCACAGTGATGAAGACATTGATTTTTACTCAACTGTAAGACTTAAATGTGCATGTATCTTTCTATTCATGGAGACTCACTTGGTTGTTGTGACCAGTGATCTCCCGGCCGTAAATAAAACTTCATTTCTACAAAGAGCAACTTGGAAGTCGTGTCAGGTATATGCTGCGCAGCTAAATAGAAGATCCTACGCTCAAAAGACAACAAAAGTAACAGCCAAGTGTGATTGAGGTAGTGAGGAATAGAAGTACTAAAGATTCTATGCTCAAAAGACAACAAATGTAACAGCCAAGTGTGATTGAGGTAGTGATAGTAGCTTCTTGACGGGACGCCGTCACCATACTTCAGGGAAGTATTGGATTGTATTTTAAGTATTCAAGAATTCAGGGAATTACCACGAGATACTGTAGAATTTTATTAACAACTAGGAGTTGTTTAAATTGTCAGTGGTGAAGTCAGATTGTATTGAGAATTTCCACAACAGCAGCAAATCAGCATATTAGAATGATTTCTGAAGGATCATGTGACACTGAAGACTGGAGTAACGATGCTGAAAATTCAGCTTTGATCACAGGAATAAATTACTTTGTCAAATATATTTAAATAGTACACAGTTATTTTAAATTGTAATAATATTTCACAATATTACTGTTTTTTACTGTATTTTTAATTAAATAAATGTAGCCTTGGTGAGCAGACGAAACTTCTTTTAAAAACATTAAAAATCTTAGTGGTTCCAAACTTTTGGACTGTACTGTATATCTTGATCATTCTCTATATAGTTATCATCTTTGCTGTGAATGGGCCTTTACTCATTTTAGCGCCACCTACTGGCAGTTTCAGTTTTTTTATTTAGAGTATTATTTCATTAAATTCTATATCGAATCAAATATATTTCTTTCTAAAGCTACTTCTTGTAAAGTCTATTTGATGCTTTTCTCATTTAACACAATAATGACTTTAAATCATCTTTTAGGAGTAATTTCCCAGTCAAATGTGATTAGTTTACGATATAATATAATTTTACCACCCAGCCCCAGTGTGTATGTGTGTGAATGTCCCCGTGACATCGCACCTTGCCTATGACATCATTGCGGCTCAGTCTGTCCTTATCCATGACTGTGATGACGATGGTGGTCTCTCTGAGGACGTGAGCGGGGACATCGAAGGGAAAGGACTCATTAAACACGGGGTTCAAACACCTCTTCATCACCACCGTCTTCTTCTTCTCCACTCGTTTATCTTTGTTCATCAGCCACACTTTGACGTAGGGGTCTGAAGCACACACAAACAGTCCACAGTGAGTTGCGTCCAGGAAATCTGAATTCCTCTGATGAATCCTAAATTACATTCTAGATGACTACTGTGCAGATGGCACATTGACAAGGACACTTCATTTCCACAGAAATCCCATAAGCACAGAATATAACTATTACATTTGCATTTATTCATTTAGCAGATGCTTTGCAAAAACACTTACAGTGCATTCAAGGTAAACACATATACAGTGTGTCCAGTGGGAGTTGAACCTATGATGGTATTCTCAGCTGAGCTAAAGGAATATGACCATAACATATAAGGTTATATTTAAGAGGTTTTACAGGTGTATGTTCTTACCGGATGTTCCCCCGATGTCCATGGCTTTGAGATTGCGTGCCTTGATGATGCTCACAGTGATGGTGTTGGCAGTGGGATTGTAACACAGAGACACAAGGAGGTCTCCTCGACTCCCCTGAAGAAATGAACACAGTAAGGTCAGAACCAGACCGGTTAATTCGCTCAAACTTTACTGTCATGCAAGCGTATGGTTCATATGAAATCACAGGCAAAACAGGCAAACTCAAACCTCTTATTTTTTCAAAAGTACTTTTTCAATAGTGGGATTTTCAGTCTTGCTGAATCATACATTTCTATTTTATTCAATAATTTATTATATAATTTTAATGAAAAAACAATATTTTATTTAACTTTACATTGTTGTATATCTCAATACTATATGGTATACCACATTAAATACCATATAAATATTTGTAATTGTACATAAAAATGCATATTTCATAGGATATTTAATTCATGTTCTGGTTGTTATTCCACTCATTACATGATCTATTTCATATATCATATATCTAATTTACACAATGTATTGTAATCTATTTTTGTGTCCACATGTTAAAATATATATGTAATATAAAATATACAAAAAATACATGAAAATAAACTCTAAAATACATTTTATTATTAAGCCAAGTGTCCTGTACTTTAATTGAAAATGTAAAATATGTAATTTAAAACATCAATAAAAACGACCTAGCAAACAAGGAAGTTTGAAAAAATAAAAAAATAAAAAAATAAAAGTTAAACCACTAAAGAGTTAAACCACTATTTTTTAAATTATGTTTGGTCCATCATCTATTCCACTGTTTAATAATTGCATTATAAAAAAATGATAAACTTGAGGTTTGAGTCACCTTTAAAAGGAAAAAAGGGCTTTGTGTTGTTTAGATTTGCAAATATGCAAATTGCATGCATATATAGTGATTTTTTTATTTATATTTGTTTTTTATAACAAATATCAATTATTCTCTACCCTATTAGCATAGATCTCACCCTGAGTGAGCCACACATAGTCCAAATGTTCGTGCTCAAACTTCATATCCACAACAAGTAAGTGTCGCACTTCATATTTTGCGAATGTTTCAAAATAATGAATGTGCTTATAGCATGCTGTACAGCTAATGTGGCTAAAGATGATTATTCTAATCATAATTAAACAAAACGATACTTGTTCTATCTCTATGCAGCATATACTCTCTCTGAAGGGATCCTACTACAGTTCTCATGAGCAATGTATAGATGAAAATGCTCATTGATAAGTTAAATAAAGTTAATTCCGCAACAACTACATAAATTCATCAAATAACCATTCAGAAACGTACTGTTGCATTCTAAAAATTGTAAGTGTATCGTCTTCCTGAGTCTCTTCAACTATATCTGACTTTTATTTTTATTTATATCTGACTTTTTAAGGGTGAACATCATTACCGACAATTTCTGACATTTTGGCTGTATGAGATTCCCAGTAATGTTGTTGTAAAGCCCTCTTCTGGAAAGGGGCCGGGAGCAGCAGCTCATTTGCATTTAAAGGGACAAACACACAAACAGCGTGTTTTTGCTCACACCCAAATAGAGGCAAATTTGACAAGCTATAATAAATGATCTGTGTGGTATTTTGAGCTGAAACTTACTTGACACCAGAGACTTATTGTAAAAAGGGGAATAATAGGTCGCCTTTAAAATACACGTCTAATTGAGGGGAAAACAAAGAAATTAGTTGACATGTTTTCTGTCATGCTTTTCAAAAGACACATGAGTTTTGGTAACAGGACTGAGGAAAATCTGTGCATCCATCTTCCACCTTGCAAAACATTTAATAAAGTTATCTGAGATGGACCAACACATATTTTGAATAGTTAAATATACTGTATGTGTAATTAGATTCAGTTTTATAAAAGATAAAAAAAAGTTTTATAAGTTTTAAAATAAGTAAAATAAGTTTTATTTGGAAGAGTTACAACAAGCAAATGGCACCCATTCTGAGGAATGGCCCATATACACATATACTGTACAAGTTAAAGGTGCTATAGAGGATGTTTTGTTTTATACATTTTTGCAATATTACTTGAAACTGTAATATTAATATTATTAAACTATAATCATTGCCATTACGTTCCTTGTGAGAGATGTGCGCGGATTGGCCCTCTTGGCCAATCATGGCAGTGATTGACAAGCCAGAGGGCCAATCGTTTATGCGATGATGACCAGTGATGGGAATAACAGCGTTATAAATAACGCGCGTTACTAACGCCGTTACTTTTTTCAGTAACGAGTAATCAAACGAATTACTTTTTCTCCCGTTACAACGCCGTTAGCGTTACTGACCAAAAAAATGCCGCGTTACTATAATTGAGCTCACTGAAGCGGTTTTCATCTGAGTAAGCTCTCTCTCAGCCATAGGACCCGCAAAGTTTTTTTCTCTGGTGTGTGCTGCAGTTAGTCATACACAAATATACTTTTAAACTGATAATAATGTATGATGCGCTGTGTGTGTGTCTGTCAGAGCATGCGAGCTGAGCGCGAGCTCAAACCAGAATACCCTTTTTGATGCTTGATTGAAAATATGTGAAATGAGTTTTTTTCTAGTCGACTAGTAGTTGTTCGTTTAAGCTATTAGTTGACTAATCACATTTATATTAATTTAATTTCTTAAATACTGGAGAGAATAAACCATAATAAGGAGCGTTTACATAATATAGGCTATAGCACTCAAGCGCACGCATAAAGCTTGCCATAAAGAACCGGCAAAAGTAATGATTATGAGTGTGACAAAAACAGCACGGAGACATTTTAATTGTTTATTAATAAAGTAATGTTTTCTGAATCAGTGTCGGCTGCAAAGATGAAATTGACATTGGTGATTCTCATTGCTGATCATCTGCTCATATGGACGCGCCTAGAGAGATAACCCACATTTAATTCAGATTAGGCTATATAATCAGAGTAGCCTCTTTCTTTTCGTGTTTAATTACTTCATTTTCGTTAAAGTAGATATTTCAAGCATTCTATAGATATATTTCTCATGTCTGCGAGGCAAGCAGCCTCTGAGTTTCGGTTCATTTAGCCTGTAAGACGCGCTCCAGTTCACGCGCCAGCGATCGCGCCCGCGCCTCCATGTCATGATTTTATTGTCTGCTATATTTGCTTGTTATATATTAAATCCAAGCAATTGGTTGATGAAACATTGATTAAAATTAAGATACAATTTTTATAAAACGAAGTTCACTTTAAAGAGAGGCTTTCTATAAAACAAAACTTAATGAAGTGTTTAAAATCATGTCTGACACACTCCATGTCTCCCGATATATTTGCGCATCTTATGATGCATCTTACTCATGCTGTTCACTTTTCATAATCGAATAAATGGATTTAAAACATAACATAGGACTATTTAAACATAAATATGAAACTACGTTTTCTTTAATGGCTACCAACACAGTAGAGAAATTTCATGTCGTGAGCAAGAGCGGATCATGAGTCAGGAGTCGCATCAAGAATAATTTATTCTTAGACTTAAATGTAATATTGGGGGCATTCAATTTATTTGGCATATTTTTATTTATTTATTTTTTTTAAAGTAACACAATAGTTACTTTCCCTGGTAATTAGTTACTTTTATAATGATGTAACTCAGTTACTAACTCCGTTACTATTTGTGAGAAGTAACTAGTAACTATAACTAATTACTTTTTTAAAGTAACGTGCCCAACACTGATGATGACACAAACGATTGGCTGATGTTTTTAAGGCCCTACCTCATGCACAGATGATGTATATTGATATTATTCCTTTCAGTGCACCTAATAAATAGTCTTTTATCAGTTAGTAAAGACAGTTTCAAGTAATATTGCAAAAATGTATAAAACAAAACATCCTCTGTAGCACCTTTAATGATAGTAAATCAGATACAAAATAGCCTAAATTAATTTTTATACAAAAATTTGAAAATGAAAAAGTGCACTGTGATATTTGGCCAAGCATTGGCCAAAAACAAACAAATAAACCTAAAAATCATCATATATCAGCTGATTAATCAATCTGAACCACATATTGTCTATTACTAAAAATTGTTTTACATAAAATTCTTCTAACTTCTATACTGATCACAGGTGCAGTTCTATTCACCTCATACTAATTGAGTCAAATACTTGTACTTTTAACAACTGATTTGTCACACGGCAGGACCATTTTAATGAACTTTGAAGTTTTAGTCCAAACCCTGCAGCTTCAAACACTACAGCACAGGTGATGGACTTTCACGCTGGAATCAATGAATCTGTGGGAGATCTTTTGGACGCCCCATGTCAGAAAACCCCACCAGGAGAACTTCAAAGACTCTCTGTGCTAACGACACGTTTGTGCGCCTCTTGTTCTTGCGTAAAATGGCTAAAACATTTGACAGCACCCAGCGTGCCATTACTTGAGGCATGACAAGCTCTGCAAGTCATAATCAACCCACTGCACAATTAACGTTGTATTGTCCCTCTCCCTAGCCGACCCAATTCAGTCACTTCATCTCTGCTTTTCTTTGACTTTTATTGGCATCTGCTTTGGTGTCTTTGGCCCCTTCCTTTTGCCCGTGCAAATGGTAGAAATGGTAACTCAGTACAGAAACACACTGATCTACTCACACTGCCATCGCTGCAGGGTTTCAGCTCTTTCCAGAAGGTCTGCATGTGGCCCAGATCGACCTTGTTCAGGGGGATGGACACCTCTCCTATAGGGTCATTCCTGCTAAAACGGTCATAATCTAGCACTTGCAGGTACAATGTGCGTTGCACTACCTTCTCAAAGGGGAACCCTGTGAGAGAAATGAGAGGGGGATAATTTTAGCTCATCAAAATTATTTTCAGCTCAATACAGGGTACAAAAATACTGTGGACCGGCCCCAGGGTGTTCATTGAGCATCTGATGCATACTGCATACAACACTGGAAAGCCTTTTGTTTCTGAAAGGAAACAAAATTTAATTTAAAAGATGCTGGTTGACATGAGCGCTTGCGAGGAAGAACTAAATATATAATCTTTATAATCTTATATTGAATTTGGTTTAACACATTTGTTTGAAGTAGTAGTTGCAAACCTGATGAAGAAGTGAAAATATAATAATAACAAATGTTTCTTGAGCAGCAAATCAGCATTTTAGAGCGATTTCTGAAAGATCATGTGACACTGAAGACTGGGAGTGATTTATTTCTTCACAGAAATAAATTACATTTTAAAATATATTAAAACAGAAAACAGTTATTTTAAATTGTAATAATATTTCACAAGCATTTTTGATCAAATAAATGCTGTCTTGGTGAACATGAGCCCGTTAACACCAAGAATAACTATAAAGATAACTATTAACGATAATCGATAACTATATTTGCGTCCACACCAACGAACGATAACGGTTTGTTTATTCTAAACTCAAGCGCTGCGGTAAAGTCTGTACAACGTCATTGAACGTGTTTTTGCTGTTCTTGTTGCATTTACACGGCTTTAACCAGCAGATGTCCTCATCATGCTATGTTTCGAGTATAGCTAGTGTGATCCAGAGCCGTTGAAAAAGGTGTAATCGATCTAAATTACGAATCATGATTCGGATCGCGTGTCACACCCAGAGGTGTAAAGTACTTGAGTAAATGTAATTAGTTTCTGTACTTAAGTATCTTTTTGGCTACTTTGTAGTTGTACTGAGTATCAAAGATATTGGCAACTTTTACTCTCTACTTGACTACATTTTTGAGCAAGTAAATGTGCTTTTTACTCCACTACATTTGTGATGAGTAATGCAATTGCAAATTACATTTTGCATGGCACCTAACTTTTTCTGCAGCAGTTTGTTTCTGCTATAAAGATGCGATATCGCCATCTAAGGGCATTGAAGGTACTATATCTTGTGCATTTTGCCTTTACTCACCCAAACTTGTCAACAAGACTACTTTACATGAATCCGAGTGCATTAGCAGGTAGTTGCTGATCGCAGATGTTTGATTTATTAGATGAGGAAATGACTGCAGCTGGTGATGAGCCTCAAACCAGCACATACAGGAGACTTCGACTATTTAATTTTACTTAACATTGTTTTATTCATCCACTATATTGACAAGACCATTTGAAGAATATTGGTTTACTTATGGCCTTTCTGTGCACTTGAGCTCAACTGAGACTTGAGATTTTGTAGACGTTTAAAAGGTTGTTGTGTCGACCTTGATTTATTGCAATATTGAGGAGTTCAGTTTTATTTTGATTTTAGAAAAAAAAATTGATTTCTCATCTTACAAATCAATTGTTTCTTATTTTCACTGGCATGTCTCTCAGGACTAGTGCATCTCTGAGCCTACATTCAGCATAAGTAAAATACTCAAGTACTGTTAAAATCAGATACTTTAAGACTTTTACTGAAGTCGTATTGGAATTTGTTACTTGTAACTTCTAGTGGAGTCATTTTCGATGTAAGGTATCAGTACTTTTACTCAAGTCTGGTTTTCAGGTACTCTTTACACCTCTGGTCAAACCGCCAAACTGCTGAAATCACGTGACTTTGGCGCTCCGAACCGCTGATTTGACACAAAAAATTCATAACGCTCCGAAGCTTCCTGAAGCAGTGTTTTGAAATCGGCCATCACTATATAAGTAGTTATTTTGTTTATTTTGGCGCACCAAAAATATTCTCGTCGCTTTATAATATTAATATTGAACCACTGTACTCACATGAACTGATTTAAATATGTTTTTAGTACATTAATGGATCTTGACAGAGGAAATGTCATTGCTGGCTATGGAGGCCTCACTGAGCCATCGGATTTCAACAAAAATATCTTAATTTGTGTTCCAAAGATTAACGAAGTATACGGGTATACAGGTACGGCTATCTTACGGGTATAGAACGGCATGAGGGTGAGTAATTAATGACAGAATTTTCATTTTTGGGTGAACTAACCCTTTAATGCAGAGTCAAAAGTCTGGCTACATGAGGGAAACCACCTTCAAACAAACTACATAAAGACTAGGAACTCAACATACATAAAAATGTAGCTGAGATGTAAAAACCACACTGACCTTCAAATAGGAAGGTCTCGTTCCAGTGAGGGTTGAGGTTCTTTCTTTTGACCTTGGTCTCAAGTTTGTGCTTCTTGTCTGGCAGAAGGTAGAGTTTGACAAATGGATCTGAAGTTCCAGAAAAGTCTTTCGCAGGCAGATCCTGACCCTTCAGGATTTTCACCGTTAGTGTGGAGTCCTGAAAACTGTATCCCACGCTGAACTGAATGCGTCCCAACTTCTCGCACACGGGTCCTTCGTGTTCCTCTTCCTCAGAGCCTGGAGACAACTTAGACACCAAAGTGGACAAAATTTCATTAAAATCACAAAAACCACATTGCACACATAACTGAATCAAGCACAGCTGCAGAAATTAAAATGAAAACAAAAATATAAAGCTAATTCAAAATAATAATAAATACTAAATATTAAAATAACACCGTTTTCAACTTAAAACATAAAACTTTTTATGCATTTTGGCTGTTAATTTACATGACAACAGTGTTTTGGCAGCGTGAAAATGCAAACTTTTTAAAACTATTTTCAATGTTCAAGTTTTGAATATGATATCGTTATCGTCTCTGTGTAAACTACAAAATTGCGCATTTGTGAAAACGGCAACGTCATGTGCATGCGTATTATGTGTTCAGTCTATAGGCGTGTAGTGTTTCTTTATTAAGTGACATCGCCATCTACTGGCCTGTCATGAATAATACAAAGTTTTTAATAGTTTTCGTGGATCTGTGTGAACGGGGATCATTTTGACAACGTTGTCGTCTGTATGCGAAGAATGCAAAGGACAAACTTTTCTGCTTTAGTACATCATTGTTGTACCCTGAATCTTGGGACATGTGGGCTTTACTTCACAGCCAGTGGAAACAATTGGGATAGGACTCGGGAAGAAATCATGTTAATGGATGCGATTATTAACGTTACTGTAGTATGAAGAGCAGGAGCGAGTGTTGTGGAGCTGAACGAGGAGCTGGAGCGATTGCTCAACACACGCCTCACGAGCAGCGGGACTTTTATTATGCCACAGTCGCCGGTGCTGCTTCCGCTTTTCCGGTCATGAGTATGAGGTAACTCAGCTCTGTTTATCATATTAGATACATTTGAGGGTGTTGAAAATGTTATAATGTTACTCTGTGCGTTCGCTCGGCGGCTGCTGTGAGACACTGTTACACACTGCAGTAAGATAGATCGATATTAGAATATCATATTAAATAAATAAAAATAAATTTTAAAAATAAAGCTGCATCTGATTATGCTATGTTAGCTACTTGACAAAATAGTGTTTTTCTCTGAGGCATGTTAAAGCATGGTACTAGCAAAATAAAAAAAAACGATTTACAAATAGTTGGAAACATTTGGGATATTGTAAGGTTTTTGGATATTTTACTCCAAATCTTACATATTGCACCTTTAATGAATCATTCAAAATAACTCACAAACTCACTAGTGATCAAGTTTAAATATAATTAGTATCATATAATTAGATTAACAGCATGCTAACATGCTCAAAATCAACTGTGAGTCGGGTTTCCTGTGTGCTTCACAATATTGATATTTTAGTAGGTATTGGTTTGAATCAGGTTAACTAATGTTACGGACTATTCACTGCTCTACCCTGCTACAATTGAGTCAAAAATGATGCCAGGATACTTTCTAATGAGTTGTGACATTCTAACAGTAATATGTGATGAAGGGCGAAAAGTTGGGGACCGGCTAGTGGTCTTTACAAACACCTTAGTAATCCATCACTTGAAGTGGTCTGACAAGCAGCGGCATATCGAATTAATGAACTCCCATCCGTGTCAGGACCTTGGCTGAAAGTTGGGCTTAATTTGACATGCCATGCCCCAATGCCTGGATCCCCCCTAGTGGGACTCAAAGCTGCGAGAGGTTGCCGCTACAAGAGCTTCTGACACCCTCTTAAAGAGGAAGTACCATCATTAGCCCTCATCACATCTCTTTAAAAACGCCTTACCTCCCACGTAATGACATACAGACCCTGCGAGGGCCGTTATCCGCGGTCCCTGCAACACGCTGTACCAGTTCTAATTACTGGGCTTCTTGGAGGTAAGTTGCTTTTGACACATCTGTCTGTGTGACTGACTGCAGTAACGGAGAGCACCAATTACAAACAATACATCCCCTGTGTTTAAAGGATTCCCATGAAACTAGTGCTACTTTAGAGAGGCAAAACAAAAAGAAAACAGTACAGAGCCACAGGTTCACATTACCATCAGCATATCACTCGTGACGGAGTTGGCCAGGTCTGAGACGGAAGAGTTAGCGTCTGTCCGGCGGTTGCTGTCGTCTTTGGTCTGACCATTGGGGCTACTGCCGGGTTTGTTAGATCTGGGGAATAACCACAAGAGAAAAGTGTCATTTTTTTTAGTATGTAGCATTAAAATGCTTATGCACAAAGGCCTGTGTGCCGCCCATTGCTCGACTTGGCTAAAGTGTATCTCTGTGGTGCTATTATTTGTATGAGACAGGGTTCGGCTGGTAAGCATTGCCCTGTTAGACTGTACTGCAACAACACCATCATGACAGCTATTCAAAATTAGCAAATATTTTTATTATTTAAATTAAGTAGAGCGAGATTTGATATTTATTTTATACAAGTTAAATGAACAAAAAGTTAACATTTTGAGTTACATTTTACAATATTTATTTTATTTTACAATATTTATTTTATACAAATTAAATGAACAACAAGTTAACATTTTGAGTTACATTTTAGACACAATATTGTCAATTTTGTTTGTTTTTTCTTCATTTCGCCAACGAAAATTTCAAAATGAAGAACAGCCAAACAATCTGGAGACGGAAATGATTTTTTTTTACACTGACTGAATCTGCGTTTTGAAAAAGACGGTCACTTGCTTCGTTCGTGAATGAATCAGTCGTTTGAACAAATTGGTTGAATGAATGACTCACTCATTAAGACAGTGACTTGACGCCCCCTACTGGCAATTTAGTTTCATATTTAAAGTACATTTTAATTAAAAAGTTATATATTTAAATATTGAATTAAATTTATGTAGACAAATTGTAAATGCTAATGCTACTTCTGATGCCGCTTCTGTCACCTCTGCATTGCAAAGATGGATTTTGTTGCTAATGATTTTGATTGGTAACAGCCCTATACTGTGCTATTATTCTAACTGAATTTAATTTGAATGTTAGAAATTGACATAAAAGGTGATGCTTACATCTAAAAAGTTTAGAAAAATGCCCTTATGTAGGTAAAAATGCCCCTGGAAATAAATTTAAGGTGTAAAATATTGCTTTTGAAATAACTTTAAAAATATTGAGATAAAATTTGTCAATATTGCACATCCATAATGTATAACTTTATTTCTTCAGGTCTTAAAAAGGTCTTTAAAATCCTTCAATTTGACTTCTTTTTGTTTTCTTTATTTTACAAAAGCATAACATTTTGTTGTTATTGTGAGTGTACAAAAAAGTTTCAAATGATGTCTTACTCTTATATGTATGGCCAAATATGACAGAGTAGCCAATTTAAGTTCTTTCCGCTGTCACGAGAAAAAAATTAGACATATTGAACAATCAAATAAATAAAAAAAGCATTTCTAAAAGGTTAAAACAAATGAAAAAATACTTTTTTAATCTGATATTTTTTTGCCTATTAGAGAATTATGCCGTTTAACAGCAATCTCTGGATATATAGCATCCCAAATCACTCACTGACGAGGTCCCATTTCAGTTAGGATGCTGTCTATGTAACTTAGGTAGTAGACAGAAAGACAGCTCACTAGGTTTTGGAACAGAGCCTTAGTGATGTCACACTGAGGCAGAGTCTGACATTTGTCCTCAGTGTAAAGCTAAAAAATGGTTCCATATAAAAACATTACAGTTCTGTGGAGATTTGGAATAAATAATAAAGGCAATACAAAGAACATAAAAGAGTGTATGAGGTAAGGACACAACAAAGTAGAAGCTGAGACAAGTACAAGTACTGCATTACACTCAGCATTTACTCGGTTCAGAACAGCAAGGAGATAAAAGGATGGAAAACCAGTGAGATAAAACAGTGTTTTTACTATTAAAGAATTTTCAGATCAAAAGAAAGCCAAAGCACAAACAAGAATATAATCATAGCAAAAGCATCTAACATATGTATTTTGAAGAGAAAACAGCAATAGCATCTATCTATGCCACTTATGTATTTATATTTATAGTTTATTACAACAAAACCTTTAGTTAACAACACAGAATGTCATGTAAAATCACTATTGAATAAGATTAAGTTTTCAGTAACCAACAATTAATTAAAATGTAGCAATTATGGTATCAATTTGGTCACATTTTGGGGTTGAGAACGCGCCGTTTCAGTGTGTGCCCTTTAAATGCAAATAAGCTGCTGTGCTCGGCCTAAGAGGGCGGAGCTTCAAGAGCTGATTCTCCGGTGTCAGGAGTCAGTCAGGACGCACTATAATGTCAGAAACTGCGAATATATGCTGCATGGAGATAGAACAGGTATAGTTTAGTTCAATTACGGTTATAACTTATATTGTCTTCTTGTTTTTATCCACTATATTACTACAAGCCTGTTTACCGATGAGTTTTATAACGTTTATTGTACTTCACACAAAAGATGAAGCATCTGTTTTCACTCTAGAAAATCACTGTAAGAGCTTAATAAAACAGTGCAAGTGTGCATTCAAATATTATTAATACCATAAACTCTCTCTCTCTCTCCCTTGTATTATCATCAACATACACAGCGAATTACACAGAAACACTCGTTACAACTAACAGGAAAACAAATATATAAAGACCTTATGCCTTTTCGGGTGGTGCTTAATAAACTGGTAAACTTTATATCCGTAAATCAACTCCGATGAACTGTAATAAAGTGCTCTCACCTTCATTACTGCTGTATCCAGTATCACTCTGGAGACTGTAAGCTGGATCATGAACAGTTTACTGAGCTATCCTTGAGTAACACATTTTTAGCACAACCTCTGTTTTGTATTGTCCCTTTGTATTGACATTCGTTCACAAAGCAGTCCGGTGTGAAATGATTCACGCAGACATAAATGAATTCCGGTAGAGTTGAGGGAGCATTTTCTTCTAAAACAAAATTAATCCACCTCGTCTTCAGCGTCTCAGATTTTGGGAGTAAATGGAGAGAGCTATGTGGATTAATCCATCCAGCTAAAGAATCCATCCAACTAGCCAAACGGCATGCAAAAGTGAATTTTGCATAATAGGTCCCCTTTAAAGGGATAACTGCACACATTTAATAAGTATTTAAAAAACCAGTATTTAAAAAAAAAAAAAAAAAAAAGAACCGGTTCCTGACACACTATATAGAAAAATCACTGCACAAATGTGTGCAAACAGTAATGGTGGCCCTCCAGTTATTACAAGTCACAGTGGAACTGTGAGAGTCCAGCACTAATAGACCTATGATGAGTTTCTAGTAATATGGCTGCCAGAGGGGGGAGACGAATAGCCGCCTTTGACTTTTCGTCCCCGGGGAAAGAAAGCAAGAAGAAACAAGTGCTGTTGGCACGGCAACGGCTGGAGAGATGGCAAATGCACCTGGTGTGTGGAATGCTGGGAGATATGGCTCGTCGCTAACTGGAGATTGACAGGCACACTCATGGAGGGGAAGACAGACATGCCGTCTGAAGAGTGATGATACACCCACCATAAACACACACACAGCAGACAGCGAGAGTCATCATTTCTTTAACACCCTGTCTGAATTTTTCTCCATCGGAGAAATCCTGCAAGAGTAATTTCCTCTACCTGTAATGGTGACTGGAATGACATGGTCAGTGTTCAACAGGTTATAGTGAAGAAAATCAGAAAATCGTTCAAAAGTTTTAGACCAATGAGTCCTACATGCAGTTAACTTGATCTAAGAGAGAGAGAGAGAGAGAGAGAGAGAAAGATTTTTTTTTTTTTTTTTTGGTCCAAACAATGAAAGTTAATGAGGTCTAATGTTGTTTTGGTCTCCACTGACTTTTAATGCATGGAGGAAAACACTTTAAATGATGATTTAAATGCTGACAGACTTTTTATTTTTGACTGAACTGAGAGTTTGCATCCTGAATGAATCAGGATAATCAAAAATATAACTGAATTAATCATCACAAATTAATTCAATTATGAATAATGCTTTAATTTCAGAATATAAACTTAGACCAGAAAGCAAGCTTGCTTTAGAATTTGGAGTACTACTTTCCTCCTAAAACATAACTGGCACTCATTTTCGAGGAGGCTTTTTTATGCCAAGGAGAACTGGATATGATTAACCCCTTTCAAAAATAAAATTTATACAGTCCTATTTACACTGTGAATGAAAAACACTAAGCATTAAAGACAACATGTTGGCTTTTTCAACATTTTTCAACCAACTATATTTCAAGCGAATAATGACCGTTTACTATTGTGTTTTAGAGCTGCTTTACTGCAGAATTGAATTCTTTTTGCACTACTGAATTATTTACCTGTTTATCACTGTAGGGCTGCTTTGAAACAATCTGTTTTGTTTAAAGTGCTGTAGAAATAAAGGTAACTTGACTTGACTATAATATAGGTAAACATTTTCAATTCCATTCTTTTCATAATAAATATCATTATTTAAAAAAGCAAATTTTCAGAAAACAGAACCATATACAATCAATGAGCTAAAGGGGACAAAGGCGAGAAAAAAAACCTAGAAAGGTACTAAACAAATACAAACTATTCTTATGTGTACTGCAAGGAAGAAAAGACGAACATTTAGAAATAAATACAGATTTTGGGATTCCTGATCCAATGATCCAAACAATTCCTGATGGACAAAATGAATATCCGCCCTAAATTCCGAAGCAGTTTCACTCAGATATGCATCACAATAGAGAAAAAAAGATGATAGCAATTTCTGTTTCATGGTGACTTTCAGACTTTGGGCAAACATTCTGGAAAGGTTGTCTCAAAATTATGAGCAAACATTCTTCTGGTAATGTTAACAGAACATTCTTTTTAACAATGTTCTTAAAATTCTTTTTAACAATGTTCTTAAAATGTTAGCATTAAAATGTTATTTATACATCAGTCATGATTTTTTTTTTTTTTTTTTTTTCTGAAATATTTTATTTGGACAGTTGGGTTATGTTTTTTTTTTTTTTTTTTTCAGAACATTTAAATGTAATGTTCCCATAATACGTGCAAAGTGATAAAATGGAATGTCCAAAAGTCCAAAAGTTTGGAACCACTAAGATTTTTAATGTTTTTAAAAGAAGTTTCGTCTGCTCACCGAGGCTACATTTATTTAATTAAAAATAAAGTAAAAAAACAGTAATATTGTGAAATATTATTACAATTTAAAATAAATGTGTACTATTTAAATATATTTGACAAAGTAATTTATTCCTGTGATGCAAAGCTGAATTTTCAGCATCGTTACTCCAGTCTTCAGTGTCACATGATCCTTCAGAAATCATTCTAATATGCTGATTTGCTGCTCAATAAACATTTATGATTATTTTCAATGTTGAAAACAGTTGTGTACTTTTTTTTTTTTTTCAGGATTCCTTGATGAATAGAAAGTTCAAAAGAACAGCATTTATCTGAAATACAAAGCTTCTGTAGCATTATACACTACCGTTCAAAAGTTTGGGGTCAGTAAGAATTTTTATTTTTATTTTTTGGAAAAGAAATTAAAGAAATGAATACTTTTATTCAGCAAGGATGCATTAAATCAATCAAAAGTGGCAGTAAAGACATTTATAATGTTACAAAAGATTAGATTTCAGATAAACACTGTTCTTTTGAACTTTCTATTCATCAAATAATCCTGAAAAAAAATATTGTACACAAATATTTTGTACAATTGTACACGTTAAATGTTTCTTGAGCAGCAGATCAGCATATTAGAATGATTTCTGAAGGATCATGTGACACTGAAGACTGGAGTAATGATGCTGAAAATTCAGCATTGCCATCACAGGAATAAATTACTTTGTGAAATATATTCAAATAGAAAACAGTTATTTTAAATTGTAATAATATTTCACAATATTACTGTTTTTTACTGTATTTTTAATTAAATAAATGTAGCCTTGGTGAGCAGACGAAACCTCTTTTAAAAACATTAAAAATCTTAGTGGTTCCAAACTTTTGGACTGTACTGTACCTTTGAAGCAAACATCCTGACGCCGTCCACGCTGCTGAAAGCATTTCATCATAGTGATGTGGATATTTGCACACTGTTGTGATAGTTTGATTATAAAGTATATCTGAGACTATAAACTATATAGATTTGGCTATGCGAGAATATAGTTTGAATTAATCCCATGACACATTCTGATATTACAGCACAGAATGGCTCTTTCAGCATTATCCTGAACATTGTATAAGCATTCATTTCATGTGTCACTGAACGGAAGAAAGGTTCTCAGGAGCTCACGTAAATGTCACATCCTTTGGATTTTCCTGGCAAAACCGGCCCGAGTCCTTCACACAAAAATCAGTCTACAGCTTTCACAGGAAGTCGGAAAAGGTCTCGTTTTTTAAAGTTTCATTACAAGCTGTTCATACATTGGAAATACAAAAAGTGATTAATACATGAAAATTCTTACATATGGCCCCTTTAAGTAAAATTAAGATCTCATACAACGTTTTCTTACTAGACACCACTGCCAATATTCCTTTCAGACTTTCCAAGACACATATTTAGCTGCACATCAGTGTGCACATCCCAAGCCCCTATATGTTTCCTCCCACCATATCAATTATGCAATATCCAAGGTTTCCTGTGGATTTTACATAAGCATGAATGAGTATCTGTAGGGCAACTTGGAAGAGATGAGGCCTTTGTTACTTAAGGATTTTACATCTAAACTCCTTCCACTGGTGAAAGATCAGGAGGTCATCACAGCCTTCACTGCATTAATGTCTCCCGCAGGGTTGGATGGAGATTGTGTAAGCATCAGATTTTATCCAGCACATTCTGCTAAGGTTGTTATAACCTTTGAGAGTGTGTTTCAGAGGTTCTATTGTGATACCAAGGTCAACATTAGACTAAAAGCAAAACAAAATGCCTGCATTTGCATTAATATTCATTTTCTTGGCAGGCGGTTTCTTACCAAAGTGACCTACAGGAAAGTGAATGTAAAGTACCATGACAATTACATCAAGTACCAAAATACAGTCTGGATCTAGATTGACGTATGCCTCTCTGGGTGACAGGAGATGGCCAGCTGGGTGATTATTTATAACCTGTGCACAAATCAAGAGCAAAAACTAACACTCAGAACAGCCTGGAATAGCCAGACGTTATTTAACACTGAAAGAATGATAGAGATCTTCAATGAATAGAACACAAAATAGAGTCTCTTAAAGATAGAAAACTATAAGTGATTTTTTTGGTCAGTGGAGGTACTAAACCTTCAAGGCAATATTGATCATCAACCTCAGTTACTAAATTAACAAATGAAAATAAAAAAAATGTTTTCCACTTAAAAAAAAAAAAATGTATATAATACAAATTTGAAACAAAAAAAAGCAGAGTAAATGTTTTTTTTCTGAACTAGCCCTTTAATCTCAATTCCAGGATGTAATTGAGGCCAGGAACACAAAAATAAAACACATGCACACGCCTAGGTTCATTGCCATCGAAATCTGAGCACTAAATCTCACTGCGCAACAACAACAACACAACATCAACGCATGGCTGCTATTAACTCAGTTTGAGCTTTTAGTGTCTGATAGATAAATGAGCTTTGAGATAGCATTGATCTGATATCAAGTCAAGTCAAGTTGAGCTTTATTGTCATTCCGCTACATGTGGTGACATAAAATCACAGAGCGGGGTCAGCGCACAAGTCACCAACTTTCTGCAGAGTCAATAGCTACAGACCTCCAAACTTCATGTGGCCTTCAGATTAGCTCAAGAATAGTGTGCAGAGAGCTTCATGGAATGGGATTCCATGGCCGAGCAGCTGCATCCAAGCCTTACATCACCAAGTGCAATGCAAAAAGCGCCGGATGCAGTGGTGTAAAGCATGCCACCACTGGACTCTAGAGGAGTGGAGACTCTTCTCTGGAGTGACCAATCATGCTTCTCTGTCTGGCAAGCTGATGGATGAGTCTGGGTTTGGCGGCTGCCAGGAGAACAGCACTTGCCTGACTGCATTGTGCAAAGTATAAAGTTTGGTGGAGGGGGATTATGGTGTGGGGTTGTTTTTCAGGGGTTGGGCTTGACCCCTTAGTTCCAGTGAAAGGAACTCTTAATGCTTCAGCATACCGAGACATTTTGGACAATTTCATGCTCCCAACTTTGTGGGAACAGTTTGGGAATGGTCCAACATGACTGTGCACCAGTGCACAAAGCAAGGTCCATAAAGACATGGATGAGTGAGTTTGGTGTGGAGGAACTTGACTGGCCTGCACAGAGTCCTGACCTCAACCCGACAGAACACCTTTGGGATGAATTAGAGCGGAGACTGCGAGTCAGGCCTTCTCGCCAACATCAATGCCTGACCTCACAAATGCGCTTCTAGAAGAATGGACAAAATTCCTATAAACACACTCTTAAACCTTGAGGCTGTTATAGCTGCAAAGGGTGGGCCAACATATTAAACCCTACGGATTAAGAATGGGATGTCATTAAAGTTCATGTGGACGTAAAGGCAGGCGTCCCAAAACTTTTGGCAATATAGTGTAATATATATATATATATATATATATATATATATATATACACACACACACACTGATCAGGCATAACATTATGACCACCTTCTTAATATTGCATTGGTCCCATTTTTGCTGCCAAAACAGCCCTGACCCGTCGAGGCATGGACTCCTCTAGACCCCTGAAGGTGTGCTGTGGTATCTGACACCAAGGTGTTAGCAGCAGATCCTTTAAGTCCTGTAAGTTGTGAGGTGGAGCCTCCATGGATCGGACTTGTTTGTTCAGCACATCCCACAGATGCTCGATTGGATCTGGGGAATTTGGAGGCCAAGTCAACACCTCAAACTCGTTGCTGTGCTCCTCAAACCATTCCTGAACCATTTTTGCTTTTTGGCAGGGTGCATTATCCTGCTGATGAGTCCACAGCCACCAGGGAATACCATGAAAGGGTGTACATGGTCTGCAACAATGCTTAGGTAGGTGGTACGTGTCAAAGTAACATCCACATGGATGGCAGGACCCAAGGTTTCCCAGCAGAACATTTTCCAAAGCATCACACTGCCTCCGCCGGCTTGCCTTCTTCCCATAGTGCATCCTGGTGCCATGTGTTCCTCAGATAAGAGACGCACCCGGCCATCCAAGTGATGTAAAAGAAAATGTGATTCATCAGACCAGGCCACCTTCTTCCATTGCTCCATGGTCTAGTTCTGATGCTCACGTGTTCACTGTTGGTGCTTTCGGTGGTGGACAGGGGTCAGCATGGGCACCCTGACTGGTCTGCGGCTATGTCGCCAGTTCACCACTGTTCCTCCACTTTTGATATACAGACCACTGCAGACCGGCAACACCCCACAAGAGTTGCAGTTTTGGAAAATGCTCTGACTTGCAGTGTTTGTCACAAATATATAACAACAGCAGAATCCCACTATCTGCAAAATATCTTTTTAGCAATTTCTGCCATTGGCTGGTATGATTTAATACAATTTCATGAAGATAATTTCAGAGCCTGTCTGCACCTGTTGAGGACTAGTTCAAAAACATACCAATACTGGGCCATGAAAGTTATCGTTCCATCCTAGGGACATTTGGCAACTGATCAAATGTTGTTTTCCTGACATTTACTTTGAAGTAATGCTTCCAAGCACCCACCAATCATTAATTCAAGGGAGTAAATCTCAGCCATTCTACATGAGTCTGCAATTATCATCATCATTACTGGCCATTCGGCCACACGGCAGAAAGGCGATATAATTTCTCTGAAACAAATGTCAGAGAGAGTGGGTGAGATAAACAGAGGAACAAACCCAGTAGAGCATCATTAGAGTAGCCAGCGCTCTTCAGAGCAGCAAATCGTGCTGATAATTGTGAGGATGGTGAAGAAGTGTCGAGGATGTGTGTGGGAGGAAGCGTTTTTTTTTTTTTTTTTTTAGAATATTTTAGCTTTTAAGCACATGGGCGTTTGGAATAGTGGATTCACTGGAACCAGAATATCAATGCAACATTTTTAGCAACATGCTAGAAACATCCCCATTGGCTTTTGTGGTTAAAAATCACTGAGATGTTTCATTGGACAGTAGACTTTTCCTTTTTGGTCGCTCCCCAGAGAAACATTTTTTTTGCTCAGACTTTGCTCTTTTGGCATGGCTTTCTTTACTACAGATAAATCTAGAAAGATTCTGTTGTTTTTGCTTTACTCTATAATAACACTTTCTCCTCTCAGTTCACAGTGGGATCGCCTGGACACGCTCAGTGGCCCAGTGTGGCCCTGCTGTCTTATTGAATCCATGTAACAGGGTCTCTGTTCACCTTACCTAACTGTGAGGGTGAAAAGGTGGGCTGCCAACCTCCAGGACTACATCCAAAGTCATAGTCCTAGAGGTTGGCAGCCCACCTTTTCATCAGCCTACGTCAGAATGCAGACTCATTATTGGCCGATGCTGATCACGTGAGCAGCACGACGCATGCGTGTGATGCTGACGCAGGAGCTGGGAAATAATGACGAAGAACCTGGAAGCGCTGCACTGTGTTTACAACATGAATAGTATAGGAGAATGATGGAAGAGAAGAAATTGTTGAAAAAAGTTTTTGTTTTGTTTTTGCAGACAAAATATTCTCGTCGCTTCATAACATTAAGGTTTAACCACTGTAGTCAAGTGTACTATTTTAATGATGTCTTTACTACCTTTCTGGGCCTTGAAAGGTGCAATGATGTTGCTGCCTACGTGTGGTTCAGAAACCTCTCGGATTTCATCAAAAATATCTTCATTTGTGTTCCGAAGATGAACGAAGGTCTTAGAGTTTAGAACGACATGAGGGTTAGTAATTTATGACAGAAATTTCATTTTTGGGTGAACTAACCCTTTAATGTTTTCTTGCTGAATAAAAGTATTATTATTAATAATAATAATAATAATAATAATAATAATAATAATAATAAAAAGTGTTTTTTATCCTTGGCGCTGATGTGATAATGTACTGTAAAACAGCCAGAATCTATTACTAAAGAATCTATCAGTCCCATGAATGTAGTTTATGATTAATAATGCATATTACACAGAGTATATAAACCTGTGGCCATGTGTTTTTGTGGCCTTCAGGCAGGTTATTTGTAACTGTCGTAGCAGCAGAACCACATAGGCTAATGAGGTGTTTACTGTATCAGTGTACATATGTGTGTTTGTTTCCTCAGAGCTGTTTGAGTGTCCTGCTCTGAACTGAAGATATAGATGAAACACTCCTCAGCTCGTTGGCCTGACACTCATGTGGCCTGACAGCTCACCGCCGCTGTGACATCAGCCGCCACTCAGTGTGCCAACAGCCACCTAGAAAGATCTCCACTTCAGTGCAGCACAGGCAAAAAACCTTATATCACGGTACACACCTACTTTTATATAAAACTTTCCATGTCAGCTCAACAAGAGGTCCCAATCAAAATGTTTGATTTTGATTTTTTTTTTCCTGGTAAAAGAAGTACATAAATGAAAAATAAAGCCACAATATTAACTGTCTTGGATGTATATTTAATGAGTAATCCACTATTTTGTAGAGGGCGTCAAAATGACAATTTTGGTTTGTTGAGAGTTATGTTGAGGTATATTTTGGTATATTGAAGTATATTTTGGTATGTTCAGATGTATGTAGAGATGTATGGTGAGGTATATTTTGGTATATTGAGGTATATTTTGGTGCTTTGAGGGGTATGGTGAGGTATACTTTGGTATGTAGATGTATGTTGATGTATATTTTGGTATGCTGAGATATGTTGATGTATATTTTGGTATATTGAGGTATATTTTGGTGCTTTGATGGGTATGGTGAGGTATATTTTGGTATGCTGAGATGTTGATGTATATTTTGGTATGTTGAGATATGTTGATGTATATTTTGGTATATTGAGGTATATTTTGGTGCTTTGATGGGTATGTTGAGGTATACTTTGGTATGTTGAGGTATATTTTGGTGCTTTGAGGGGTATGGGGAGGTATACTTTGGTATGTAGATGTATGTTGATGTATATTTTGGTATGGTGAGGGGTATGGTGAGGTATATTTTGGTATGTTGAGGTATATTTTGGTGCTTTGAGGGGTATGGTGAGGTATACTTTGGTATGTAGATGTATGTTGATGTATATTTTGGTATGGTGAGGTATATTTTGGTATGCTGAGATATGTTGATGTATATTTTGGTATGTTGAGGTATATTTTGGTGCTTTGCTGGGTATGGTGAGGTATATTTTGGTATGTAGAGGTATGTTGAGGTATATTTTGGTAAACTGAGGTATATTTTGGTGCTTTGAGGGGTATGGTGAGGTATATTTTGGTACTGTATGTAGAGGTATGTTGATGTATATTTTAGTATGTTAAGGTATATGTTGGTATGTTGAGGTATGTTGATGTATATTTTGGTATGTTAAGGTGAATTTTGGTATTTTGAGGTATGTTGATGTATATTTTGGTATGTTAAGGTGAATTTTGGTATTTTGAGATATGTTGATGTATATTTTGGTATGTTGAGGGGTATGGTGAGGTATATTTTGGTATGTAGAGGTATGTTGAGGTATATTTTGGTAAACTGAGGTATATTTTGGTGCTTTGAGGGGTATGGTGAGGTATATTTTGGTATGTAGAGGTATGTTGAGGTATATTTTGGTGCTTTGAGGGGTATGGTGAGGTATATTTTGGTATGTAGAGGTATGTTGAGGTATATTTTGGTAAACTGAGGTATATTTTGGTGCTTTGAGGGGTATGGTGAGGTATATGTTGGTATGGTGAGGTATGTTGATGTATATTTTCGCATGTTGAGGTATATTTTGGTAAACTGAGGTATATTTTGGTGCTTTGAGGGGTATGGTGAGGTATATTTTGGTATGTAGAGGTATGTTGAGGTATATTTTGGTGCTTTGAGGGGTATGGTGAGGTATATTTTGGTATGTAGAGGTATGTTGAGGTATATTTTGGTAAACTGAGGTATATTTTGGTGCTTTGAGGGGTATGGTGAGGTATATGTTGGTATGGTGAGGTATGTTGATGTATATTTTCGCATGTTGAGGTATATTTTGGTATTTTGAGATGTATGGTGAGGTATATTTTGGTGCATTGAGAGGTATGGTGAGGTATATTTTGGTATGTTGTGGTTTATTTTGGTATGTTGAGATGCATGTTGAATTATATTTTGGTATGTTGAGATGTATGTTGAGGTATGTTTTGGTATGCTGAGGCATATTTTTGTATGCTGAATTATATTTTGGTACGTTGAGGTATGTTGAGCTGTATTTTGGTATGTTGAGATGTATGCTTGCTGAATAATATTTTGGTATGTAGAGGTATGTTGAGGTATATTTTGGTAAACTGAGGTATATTTTGGTGCTTTGAGGGGTATGGTGAGGTATATTTTGGTATGTAGAGGTATGTTGAGGTATATTTTGGTGCTTTGAGGGGTATGGTGAGGTATATTTTGGTATGTAGAGGTATATTGAGGTATATTTTGGTAAACTGAGGTATATTTTGGTGCTTTGAGGGGTATGGTGAGGTATATGTTGGTATGGTGAGGTATGTTGATGTATATTTTCGCATGTTGAGGTATATTTTGGTATTTTGAGATGTATGGTGAGGTATATTTTGGTGCATTGAGAGGTATGGTGAGGTATATTTTGGTATGTTGTGGTTTATTTTGGTATGTTGAGATGCATGTTGAATTATATTTTGGTATGTTGAGATGTATGTTGAGGTATGTTTTGGTATGCTGAGGCATATTTTTGTATGCTGAATAATATTTTGGTACGTTGAGGTATGTTGAGCTGTATTTTGGTATGTTGAGATGTATGCTTGCTGAATAATATTTTGGTATGTTGAGGTATATTTTGGTACATTGAGGTATATTTTTTTATGTTGAGAGGTATGTTGTATGCAATTGTTTTGATAGAGGGAAACCAGATACATTCCTAGTTTCAATATTATTTGTTATTCAGACATTCTTCTTTAAACACAATAAGTATCAGCTGTTTGAAAAGTTACCCAAATTTGGTTTTCGACCATTGAAAATGGGTAAAATTCAACAATTTGAACATGGAGCCACATTGAGATACCTATATCTATGGGATTTAACCATATAGGGCCTTAAAATAAAGATCACAAAAGAACAATTTATTAAGGATGAGAATCTAGAAGGATATTAAGATATTTTTAATACTTTGGGCAAAAAAAGAAGAAGTGCTTTTTCCATTTTTGAGTCATTTTTACCCACCTGTAATTTGTCTCAAAATCTCAGCTGAAAATTGTCATCTTGACCCTCCTGTACAAAATAGTGGATTACTCAGCCAACATACATCCATGTTATTTCAAAATGTTGGCTTTCTTCTTCAATTATGTTTGTCTTTCTTCCGAAAAAATATTAACAAAATCAAAAATTAGAGCCAGGGAAGTTTCTGAAATTATGTTGATTTAACACGGAATGACCCAGATAACCTTCTGGTTGAAAATAGCTGATACGTGCAACACACATCAACAGAACTCTATATTAATGTGCCAAGTAGCAACGTGCTGTGAGATGAGAGAAAATGATATAAATTTAGAGGAAGAAGAAGGATGGATGACTGAAGGGAAGGATGAAGCAGTGTGGTGGGAGGAAATGAAAGCAGTGAACATATGAGGCAGGGATGGAGCGAGAGATGAGCATGACAATGTGGAGGCGTGTTGATACACACGTGCATGATGCATGGAGATAAACTGTCAACATGTGGACAGACTGGGGGAGAGACGCCAGAGACGGTCGCTGCATGATGGATGATGTTCCCATGAGAATCCAGCCGACTGTGGAGAACAGAATTCTAGACACACGTGAGTGAGCTGTTGGATCCACTTGTGCTTAAACCACATTACTGCTTGATGATGGGATGATATGTGGAGAGTTGGACACACGTTTCTTTCAGCCTGGAGTCTTATGCAAAAAGTGTAACGCTCTCATAAAAAAAGAAACCATGTTCTGCATTTGGTGTAAACCAAGGATACTCATTAAAATCTTGATGCATCGGACACAGTGTAAGGCTGTATTCAGAATAGCATTCCACCACACTGCTTGCTCTATTTCTGCAGTATACATACTAGGGCTGCAACATAATAGTGATAAAATAACTGTCAGTGTCAACAAATTTAAATTTCAATTAATCGCATCTGCGTAAGCAACCACCCAGAACACCCTAGCAACCACAATGCAACCCCTCAGAAAACTCTAGCAATCACATAGCAACCACCTATAACACCCTAGAAACAACTCAGAACACTCTAGCAACCACCAGCATTGATAAAGCACAACTCCCTCACACCTTTAGCACTCATAGATAAGAGCTTTACTACCACTGAACTTTACTGTGGGAACCAGGCACTTCTCACTGTACTCCTCCTCTAGCAACACCATAACATTTTGGATGCTGTTAGATCCAAAATGATTGATTTGGTCTCATGAGACCAGAGTATTGATTCCCAGAATCTATATTTTGTAAATATGGGCTTTGGAAATGGCTAACTGACTTTATTGTGCTTTGGCTACAGTAGGTAGTTCCAGTGAAAACAACAACCATGCATGTCATTTCTGCAGGCTGCATCTTAGCTTAGAGTCAGCTTTTGCTGGCTCTGAGACACTTGCATGGTATTTCTCCTGCTCGTTGTCTAGCAAAAAAATCCCTCATCACTAAATGAAAGCTTAAAATGAAGGCCTGATTATTTCAGGGGCCTTGTCACAAGTTCATTGTTTTTGAATTTCTGTATTACTTTTGCTATATTTTCACACTTAAAACAATGATTTGGTAATCCTCTTGTACCACTGTCCTCTTTTGTGCTAAGAAATAAGTCTCCAGACGATTCTCTCCCAAGTGCTTCCATTGTTGTCAGCATTAAGTCTGAGAATGATTCAGTGGGCTATATAACACTTTTAATTGTCAAGAAATTACTTCTCTTTAAATGTTTTGGTTTAACATACTTACCTGTTGATTAAACATCGCCTTAAACTTAAACGTAAACTTTTATTTAGTTTTATTTAGTAACTTTTAGGAGGGTGTACTCATATTTGCTACACAACATTTGATAAGAAAATCTTATTTTCCTGAATAATTTTGACATGCTTCTTTGGTAATTGATTAAGCAGACTTGCTGGAACATTATATCTCTAAAGAACCCTAACATGTCTTTTAAGTAATTGAGTAATTTCTGACTTTCAGAAGTTTCAGAGGGGGTGTACTCATTTATGCTGTGTATAACCACTGTAGCAACCACACCCTAGAACACTCTAACAACCACCTATAGACCCTAACATCCACATAGCAACCACATCCTAGCAACCACCCAGACCACCCTAGCAACAACAGAGCAACTACCCAGAACATCCCTACAACAACATAGCCACCACACCATAGAAACCACATAGCAACCCCCCAGAAAACTCTAACAACCACCTAGAACACCTTAGCAACCACCTAGCAACCACACCCTAGAAACACACCCAGAACACTCTAGCAAACACATAGCAACCCCTCAGAAAACTTTAGCAATAACATAGCAACCACCTATAACATCCTAGCAACTGCCCAGAACACCCTAGCAACAACAGAGCAACTACCCAGAACACCCTAGCAACAACAGAGTAACTACCAAGAAAACTCTAGCAACCACATAGAACACCTTAGCAACCACCTAGCAACCACACCCTAGAACCACACCCAGAACACTCTAGCAAACACATAGCAACCCCCCAGAAAACTTTAGCAATAACATAGCAACCACCTATAACATCCTAGCAACTGCCCAGAACACCCTAGCAACAACAGAGCAACTACCCAGAACACCCTAGCAACAACAGAGTAACTACCAAGAAAACTCTAGCAACCACATAGAACACCTTAGCAACCACCTAGCAACCACACCCTAGAACCACACCCAGAACACTCTAGCAAACACATAGCAACCCCTCAGAAAACTTTAGCAATAACATAGCAACCACCTAGAACACCCTAGCATACACATACTGTAGCAACCACACCCTTGCAACCACCCAGAACACCCTAGCAACAACAGAGTAACTACCAAGAAAACTCTAGCAACCACATAGAACACCTTAGCAACCACCTAGCAACCACACCCTAGAACCACACCCAGAACACTCTAGCAAACACATAGCAACCCCTCAGAAAACTTTAGCAATAACATAGCAACCACCTAGAACACCCTAGCATACACATACTGTAGCAACCACACCCTTGCAACCACCCAGAACACCCTAGCAACAACAGAGTAACTACCAAGAAAACTCTAGCAACCACATAGAACACCTTAGCAACCACCTAGCAACCACACCCTAGAACCACACCCAGAACACTCTAGCAAACACATAGCAACCCCTCAGAAAACTTTAGCAATAACATAGCAACCACCTAGAACACCCTAGCATACACATACTGTAGCAACCACACCCTTGCAACCACCCAGAACACCCTAGCAACAACAGAGTAACTACCAAGAAAACTCTAGCAACCACATAGAACACCTTAGCAACCACCTAGCAACCACACCCTAGAACCACACCCAGAACACTCTAGCAAACACATAGCAACCCCTCAGAAAACTTTAGCAATAACATAGCAACCACCTATAACATCCTAGCAACTGCCCAGAACACCCTAGCAACAACAGAGCAACTACCCAGAAAACTCCAGCAGCCACCCAGAACACTCTAGCAATCACATAGCAACGACCTATAACACCCTAGCAACCACACCCTAGAAACCAGAAAGCAACCACCCAGAACACTCTAGTAACCACATAGCAACGACCCAGAACACTCTAGCAACCACATAGCAATTCCCTAGCAACACTCTAGAAACTTGGTGGTGAGTTTTCCACATAATTCTGTGAATTTCACACAAATACATAAATTACATTTCAGTAATTTACATGACCTTTCACATATGCAGCTTCTATCATCATTAAAAAATTAGAAACAGAGCCGATCAAAAGTGACACATCCATGTGCTGCTGATGTTGTGCCGTCATATTTTTTTGTATAATTTTGCGGCCACCATCTCATTTATTAAATGGTGTTTTAATGGAAGTGTCCAGAGAGCAGGTGCAGGAGTAAGGCTGGTCAAGACGCCGCTGACATCTCCCCGTCTGCTGGTTTCATTTGATCACGCCTCACTGTTACTGTAGCTGGACAGCTGCTGCCGCACATCTCATTTTAAATTCAATTCGTCTATGTTCCTCCACAATTAAACGCCCTCTGACACACACACACACACACACACACACACTCTCTCTCTCTCTCTCTCTCTCTGAGTGGATCCTCAAATTCAGGATTATGTAACTACTATTAGATTTGTTTTTTCTCTTGCCATATAAGGTAAAAAAGACTGACATAAATTCAGTATGATTAAAAATACTATTATACTATTTACAGTGTTCACCAACTCTGTGTAAATAAAACAAAAAAAACAGCTGCAGGTTGTTTTTTGAGTCTGTGGGTTGAAGCGAAACGTGATTTTTACCCCCCAGAACTCATGGAGATTTGAGAAGCAATCGTGAAAACGTTATTCTGCTGTTGTATGGCTGTGGCAGTTTTAACCACTGACTCTTCATCCTCATCCTTTGGAAGTATTTACAAAGAGAATTTGCTTTTGCAGAGCAGAAAACAGTGTCTTCTCATAGAAAGCTATATTACACATTGCCTGAAAGGTAATATTCGAAAAAAGCATAATAATGGGGCACTTAAACAACAACTTTTGCCACTTGTGTTTGCCGTTTTGCAACAAAAGTGCTTCACAGTGCAAAATGTGTTTTAGTGAGTGGGAATGTGTTTAGAGTTTTGCAAAGAGTGCATGAGATTTGCAAACGCTGCCTAACAGCTTGAACTTGTTTATGGTTTTGCAGAAAGAGTGATTTATTCGACAAATGGGTTTAAGCCTTTGAGAATTTGGTTCAGAGAATGGGGTTTAGTGTCTTAGCAATTGTGAAAAACTGTTTCAAAGACAAGGCCTAGTCCCAGACAAAAATACATTAAAATGCATCAGTAATGCTGTTCTAAGAAACGTTTATAAAAGCTACGGATTAGTTCACTTCAGAATTCAAATTTCCTGATAATTTACTCACCCCCATGTCATCCAAGATGTTCATGTCTTTCTTTCTTATGTTGAAAAGAAATTAAGGTTTTTGAGGAAAACATTCCAGGATTTTTCTCTATATAGTGGACTTCACTGGGGTTCAACGGGTTGAAGGTCCAAATGTCAGTTTCAGTGCAGCTTCAAAGAGCTCTACATGATCCCAGACGAGTTTGCATTTGTGTTTCTGTTGTTTTCTCCTTTAGCTGTTCACTGGGGATTTTACGGCAATATTCTCTGCTGAATTACTTTGGAACAATATTTATTGTGAGAAGTACTATACACATAAATTTGATTTAAGCTGAAAATGTTTTTCATCAGGTTTATACAGCTAATATTATTCAAAACATTAGGATGCTGTCAACAATACAAAATACATATCTTGCAGATAATTTTGTAATCATTTGTTTTGGCTTTAGTACAATGACAGTTTAAAAATTATTTAATTTAGGAAACATGCTGCCTTTGTAATATCACACTCGCAATTTTTCTCACACATATACCTAAAAAGGCATCAAAAAATTTGAAAACGCCTGTTGTAAAGCACTAAAGCTGTGAATGATGTAACAGAGCCAATCGTATATCCTAGACTGATACAGTCCAGTGCACTAGACCATCATCTCTTATTAAAGCTGCCGATGGCCTGTCGGACACATATGTGGCGCGCACCGGCGGAGCTCTGAACCATGTAGCCTAACGTACATTTGCCCGTCTTCCTCCGTGAACCCTGACGCCAAACAGGCAGGAGAGTGTTACTGTTAAAGCTGTATTTATGTCCTGTGTGCGTGTGTCTGCGGGCACAAGCTCGCTAAGCCCAATGCTGTCACACTTGGCTGGTCTTTATTTCCATATCACTAGGAGGGTGATATTGAGCCGGCCCTGCCTCTCTGGCTGAGCGCTTCCATCGCTATCTGCGCACGTGTGCGTATGTGTGAATGCGAGAGGGAAATAGTGAAACGTGTGTGTGTCTGACAGTGACTTAAGCTGTCCGTCTCAGCACGATGCTTCTGCTCTGAAATAACACACAGCAGTGAATCTGGCAACAATGAGGAGGACAGCGGTGAGGAAGATTCCTGGAGAGGGGCCGGCTGGATATGTGTGGGCAGTTTTCTCCAAATTCATGTCTGATCTCCTGTAAGCTGGATGTTTTACCTTCATTAACCTTTGGAACGACAGATCGAATTGCCGAAGCTGACAAAAGTGTTGACATTTAATATCACTTGAGGTAAAACTGTGAGAGTCACTGTGAAGTTATCACAGTGTTAAAGGAATGAAAAAATTCTGTCATCTTCATTTACTCAACCTCATGTCATTCCAGACCTGCACGACTTTCTTTCTTCCGTGAAACACAAAAGGTAAACGCAAGGAATATTCCGGCCACTTCTGTCACACGTACAATAAAATTACTTTTATTCTGCAAGGATTCATTAATCAAAAGTAACAGTAAACGTTACAAAACAACAAACTAAATGCTGTTCTTTTAAACTTTCTATTCATCAAAGAATCCTGAATAAAAATGTAACATGGATTCCACAAATATATTAAGCAGCACAACTGTTTTCAACATTGATATTAATAAGAAATGCAGCAAATCATCATAATAGAATGATTTCTGAAGGATCATGTGACACTGAAGACTGGAGTAATGATGCTGAAAATTCAGCTTTGATCACAGGAATAAATTACATTTTAAAATATATTCAAATAGAAAATGGTTCTTTTAAATTGTAATAATATTTCACAATATTACTGTTTTTATTGTATTTTTGATCAACTAAATACAGCCTTGGTGAGCAGAAGAGACTTCTTTCAAAAATATTTAAAAAAAGAAATCATACTGAGCCCAAACTGAACAGTAATGTACATTTTTGAATATTTGAGACAGACAACATTCATTGAAATTCTTTTGTTTAAAAATAATTTTATTGAAATCTTTTTCAAATTAATCAAAAGATTCAATTGTTTGAGTCAGATCTTTTTTCTTTGATTCAGTTTTACATTTTTTCCCCACAAAAATCAGAGTGCTCAGGTTCAACTGACTGATTCATTAATTCATCAAATTATCAGTAAAGAACAACTAATCATTATATGATTCCAGAAGACCAGTGCTAGTCCTCACTATACGCAAAGTCTCCGAACCACCAGGGGGCCCCCTTGCTCTCAAAAATGATTTAATGACTAGGGCTGTGTGATTAATAGAGTTTTAGTTTGTTTTTGATTAAGGATTCCAATGATCATGTAAACGCAATTCCGCATTCAAAGCAGTGCGCTGTCCCCTTTCCTACGTAGCGATCAAATCAATCAAATGCTCGATACTAAAAAGGAAATAAAAGTGTATTGAGCTGCGAAAGCGGCTTTCTGTGCGTGTGATCCGAGATGGAGCGCCACCTACTGGTCTGGCAATATGAAAAATGCCTATTTTTGCTTATAACTTCTGAACGGTTTGTCCAAAAATCATAAAAGTCTTCTTGTTAGATTCAGAGCATCATGCTGAGGGGAATGATATCCAACTTTCACATATCGGCCATTTTGAATTTTGTCATAAAATGCTGTATTTTAGGAACACATTAGCATATCATTATGAAACTCAGTATGTTTCTTCAGCACTATGCCCTGACAGTACTCAAAAAGTTTCAGGGCAGCGCCACCTTGCAGTCAAAAGTTATAATGAAATGTACAAAAATGGTAATAACTTTTGACTATATTAAAGGGTTAGTTCACCCAAAAATGAAAATTATGTCATTAATGACTCACCCTCATGTCGTTCCAAACCCGTAAGACCTTCATTCATCTTCGGAACACAGTTTAAGATATTTTAGATTTAGTCCGAGAGCTTTCTGTCCCTCCATTGAAAATGTATGTACGGTATACTGTCCATGTCCAGAAAGGTAATAAAAACATCATCAAAGTAGTCCATGTGACATCAGTGGGTTAGTTAGAATTTGTTGAAGCATCGAAAATACATTTTGGTCCAAAAATAACAAAAACTACGACTTTATTCAGCATTGTCTTCTCTTCCGGAATCCTTTCCATTGAATTGATTCCATTGAATTGATTCCATTGAATCCTTTCATCTGTCGCCGTTGGTAATGCACTTTTACGTCGCCGTGGTTGTTTTTGGCGATTAGGACATCCACGACATGCACACTTACGCACCATTTTAAAAAATATAGCAATACCAAAATACAAACAATGTAGAATAGCTTGAATACAGCGTGCGTCTCCCTCAGACTGTAAACGAAGCTCGGGCGCACCGGATAACACGTCAGCAGCGTCTTACATCAGCAGCGTCACTGCGGAGTCGTGAACCACACTCCGGAGCAGAAGGGGGCGGTAATGCACCAATAAGCTGGATGCCAACCGCCGTAAAACAGGAAAGAAGAAGAAGAAGCAGCGGAGTCGTGAACGTGGATTGACAACAGACCCGGAAGAGAAGACAATGCTGAATAAAGTCGTAGTTTTTGTTATTTTTGGACCAGAATGTATTTTCGATGCTTCAAAATGTCGCGGATGTCCTAATCGCCAAAAACAACCACGGCGACATAAAAGTGCATTACCAACGCCGACAGATGAAAGGATTCAATGGAATCAGTTCAATGGAAAGGATTCCGGAAGAGAAGACAATGCTGAATAAAGTCGTAGTTTTTGTTATTTTTGGACCAAAATGTATTTTAGATGCTTCAAAAACTTATAACTGACCCACTGATGTCACATGGACTACTTTGATGATGTTTTTATTACCTTTCTGGACACGGACAGTATACCGTACATACATTTTCAATGGAGGGACAGAAAGCTCTCGGACTAAATCTAAAATATCTTAAACTGTGTTCCGAAGATGAACGGAGGTCTTACGGGTTTGGAACGACATGAGGGTGAGTCATTAATGACATAATTTTCATTTTTGGGTGAACTAACCCTTTAATCTATTGTAATGAATCCATAGTTTTCAGTCACGTGACTGTCGCAGAGCCCTGGCAGGCAAAATAGCCATGTAACTGCAGCACAAGCCTGTCAATTTTCCATCTTAAAAGCAAAAATATGCAAACAAGATGCAAGTTTTGCGCACTAGTGACCTGCAGTGATTTCAATCACTGAAAACGGCGGGATGATTTTTAAAAAGCTAACGTGAAAAACATAGGGTTGTTATTTGTACCAATAAGGGTTAAATTAAGCAAAGTTTAACACTAATCACGGATTTGTTGATCTGGGTTTAATTTTAAATCGAGTTGTGTTGCACCACTTAATTTTAAACACAGATTAACTATGCAGAAAGATCGTAGAATTAAATAAATGATGACAAAATGACCATTTGTGGGTGATCTATCCCTTTAAATCGCTCATACAGTATCAATGAAACCAGAATATAGTAAAAAGATGTGTGTTATCAACTCTTGTTCTTATCCTCCTAAATCCCACCTGCAGTTTGCTCAACAATGGCAGGATATCTAGGGATCATCACTCGTACCCAGCCTCCCGTGTACAAATCAGTGTGTCTCCGCTGCAATGACTTCAGCGCCACAGACAAACAAAAATACATGACAGGAACAGCAAACTGGGAAACAACACACACCTTAAAACACTTCAAATCCATTATGTCTCGATGCAGTCAAGGGGTTCACTTCAGGGACATCTCGAAAAGGAAACGTCTCTTGTTTCTCTCTCACCTGTTCTCTCCACACACACAGACCGAGGCTAAACCAGGCAGCTCTTTTCTCACAAGCCACACTTCTGACTAATGGCATAAAATAGCTTTTTCTGTGAAATTTTCACTGCCCTTTATGATTATTGCAGTACAAATGACTTTAAACGGCTGTCATGGACACTTTGCAAGTGGTCCACGGGCGGTTGTCTGGGCCTGAGACTGTAGTGCCGCCCAGGTTGCTGGCTAGAATACCTCATTTCCTTTACTTACATCATCAGAGCATAACCGCACATGTCTACAGGATCACGCCTACTCTGTAGATCATTGTGTCATTGCATCACTTCATACTAGGTGGATGCACATGAAATGAATACAGATGGTATTATAATGCCAGGATGAGTAACAAATCAACGTTTACTATATTTTTCTTAATCATAATTTGGAAGGTTGTGCGATTTGACATCTTATATTGCAGTCAACATTGCTGCTGACCTCTTTCAGACTTCTTTCAGTGAACAAAATGTGAACTACGGTAAAACAAAAACGTATTACAGTAACACTGTACCTGTACTTTAAATCTCTTTAGTTCACTTCAGATGTGATGCTGTCTCAGTCCACTTTACATTCACATTGTTTTATTAATAATAATAATAATAATAATAATAATAATAATAATAATGTAAAACATTATATATAAATTAAATATTTTTAGCATTATTATTTTAAAAAACAGAAATATGTTATTTTTTTAAGATTACTATTGTACTGTAAAATAAATTATAATTTTAAATAATAATAATAATTATTAATAATAGTTGTATTATATAATTAAAAATAACAGAAATACAACTATTGTAATATTAAAATTATACTGTAAATTCAATTACAATAATAATAATAAAATGTTAGTAATAAATTAAATATATTTAGCATTATTATTATTATTTAAAAACAGAAATGTTATTATTTTAAGATTACTATTGAGCTGTAAAATAATTTGTATTAAATAATAATTAATAATAATACTTAGTAGTATTATCATAAAATTAAAAAGAAGAGAAAAAAGTATTGTAATATTAATATTATACTGTAAATTAAAATATTCAATTACAACAATAAAAATAATACTGTAAAATATTCATCATGTAATCATTTTTAAAGTATTATTATTATTTAAAAAAATAAAACAAAGTATTACTAATTTGAAGATTACCATTATACTATAAAATGAATAATATTAAATTATTATTATTCTAATCTAAAATGAAAAATAAGACAAATATATATGTATAGCTGATATTCATCAGGTCAGTCATAATCACAAAATCAGTTTGAATGTCCGCTGAGGAAAGCGATATCTTTGTCTTTGTCCTTTTAACATTTAAGAGGATTTCCCATGACAGCGCTAGTCAATGCATTTGTCAGTTGCATCTCGTAAGATGTTGTTTAAAGTAAAAACAACGTCCTTGTTTTCTTGTCAAGTCAAGTCAAGTCAAGTCACCCTCATTTATATAACGCTTTTTACAATGCAGATTCTTGTTTCAGTCCATTTCAATATAAAAGTCTTTGCGACTGACTCACTCATTCATAAAGACAGTCTTTGACGCCATCTAATGGCATATTAATGAAACTTTCACTGAAGTCAAAATCACTAACGGATTCTCTCAATACCAAAAATATGGCATGTTATTTATATAAAATATTATTTATTGAACAATGATATTTAAATGAACAACAATAGCCATTATAACAGTATAAGAAGTAAAATAGGAAATAAACACAAGCAAACAGTTCAGTCAAACGTATAAAAGCAGCGCTTTAAGCGCAGGATTTAATTTCAATGTAAATATAAAGTTATGAATCTTAATATAGCCCTTAAGCCAAATCTATTAGCTCTGGAACAAGTTATAGATTAATAAGACCAAAGATTGCCCATTTGATATACCCAAAATGAATTATACCTCATGTTTAAACACTTTCTACATAAGAGCCAGCGGCAAATTCCTGAAGGACTGGCCGAGATGAAGCTGTTCTCTGTGGGTACATGAGCTCTGAACGCTCGCTGACGGCCTGGAGCTCACATCTCTGAAAGAGTCTAAACTAATTTTCAAATATGTTTACACATAAATCGCATATCTGAGGTCTAAACAACCATATTCTCACCTAAAAAACTCTTAAAACTACATTCCGTTACAAAATAATGGATCAAAGCCTCATAATTTTATTTTGGTCTGTTTTTTAATCTGAGGGTGACATGCTATAAACCTCTCTAAAGAAAAATCTATGAAATATGTAATAGGCGACTCAGATCACATATTATGCGTCACATGATTAGGACACATTGTTTGAGAAAGCAACCAGTGCTTACCATTACCCAGCTGCCTGCATGAGTCCATCCCTGGAGCTCAAATCCTCACGAATCACATCACCGTATAAGCGTACAGGAGCCGCTCAATTGTGTGAACTGCACAATTAACTATTTCTCTAATAAACTCCAAATGCATGAGCACTCAGCAGGGGCCACAGGCTGTACAGGCTACATCTGACGCCACGCCGCTTGATTCACAAAACCAAATGGCCTTTGCCACTCAATGCCGATCCATAAACGTAATATGGCTCTCCTCTCATGAGCACACATCATCCGAATGTGCTTTCTGCTATTATAATCATACTCATAAGTGGCTCACACAGGACAATATAATGGAAATATATAATTGAGCTGTGGCAGGTGGATATTGATACAGATGCATTTCTCATATTGTGTGAACGATACGGCCGCGGCGTTACGCTGATGAATAGCTTGTTTTTCAAACACATTGATTCGGCGGGGCTCCTGGGGAGTGGCGGCGGTCGATGGAGAGGCTTCGGGGCGCTGTTACACCGTGATTCATTTCAAACTGGGCCACGGGAGGGCGGAGGAAAGACAGCGGAGGATGAGAGCGTAAAGAAGCATGATTATTTTAACACCGAGAGTACAAGTGCTTTGATGAAGAGCTCGGGTGTCAGGGGAGCAGGTTAAGACACCGTCTGAGCGGATGTTACTCACTCTTCCTCTCTGGTTTTATCCTCAGAGGACTCGCACTTCTCTTTTCGTGTGACGTAGGCTTTTATGAGCTGTGTGTGAGAGCGAGACAGCAGGAAATACAGGGTTGGGGAGTAACTAACTAAATAAACTGAAAGATTCTGACCTGCTTTGCATCCCAATACTTTCCCATCCCGCTTTACTGTGTCGATTAACAAAGAGCAGGGGTCCCATAATAAAAAAATAAAAAAAACATCACTTGTGGTTGATGTGTTATATGATCTCCCCTGTCCACTGAAGCTCATTGAAAGGCCAGGGGCTGGGTGGGTGTGACCCTTCTGTTGCCCATAGTGACAGTGCTCGGGCTACTGAGTGGAATGATTGAAGGCAGTTATTAGTAGAGCAAGGACACTCTCCATGGCGACCATTCCAGACGGGCCCCGGAGGGCCAGGGTGAGCTTTGATCACAGTCTGATGCTTTGACAGGCTCCCTACCCAAACACAGCGCGAGACAGCGACAGAGAAAGATTTAACAGAGCTTGCTTTAATTTCATTTTATTTATTTATTTCCAATAAAATCGTATATTTTATAATCAGTCTAATATGCACTACAGTTGAAAAGTTTGAGGCTGGTAAGATTTTTAATCTTTTTGAAGAAGTCTCTTAATATCACTCAGGCTGCATTTATTTGATCAAAAATACAGCAATATTGTGAAATATTATTACACTGTAAAAAATTATTTTCATGATTTGTTATCACAACATTTTTTATTTTGTCAAATCAACTTAATTATTAAAGTGGTTTAGATAATATTTTGAGTTTCTGTTGATTAAACCAATCGCCTTCATTGTATTAACTCAAATTTTTAATTTCAATGAACTCGAGATTTTAGGGCAACCTGGTAACTTACTTTTTTAAGTTAAACCAACAATTTAGAAGTCTCTTCTGCTCACTAAGGCTGCATTTTAGTTGATCAAAAATACAGTATAAACAGTAATACTGTGAAATATTATTATATTATTATTATTAATATTACTGTGAAAGACTGTGAAATAGCTGAATTTTCAGCATCATTACTCCAGTCTTCAGTGTCACATGATCCTTCAGAATTCATTCTAATATGTTGATTTGCTGCTCAAGAGACATTTTTATTATTATCAATGTTGAAAACAGTTGTGCTGCTTAATATTTGCATTGAAACTGATACATTTTTTCAGGATTCTTTGATGAATACAAAGTTCAAAAGAACAGAATTTATTAGTTTTTTATTTATTCAAATTTAAAAAAACATCCCAACATTTCCGGAATTCGAGCTGTAAAAGGATATTTGATTATTAAATTAGTTTTTAAAGGGGGCCTATTATGCCCCTTTTCACAAGATGTAATATAAGTCTCTGGTGTCCCCACAATGTGTCTGTGAAGTTTCAGCTCAAAATACCCCACAGATCATTTATTATAACTTGTCAAATTTGCCCCTATTTGGGTGTGATCAAAAACACAGTTTTTGTGTGTGTCCCTTTAAATGCAAATGAGCTGCCGGCCCCCTTTCCAGAGGAGGGCGGAGCTTTAACAGCTCACGCTTCGGTTGCTCAACAACAACAAAGACGGAGAATCTCACGCAGCCAAAATGAGGATTGTCAGTAACGGTCAGTTTACATCCAGATGGTGCAACTTACCCACTGACTTGGATGAACTTACCCCTAACTTGGAGTAAATTCAGTGCCCAAGGAAGTCGACCGGAAGTTGAAGTCGGCCGCGTGCCGCCATCTTGTAGCAGAACTTCACTTGCGTTAGCATCCCATTGACTCCCATTCATTTTGGCGTCACTTTGACAGCGAATAACTTTACATCTGAGGCGTTTAAAGACTCCATTTGTCCATTATTTATTTCTAAAGATACACGACAATGTATAAAGGGCTCCATTACCTTCTATGTTACATTATGGCCCCGTAGAAACAGTTTTTGTAAAAATAGGCTAACGATTGCGTCATAACCACTCGACTCTCTGTCGCACAGCAGAGAAATTACCGTACAGACAGGAGGAGAAGCTCACAGGCAATAGTATGCATTAACTTAATATGGCGTACTGGCGTTACATTTTAAAATACTATACAAAATAATTAATCAGAATACTTACTCCTGCTCACTCACGCCAAAGAACTCCCCGCTCAAGCTCGCCGTCTCTGCAAGATTAACGATGGCAGTTTGCACGCACAGCTACTAGAAGATTTACATCTGTCAGACAGGTTGCTGACGTCATCAAGCTTAGTTTGAGTCTGCGCGTCAGAAACGGAAGTGCTAAAAATCGCTAAAAATGGGCTTCACTTGTCTCAATTGAGTTCCAATGGGGTCGCTGTGTCCATTTCTTTTACTGTCTATGGGTAAATTGAGCCACAGGAATACTTTTTTACAAGTAGCCATATTTTTAGAACCCTTTGTCATAGATGTATTCTAAACATTTACAATTATGGGAAACATCCTGAAATTACTTTAGATACTTTCATTGTACTTCTGCCTCATTTTCCCTTATCTTGAGAACAACATAAATGGCTCATCTTACCCCACTCTCTGCTAGTGTCCCAAATCAGTCAGTTATGAGGTTCTATTTCAGTTAGAATGCAGACAGTGAGAAACAAGGCAGCTTCTGAACAGTTTTGTTTGTCTGAGTGCAGCTTTAGAATCTCCGAGCAGAGATTAGAATCTTTAGAATCTAGATGTCAGTGCACACACTCATTCTTCAGCGCGATTGGACACAGAAACTAAGAGTGGGCGTGTCCCAGTGATGCTCTCGAGGATCTCATCCGGCTCATCTCACTCTGTGTCGCCACAGGCCGCTGGGTGTTACAGCGGTGCTAGCGTGTTTCCTTTCAGGAGTCTAATACGTCAACATAAGGCAGACAGACAGGCCATCGAGAGGCAAACTTCCTTCCAGGATAAATGACTGTGCTTGTTAATAGGTTTGTGGAAAACAAAAGCTGAGGGCAGTGGGTTCCTAACACACACTCGGTCGTGACAAAAGACTGATGTAGGATGGAGCGAATCAAGACTTCCAAACACTCACCGGTTCTCGCGGGACCACAGTAGATTTGTTGCAGTGGGACTAACAACTGTTAGTCATATGCGGGAGGTATTCCATTGTCGGCCAGAGAGAGCAGTTGTTATTTAGTTAGTTTTTCAATAAAACATATGTGAAACACAGTTCTTTGTTCCCTGTAGTGTTGGGACACAGTGAATGAATTCTTTCAAACTGTGTGTTTCAGTTCTTGGACAGTGCACCCCAAAATGAACATCATTTTGTGTCATTTCAAACCTGTAAGACTTTCTGTAAGAATGCAAAAGAGGATATTGTGAAAGTGTCTCAGGCTGTTCCCCCCCCCCCTCCTTACGATGGGGTCCAATGTTATTTTAGACCCAATTAATATCTAAAATACCTTACTTTCTATTGCATTCCACTGATAAAAGAAAGTCTGGCAGGATTGGAACAGCAAGAGGTGAGTTTATGGAGCAGAGAAGGTCAATGTGCTGAAATCTTCAGTGAACATGGTGTTTACAGAGGGTTCTTTAAATTATTTATTATTATTTAAATTATTATTTATTATTATTTTTTTTTTAAATAATTTAAACTGTTATGTTTACCTTTTGGAAAATATGATGTAAGCTCTGCTCCAGAACCTAGTGAGCTGCCTTACTGTGTCTACATAGGGAGCATCCTGACTGAAATGGAACCTTAAAAGTGAGTGATTTGGAACACCCTACATATAAGCTGCAGCTCTACACATCACAGGAATATAACTGCACACATACAGTGCACGACAATAACTGTTGATTTGAATACAGGCAAAGCGAGAGGAACAAAACAAAGTTCTGAAACGCCCTAGGCATTCTGAACAAAATCAGGATAAATCCTACGGCAAATTTTAAAAAACAAATTTTATTAAATAAAAACTGAAACAATAGAAAATGGAAAATACTTTTTTTAATTATGCATTTATGCCAAGAAATGGTTTATGCTGATTATGTCCAAAACTTCACTTTGCCTAGGGTCTTTCCAAACATTTTGAGGGTAGTTTATGACATTACATGAATTTCAGTAATTTAAGATTTTGTTATTCAATTATTTAAAAAATAAAATAAAAAAAAGTTTTATATATTATATATATATATATATATATATATATATATAAATCCATATTTATAACCTTTCCTGGAAATAACCACATTAAAAACTACACTCTAAAAAATGCTGGGTTAAAAACAACCCAAGTTGGGTTGAAAATGGACAAAGCCAGCGATTGGGTTAAATGTTAACCCAACGTGCAGGAAATTTTTATTTAACTCAACTATTGTTTAAAAATTACTGTATGACTGACTTAAAATGAACCCAAAATAGGTTGGAAATTAAAAATCAGACACATAATTACTAGAGGCAACAATAATAATCAAAAGGTGAACATTTATTACTAAACAATTTAATAAATGTTTATTGTTTAATTATTATTCATTAAACTTATTAATAAATGTTCATTTATTAAACATATTAATTTCCAACATATTTTGGGTTTATCTGAAGCAAGCAATACAGTATTTTTTAAACAACAGTTGGGTTAAATAAAGCTGCCAAGCATGTTTGTCAAACATTTAACCCAACCGCTGGGTTAAAACAACCCAAACACTGGGTTTGTCCATTTTCAACCCAACTTGGGTTGTTTTTAACCCAGCAGTACCTTATATTTCCAAGTTTTCTCAAATCAAGCAGCAGTAAAAAAAAACAAACAAACAAACAAACATATTATTTACTTAATATTATAAACAATTATTTGTTTAATATTATAACTTATTAATATTTAAAAATGTATTAAATTATTATTTAAGATTTTAATTTTTACCATTTAAAAACAACCTCATATTTCCAGGTCTTTCCCTGATCACGGCAGATTGCAGGAATGGACCTCGTTTGAGCAGACGGGATGAAAATGATTATAAATTGGGAGCAGATGGACAAGAAATAAAAATCCCGGGTGGCTTCGGAATGAAACTTGCTGGAGTTGGATGGAAAAATGCATCCTGTTGTAGACCTCTACACTCCAGTTTAACTAGTCTGAGGCTGAGAGACTGTGAACTCCTGAGTGTGTCTGATTATAAAGTGCTGTGTGTGTATTTGTGTGGGTTGATGTGTGTTTAAAGAGTCAAGACTTATTCTCCTGGCAGAAGCCAGTGTGTGTGTGTGTGTGCGTGCCTGTGCATGATACGTGTCTCAGCCAGACGGAGGAGGGTGTATTTTTAGTTGGGACTACACTCTCTTATAATGAGCACACCCCCACTGCGATCCCGACACCTCGCTGAAACACAGATCACAGTAAGAGAGAGAGAGGGCTACCAAAGGGAATACTTGATGATAGCAAAAAAGTTCAAAATGACAGACTAAGATACAAGAACAAACAAACCAAAAAAACTCAATAGGATTACTCACATGAATAATAAAAACCAGCATTAGCATTAACCCATATGAATATTTTTAGCCCCTCTGTTTAATGTTAACCAACAAATTCCAGGAAAGCCACATTTGTTGCTTATTTCTGAGTCATTCTCAACGCTGCGAGCAGAGGGAGTAAACTCACTGGTACGACTCAATGACATCCTGATTGATAACCAGCTAAGCTACACAAGGGTGATCATTGATTTTGTGATGAGCTTGTGTGGGTTGAGCACTTGATTGACAAAGAACGGACCTCGTAATTCAGAACTCACCAATGACTAACTGTTGATTCAGTTCGCACACAGATACAAATACAAGTCCATTTCACACTTTTAAAGGGGTCATGACACAAGAAATCAAATTTTCCTTGGTCTTTTGGCATATAAGAGGTCTTTGAATCATTATTACATCCTGAAAGTTCCATAACTTAAAACGTCCTCGTCATCAATAAAAAGCATTTATGTAATCAAGCTGTAAAAAAGCTTCGTTTGGAACAGAGGTGGCATGTGACGTCACATGGGGCACAATCATTTCCATACGACTGCCTCTGGAGCAAGACAACAACGCCTACTTTTACATCATCGCATCGTTGGCCCCGCCCACTGGTGTTCAGTTGATGAGCAGTGAGTGGATCTGAAGTAGTTGTTTACGATAAGATTGTGATAATAACTAGATTGCGATACCATGCAGATGTTGTGTTGTTCCTGTCTGTGGAAAAACATCATCTTTGCATAAGCTGCCGAAGGATCCCGATGTCAGAGAAAAATGGATCAGTTTATTTTTAACGAACGTCCTAGTCACGTCAGCGCTGACTTGCGTGTTTGTACTGTACAGTGACTGTTTTGAGAACAAATTGCAATGTGAGACTGGCTTTGCCCAAAAACTTTTGCTCAAAGATCAGGAATCAACTTTTCTGGAATCAGCAAACTGTAAGTAACGCATTTCATTTTAAAATTGGTAATAACAGTTAAATTCATAACGAATAATCCTAGTATTTTTACTTCAAAGAACGCTCTCTTTATAATGGCTGAAGCTGAGCGAGTTTATCTGGACACTTGCCAAAACTCCTGTTACAGTGACGCTCTTACACTACACTATGAGTCTTACACTGTATTTACATCGTGTTTGCATTGTTAGTTATGGTGAAAGTTTTTGTGAGAGTGCAGAAATTGCGTTGCAATGATGAGATCACTGCATTCACGTGATCAACAGATCTGCTCAATGCTCATCACTGCAACCTTCCATGTGATGGAATAGATCTAAATATAATGTAATAATCAACACTTTTCATGATTTGTTAATCTCGACAGCTGTAACAGAAAAATGTGGTAAAAGCATTCGAAAAGGATTCCACATGTAATACATATTTCAATTGCAAAGATGTCAGCCAATCACAGCAGTGGGCGTTTACACTGAAGTCTCACAGCAGACACGCCCCTTAAAACAGAGCGTTCAAATCAGAGGGCTAAAATCAGGGTTGAAAGAGAGCCATTTATTTGATGTAAAAATCATATTAACGTTATAAGTGCACTGTGCACCTCAGGAAACATTATAAAATAATAATAATAAAAAAAAAATCTATTTCATGTCCCCTTTAAAAAAAGACTATAGTCAACTGCAAAACATCTACTATAATACAATGAAATATTTGGCATTGTAAAACAATTATTTCATAAGAATGCACCAATTTTAACTCTGTAAAGCCTGAAATATGAAACAATAGTCTGAAAACTATTTTTAAATGCAACAGCACACTGAAACTATAGACAAAATCTAAAAAAAAAGTGCATATGTGTTTGTGTTTTTGTTGTGTAAATGATACATCAGGGTATTATGGCTCATATACAGTAGTATGATATGGAGAAGAGCTCATCAGAGGCCCAAACTGAGTAAAAACATGCAATTTACTGCAGCTTCTGATATTTATATGGGCAAAAAGTAAGAAGATATTCTGATGTAAATTAAGTTATTTAACAGTCTAGCAGAATACTTGCATAAAATACATTTAACTCTCTTGTCATTCTATATCTTCCAATATTATGTAAATGATGTTTGGATAATCAAGTAAACCTAAGTTGCTTTTTAATAATAATATAAAATGTATTCTTAAGTTTACTTTATAAAAGTCACAGCAAACATTGCGTTTACTTGACACTTGTACCATGACCTGAAGGGGGGCGTTTTTACAATTACTGTATACTAAAACACCTTTTACTCGATAAAAAAGAATAATCAATAAGATGACAAAAGGCATTTAGTGGATTGTGTACAACAGTTTTTTTCAGCAATGTATTGATCATGTTGACAATTTAAAGGCCTTAGAAATGTGTGCATTATTTATGCATAGGGTTATGTGTCCAGCAAAGGAGAAATACATTTTTTCCTCAAATGGTGCAGTTACAGCATCTACCAGCAGGGGCGAACTGTCAAACACTAACAAATCCCTTATTTTGACACCCATTTAGAAAGCAAATGTTTTAAACAAGCCATTACCTTTTGTCAGTGGGAGGTGTTTCCTTGTTCCCTGGTACCTCCTGTAGATCTGGAAGGTTGGCGAAGTCATCTTGCTCAGCCAATCCGATCGCGAGGGACAGCACAACCATCTTCCCCTCTCTGTCACAAAACAAAGAGGCCAAACCAAACAAGTGATGAGCAGAACCCATTATAAACTAAAGGAAAGCTGGTCAAAAAACTTGAATTTTGACTTTAAGTCTTGTCTGAAAGGTAAAAAATGTTCAGTACATTAACTCTATGTTGTAGGGGTGTAACGGTACACGAACATGACGGTTTCTTGCAGATTACTATAATATTAAAAGTTACAATTAACAACAGAGCCAAACTATTAAATTCAGTTGCTATTTATATAATAAACACTCAAATGAAAAAAACAACAACATGTAAATTGCACATAAAGCAGGTTTTGCATTAACTTCTAAATCTAATTATACAATTATTTTTCACATTTTTTTACACCAATTCATTTTTGAAATATGATCATTTACACAGTTACTGTCATAACTTGTTTTCATGACAAATTTAATTAAACACATGAAATAATCAAGACATATAATGAATATATGAGCTTATATAGTGCATATATTTAGTGAAATGCTTCATTTCTCTAGTGAACTAACATGCTGTGGACACTAAATGACTTGCCTGAGGTAAATGTAATGCTACGTGAGATATTATTCTCAAGCTGTTTTATTGATGTCTTTCCACGATTCAAACACTGGTTGAGAGATTACATGTAAACATATCTATGCATAGATCATCTGTTCTTCTTCTGCTGCTTTTTTCCCTGTTGTGGTGGTTAGCAAACAGTGTTGCATTACCGTGTGCGCCCCCTTCTGGATTGGAGTGTTAATCGCCTGTGACTGACTGTATGCACCGAACTGTGACGCCCGTACCGTGGCGGTTCGGGGCGAATACATGTACCGTTACACCCCTACTATGTTGGCATAATATCAATCAATCAATCTTGAGCAGCAAATCATCATATCAGAATGATTTCTGAAGGATCATGTGACACTGTAGACTGGAGTAATGATGCTGAAAATTCAGCTTTGATCACAAGAATAAATTACATTTTAAAATGTATTCAAATATAAAGCTATATATAAAAATAATATTTCACAATATTACTGTTTTAACTGTTTTTATTTATTTATTTTATTTTCTATTCTCCAATGAATTTGTCACTCATAAACAAGTTTATGCATAATTTAGATTTCTTCTTAAAGACAGAAAGAGTCTGGGGGGTGGTTTGTATAATTGTATTCTAGAGATTCTTTGTTTTTAAAAAAGTAAAAGAACTTAATAAACAGTTGTTAACAACAACAACAAAAAAGACAAAGAGTCTGGAATCAAATCTCAGAGATTTTAACATGAACTTAAACTTTACAGTTTTCTGAGATCCTCGGTCCTCGTTACTTTAACACTCTATTGCTATAAAATGCAAGTATCTTTTAACACCATTATGTTTCATATTAAGCCAAAGCTATCTTGTAAGAAAAGAAAAATCACAAATGAGTCTGCAATTACATTAACTGGAGACTGGAGAGCAGATGGAGAACTTCAGTCGAGAGCTCTACAACGTCTCAAACTGTGCTCTGATTTGTCAAAGATGCAAATGCAAATGCAAATGCAAATGCAAAAAAAAAAAAGAAATCTATGTAAGATTTTTGGGAGAGACCTCTGAAACAAAGCTGACACCAATATGAAACATAACTGAGAACTCCATTAAATCTCCTGAACTATGAAAAAGAAATTCATTATCCTGTAGGATTCCTCCATGTTTCTCTCTAACTACAAATTTCCCCCCTTCTCTCACACTTCATTAATCAACAGGTTTTATAACGATTTACGCTCATAAAGGAATCGGCAGACCGGCATGTAAAACGAGCTTTGCTGGGGGCTAGGACAGAATCAGTGTTACGCAGGAGCGCATTAAGCCCACACACTCTCGTTTATCGATTACGTGAGTCTAAAACATCACCCTTACAAGGGCTGTAAATGGCCTTCACAAGAGGCTTCAGCTCAGATTCACAGCAGGGTCCTAAAGGAAGACTCGTGTCTCCTCTCCGACTTCATCTGCAGACAGCGGCAGGAGCGGTCAGGGTCGTGTGCATCATGTCAAAGGATTGATTGAGCGCTGCTCACATGGTAAACATAAATAAAAATGAAGATGCATGTATTTTAATACAAATTTTTATAGACTTTTCACATGTACGCAATTTCCCACGAAAACCATCCTTACGGGTCTAAAATATAAACACTTGTAATAGGCTTACCATAGTGAATCAGGGTAAGACAAAAACACACTTTGCAAGAAGGATTGATGATGCATTGACTTGTTATTTAAATTTGGGAAATTTTGAACAACAAAAAAAAAGTTATATAGTGTACCGTAAAAATATGAATGGAAAGATTCCCCTTTGTCTCTAGTCACAGAATCTGTTTACCATTCATTTGATATTGTGTTTGTTCAAATCAATAAAGCGCAGCACTGCTATAGTCCACTAGAGTAAAACTCGTAAGCCCAGAGCTTCACGGTTCCAGCGCTACAGCACAAATCACACGCGTCTCCAGAACAGGCAGGAGCTTAATTGCCTGTCAGACAATCATGGTATCAGGGAATTAGAGCTGGAGCTGGTTACAGTTACACAATCCTGTAAAGTGAAAGATTATTGCCAGTGTGCTAAAGGATATTAACTGTGCTGGAGATTAAAATTGAAACTTGTGGCACACAAATATTATATCAACGCGCCTCACGCATTTACACTACCAGACAAGAGTTTGGACACACACACACCCATATTCATTTTATTACCATTTTCAACATTTTTAGAATAAGAGTCATCAAGTCATTAAAACTATTAGAATATACAAATGGAAGTACAGAAATGATGAAGAGAGCAAAAAATGATATACAAATTAAAACTTTTATATTTGGGCTTCTTGTTTGTATTACAGCTCTGCTCACAAATAAAATAAAATAAAATAAAATAAAATAAAATAAAATAAAATAAAATAAAATAAAATAAAATAAAATAAAATAAAATTAAATTCATGCACAATTTCTTCTAAATAGGCAAAAACCTTTACATCAAAATGCTTTTAAGATCACAAGAAATATTTCTACTCAAGAAATTTACTCAAGTGTGTCCAAACTTTGGAGATTAAAATTGAAACTTGTGGCACACATATTTATTGAAAGCAAAGTTAGATGTACATGCCTCACGCCTTTACTGGTCAAGAGTTTGGACACACCCATAATATTAATATTTATTACTATTTTCAATATTTTAGGATAATAGTAAAGTCAAAACTATTAAAAGGCACAATATGTAAGATTTTTGAATTAAAATATTCAAAAACTACTAGAACAGTGTTATATATTTTGTTGACTTGTGTACTTACATTATCCCAAATGTTTCCAAGAATGTTTAAATCCAGAGAAATAAGCAATTTTAACCAGGACACGAACCATATCCGTGCGTCTCCTATCAACGATATCATAACTGCGTTTCCCTTCATTTCTGGATTTATTTTGTAGAAACTATGGAAACACCAAAGATGCTTTAATATATTATGTGTTTTACTAGACAGCTGAGCAACTGTTTGGATACATTCATCAGCAGAAAACTAATCATGTTATATAGCTCAACACAATAAGTCTTATTGTTTAAATCTCGTTTTCTTGATTTACCGCGAGTACCATGTTTACCATGACTAATATCGATCTAGCTTACTGTAGTGTCTCATAGTAGCCACAGAGCGAACGCAGAGTAGCATTATAACATATATATAACATATTATAACAACTTTCAACACTCAAATGTATCTAATATGATAAACAGCGCTGCGTTACCCCACATACGCATGACCGGAAGAAGCGGAAGTGGCGACTGCGGCATAATAAAAGTCTGGCTGCTCTCGAGGCATGTGTCGCGCTCGTCTCTCATTAGCAATCACTCCAGCGGCCTCGTTCAGCTCCAACATCACTCGCCCTGCTCTGCTTCATACTACAGTAACGTTAATAATCTCATCCATGAACATGATTTCTGAGTCCCATCCTGATTCTTTTCCACCGGCTGTAGAAGTGAAGACAACACCTCCCATGTTTCAGCGAAATCAATGCGTCATCAAGCTACGCCTTTGTTTTGAATAAGCGACCTCTAGTGGCGAAAATTTACATAGTGTGGATTTAAGACTATACAAACTGAAGTATAGGAATAATGAAGAGACCAAAACAAATAAAACTCTCTAATATTTGGGCTTCTTCTTTGTCTAGATCAGGGGTACTCAAGTTCAGAGGCCAAGAGGGCCGCATTTTAACCAAATGAAACACCAAGGGCCACAAATTATAACTTGGATCGTAAGACTTTTATTTAGGCCTACTTAAGACAATATTTGTAGTTTTACTGTTTATTTACTAAAAGTGCAGTTTATTATCTAGCTAAGTCTTAATAGTATGGTGTCCTTTTTAAAGTGTCACTTAACATGATAAATGGCATTTAAAAAAATGATTAATAGCTTGTCTTGCTGTATTCTTAATGTACAAATGCATAAAGAAAAACAAGAACTGATGAAAAATCCTTATTCATTTGAAATGTCTGCATTGTTTTCACAAGAAATTTAAGGTCTGGCTGTTGTTCACTGGCTGATGAGAGTTTGTCCGTAAGACGAAAACATTGCACTTTTTTTATAGTCTTTTTATACTCCATTGCACCTTTTAACACTTTTTATAGCACCTATTTATACGTTTTATTATTTGTATTATTATTACCTACCTTTTAATTTGGTCAGAATCCAAAAATCTTTTTTTTCTTTTTCTTTTTTTAATGTTCAATCACAATCTCATGAATTATCTAACTATAACCAACGTTGTAAACATGATAAATAAGATATTCTCCGTAAGCTCAATGATGTGATGATAGATCTGTAATGGGAGCGCTGCTTGCTTTCTGTTTCTAACACATTGACATTAAGAATAAAAGGTTTGTTTTCATGATGCTCGGCAACATACGCACTGCAAAGTTTGAGGAATGTCAACTGCATTTCATCATGGAAAAATAAGGTTACTTTGTTTTTTACATGCGCGCACAGTCTCGAGCCTTTGATGGCGTTCACGAACACAAGTGCTCGACACATGCGCACTGGAGAGATTCATGCTTGTCTAGTCTTTTTCGCTCAAATAGTTACAATAAAATGTCTTTGTACTTGTTTAAAATTAGAGTTGCTGGTATCTTTTAATCCCCTCAAACGAGCGCTCTCGGTCGGCTATTGTGTTTGTTGTTACTCTTGTTCTGTCTTATCCGTTTCTTTTCAGACTGAAACAACAGCCCGTTTCTATGGAAGCCCGTTTCCGCCACAGTTGAGTAAAAAAATATAAATCTCTAAGTCATAATAATGAGAAACTTTCTCATAATAATGAGAAGCTTTCTCATAATAATGACTTAGTTTCTCATAATAATGAGAAACTTTCTCGTAATAATGACTTAGTTTCTCGTAATAATGACTTAGTTTCTCATAATAATGAGAAACTTTCTCGTAATAATGACTTAGTTTCTCGTAATAATGTCTTAGTTTCTCATAATAATGAGAAACTTTCTCGTAATAATGACTTAGTTTCTCGTAATAATGACTTAGTTTCTCATAATAATGAGAAACTTTCTCGTAATAATGAGAAACTTTCTCGTAATAATGACTTAGTTTCTCATAATAACAAGAAACTTTCTCGTAATAATGACTTAGTTTCTCATAATAATGAGAAACTTTCTCGTAATAATGACTTAGTTTCTCATAATAATGAGAAACTTTCTCGTAATAATGAGTTATTTTCTCGTGATAATGACTTAACATCTCATAATAACGAGAAACTTTCTCGTAATAATGACTTAGTTTCTCGTAATAATGAGAAACTTTCTCGTAATAATGAGAAACTTCTACGCATGCGCAGAGCAGCGGAGCAGTGACACGCTAGCGACATCCGCTGGTCAAATGCGAGAACTCCGCATCCATGGCATGTTCAAAAGTGTAAACTATAATCTCATTAAATAAATAACATTATTGATAAATTATCTGTAGCCTATGAGACTGGATAGTCTTCATTTGTAACATTCATTTGTATGTTTGTGTATGAACACGCAGAAACACAGAGTGGTGATCCATGGATTTCAAACAGATAGAGGAATGATAAGACAGCACACACACACACACACACACACACACACACACACACACACACACACACACACACACATATCCAACTCTGTTAAAGAACGCTTCACCTCGAAAGTTGTCTTTTGCATACATGTATGTATTCTAATGAATCATAAACATGTTAAAAGGTGTTTTCTGTAGGAATATCGCTGGAATGCAGGTTTATGACTGGGCAAGTGCTTTAGGACCGGTTTATATTAGAAAAGCTTTCCAGCGCCTATGTCTAGGTAAACCCACTTAAACTTGTCAATATTCCTTCATTAATCTGATAGTTTTCAAAGCCTTCGCGTTCATACAGCAGTTTCCACCGTTACTGCGGAAACCACTTTGTTCCACCTTCTCGTGCATGGAAAAGTATTGAAGATATACTGATAATTTATAACTGATGTTATTTAATGATACTATAGACTGCACTTTGTATAATACACTGAATTTAACGAAAACAGAAGTGCACGAATGCAGAATGTGTTTGCTGTTCTCGCATTTACGAGACTGACCAGCGGATGTCGCTAGCGGGCCATGTCCATCTGCTCTGCGCATGCGTAGAAGTTTCTCATTATTATGAGAGTTTCTCATTATTACGAGAAAGTTTCTCATTATTATGAGAAACTAAGTCATTATTACGAGAAAGTTTCTCATTATTATGAGAAACTAAGTCATTATTATGAGAAACTAAGTCATTATTACGAGAAAGTTTCTCATTATTATGAGAAACTAAGTCATTATTACGAGAAAGTTTCTCATTATTATGACTTAGAGATTTATATTTTTTTACTCAACTGTGGCGGAAACGGGCTTCCATACGTTTCAGTGCTGACACCTTGTGGACAAACTAAATTAGTGCAAAAACTATTCAATGCGCGCGTGCAAAGTGCCTTCAGTTTATATTGTTCTTTGCGGTTAGAAAAACTGCTGCGCGCGTACACTATACGCGTTCTCTGCTGATGATTACAGCGTCACGCGCACTGTACGCCTACCCTAGTGTACGTGTAAAAAAAAAACGAAGTAATATTCACGCTAATTTTGGACGCAAATTATAATAAAAATACATTTATATGTAGCATGATGCGGGCCACAAATTTAATGCTGACGGGCCGGATGAGGCCCGCGGGCCGCCTGTTGAGTACCCCTGGTCTAGATAACAGCTCTGCTCACAAAATAAAATAAAATAAAATTCATTTTTGTATGACCAAATGGAAATCATACTTGCTTCTTAGACTTGGTGTGAACCGTCTCTCTCTCTCTCTCTCTCTCTCTCTCTTCACTTCTCTATGACAGTTAATCATAGTAGAAATGATGGTGAGGACAGGCGATCAATGTTGTGTAGAGTTGATCTGCCAGCAGAGAACACATACTGACTTCTAAACCATTGACCACACACACACACAGACACACACAAGCACCTATAGGGATTGTAAACTGCTAAATGACCTTGGTATAGATACAAACAGGCTTGTGTGTACGATTGCAGATGCACACACACACACAGAATTGAATTTGTAAACACACAGTTAATAGAAAAGTAGTTACTTCTTTCCCCCTGTCTTTCATTCATTCTTCTCTGTATTCACATCACTCAATGGGTTTCTTGAAAGATATTGGATATTTAATTTAGCCTTAGTTGCTCAGACGTGAATTTCTTGGCTTTGCATGGGTTTAGCCCTTCTAACAATACAGTGTTGACTGCACCACTATTCCACAGCGGCAAAGAAATTATAAGTTGATTTATTTATTTTTGACTTACACAGCCTAAATTGAATGTGATGAGACAAAGACTGGGTGCTTCAAAATATTACAAAGAAACGATTTATCTGTCTATTCACTGGTCAAATTCTTGAACAAATCACTCTTATGAGCCACTTCTTTTAATGAACCGCTCAAAAAGTCTCACAAGTTTCAATCAATGTAACAAATTACTTGTCTGTTACTGAATAAACATCCAACTCATTGACTGAATGTTTATATGATAATATTTAAAGGCGAAGAGTGTAATGTCTGAATCAACAGCTGAAAATACGACTGGTCTGCCATTGGTCGGTCAAACCAGTGTTGTTATTGCTAACTAAAACTATTAAAAATACATTTTTTAATTGAAATAAAGCTGAAATAAAATGTAAATATTAGATTAAAAACTAAAAAAAAGTCAAAAAAGAAAAAAACGTAACACTGAAATTAAATAAGTTGAAGTACTTAATAGTAGCTTAATAGTTAAGCTACACTGTAAAAAGTAATACACTATATCTACTCCATAAAATTTTGGCAACAGATTACAAGTAATATCATTAATTAAATTCAACAAATAGAATTGAGTTGGAATTAATCAAATTAATTCCTTAAATGTCAACCATTTAAAGTAAAATTTACAGAACAAAAATATCTGAATAACAGACAGCATTGAAGACACCGGATGATAACAAGCAGAATCACTGATGGAAAGAGAAACACAAGAATTAACACAGGTTTAGATGTTGATGTTGATATTATTGAAAATGTTTGGTCGCCATTATGGTTATCAGTGTTTCATTTAGTTGGGCAGTTTGACTATTTGCTTTTTATGTCAGTTTGAGGTTTTTGTAATGGTGCTAATTTTACTCATTTTAAATGGTTGACTTTTAAGGAATTAATTTTATTAATTCTAACTCAATTCTTATATGTTGAATTTAATTAATAATATTGCTTGTAATCTGTTGCCTCAATTTTATTGAGTCAACAGAGCGTATTACATTTTACAGTGTACAATTAGTACAAAATGCAGCTGCTAGAGTTCTTACCCGGTCAAGAAAATATGATCATATAACACCAATTTTATCATCTCTACACTGGTTACCCATTAAGTTCCATATCGATTATAAAGTATTGCTAATGACCTATAAGGCTCTAAATGGTTTAGCTCCTGTGTACTTAACCGATCTTCTATCGCCCTACAATCCTTCACGCTCTTTAAGATCACAAAACTCTGGATTTCTGGTTGTACCTAGGATATCTAAATCCACTAAAGGAGGGAGAGCGTTTGCACATTTGGCTCCGAAACTCTGGAGTAGCCTTCCTGATAATGTTCGGGGCTCAGACTCGCTCACCCAGTTTAAATCTAGATTCAAGGCTCATCTCTTTAGCCAAGCGTTCACATAATGCATCTCATACCAGATCAATTGCACATGACTATCTTTGCTTAATGTTATGAACAGCAGCTACACTAATTACTCTCCATTTGCTTTTCTGACTAGAGTGGACATCAGCTTCAGTTTGGATCCAGCCTCTTAAGAAGACCTCAGATGACCAACACCTATGAAGAGACGGCGCCAGCTCCTGCGAGGACTTCAGAAGATGCAATCATCTGGATCAACATGCACATTCCCAAATTTCTATATATCCTAATTATTGTTAAAGGTGCCCTCGAATGAAAAATTGAGTTTATCTTGGCATAGTTAAATAACAAAAGTTCAGTACATGGAAATGACATACAGTGAGTTTCATACTCCATTGTTTCCTCCTTCTTATGTAAATCTCATTTGTTTAAAAGACCTCTGAAGAACAGGCAAATCTCAACATAACACCGACTGTTACGTAACAGTTGGGATCATTAATATGTACGCCCCCAATATTTGCATATGCCAGCCCATGTTCCCAACATTATGAAAGGCATTAGACAAAGGCAGCCAGTAACGTCTGGATCTGCACAGGTGAATCATCAGACTAGGTAAGCAAGCAAGAACAATAGCGAAAAATGGCAGATGGAGCAATAATAACTGACATGATTCATGATATCATGATATTTTTAGTGATATTTGTAAATTGTCTTTCTAAATGTTTTGTTAGCATGTTGCTAATGTACTGTTAAATGTGGTTAAAGTTACCATCGTTTATTACTGTATTCACAGAGACAAGAGTCGTCGCTATTTTCATTATTAAACACTTGCAGTCTGTATAATTCATAAACACAACTTCATTCTTTATAAATTTCTCCAACAGTGTAGCATTAGCCGTTAGCCACGGAGCACAGCCTCAAATTCATTCAAAATCAAATGTAAACAATGTAACAGTATACTATACTCACATAATCCGACGCATGCATGCCGCATGCATGACGAACACTTTGTAAAGATCCATTTGAGGGTTATATTAGCTGTGTAAACTTTGTTTATGCACTGTTCAAGGCAAGCGCGAGCTCCGTGGGCGTGGAGCACGAGAATTAAAGGGCCAGTAGCCCTATATCGGCTCATTTATAATGATGCCCCAAAATAGACAGTTAAAAAAATTAATTAAAAAAAAATCTATGGGGTATTTTGAGCTGAAACTTCACAGACACATTCAGGGGACACCTTAGACTTATATTACATCTTTTTAAAAAAAAGTTCTAGGGCACCTTTAATATGTAATTCATCTTTCCAGGAGCTCATTGCTTCTACCTTCAGTTAAACTGATAACAGTGATTGTAAATTAATTGCCTAATTTATTACATTATTTGCTAACTGCATTCTTTAAATTGTAATGTTGACATGCATTCTCTGTAAAGCTGCTTTGAAACGATATGTATTGTGAAAAGCGCTATATAAATAATGTGAAATTGAAATTACTAAGTTACTAAAACTAAATAAAAAAATTAAAGCTAAAAAAGAACTTTAAAAAGCTAATAAGAATGACAAAAGCACATAACAAATTAATAAAACTTAAAATATACAAAATATAAAAATAAAAGCTCATTAAAAATATAAATAATTACTATAATACTTTAAAAATAATACTAAAATAAAATGTTAATACTGTAAATATATAAATACTGATTCATTTTATTAGTTACTTAGCATATCATGTATAATTAATTCAATAAACAATTAATTGATAGGCAACTTTTATATCTACAACATCACACACTTTTAAAGATACACTTTCACAACAGTAATTAAAAAAACATTCAACTTTGCTTCAAGCATTGTTATTTATAGATTAGATTCCTGAATAACCACTTCATTAGATTCAGTCACTGTGTTTGAACAGCTAGTCAACTCAGACGAGGATAAACACTCATCGATTATGTAAAGAGGTTCCCTCCTCTACGATGCAGTGTCCTCTTAAAGATAAAGATAGACACAGTTGAATAATCCACGTCCTCTGGCTCTTCTTCTACCCTGCGGTGTACAGGTGACAGGTGTAGAGCCATGAAGAAGAAGCTCGAACCAAACAGATGGGCAAACAGAGAGAGAGACAGAAGGGCGCAGAGAGAGACAGGACGCAATCAGGCATGAGTAAAGCGACAGAGCACGACGAGAAACAAAGTGCCTGGGCAGGCATGAGCAAGCAATAGTGCGTAAGAGAAGTCATGAATCAAGCATGACCAAGTGACAGAGCGTGATCAGATGGGACACAGTCCTGCTCAAAACACACACGTGGTGCGTTTTGGATCCTGGTGTCTCCATCCGGCTTCGTAACTAGCATAACCACCACAAGGGAGAATTTTAATCAGAAGTTTGGCTATTCTGGCACACCAGACAGAACTAAACCATCATCTAAATGTACGCTGGTTTAAACTGGATTTTCAGCAGATTAAACACGGCTGGATGCAGTTATATGAGGGTACCCTAGACATGAATATTACAAGGATTCGCTTGGGGGCAAAAACATCAATCATATTCAGCATTCATTAGAAATGGAGAAGTTACTATGGAAGCATTAATAAAGTGTGTGGCGTAGCAACCCACAGTTCATCAGACAGACTTGAAGAGTACAGAATAAAATGAGAGTGAAGATGGTGAATATTCACACAAACAGCACCACATGCATGAGCTCCAGAAACAAGACTATTTTGGGCCCCCTAAACCATTTGGATGCGAGCATTTCTATCTAAAAAAAACAAACATTAATACAATTAATACTAATACAACAACCAACACAATACCATATTTTTATATTCTTCCTATATCTGTGACCATTTTGCACAATATCCAGAGCCAGAGAATTAAAAAACTCTTTTAAAAACAAAATATTGACATATAACGCAATAAATAGCAAATAATCTTAGCAATAAATGACTCAAGTCAAAAGTTATTTATCGACTATTAAAAGATACAACGATCAGGCATAACATTATGACCACTTTCCTAATATTGTGTTGGTCCACCTTTTGCTGCCAAAACAGCCCTGACCCGTCGAGGCATGGACTCCTCTAGACCCCTGAAGGTGTGCTGTGGTATCTGCACCAAGATGTTAGCAGCAGATCCTTTAAGTCCTGTAAGTTGCGAGGTGGAGCCTCCATGGATCGGACTTGTTTGTTCAGCACATCCCACAGATGCTCGAGTGGATTGAGATCTGGAGAATTTGGAGGCCAAATCAACACCTCAAACTCGTTGTTGTGTTCCTCAAACCATTCCTGAACCATTTTTGCTTTGCGTCAGGATGCATTATCCTGCTGAAAGAGGCCAGGGAATACCGTTTCCATGAAAGGGTGTACATGGTCTGCAACAATGCTTAGGTAGGTGGTACGTGTCAAAGTAACATCCACATGGATGGCAGGACCCAAGGTTTCCCAGCAGAACATTGCCCAAAGCATCACACTGCCTCCACCAGCTTGCCTTCTTCCCATAGTGCATCCTGGAGCCATGTGTTCCCCAGGTAAGCGACGCACACGCACCCGGCCATCCACGTGATGTAAAAGAAAACGTGATTCATCAGACCAGGCCATCTTCTTCCATTGCTCCGTGGTCCAGTTCTGATGCTCACGTGTCCACTGTTGGCTCTTTCGGTGGTGGACAGGGGTCAGCATGGGCACCCTGACTGGTCTGCAGCTCTGCAGCCCCATACGCAAAAAACTGAGTATTCTGACACCTTTCTATCAGATCCAGCATTAACTTCTTGAGCAATTTGAGCTACAGTAGGTCGTCTGTTGGATCGGATCACCTCTTTCTTTCTTTCTTTCTTTCTGAATGCCCAACTTCAATTCTCTACAGCACATAATATAGGTAATTATTAAAATAACCCTGTCCACTCTCACACTCTGTTTCGACACCCCTGCATCCAGTAAAATACACTCTGGAGTATCACATGCATGAGGTAAAATTCAGTAGCAACTAATCAACTTGGGAGGATGACCTGCTAAAACCGAAGACATTACAACAGTGGTAGGAAGCAGAAGAGCATCTTTGATAAGTCTACTAAGGAACTAAATGGATGTATTACAGATTAAATGTCAAGTGTGTAACTTATACTTTCTCCATTCCCAGTTTAGTGTGTAGCTCAGGGGCCGTTTACACAACACCATTTGCAACAAAAAAACTTTTTTGAAAACTTTTTATGTGTTTTGGCTGTTCATTTACACATCAAAGGCGTTTTGGGGGCCTGAAAATGCAACTTTTGAAAACAGGTTTCAAAGTGCAAGTTTTTGAAAACGATACAGTTATTGTCTCCATGTAAACTACAAAAGCGGATCTCTGAAAATGGTGAGGGCATGCACATGCATATTATGTGTTTAGTCTCTAGGCATGTGCGTTTGTCGCGAGTGCTCTGTAAAAGATTGCGTATGTGCACATGCGCGTATTCTTTCTTTATAAAGTGACATCGCCAACTACTGGCCTGGCAGCATAATACAGCATTTTTAGTCTTTTTTAAGGATCTGTGTGAAAGGGGATCTTTTTGATAACGTTAAAAACTTATAAAATGTACGTAAATGTAGCCTCAGTTTGTTTCAGACTCGTTATAATTACGATTCCATTTGATGTCACTAGTGGCGCTACAAGTGGCTTCAACTTTAACCTGTTAACTTTCACCCCCCTTTTTGAGCATAGGTAAATCTGATCTAAAATGGTTGTAGTTCATAAATGCTTTGGAATACAGACCTAAAGTTGGTTTCTCTTTAAAGAAGACACCTAACAGATTATTGCAAAAGTGAAAGCTTCAAAAAATGAAAGTGTAAAAAGGTTAAAGAAGTTTATGTTTACTGTAAAGCAAATGTGCTGAACTAAACATTTTTTTTTTATACAAAATGTATATTTTAATGGATAATTTTGAATCCAAAATTGCTAGAAAATAAAAGCCACATATCTAATCAGGTTGTGTTCCAAATTTGAAGTTGGTATCACAAAAATTGAGCCCGCTAAAAGGTTTAAAGTACCATTTCCATGGTAATGCAACATCCAATTTCACAACGGTTTTCATAGGATGAATTTTGAGCAATTAAGTTTTCAAATTATTATTTACGATGATTGCTAAAATATGTGATACAGGAAAAAATGCAATAAAAATAGCACTACCGAGACAATGACAGCTAATTTTAAGTTCAATATCGATAAGAAAAGATTTTAAAAAATGATTAGAGGTATTTGATACTCACAGGAATGACTTGACATCCATGCCTCTGGTCCGGATCTGTCCCATCACGTGGTCCCAGCTTCCAGGATTGGACCGTGATCGTGCCCCTCCACCCGACCTGTAGCGGGACGCCCCTGCCCCAGCCGGGCTACCACGCACCCCCCGCGGGCCCCCCCGGTGGCCCCCACCCCCGGGCCCGGTGTGCAGTTGGCCCAGACTCTGGGAGGTGGCTGGGGGGTCGTTGGGGCCTGGCGGGGGCTGGTGGGTTAGGGGCTGCTGGAGGCTTTGCTGCCTGACCAGGGGCCTGGGGCGGGCTGCTGAGGACGGGATATGCTCCAAAGTGGAGGTGGTGGAAAGAGAGGGGTCCCCAAAACTGGCACCAAATAATAAGAAAGGGGCCAAGTTGTGGGGCAAGACGAAGACGAGAAACAGGGACAGAAAGGAAGTCACAAGATAAAGGGAAGAGAAGGTAGACACGATTAATGAAGACCAAAGAGACCGAAGAGGACAAGGGAGAGGAAGCCAGACATGAAAAGAGGACAGAATGAGGAAGAGTGTTGGGACACAGAAGAAAAACAAACAAGACCATTGAGTTTAGGGAGGGAGGGAGGGAAGGGTAAGATAACGTGAAGGAACAGACATTTTAAGACGTCCATTGGGGGGACAAAGGCACAATGAGGGAATGAGGGAAGAAAAAGAAAGCAAAGTTAGGCAGCAACATTAGCAATATGTGCAACATTCACTTACACACACATTCGCCCATTTTCCACCGACAGGATGACGGTGCTGGTACCAGAGCCTGTGGCCAATCAGGAACAGTTTTTACCACAGAAATCTGTTTGATTTATTTGTTGATTTATTTGTAGCAACTTCAGATGTCATAGTGGGTCTCATTCACTAATACGCACATTTGAACTTCTAATGTTGATGAATTCTGAGTATTCTAAATGAGTGACCGTGTGCCTGAGGCAAGTAATTTACATAAAACACACCCACGCCATGTCCATATAAGGGCATTCCGCACACCATGTCCATATAAGGGTATTCCATATAAGGGCATTCCACACACCCTCTCCATATAAGGGCACTCCGCACACCATGTGCATATAAGGGCATTCCATATAAGGGCATTCCACACACCATTTCCATGTAAGGGCATTCTGCACACCATGTCCATATAAGGACATATATTAGGGCATTCCACACACCATGTCCATATAAGGGCATTCCGCACACCCTTTTCTTTCATCACTCTCAGCACAGACCTCAGACCTCTGATTAGCCAGCTGTACATGTGCATATCTGAGTCTTTATGCAGGGCTACCTCGAAACTTCAGCTATAATGCTACATTACTTTTTTTTACTGATAGCCTATATTTAAGATCTATATCTGTTTAAAATTTCATCTTAATCTGTATATAAGGCCACCAAGAGTATGTCATTTTTTTGCGTACGAGTGGTTTCAGTTGTTCTTACATTTTTTTGTAAATTTAGAATAAATTTTAGAATGAAAGTTATTAATGAATCAAAATTTGTTCGTGAAAACGTTCGTACACAGATTTCACGCACAAATTTGTGCATGTACATGCTTAGTAAATGAGACCCATTGAATTTGAATTTTAAAATATTTTCGTAAAACTTGCAAGACCTGTGAACAAAAACCACAATAAAGTCCAAGAAGGATAGGATCTTGTGCCACATCCATTCTGTTGTCAAGATTCACAGTTCCTCCGGGACGAGCACCTGCACCATTTCAATGGAAAAGGGGTAACTGTTTCTCTTGTGGCATGACCTGACGAAGAAATATGTCTTGTAGACCCAACTTCCTCCCGCTAAAGATCTCTCTACATCTACTTAGTTTCTATGTCTTCAATATCTCAATTCAGTTATTTCTATCCATTCAACCCTTCCCAGCAGCTTCCTTTGCTCTGCATCATGTCTGATTAGTGTAAAGTCCCATTGAGCTGTTCTGTTGGATGCTAATGCTCTGCTGGAGGATTTACTGCACCAGAGTGAAGCGCCACACACCCCTATCAAGGTCCCAGTGCTATAATTCTCGCACGGTACTCAAGGGAGGCGTCCCCACTGAGAGTATTTGTGAAGGGATTGAATGTCAGCAATAACTCAAACTCTACCACTACGCTTTTTATACAAGTGTCAAGGTTGCAAAAGGAACAGCGACACGTTAATGGACATGAATTCATGTAGATGAGTTAAATGAAGGAGTTACTACCGTGACTGACTTTTGAATGTTACAATGGAAAGCTAGTATGATTATTAGAGTTGGTGAGTAGGCATTTCTAACTATAGGGCATGACATGATTTTGCCAAGTAGGATGTATTCCTGGATCAACATCCTTTGTCATTCTCTGTCAAATTATAAAAATAGTTTTCGTACAATCTGTTTATACCCCAGTGATATACCCATTATATTTAGGGGTGGGGTTAGCTTCATGCTTACTTTTTTCTAAAAATCATACATTTTCATGTGAAATTCATACAAAATTGCCACATTTTTTCCTGTGAGATCCAGGCCCTTTCACATGACTCATGTCAAACTTCCCCAATGCATTATGGACCGAAGCCACATTGTGTGCAAGTGACAATCAAATTTCAAACTATTTCTGCAATGACTTTTGAAGTGCAGCCAATGATTACCAGGCAGTTTGCATGATAAGTCATTGGCGGTGCCAATACAAATATTAAAAAAACAGAAAAGTTGAGTTGCACAACACAACGGAGGACTGAAAAATAAGGATTATTAATGCTGTAGTTATGATTGTTACTTTCCCTGCCATAAAACAATAGTCAATATTGATTTTTAGCAAAGCATTTTTTATATTAACTATAAAATGTTGGATTTCCATTACATTGTTTTATTTGACATAAAGAAATAAACTGGAAAATATAGCTGTAAGCAGCAATTAACGGGGTTCAAGCGCTTTAAGGCCTGCACATGCGTACAAAGGTATTGTTTTATTTAGCAAGCCTGTAACCACCTAGATCATAGATGGAAAAGACCATTTACAGCCAAAACAAGCAATTTACTAAGTAAATATACATTTTAAAGCTTTTTAACAGTTATCGAGGTTGAGCCAAAAACCTAGGACTAGTTTGTGAAAGTAGGTTTTTGAAATAATCTCCCATGTTTAAGGAACAATTCGATGGACAGCAGTGATCCCAGAGGCAAAAGTTGCTCAGAATGAGGAGTTCTACCATATGGTATGAAGGTTGTGGTCACATGTGGTCAAAAATTGCGTGATATACAATCATTTACACACGTGAAAAATGCAAAGGTGTCCCCTGGTGGCCAATTTTTTTTAGAATTTCTTTTAGGCTTCTAGGACTGTGAGTCAAACAGGCCCAGCGCATTTCGTTCCAATCGGCCTCCGTTAATCTTGGCTGACAGCTTCTCCAAATTCATTGGCCGACAGTAGCCATGTTTTTCGAGATATGCAAATGTCCTCATAGACAATCACGGCACCTTGGACAAAGACACCGCATGCCAGTTTTCAAGTCAATCGGAGTGACTGTTGCGTAGCTATAGCCATTTTCGTGTTTTGTTTTATTTCATAGTGGCACCAAGTGGCCAGTCGCCAAGCCCCTTTTCAAACAACCACAGAATGAGCTCTTACATAGTTGTACCAAGTTTGGCAAAATTATCTCATTCTGTTCAAGAGGGATAGCCATTTTAGTAAAAGTGGCCATGCCCACTTTGAACATTCTGGCGTCCCATCATTGACTTGGATCGAAATTTCAACTTTTTTCCGATAATTATCGACAATCAGACTCCAGAGAATCTTTCGGCACTGGTTTGGTTCCGATCGGGCGAAAAAACTAAGTTTGCAAAAGTAGTTTTTTCAAAAAATCCAAAATACCCAAAAATTCGACGATTTGACGATCAAATCCGAGACATGCATTTTGTTCGTCTTGAGCCAAGGATTCCAACGTTATAAAACACTTGAGCCTGTGACAAATGGTCTAGGATTTATGAGCCATTACGTAGTTTTGATTACTGTACCGCCACCATCAGGCCAATTGGGATGAACCTTGGAGACATTGTAGATGGGATGGGTACTACCATCCCTTAAAGTTTCAAGTCTCTATGACTTACGGTTTGATCTGCCTGATCACTTTTGGGGGAGAATGCTGATCCTTGGAAATTCTAACAATTAGAATACAGTTTCAGGGCTATGCGCTTGAACCCCTACTTACAGTTCCGTAAATTCATAAACACACCTTTGCTGGAAAACAAGGGCATATAATGTAAAACATTACTGGCTGATTTGTAGTGTTCAGCACCTTCATACCAATGCTTCCAAGACCAAATTTTATCTATGTAGCCAACAAGATACAATTATCTTATTGACAACAATTATATGACATATTCAGAGACTGACAGTAAAATAGCACAATACCTGGACGTCACAACGCTTGTTTTGAGAGTTGCCCTGAAGTGAATCATGTGAAAGTGTCTTTAGATTAACCCTCACGCTAAAATCTGATTGATTGATTGATTGATTGATAGAAATATTGTTCAATCTCTGACAAGGAAGTTGGTCCATGAACAGGTCCTATTTTGAATCACATTTTAATGCCACAAGCGTGTTGCGACGGCACTCGTTTCACACATGATTTTTAGATATACATACATATATACACAGTATACCGTATATGCATGTATGTAATGCGGTATATCACCCTGCACTTACACCCATTATGCAGCTTGAGCTGTCATTAAGGAACTTACATTCCCCATCTACTCGTTTTCTCATCTCTGCTTCAGTTCTGTGTGTTATAAATAGGTTTAGAAAGCAAGGAAGAAAAAAGTGTGTGGGGGTTGCGGACTCAGTCGAAACAATGATCAAAGCGAGAATACACAGAAGCAAAAGAAAGCGTCAAAGAATGAAAAAATACAGCTCCCCAAAAGAAAGTATTGCTGTTTTAGAGGGGGAAAAAAGAAAGGTTTTTCTTGTTGGATTCATCTAGCCCCTAGCCCTTGCCAGACATGAATACTGTGTGAAATTCGACATTAAAGTACAACTGCTTTGTTAAAGACCGGGCTCGAAAAACCAATTTTAGGCAATTTTAGGCCAGTACTTCCTCAGATGAACTTTAAATATTCAGTGGCTAACTGAGAAATTGCACATCACATTACTAAAGCTTCTGTCTTTTCCTCTGTAACGCAGGAGCAATTTCATATTGGAAAGTTATAAAGGATCTTATCCTCTCATGGCTAAAACTAAGTTTAATAAATCAATGTACTTGCTAGTCTCACCTTAAAGGAGTAGTTCAATAAAAAAAAAGAAAAGAAAAAAGAAAATACTCATTATTTAATCCAGTTTTATTATAAGGAAAACAGTGGCTAAAATGAAAAAATAATAAAATAAAATAAAGAAACAAGCCAAACAGTATGGAACAACATGAAGGTGATTAAACAATTTTAATTTTTGTGTGAACTATTCCTTTAACTGTCCTCTTTCACTGTACTAAATATTTGATTAGTGAGGAAAATCTAACCTCTGTTGTCAAGAAAAATCATTCTCAGGACGACTCTTAAAGCAATCCTGTCAAACACTGACATTCACATCTGCACTCATCCAAACACGAGTTGAAGGAGTAGTGTTGGTGATTCAGACTCCTCCAGCAAATCCGTAAGCTTTAGCATAAACCTGTAGTTTCTTGTTATTACAAAGCTTCAAGACACCAGGTGATAGAAACGCTGGTGGAGAACATGTGTAAAGATGGCAAGAGGGGCTGTAGAAAGATATGAGAGGAAGGGTCGCAACTCTAGAAACCAATTATAGGTCGAAGATGGGAGTGGACAGAAACATGAAATGAGAGAAAGAGCTTTGGAGGGCTGAAGAAGACGTGACTAAATAGAAAAGGACAAGATTTTAGGAGTCATTAATCAGTGAAACAAAATGTTCTACATTTCAGGTGTCTCCATTTTTTAAATCTTGGTGATGTGAGGTTGTTTGCTCACACAATGAAGTCCACGTGAAGTCACATTAGGCCTGGGCGAGATGATATTAATGGTGATTATGCGGCTGATCAAATTAAGCAACATTGCGAATATAATATTGTTTTAATGTGCTTTTAATTACTATATTTGAAAAAAGGAATATTTGGAAATCTAAAACTGATATTTTCTACTTGCCTACTAAAGCAAAATGTATGAATAACCATCTTAAAACAATTTTTGCTTTGTTTTTTGTGAAGCATCTGACATCATAACATAATTTCCTTTATGAACGTGCTATCAGTTATCCAACAAAACCCCCAGTCAGCTTGCAATAAAAACTAGATATGCAAGAACATCAAATATGGTTCATTATATAGTGCTACACATTTTAAAATACTTGAAAGCTACAGTTGACAATTTAATATAATAAATGTCATCATTCAGGGGCCATTCACACAGATCAAAAACAGCTAGAGTAACAGGAGCATAATGCAAATGAACAGAAATCATGTCTAGGCGCATCTTTCACTGTCACTAATACGAATCATTATACATGTTACAGAAATGTAATCATCACAACCCCAAATTCATCTGATTGGTTCATTATTTTAAAACTGACATGTGAGTCAAACATGAAACAATTTTAATGGTGCGTGACACTAAAAAAAGACCTTTTGTAATGATGTTTACATAAACCAACAGAGATTATTAGTATTATCACTTTATATTATTGTACTATTGATGCTTTCCCAAAGTCAGTGCAACCAATTAACAGTACCTTGGGTTTATTCCATATATTTGCTAGATCATTCCTTCAAATGAATTTACCTACTATTCTAAACTTAATTTAACAAAAATTCTGTTGTTCAAAAATTCATATACACTACCATTCAAAAGTTTGGGTCAGTAAGATTTTTTTTTTTTTTTTTTTTGAAGAAATGAATATTTGTATTCAGCAAGGACACATTAAATTGATCAAAAGTGACAGTAAAGACATTTATAATGTTACAGAAGATTTCCATTTCAAATGCATGTTAATCTTTTGAACGTTCTATTTATAAAAGAATCCTGAAAACAATTAGCAGCACAACTGTTTACAACATTGCTAATAATAATAAATGTTTCTTGAGCAGCAAATCATCATATTAGAATGATTTCTGAAGGATCATGTGACACTGAAGACTGGAGTAATGATGCTGAAAATTCAGCTTTGATCACAGAAATAAATTACATTTTTCAATATATTTTACATAGAAAACAGGTATTTGTAAAAATATTTCACAATATTACTGTTTTACTGTATTTTGATCAAATAAATTGAGTCTTGGTGAGCAGAAGAGACGTCTTTCAAAAACATCTTACAGACCTCAAACTTTTGAACGGTTGTGTACAACAATTGTGAGAGCCAATGACATTTCATTAAACCTGGTGAAATATGTCAACTAATCTTAAAGGCCCACTGAAGTGGCTTGAAACGCGCAGCATTATTCAATGCGTTGATGTAATTTCCGCTGAAACAGGAAGACAGGGCGGGACATATCGAACAGCTCCTCCCCTTTTTTTTTTAAAACAGCCAGTAGCGTTTTGTTTATATCACAGCTCGAACAGAGCTGTTGAACTCCGTAAAGCCTCAGTTCCTTCTAATCTCTAACAGTTTCTCCTCCTAATCTCCTCCATATCGCTTTAAAATTTTTGATCATTCAAATGGGTTTGATACATTTTGTGGTCATATGATCCGCTCTGTGCTCTCTGGTCTCTGGACCGGAGCAGACTGTGCGGTTCACGTGACGCTGATGTGAAACCAGACTTCATTCGCCTCAATGGAAAGCATATTTACACCATCTGAATCGTCCCCTATCCCCTATGTAGTGCACTATGTGCCATTCACCATGTAGAAAATAGTAAATGTGTGAACAAGTGACTGATTTCAGCCGCAGCTTCAGCATCTATTTATAATGTAGGGGGCGGGACGCTTCAGATTCTAGAGAGCATTTGATTGGACAGAAAATCTGATGAGAAGCTGAAGTGCAGAGTGATGTCATCAAAACCATTGATCCATATTGGCGGAAGTGAGAGACTGTAAGTTTCGAACGCTTATGTCTTCTAAATGTGAATTTTGTCATTGTTTTGGAGCACACTAGGTTATATATAACTTTAAGACTTTAAGACCATATGGGCTACTTTTATAGTGCTTTTTTTGTCACAGTCGTTGTATAGAAAAGAGCATGGTAAGTAAAGAAACAGTTCAACCACCATGACCCCCACCACCCCCCCTCAACATTTAACTAAACCATTATGCACAACCACTTGATTTCTTGCCCTAAACTTCTAAAAAGGAAAAGAAGTCATCCTCTGACACTCACTTGCTGGGTCTCAAGCTGCCGGAGTGCAGGTGGCTCTGGACAGTGTGCCACCTCCCGGACTTGCTGGTCCCTGCGCCTATGCAGCTGTCACTGCGACTGGGACCCCCCACTGCCCCCCCACCCACCCCTCCCTTCTCCAGCGATCCACTGAAAGAGGGAGAAGAGAGATAAGGAGATATGCAAGAACAGAAATGACAGGAGAGTTTGAAGAAGAATGAAAGATTCAGACAGAAGGAAAAGAGGCACAGATTGTTCAGAACCCTTCAGGCAGAGCAATAAGGAGCAGCGGTAGAAAACAATCCCGCTCGAGCCACAGCTGTAAACCAAGCAGGTGTAACGGGAACGTAGACGGTGCAGGGCACAAGGGGGCAGACGCTAGGGAGCTGGGAGAGCAAGCAGATGGGTCTGATTTACAGGGAACGTGGGCGGACAGTAAAAGGAAGGCAGGTGCTGTTGGAATTGTTGTATCGTATTTGTTTGCTATGTCACACACTTAAGAAAAGTAATATTGATGTATAGACTGTCCCTGCAAGAAGCCAAACACACACAGCAAGACCTTGATTAAAAGATCTATTTTTCTTGGTCTGACAGAAAATCAAAAAATAATGTATGCCTCAGCGTTCCATATAGGGCCCTGAGTCATTATTAAACAGCTTAAGGCTACAATTTAATTAATTAAGAATATAGTTAAGTATTTTAGCTGTTTACAAACATGTAAAAGGACAGCTTTAAGACCAAGCCTCTGCCAAAAAACTGCAAGTGGCAATCCTACTATAGTAAACGCCATTTTACCAGCATCTAGACTTTAGTGAATTGGACTACTGGGCCTATTGAATATTAATTTATGACTCTGTATGTAATTAATATTCATGAGCAAGGACAAAACGTTTTATAATTGTGTCCTACCTCAATATTACTGTATGAAATTTTTATTATTTATTATTTTATTCAATTAAATATTAATAAGTGCACTGCCCTATATAAATGCTTAAACCAGCCTAAGCTAGTTTGCTGGTCATCTCTCATCTCTCCGACAGTGAGTCGACACACAAACCCTCCTCCCCTCACTCACTAGTTTCATTTGCTCTGGATGAATATCGTTGGTGTTACAGGGCTTGAATTTTGGCGTGGGTTTGCGTGTATTGCACATAATTTTTCTCATTCCTGCAGATTTTGTGCTCACACACACACATAAAGCCGCCTCTCAGTACTAAATTGAGTTCTTTTTAGTTGATTATTGCACTTAAACAGTCAAATACACAAAATAATGTCAAAATGCCAGTCTTGGTGAGTATTCACATAAACGCAGTCAGTTATATTTTAAGTTAAAGTAAACAGTTGAGAAAGAAAACGCATGTGTAACAGTATAATGGATCAGTGCGTCAGGTCTTAAAGTGACAGCAGCCTAATATACCTGCAGCCAAATTATGATTATAATATTAAAAATTTCTATATGGCAGTTTTTCCCCATGGTATCGATGTCAAAATTGTGGCCAGTGTAAATGCTGAGTGGCTAGTAAGATAGACACAGTGGCTGTTAATGTCAAGCCCTGCACACCAGTAATGTTTAACTAAGACCTAATCCTGACTTTATCTAAGCCCTGTCTGTGAAACCGCCTAAAAGTACTAAAATAAAAATAAAGTGAAAAAATAAAAATGAGAAAAGCACATAACAAAATGACTAAAACTTAAAAATATAAAAATATAAAAATAAAAGCTAATTCAAAATATGAGTAAATAGAATAGAAATGACTCTAAAATAATGCAGAGCTAAGATAGGCAGCCAGCTGGTCTGCTAGCCTGAGCATCTGAAAAGCAAAACCCTTTTAAAACCTTGCAACAGACCAGACTAACCAGGCTTAGACTGGTTTAAGACGTTTTTCCAGCATCAAACTGTGTGAATGCTAAGAAAGCTGAGTTGGATTTCAATCAGTGCACTTTTGGGTCAACTAAATGAGAGAAGAGAACTTCAGCATGAAGAGTAATTCATTCTATCATCAGCAGAGCGTGTTTAATACACAATTTAATTTACAGACAAAAGCCTTTGTGCACTGGTTTGCAGTTTTTGCACATGCTTTTTAAGCTGCTGTTTCAATGACATTTTATGCCTTTTTCTTTTGGCTTTCAAATCACAGCATAATTGCAATATTTTTTTTACCTAACTGTGCAGCCCTACTTCTACATGATATTCAAATCACATGAATACTGTCGGTCAAAAGTTTGGGGTCAGTAATATTTATATTTATATTTATATTTTTTTTAATTTATTTTATTTGGAAAAAAATATATACTTTTATTCAACAAGGATGCATTTTATTATCATAAGTGACAGTAAAAACATCTGTAATATATATATATATATATATATATATATTTTTTTTTAAATGCTGTTCTTTTGAACTTTCTATTCATCAAAAAAATCCTGAAAAAATGTCTTAGCGTTTCTACAAAAATATTAACTGTTTCCAACAATGGTAATAATCATAAATGTTTCTTGAGCATCAAATCATCATATTAGAATGATTTCTGAAGGATCTTGTGACACTGAAGACTGAAGTAATGATGCTGAAAATTCAGCTTTTGATCACAGGAATAAATTACATTTTAATATATATTAAAATAGAAAACAGCTATTTTAAATTCCAATAATAGTTCACAATTTTTTCAGTTTTTACTTGTTTAAATAACTGCAGCTTTGCTGAGCAGAAGAGACTTGTTTCAAAAAAATGTTAAAAATCTTACCAACCCCAAACTTTTGAAAGGTAGTGTATGTACAGTATAATTGGGAAAATACTAAATTTGATCAAATACATATTAAATTTAAGAGATACCGGCCACCTGATCATATTATGTTTCCCATCATTAATCATTCTTGCTTTCCCTTCAAGTGAGACAGGGACTAAATCTGGACAGTACAGAACTGATTACACACAGCGACGGCAGAGACAGACTAAAGGTTAACACTTCAAACACAGGTGTCGTGACTAGCATAGACGGCAACAGATCGACGACAGCCACTTAAGACACAGATGACCCATAACGCAACATTTGTGCATCAACCTCAGGGGGTGAACAGACACAGAGGGGGCTTGACATTTGTTAAAGCAGATGGCAAGGTTGCTGAGTGCTATAAGTAGTGTCTTAATCTCTTCACATTTTGTTCTGAATATCTTCTTATTAAAGATGCTCACACTGACAGAGATTTGCAGCGACTGGTCAGCATCATTATTAGCTGCTTTTCACGAACGCGGAACATGCATGTAAACAAGAGGCGGGATTTATCTGGTGAACCAATCATATTCTATTCAATCATAACAAATCACACAAGGCACTGCCTCTTCTCACGTGACTTTCCCCATTCATTCTCAGTTACCCCCTACTAAACCCAGAGCGGGCTTTAAGGGATCTGTTAAAAGTCAATGGGTTCAGGGGAGGCAAGAGAGACACGGACTCCCACTTTAAATTTACCCGCTGGTCTCGCTGTTGGACAGTGTTGCTTAAGAAAAACTAGTGATTTATATACTTTTTAATGTCAAATTTTGTAATATTTGCGTTGTTTTATTTGTGCAATATGGATTATTTTCTCATCCAATTTTTTTTTTGAGGAGGCACTGCCTCCCTTGCCTCCCCAGAGGAAACGCCCCTCATATATATATATATATATTATATATATATATATATATATATATATATATATATAGAGAGAGAGAGAGAGAGAGAGAGAGAGAGTTTGGTTCCAAAACGCAATAAAAACATCTTATTTTTTCCCCAAAATGCAATAAATCCATGACACTTTTTTTTTCAAAATGCAATTAATCCACATTAATACACAACAAAGTAAGTTGATTCACATATATGACAGAATCTAAACTATTTATCTTATATACAGGCATTTTACTAAAAATACATTCAGCCGTCGCTCTCAAAATGAATTCAACGGGTCATCTTGTTAATGTTATAAATTATTTGTCATTACCGATTAAAGAGTATCTGGTGCCACCGCATGGTTAAATAAACACATTTGCAGAGTACATTGGTATTAAAAAACGGCTTTTAAAAAAGCCTTCAATGTTTACAGTGGGTGGAATGGTGCGCTGTGATTGGTTGAGCGGATATATCGCGTTCTGCAGAGAAGGGAGACTGGCGTTTGTCGCGATTTGGAAAGAAAGGGAGAAAACATGACAGAATAACACGACGGATATCACATTTTGCGCAAAATTAATAAATGACTTTTCAATACCGACCAGATACAATACTGATTTTGGCGGAAACTCAATTTTGTTTATCGTGTTTTGGAACCCCACTCTTCATATATATATGATGATTTACGAGAGGAATGACGTTAGCGATGCGAATTTAACAAAATGCAGAGCGAAGTGATATAATGAGAGATCCACAGCATGGATTACAAACTATCTAGCAAGTTAACAGTCCAGAAACTGGGCGACCTTTATCAATTTATTCGCTGTCAGTGTGAATGCATCTCTATGTACAAAATAGCTTAATAATAGACACAGAAAAGCCTCTACTAATACATTTTAAACGGTTAAAATTAAGTAAATATAAGATGATATAAGATGATGATATCCTGTAAAACAGCAGCTATGAAAAGAATGAAATACTGAAGAATGAAAAACTGGTATAAAAAAATAAATAAATAAAAATCGAAGAAGCCATCAGAAGGAGATTTTTTTGGTAAACTCCTGAAGGTGTGTTCCACAGGTACATACCGAGAGTCAAACTACAAAGGGGAAGTTACAGGTGACTGGAGAGACGAAATACAACAACTACCATAAAGGCACAAAAAAACACAACACCACAGCAGAAGAGCAAACGGTCAACCCTCGACATTCAATCAGGACTAGATAAGATGGCCAGAAACCAATACACTTCCAATCAAGATGTCCTTGAATGCATCTAAACCTTTTAGGTCAAAGGTCAGAGATTTTGAGGGTTGTCCGTCTCCATGGAGACCATCCATGGGCTGGGGGTGAAATGTTAGCAGTTAGAAACATTAGTGCTGCTGGCAGGGCTGTAGGGAACAGGGGGCTTGAAAAATGTTTTAGCGATCCATCAGATCTTTAAATGAAGTAATTTACCTAAAAAAATCAAATTTTGTTAGAATTTACTCTTATTTTTATTGTACAGTAGTGCATACAGTATGACTTGCGTGCGCTATGTTCCAAGTCTTCTGAAGTCACATGATAGCATTGTGCGAGGAACAGACCACAATTCAAGTCATTAATCTTCCCATTACAGCTCTCAAACTTCATTTGAAGATGTGTTTTTCAAACTTGCCACATCAAGATCCGTCACGGGATCCGAAATGAAATTTGCGAATGAAATTTGAGAGAGGTGGAAGTGCGGAAATCCCACATGAAATCTGTGCTTGCAGAAAACGTTCACAGAATGGAAAAGTTATATCTATCACAAAGTTCGCCAAAATCAGTGCAGAAAATACAGTATAAAATAAATAAATAATATATATATATTTTTTTGCCTTAGAATATAGCACAAGTCATTTATAGCACATAGAGTAGTCATACTATATGTGCTATATGGGCCAGAAAAAATAAAATAAAATAAAATAAAATAAAATAAAATAAAATAAAATAAAATAAAATAAAATAAAATAAAATAAAATAAAATAAAATAATTTAAAAATTAAATAAAATGTAATTCTTCAGTAGATGTCTAAACAGACATCTTACTGATCATATATTAAACACACACTGATGTTTTGAGTGTGTGTTTGTGGGAGGGAATGTAGACCGTAATTATCAGCATGTGGATGAAAAGTGGGCAGGGACCTGCAGTCTGTATCTGTCTCCTATCAATTAGATTCAGATTTATCCTGGGAATTAATCCAGAAAGACTACATTCCCTTGAAGATAATGACTTCAATTAAGCAATTAAATTACAAGGAAACGGCGGACTGGAGCGAACCCCAGTACCCTCTGTGAAACTCAACCCACGTTTCGCAGAGAGTGATGGGTTGACCTAAAGATTGGACATTTCATCTCATTTCAGTCGGGATTGTGGTGTACGCTGAATGATAAAAAGCCAACAAGAATGTTAGAAAATGACATGGACTGCCCTAGATATAGCTCTTACAGATGGGGTCAATGGGAAATATGGCTGCTTTGTGGGTCATGCAAATTGACCTTAAAGAAGTAAGTCATCGAAACTAAAACAAGTCATTGACTTTTTCTGCCTCATTTTAAGTATGAGATCATGGATGAATCTGACAAAACCTGATAAGAACAAGTCATATTTACCCCCAAAATCAAACTAAAAAATATTAAATAATATTTTGCATGAAAATATGAATCACAGTTAATGACATTTTTCACACAAATGTTCATTACAGTTATACAAAACTGTTATGTTATTATTTTTATAGTATCTAGAAATATAAATATTTTATATATATATATATATATATATATATATATATTTTTTTTTTTTTTTGTTTTTTTTTAATAATAATAGGTAAACACAAACTTTTATTTTGGATGCGATTAATCGTTTGACAGCACAAATATATAATTACAATAATAATATTTGTAAGCTTTTATTATATTATATCTATATAATATTTATAACATTTTTCATTATGGTAATGAGAATTTGTGGATTTAAATGAGCTTAACTGTCAAGAAAATAATGCAAAAAAAAAAAAAAAAATTATAAAGATTTTATAAAGACAAAAACACAAAAACCCAGCACATTACTATGAGTTGCAAAGCACAATCACAAATTATTAGCTGCTTTAATAGATGATAGATGTATAAATGTGTATGCATTTATAACATTTTAATATTTTTACAATGTATTACAGTAACAAGAATTTTAAAAGTGGCATGAAAATAATGCATCTGAATAGTCATAAAAAACATTCTTCATTTTCTTCATGCATAATTTTCCTGTTTTTTTCTTTTTGATTTTGGGGTGAAATATGACCCTGGACATTGCTTTCAGACATTTGATAAGCTTCATGAGACACAGACAAGTCCCTGTAAGCTAAAGAGGATCGCTGGAATGGAAGGCCGGAATAGAGAGGATCGAATGGACTTCCCCTTTCAGTACAGCCCTGCACAGAGAGAAGGGGTCCCTTACCAGCCGTAACCAAGACTCACTTGGGCGTGAGGCGAGGGTCTCCATAGGGGGCGTAGGGGGACATGTTGAGGAGGAACTCCTTGGGTGGATAAGAGCTCCAGCGCTGCTGCACAGTGCTGCTGTCGTTGTTATTCCAAAAGTCCCTGTCTAGATCACTGCAGGCAAAGAGAAAGACAGGAGAAAAAGCCACAATGAGTCCAACTGAGGAAAAAAACAGAGTTCAGATAGACAGACACCCCAGAGAGAGAGAAAAAACACTGGTGTAAAACTACAGTAACTGGCAGTGTGGAACGATCCAGTCACAGAGAGACTTTTTAGGAAAGGTTTCTCTTGTCTAACATCATTCCTCAGCTCCTGTGTTTTTAAGTGGCATCGAGTCTTGAAAAAGTAAAAGAATTCTGAACAGAAGAGATGATGTAAAAATAGCTCTAAGGGTGAGATTAAAGGGGATTTGAGATGGATATGTTGCACAAACAACTTAAAGTCATATTTATTCTGTGCTGCATTCACTCTTTTATAACCTACTGTAGTTACAAACTTCTAATCTTAACAAAAACATCAGAAGCAAGAGAGGAAAAAGTCATATCAGAGGTAAGACACCTAATTAGTGGTGGGTGGCATGATCAAAATCATATATAATACAGTAATGGTATATATCAGTATATAGATTTTTTTATGTAAATTAAGCAAAACTGAATCCGGTGAATACCTTACAAATGATAATAATTTGACTTAATTTCATCTTGAATTTGAATGGATGGCTGCAAACAACGAGATAGGAACAAAATTAAAATATAGCTGCAAGCAGCAATTATCAGGGTCAAGCACGATAAGTCATGCCAACATGGCTGGGAGCGTCAGACCAACTGCAACACCATCAAGTAACGACATTTTAAGATGCTTTAAGGGAAATTGGCTGAAAAATCATACAGTCATTAGAAATATGATTGAAAGGATTATCACAGTCGACCAATAGTTGTCGCTGTGACCAAACTGATGTGGTGTGGTCAGAGTAAGTTGACAACGAAACATGCAAAGTTTGGTATTATCAATAGGGCAAAGCAGTCATTTCCACATTATGCCTCAAATTTGTTGCTGCGCTATATGAAAACGGTTTTGTCTTTCAACACAAAATCCATAACTTTTTGCCAGCATGGTTGGAAGTTGCCTGGCAAGTCCAGAATGATATACAGTGGCATGAAAAAGTATGTGAACCCCTTGCAGAATCTGTGAAAATGAGAATTATTTTAATAAAATAAGAGGGATAATAAAAAATGCATGTTATTTTTTGTTTAGTACTGTCCTGAGTAAGATATTTTACATAAAAGATGTTTGCATTTAGTTCACAAGACAAAACAATAGCTGAATTTATTAAAATAACCCCGTTCATAAGTATGTGAACCATTGGTTCTTAATACTGTGTGTGGTTACCTTATGATCCACGACTGTTTTTATGTTTTGTGATGTTGTTCATGAGTCTCTTGTTTGTTCTGAGCAGTTAAACTGAGCTCTGTTCTTCAGAAAAATCCTCCAGCTCCTGCAGATTCTTCAGTTTTCAAGCATTTTTGCATATTTGAACCCTTTCCAGCATTGACTGTAGGATTTTGAGATTCATCTTTTCACACTGAGGACAACTGAGGGACTCAAACTCAACTATTAAAAAAGGTTCAAACATTCACTGATGCTCCAAAAGGAAACACGAAGCATTGGTGAAAACTTTTGAATTTAAATATCAAGGTAAATTGTACTTAATTTTTCTGCCGGGAAACATGCAAGTATCTTCTGTTGGTTCTGAAGGTCAGTACTAAATGAACAACAATGATATTTAAACAAAATAAGAAAAATTGGGACATCTTCATCCTGTTCAAAAGTTTTCACCCCCCGACTCTTAATTCATCGTGTTTCCTTCTGGAGCATCAGTGAATGTTTGAACCTTTTTTAATAGTTTTTTAATGTTTGAGTCCCTCAGTTGTCCTTAGTGTGAAAAGATGAATCTCAAAATCATACATCCACTGCTGGAAAGGGTTCAAATATGCAAAAATGCTTGAAAACTGATGAATCTGCAGGAGCTGGAGGATTTTTCTGAAGAACAGAGCTCAGTTTAACTGCTCAGGACAAACAAGAGACTCATGAACAACATCACAAAACATAAAAACAGTCATGATCATCAGGTAACCACACACAGTATTGAGAATCAATGCTTCACAAACTTATGAATGGGGTTATTTTAATAAATTCAGCTATTGTTTTGTCTTGTGAACTAAATGCAAACATCTTTTATGTAAAATATCTTACTCAGGACAGTACTAAACAAAAAATAACATGCATTTTTTTATTATCCCTCTTATTTTATTAAAATAATTCTCATTTTCACAGATTCTGCAAGGGGTTCACATACTTTTTCACGCCACTGTATCTTCTACAAGATATATCAGTCTGGTCAGTCTGCCCTCCGTCGTGCCTCGGGTCAACTCCAAACCGTACTGTGCAATCAGATTTGTTTATTTCAGTGACGCAAACAGCGTCACTCTAGTGCGGCGAAAGTCCCTTCAATATCAACAAAGATTGCGCACGCGAGACCCGAGAGTTTGTTCTATTCAGCCGTGAATTCAGTTTTAAATGACCAAAAACACATTAATTATTTACTTTTCGCTGTTGAATCTGTTGTCGCTTTGCTAACGTCTTATCCGCCCTTCTCTGATTGGTTTACTCCGCTTCCTGTTTCCTCGGATTTGCTCTGCCCTAGAAATTGAATTGATTCAATGGCGACCAGACTCATCCGCTGGTGCTAGATTTTCCAGGCAAGGTTGGAAGGTGTCTGACTCAAATTTGGTGAAAATCGTACTAACGGTCTAGGAGGAGTTCAAAAAGTAGTTTTTTAAAGTAAATCAAAATGGCAGACAGCAAGCATGGACAATTATGGCAATTTGGTATCTATGTTCTTGGCATGACTCAAGGAATCTATTAAGACCTAATTTCCACTGGTGGTTTTGCCTCGATTAGACTAATGGTTTCGAAGATATTGGCTAAACACATTGCACATAGCATGTTTGGTATTGTTGGACTTGGCAAGGATTCAGGAGTCTAAGGAGAGGACTCCCTTGAAAATAAGTCGACCACACCCAAAGTTATAAGCATTTGAATATTTGATTTTACCACTAGGTGGCGCTAGCTTGGAACTTCTCAGGCTCCTTCAGGGCATTGTGCTGATGACCCATACTGAGTTTTGTAATGATACGCTAATGCATTCATAAAATACAGCATTTTATGAAAGAATAAAACATGAATTTAAAACCAAAGAAATGACAGATAAACAAGACCATGATACAATGTAATAAGAATGTGATATTTTCAACAGCTCTGAGAGATATCTAGGGGCTTGGTTATGTAAAGATTTATACGCCAGTAAGAGAACTTCGAAAATTGATTCTAAATTGAATAGGCAGCCAATGGAGGGCCCTCAGTGCCAAGTTTGGTCAGAAATACAATATGAATGCATTTAGGAGAAACAGCCTTACGTCTATTTTTGCAAGCACTACGTAGAATCCTTTCACGTGTTTCTCAAAAAAAGTTTGACAAATCGACTTGAATTCCTTATCTGGTTAATTTTTTGTGAAAATCGGAGCAATGGCCTAGCAGGAGTTCGTAAAGTAGATTTTTGGAAAAATCAAAAAGCTGGAAAACTTTTCATGATGGACAATGACGTCATTGGGTGCAATCGAATCATATTGAGCCAAGGAATCAGAGGAATTTTGTTTCTATCCCTTACAGTTCAAAAGTTATTAGCATAAACAGGAGTGCAAATTTGGACAGCTGGTGGCGCTAGAGGGATTGAGTTAGAGACTCCAAATTTGCTATGGTGACACTTCAGACTGTCATCTATCTGCGTGCCAAATTTCACAACTTACACATAGACTTTCCAGAGTGGAAGAAGAAGAAGAAACGGAAAAAGAATAATAAGGATGCCAACGATTACAATAGATGCCTTTGCATCTTCGGTGCTTGGCCCCTAATGAACAAGTGAATGAAATCTCACGTCACATTATGTATCATGCATACAAAAAATCAATTAAAGCATACTTTTCCAAACTCCAAGATACTATCCACATTTCAAAGAAGTTAAGAAATGAAGTATATTTCCAAACGGACTGGCCTGAGCTGTGATGTTTAGTGGTTTCATCAGTTCTGACAATGTTGGATCGGTCATTATTAAAACTCCAAGCCATATAAATGAATCTACCATTTAATATTTAATTAGGGTTGATACAGGCATTTAATATGATAATAAAACTCTGAACATATTGGAGGTGGTCCAGGTACTAATTCATTTACAACACACACACACACACACACACACGTTTTATGGCCACTTTCCAGAGACATAATGATTTGTATACTGTATAAACTGTACATTTTCTCCCCCTACACTAATCCTGCCCATAAACACAACCCTCACAGCTAAAACTTTATGCAGTTTTACATTTTCAAAAAACAACATTTAGAATGATTTATAAGCTGTTTTTCTCATGGGGACCAAAACATTTCCTGGTATCAAAGATTTCTGGCATCACCATCCTTATGGGATTTACCACAAACACACACACAAAACTAAAGTAAATTTGCGGCTAATTAGATTAGCAAAAAACAACTTTGCAGAAATATAAATATTATTGATATTAACTATTTATATTAATAATGATGCATAGCATCTCGTTATTGTTGTCTAATGAATTTTGGTTTTTCTGGTTAAAAAATTTGATTCTTTATTGATTTATGTATCATTTTTAGCACATTGACACAATACAACTGTACAACTGATGTGATACAGATAATGTGGTAAAAACAAATGAATGTCAAGTATCAAAAATGAGTAAAGCTGGACAATCTTGAAAATTTACTTTATTTAGTAATTTTCACATAATATATGATTTAAATATTATCTTTTAACGCTGCAAATTAGCAAATCTATATGGCATTATATTTCTGGCAACCAATTCCATTTCACTTCCATTTCTGGTTGTGCTTGGAGAAATAAACAATTTAATATTTTAATATAAATGAAAATGGAGTTTTAGTGCCACTTCAATTATTTTGAGACGTTTTATATATAATGCAAATAATGCAAAATGTCTGAATGTTCCCATTTTATTTTAATTATAACATTTTATTAAAAAAATATTATTACATTTATTAATTGTATGATGCATGTAAACGTTCCACGCTGTTGTTGTGGGTTCCACTCCTCCTTTAAGAAAATAAATCTAAACGTCTCATTGGCAGTCTGAAGAACACAATGAAATGTGCAGCGGATCGGCTCTTCCTGCCCTTGTGCGGTCACAGGTGATTAGCTGTCTGGCCTCTTGTACAGATATAAAAACAGTATCCATCTGCTGCGAGCGGCATTGGTGTCTAATTAGAGCATTGCCTGATTAATATTCAGGCGGCAGTGGTTAGCAGAGCACACGCTCCAAGTGGACCAGCTTCACACTGCTGACCTGATAAACATCATCAAGTGTGTGAAAGCCATCATTTCACACACACTTACTATTTTTAAAGTGCTTTGAGGTTATTCCTGTGGTTTGCTCAGTAACACTGGCTGTGTTCAGAATGAAATAAGGTTTGGGCTTGGACTGATACCATGATTTTGGCTTTAGTAGCAGTTATGGTATTGATACCTCAATATTAACAGATGGTAGGTAGGTAGACCACTGAATATGCATGATGGATTTGCTTATCATGTAATGAGAATGTAACTAATAAATGACATTAGCTAATTATCACCACAAGCCAAAATGTATAAACCATTTTCAATGTGCTGTACTTGTTTTGCACTAGTTTACTGCACTAATATACAAGTATATTAAGTAGCGCACTGTATTCAAACTGCTGTTTTATAAAATATGTGAAACTATTTAAAATATGCAATAATAAATGTTTGAGTTTTTTTTTTTGCAGTATGCAAAATTCTCTGAACACAGACCCTTTAGTTCTACTTTGAGTACAGCTCGTACAACTCTGAGTAGATTTAGAAGTAATGTTTTCTACTCATTACCAAGACATTATCTGCAATAGTTAATCTCAGCAGGAAGCACCTACTTGATGGCTTTATTTTCTCCTCGGCCTCTCCCCGACACAGACACAGAGTCTGGGGTCCCCGCTGTCTCCACCCCCGGCTTATTCCTCATCCCCTTTAGAGAGAAAAAAGAGACAGTGAGAGAAAAACACAAAATGGATGTGAAATAGAAGATTGCCTGATATAATTTGGTCAGGTGGCATATTTCAGCAAATTCTGTGCAATTGCTGCAAGTTACACGGTTTAATTAATCAGTAAAGCCAGATGCACTGATAGAGCGAATGCACACCAACAACAGCCAAAGACTTTTTTTCGCAGATATTAATGACAAGTCTGAGACCCTCGGGGTGTTTACACACTAGAGAAGCTGTTTGATAGATTGGAAGGCATAAGATATGCTTTCAAGATGTCGAAAGAGCCAGTCAGTTTGCAATCAATCTGGAATACACTGAATTGGATCGGCAAAAGCACAAGCACAAGCACAAGCGCATGTCGACATCGGAGATTGTTGCAAAAGTTTACATTTTCTTGAATGTGACTGTGATGCCTAGACCCAAACATGCAAAAGTGGCCAAAGAGTGTGTAAACACCAGGGTATTTCCCACAGGGACTTGGGAAAATATGGAACAAAAATGCCCCCCAAATTCAAGATAAGGAGGCAAAAAATATATAAAATGCTTGTACAAAGGTAAAAAAATACCCCTGAAAATCAATTCCAGGAGGCAAATATTGCCCCTCACCAGAAAAGTTCATTTCTGACCCTAGTAAACACACATTCAGACAAAGACGCACATGCGTACTTCATTTCAATGGACATTCAAGCCAAAGGACTACAGTTTAGCTTGAGAAAACACTCATGCATCAATAATACACCATATGCAAACAGTTGTGCTATTGGCAGACAACTGAGACAACTCTACTGATCGATGCAAGCAATTACATAAAGGCTAATTACATAATTTCCTGTCTGTCAAAGATGCACTCCTCCCCACCATCTCTTGATTGGCCAATCCATCTCAAAGTGATTCTGCAGGTGGAGTATTCATTACAAAGTCCTCTGAAAGCCATCAGCCGCCAGCAGTTGTGTAAGAGATGATAAATGATCTGAACGCAAGGAAGAAAGAGCCACATCTTGGCCCAGGCACAGCAATAGCCTGCCAGTTTCGAACATTTAAATCATGGCGCCTGCCAACATGCAATCGCTCCTCTGCCATGATCTGTCTACCGACGTAATGAATAGTAACAAAAGAAAGGAAGTGTTCATACACAGGTACAAACATCTTGTGACTTGCGACGCAAGCGCACTCATTTACATCAGGATACGTCAGTTGGAATTGGAAGTTGTGTTGGAATTTCAATCGGAAAACAGCAATTTAGTAAAGGAAAATCAGCAGTCACAGAAGAGAGGTTTTGCAACAAAACAACCAACTGCACCATTCATTTTGACTAGTTATGCCTTTTTTTTAGAGATGTAAAATACAGTATTTTTATATTATTATTTTTTTAAAGTTTTAGTTATTTTAGTAAATCAAGTCAAACAAAATGAAAATGAGAAAGTAGAATAAGTTTAGTACAGTAAAATAAGTTTTTTGATTTCAGTAAATGTTTATTTCAAATGCTAAATGTTTAAAATGTTTTAATGATTTTAGTTTTAATTAACTATAATAACTCTAAAAACGAATATTAATATTAATAAATTCATTAGATGTTATACAAAATGAAAAAATGAACACATTTAAATATATAGACTATATTATATATTACATAAATTAGAGCATGTTCTTCCACCATAACTCATAACCCCTTAAAATTGATCAAAGCAATGAAATATACAGTATATAAATTAAATATAAATATTTGAAATGCACGTTATGTCTCTTGACACACCCTATTTGACGTGTACAGGTGCTGGTCGTATAATTAGAATATCATCAAAAAGTTGATTTATTTCACTAATTCCATTCAAAAAGTGAAACTTGTATATTATATTCATTCATTACACACAGACTGATATATTTCAAATGTTTATTTCTTTTAATTTTGATGATTATAACTGACAACTAAGGAAAATCCCAAATTCAGTATCTCAGAAAATTAGAATATTACTTAAGACCAATACAAAGAAAGGATTTTTAGGAATCTTGGCCAACTGAAAAGTATAACATGAAAAGTATGCGCATGTACAGCACTCAATACTTAGTTGGGGCTCCTTTTGCCTGAATTACTGCAGCAATGCGGCGTGGCATGGAGTCGATCAGTCTGTGGCACTGCTCAGGTGTTATGAGAGCCCAGGCTGCTCTGCTCTGCATTGTTGGGTCTGGCATATCGCATCTTCCTCTTCACAGTACCCCATAGATTTTCTATGGGGTTAAGGTCAGGCGAATTTGCTGGCCAATTAAGAACAGGGATACCATGGTCCTTAAACCAGGTACTGGTAGCTTTGGCACTGTGTGCAGGTGCCAAGTCCTGTTGGAAAATGGACCACTCAGCAGCAGTCCAGTCCTTTTTGTCTTTAGCCCAGGCGAGATGCTTCTGACGCTGTCTGTTGTTCAAGAGTGGCTTGACACAAGGAATGCGACAGCTGAAACCGATGTCTTGCATACGTCTGTGCGTAGTGGTTCTTGAAGCACTGACTCCAGCTGCAGTTCACTCTTTGTGAATCTCCCCCACATTTTTGGATGGGTTTTGTTTCACAATCCTCTCCAGGGTGCGGTTATCCCTATTGCTTGTACACTTTTTTCTACTACATCTTTTCCTTCCTTCGCCTCTCTATTAATGTGCTTGGACACAGAGCTCTGTGAACAGCTAGTCTCTTTTGCAATGACCTTTTGTGTCTTGCCCTCCTTGTGCAAGGTGTCAATGGTCGTCTTTTGGACAACTGTCAAGTCAGCAGTCTTCCCCATGATTGTGTAGCCTACAGAACTAGACTGAGAGACCATTTAAAGGCCTTTGCAGGTGTTTTGAGTTAATTAGCTGATTAGAGTGTGGCACCAGGTGTCTTCAATATTGAACCTTTTCGCAATATTCTAATTTTCTGAGACACTGAATTTGGGATTTTCCTTAGTTGTCAGTTATAATCATCAAAATGAAAAGAAATAAACATTTGAAATATATCAGTCTGTGTGTAATGAATGAATATAATATACAAATTTCACTTTTTGAATGGAATTAGTGAAATAAATCAACTTTTTGATGATATTCTAATTATATGACCAGCACCTGTATAATGACATGTTTATGGTTGATTCACAGAGAAAATGAAACACTACACTTACAGAAATTCTCTGACCTTTTTTTTGGAGCTTATTACATTTTTATTCTACAACCTTAAATTAAAATTATTTTACTCATCCATGAGAGATGTAACTCTTTGAAAGACCTTTTGAAATGTTCAAACTTCATGCAGTACTGGAAACTGATTTGTATGTAGTTCAGCCAATGTAAGGTCAATTTACACAGAGAACATACAATTAAAATTAATGTAGAATAACTGGTCTCATGCATATTACCATGCTCATTAACACCAGGTCAACTTCAGACTGTTTTAAAGTTTAAACAAAGATTGTACTGAAAGAGACTGTAAAATGAATCAAAGCAGGCTATACAGTTGACTGTTGCTTGTCAGATTGAACAATATAACCTCAATGAGATCTTAAAATTACTTAAACTTAAAAAAAACTTAAAATCTTTGTTGCATAAATTAGGGTATTTCAGAGATTTTTTGCGCATGCTCAGGTTTATTTATTTATTTATTTATATATATTTTTTGAGAACAACTTATCAATAAATTATATTCTTTTTCTGTTTTGGTCCCAAACAGTACGCACAAACCGATAATAAGTCATGCTTCTGGCATATCCTCTCACACAGACACATTCATTTAAGATGAGATTTCTGACAGGTGTGCAGTACACTATCAAGTGCGGGAAAGAAAAAAATGAAGGGAAACAGCAAAGGCAGAGTAAGGAGTAGGTTTTCAAACAGAATTTACAATCACAAAAGAAAGGCGAATGAGCAAGGAGAAATATGACATCATCGGCTGAGAGAGAGGCTGCAAGAGAAAGACAGAGGAGGGAAGAAGATTTTTCACAGGTGGTCTCTTGGTGTTAGTCTCACAACAGATCCAGCTCAGTCCTCACACTGTCTGTCACATGTTATGAGCACACGGAGCGCTTCATCCTCAGATATTCTTCACTGAAACTCTCCAGCTCATCTGCATTTCTCTTTTTCATCTTATCCATATGATTTACTACTGAAAAATGATTCAACTCAGACACATCGGAAAGAAAGTGTTAGACAAAGAAAGACGAAATATACATGAGATCTGACTGCACACTCACTTGCAAAAAGTTTTTATTAACCAACAACAAAGAAAGACGGACGAAACTGTTAACCTAAATGTAATAAATAAATGTAATAAACAGACTGACAGACAGATAGATAGATAGATAGATAGATAGATAGACAGATGATAGAAAGTAGATAGATAGATAGATAGATAGATAGATAGATAGATAGAGACAGACAGACAGACAGATAGATAGACAGATAGATAGAACGACAGACAGACAGACAGATAGATAGATAGAATGACAGACAGACAGACGATAGATAGAACGACAGACAGACAGACAGACAGACAGACAGACAGACAGACAGATAGATAGATAGATAGATAGATAGATAGATAGATAGATAGATAGACAGACAGACAGACAGACAGATAGATAGATAGATAGATAGATAGATAGATAGACAGACAGACAGATGATAGAAAGTAGATAGATAGATAGATAGATAGATAGATAGATAGATAGACAGACAGACAGACAGATAGATAGATAGATAGATAGATAGATAGACAGACAGACAGATGATAGAAAGTAGATAGATAGATAGATAGATAGACAGACAGACAGATGATAGAAAGTAGATAGATAGATAGATAGATAGATAGAGACAGACAGACAGACAGATAGATAGACAGATAGATAGAACGACAGACAGACAGACAGACAGATGATAGATAGATAGAATGACAGACAGACAGACGATAGACAGACAGACAGATGATAGACAGACAGACAGACAGACAGATAGATAGATAGATAGATAGACAGACAGACAGACAGACAGATAGATAGATAGATAGAACGACAGACAGATAGACAGACAGACAGACAGATAGACAGATAGATAGATAGATAGAATGACAGACAGACAGACAGAAAGATAGACAGATGATAGAAAGTAGATAGACAGACAGATAGATAGATAGAACGACAGACAGACAGACAGACAGACAGACAGATAGATAGATAGATAGATAGATAGATAGATAGATAGATAGAATGACAGACAGACAGACAGACGATAGATAGAACGACAGAACGACAGACAGACAGACAGATAGATAGATAGATAGATAGATAGATAGAACGACAGACAGATAGACAGATAGATAGATAGATAGATAGATAGATAGATAGAATGACAGACAGACAGACAGAAAGATAGACAGATGATAGAAAGTAGATAGACAGACAGATAGATAGATAGAACGACAGACAGACAGACAGACAGACAGACAGATAGATAGATAGATAGATAGATAGATAGATAGATAGAATGACAGACAGACAGACGATAGATAGAACGACAGAACGACAGACAGACAGACAGACAGACAGACAGATAGATAGATAGATAGATAGATAGATAGATAGATAGATAGATAGATAGATAGACATGGAAGCATGGAAGCATCAAGGGAGGATGGATAGATGAAAGGAGGGATGAAAGCTGGAAATAATGAAACGGACAAAATTGTGATAAACAGACATTTTCACAGTATGATTGCACAGCATTTGATTTGGAGTAAATTCATTTCAGCAGATATAAGAAATCAACGTCAGTGAGCTTTTCTTTCTTATATGACGTACATCTGCACATGCTGATCTCTCATCTCTCTCAGCAGAGTTCTTTCAAGCAAAGCATCAACGTCTCCAGATTCCTTCTGTTCAGAGAGCTGCATCAGACAGGAAGAAACTCTGTAGTCCTGACCTGAAACCGCCCAGCACTGTCAGAACTATTTGGGAGGAGAAGGAGAAAGCACGCAGTCTGTCGGCGCGGAGCGAAGCGTGGGGTGTTGTGGGCAAAAAACATATGAATCATTAGTGAGCCCTGCGGCGTGGCAGTATGAGGTATGAGAAACATAAAGGCCAGGGAGACTCTTGCTGTGCAGCCTTACATAACGTATCCCGGCTTATTCACTCATTAAGGATCTGTTGTTCCTCTGCTATTGATCAAAAGACTGACCACAGCCGCTTTAATGGAAAGAGCAACATCAATCCTTATTCAAAGTCTGTTTGAAAAGAGGTTTGGATCATGAGAACTCATAGGTGATGTTAGAAAAGGTGAATCTCATGAAAGAAAACAATTCTAAATATTTTGCTTAAAATAAAACCTACTGTAGAAAAATTGAGCTTTCTTGCATTTTGACATTATTTCTTGCACATTTTACCCCCTAAATTCTCATTACTGTCATGCAAGAAATGTGAAAATATAATCAGAATCACGATCAGAATTAGCTTTATTCGGCAAGTTTGCACAAACACACAAATAATTTGTTGTGGTTTCCAGGAGCTCTGGGTTATGGAAGAGGATTAGGGCCAAGCAATAATAAAAAAATAAAACCATCTCGAGATTAAAGTTGTTAAATTTCAAGAAAAATGTCGAAATAAAATGTTGAGAATAAACTCATTAAATTACGAGAAAAAAGTCGTTAAATTTCAAGAAAAAAGTCGAGATAAAATGTTGAGAATAAACTCGATAAATTACAAGAAAAAAGTCGTTAAATTATGAGAAAAAAGTTGTTAAATTATGAGAACAAATTCGTAATTTAACGAATTTGTTCTTGTAATTTAACAATTTTTTTCTTGTAATTTAACAAATTTGTTCTCGTAATTTAACAACTTTTTTCTCATAATTTAACAAATTTGTTCTTGTAATTTAACAACCTTTTTCTCGAAATTTAACAAGTTTTTTCTCGTAATTTAACAAGTTTATTCTCAACATTTTATTTCGACTTTTTTCTTGAAATTTAATGAGTTTTTTCTTGAAATTTAATGAGTTTATTCTCAACATTTTATTTCGACATTTTTCTTGAAATTTAACAACTTTAATCTCGAGATGGTTTTATTTTTTTATTATTGCTTGGCCCTAATCCTCTTCCATACTGGGTACATATACATACATCCAATAATAACACAAGAGAATAGACAGAACATTTAATAGACCCCTGTGGTACAAATCAAGTTTTTAATGTTGTCTTTGATGTCTGTCTGGTCCAACAGACAAACCATGTGCAAATTCATAAGTTAACACCATTGCTGAGGATTTTCTCTTTAAACTGCCCTGGTGTCTGTGACGTCACAAACTATGATATTATGATGAACTATGTGCCTTTCTCCACTGACGTTCAGAGTTGTTAAAGCGTTTGTAAGGATACTGATTGTTAGAAGGCAGCTGTCTGACTCTGAGATGGTGAACGAGAACATGGTTTGTGTAACACTGGCAACACATTATTAGCTGTTTGATAACGTAGTCAAGCAAAAAGCTGATCATATTAATTACAGTTATTTGTCCGACGTTGTAAAGAGCGAAACCATCGTGTAACGTTTACTACAGTAAGTTGACCAAGTGGATTGCTGAGCTGGTGTGAGTGAGTGGAGGCGGGCCTAATTTGCATATTCATTGATATTAAATAAGGCAAGGGTGTAGAGTTACATTCAAGCTATTTTAAAGCCTGAAGAATTTTTTTTTTTTTCAGAGGAAAAAGTGTTTAAAGGTGCCATCGAATGTTTTTTTACAAGATGTAATATAAGTCTAAGGTGTCCCCTGAATGTGTCTGAAAGTGTTCGTCATGCACGCTGTATGCATGCGTTGGATTATGCGAGTATAGTATTTATTTGGATGTTTACATTTGATTCTGAATGAGTTTGATAGTGATCCGTGGCTAACGGCTAATGCTACACTGTTGGAGAGATTTATAAAGAATGAAGTTGTGTTTATGCATTATACAGACTGCAAGTGTTTAATAATGAAAATAACGACGGCTCTTGTCTCTGTGAATACAGTAAGAAACGATGGTAACTTTAACCACATTTAACAGTACATTAGCAACATGCTAATGAAACATTTAGAAAGACAATTTACAAATATCACTAAAAATATCATGATATCATGGATCATGTCAGTTATTATTGCTCCATCTGCCATTTTTCGCTGTTGTCCTTGCTTGCTTACCTAGTCTGATGATTCAGCTGTTCACAGATCCAGACGTTAATACTGGCTTGTGTAATGCCTTGATCATGGGCTGGCATATGCAAATATTGGGGCGTACATATTAATGATCCCGACTGTTACGTAACAGTCGGTGTTATGTTGAGATTCGCCTGCTCTTCGGAGGTCTTTTAAACAAATTAGATTGATATAAGAAGGAGGAAACAATGGAGTTTGAGACTCACTGTATGTCTTTTCCATGTACTGAACTCTTGTTATTTAACTATGCCAAGATAAATTCAATTTTTAATTCTAGGGCACCTTTAAATATGTCATTTTAGGGGATACAATTATTGACTAGCAGGACTTTAAATAAGTAAGATTAAGAAAAAAAGAGAATAATAAATATAAAAATAAAGTAATATACATCTAGATCAGAAGATTACGTACAGATATGTGAATTATGTACTGTATTTACAACTGTGTAAATATATTTACACAGTAAGGATTCTATTTATTGCCTAATATGAGTACTGAATTATGAATTATAAGTAGTAATTGGTGTAGTAACTGGTAAAGGTAGTAATTGTGTGCTAGCTATTTAAAGGATTAGTTCACTTCAGAATTAAATTATCCTGATAATTTACTCACCGCCATGTCATCCAAGATGTTTCTGTCTTTTTTAGGCGTAGGTGGAAATATCGATACAGTGCTTACAAAGTGAACATGTAAAGACTAAGTCAAACGCCCTTTACAAAAAAAATAAATAAATAAATAAAACAATGGTGTTGGATGATTTTGAAGTTGGAGGAGAAAATGAAATGGCTTTTTTCACCCTACCGTCGTACTTCCGCCTACATTTCCAGCATGATTATGTAATGTGTGGCGCATCGCAGAGCAGTGCAAGATGAGCATTTGTGGTTAAAAATAAAAAGTATATAATTTTTAATTTTTTTTAGAAAATGACATCGTTTCGCTAGATAAGACTCTTATTCCTCGTCTGGGATCATGTAGAGCTCTTTGAAGCTGCACTGAAACTGACATTTGAACCTTCAACCCGTTGAACCCCAGTGAAGTCCACTATATGGAGAAAAATCCTGGAATGTTTTCCTCAAAAACCTTCATTTCTTTTCGATTGAAAAAAGAAAGACATGAACATCTTGGATGACATGGGGGCGAGTAAATTATCAGGAAATTTTAATTCTGAAGTCAACTAATCCTTTAAGGTGGACATAGCCTGTTTTTGTGCCTAGATTTTCTAATGCCTGAGGGCAGAGGTTGTGTCCAGGGTGAGAGGGGTCTGTGATGATGTTACCTGCCCACTTCTTCACTCTGGAGATGTACAAGTCCTGAAGGTTGGGCAGGTACACACCAATTATCCTCTCGGCAGTCCTAACAGTCCATTGCAGTCTTCTTATATCTGATTTGCTGGCTGACCTAAACCAGACTGTTATAGAAGTGCACAGAACAGACTCAATAACAGCTGAGTGAAACTGTATCATCTGTTGGCGAAGGAAGTACAACCTTTGCTGGGCTTTTCTCATAATGGAGTCAATGTGAGTGTCCCACTTCATGTCCTGAGGGATGGTAGAGCCCAGGATCCTGAATGACTCCAGTGCTGTCCATGATGCTGCTGGGGGGGTTTCTTCTGAAGTCCACTATCATCTCCACTATTTTGAGCGTATTCAGCTCCAGGTTGTTATGACTGCACCAGACAACCAGTTGTCCAGCCTCCTGTCTGTATGCAGGCTCGTCTCCGTTGTGGATGAGGCTGATGACTGTAGTGTCGTCTGCAAACTTCAAGAGATTGTCAGCGGGGTCTAAGGCGGTGCAGTCATTCATGTAGAGGGCGAAGAGCGTTGGGGACAGCACAGATCCCTGGAGGGTGCTAGTGCTGATTGTACAGGTGTTGGATGTGAATTTCCCCATTCTGACTAGCTGCTGCCTATCTGTGAGAAAGCAGGTGATCCACTAAAGCGGTGGTTCCCAAACTTTTTAGCTTGGAGTACCCCCTGAAGGGATTACCATCCTTCTGCGTACCCCCTCTCTTCCACTTCGAATGCAGTCACACCTTTACCATTAAGGGACAATATTTGCCCCCTAAATTGATTTTCCAGTGCATTTTTTTTTACCTTTCTGAATAACTTTATAAAATAAAGTTTTAAATAAAAAAATATTCAATTGAGAAATATGCAATGATGGTAAAACTAAGTAAAACTTTTAAATATTAAACTAAAACCGCCAGTAGGTGGCAGCAAGTCACTGTTTTTATGAGTGAGTCATCGAGTCATTCATTCAGTAACGAAGCAAGTGGCTGTGAATGAATCATTGAATCATTGACTCTCACGCTTCGTTCAAAGCCGCAGAATTGTTCGCGAAACAGACGTGTGTTGTAGTTCTGCTGTGGTTTTCGTTAGAACTATTATTTCATTGCAAAATACTCACAGTACCGTGTTTAAAATGTGTGTTTTATTTTTTTACCTGTTGTATAATAATGTCACGTTTGCAGTCATGTGGATATTTGGGAACAATTGCATTCTTGCTCGTTTTCATCATTAAATGCAAGAACTCACACAAGGTATGTTTTTAGTCTTAAATCGAAATTAATCCATTTTCCGTGTCTATATTAAGTTCTTCATGCGATTAAGTGCTAAATCCCCACTATTACAAAAGTGCATTGTTGAGAACGACAGTAAATTAGCGCGATTTAAGGCAGCAGATTCTGCACACAATCTATCATATGCATGCTGCTTGTGTGGATAGAGTCATTTTTGACTGCAAAAGATTAGGTTATTTGATTAAATGTACTGGATTTACGACATTTTGGCAGTTAGAAATACATGCTCGATTTTAATATTATTTTAAGGTAGAATTAAATGAACAACTCAGCATTTTGTTCGCGTACCCCCTTTTGTCACCTCACGTACCCCCAGGGGTACACGTACCCCAGTTTGGGAATCACTGCACTAAAGGCTGGGACCACAGACTGTACAAAAATATGGACGTAGTGTCCGTGACGTCACTCGTAGATTTCTGAAGAGCATTTTTGAAGCAAAAATGAGGCCGCTGCCATCTTTGCAGTGCGTCGCAGCACGTCACTCCCGGATAACTGAAAATGGGCAAAAAGGCGGGACGTGGTTGGAACTGAGGTGCCTGGTTGCTGAAACCACGCCCGCCTAGCAGAGTATAGACCCAAACAACAATTTGATCCAGGCTGCAAACATGTTTTTTTCTGCTGTAAAGTTGGGCGTTTTAACATGGGACTCAATGAGATTCTGCTCTCTTTTGGAACCTGTCCCTAGAGGCCAGTCGATGAATCGCAGTTTAAGTCACTTCCGTATTGGCTTCAAGAGAAACTGGGGGAGGTTACCGTCTGGCTGGGACACACCAAGTTTTTTGGACTCAAATCCTCAGCAATGGTGTTGACTTATGAATTTGCACATGGTTTGTCTTAAAGCAAAGGTTAAAAACACCACATAGACATATAAAGAACATTCAAAACTTGATTTTCACCACAGGGGGTTGAAGTTGAAGAAACACACAGTTTTTGTGTTTTCATGAGATTCACACATCTGGAAGTCAAATATATTTTGCGATGATAAACAGCTTTTACTGGCTGCTTTCACTCGTGGTTTTGCAGAACCACTGTTAGTTTCCAGGACAACGTTCCCAGCTGTTGACCTCGATGAAGGACTTGGTCCTCAACAAAAGCTCTAGTATGAAAACACCATTATTTTGATTACAAAAGAATTTTGCAAAAAAATTCGTGGTCACCTAACTGCAATTATGAACAGCTCAAAATACAATATGAAAACAGAGGAGGGAGGACAATCAAATTCTAGTTTAGACTGAAACATCAAGTACTAAGTTTGAAAACAGCAAAAGAGGATGAGCAAATACTGCACAGGAAAATGTGACGAATAGAATGAGAAGCGAGTTTGTAATCCCTCATTGTAATAACAGTAAGACGGTAGATGCCCGCAGGCCGGGCACGTGGTGGGGAAGCCATTACTGACTGTAATTAAAACCTGAAATCTCTTTTTAGCAACCCTACAGTCTTCCCGTCTGCCTCTCACTCCTCCTCTCATTTCCTCCCTTTCACTTCCTCCGTCTGGCCTGTGCTGACCATCTCAAAACTGATCAGTCGTCTGGCTGATGAACCAAAAGCATGGATTTGTATTAGGAACTGTTGTAAAATTATGCCTTCACATTCAGCTTCTCTTCTAGGCAAAAAAGCAAGTGACACATTAAATGCGTTAAAGGTAATTCATTTTGAATAATAGGTGATCCGTTTATTTAAGGAAGAAGGTTATTCAATTAAACTGAGCACAGGAGATTAATTTGCTTGTGGATTCTATTTATCAACTGGCTATTAATCAAAAAGTGGTCTGTAATCACATTTTCATGTTTATATATAAATCATTTAGCCTAATTATTTCTTTTTTCCTTGGTACATGTTCTTTCTTCCCTCACGATTCAGTCTCATTTGGCCGCCTTGCGCTGAATTGCTTTGCATGAGTTGAATGGCAAATCTTGTTTTGCAGATGCTGAAGCTGAATAGAAAACTACAGGCTCAACACCTAATTATCCAGACAGAAAATAAGATTTACAACTGTTGAAAGGCAGTCTGGATCTACGTCTGATGTAAACACAAACGAGGGCACGTCCTGCACCCCAAATACTAACAAAACTCTATTTAAATCCTTCTATTACATTTTTAGTTTTTCATCAGTTTTTTGTTTGCATAACTAGTGGCGGCGCATCAGGGGAGGCAAGGGAGGCGCAGCCTACCCAAAATTTTGAGGTAAAAATGGGAGAAGGATGATTTAAAGGGGTGGTTGATTATGTTTTCACTTTAGTTAGTGTGTAATGTTGCTGTTTGAGCATAAACAACATCTGCAAAGTTATGACGCTCAAAGTTCAATGCAAAAGGAGATATTTTCTTTTACAGAAATCACTTTTTAAGACTACAACAAACGGCCGGTAGGGACTACAACAAGCTTCTTCCCGGGTTGGTGACATCACAAACCCCAAAATGTACATAAACCCTGTCTTTTCACATTTATTGCAATACAGTAAGAAACACAAATGCAATAGCATGTCATAAATGCAAGATGACAACAACCGTAAATAAACTATATACCTGTTCTATCTTCATGCAGCATATATTCTCTGGCTCTGTAGGCATCTTCACACACAAGCGATTTATAGATTATCACGACAGAATATGCTAATCAATGACTTTAAGATAGTTAACTCCACATCAGCTACATAAATTCATCAGCTAACCATCCAGAAATGTCCTGTTGCATTCTAATGTTTTCACATCTTCTTGAGTCACTCCATCATTGTCCGACTCCGGTTTGAACATAAAAGGCTGAACAGTTTCTGACATTTTCAGTGCGTGACTGCGTGAGGTAATCCGAGCTCTTAAAGCTCCGCCCTCTTCTGGAAAGGGGCGGGAGCAGCAGCTCATTTGCATTTAAAGGGACACACACAAAAACGGCGTGATTCTGCTCACCCTCAAAAAGTGGCAATTTTAACATGTTATAATAAATGATCAGTGGGGTATTTTGATCTGAAACTTCACATACACACTCTGAGAGACTTATTTTATGTCTTGTAAAAAGAGGCATTATAGGACTAATTTAATGTTACATCATAGGTTACATTAAACCACAGTAACACCATAAAATATTACTGAAGTCGAAACCACCGCGAATCTGTCAATGTAATTACAATTGTTCGGAAAACTGCTTATGCGAGTCTGAGGGGATAGGGAAGGTGAGGAAAAATCCATAGCTGGAGACTTCTGCCTCCAGTGGTAAAAGAAATGATCCAATCATCATGGAGTATTTAACTTTCAGCAGTTAGAGTGTTGAGAAAAAAAATACATCGCAGAGGAGGTTAGCCAATCATCGTTACGTAAATTACATGATAGTAGTTTGAACTGATACCACTGATAATGTACCAACTACCTTAATTATGGAGAGTAGAGAGACTGAATATTTGATCGCCAACAAATTCACCAATCGAACACCAGCTACAAAACATCAGGATCATGCTTTAATGCCTTAAAATGTTGCATACATGGTCCTCTTACTAGGTTTCGGAAAAGCGCACATTAGTTTATGCATCTATCTTTGAGATGTTTTTGATTGATATCAGGGTGTAATCGACTAACAATCATGAAACAAAAGACACTAAAAAAGGCACTACAAAAGCCTATTATCTTCAGCAGAGCTGATTGTTCATGCAATCTTATACACCAACAGATGTCTATTATCACATTTGTTTAAGACATTGTACACTTCTTGTTGTGCAGGAAGTGAAATCACTTACCAGTTTGCGTTGGCACCATCCACAGACCCCGCATAGCGCCACCAGCCACACAACACACACTGTTAATCCCACCGATACCAGGAACACACTCAGAGACAAAGAACCTGTGGAGAGACATTTTCATAAAATTAGAGCTGTCAAACACTTTTCATTAGCACTTTTATTCAATTTGAGTTGTGTCAATAGCTTGCCAACAAGTTTACATCAAACTCTATTGGAATAATTAAAGAGTCGAGTCTCCAGCGCAGGACGCTATTTGTGTGGCATCCAGAGTTGCTGTCTATGTAGAGCGTTCCAAATCAGTCACTAGTGAGATCCATCTCGGTTAGGATGCTGTGTTACGCAACAAGGGAGCTAACTAGCAATTAAGCATATAAGAGCAAGGAAAATGTGCAAGAAAGAAATGTAAGAAATGTCACAAGTCTGTTGATGCTTAAGGGGTCATTTAGCATTTCAAAGAGGGCACATATTTAACAGTTATACAATGTAATGCTGCTAAAATGAGTGGCTGTGTCATATGAAGGATCATGTGACTCACGGATTAGTTAGGCATACATATCCTACAAAAATTCATAGCTGAAACAAAACAAAACAAAATTAAAATAACAAAAAAATAAATAAATAAATAATAACAACAAAAATAGAGTATAAGTGATGAAGGTCTCAAGCACAAATACTGAAGAAATAAAATAACATAATAAAATAAAATGAAATAAAATAATAAAAATAAAAATAGCATATAAATGATGAAGTTCTCAAGCACAAATACTGAAGAAATAAAATAAAATAAAATAAAATAACAGTGTATAAGTGACGAAGGTCTCAAGCACAAATACTGAATAAATAAATAAAATAAAATAAAATAATAAAAATAAAAATAGCATATAAGTGATGAAGGTCTCAAGCACAAACACTGAAGAAATAAAATAAAATAAAATAAAATAAAATAAAATAACAGCGTATAAGTGATGAAGGACTCAAGCACAAATACTGAATAAATAAATAAAATAAAATAAAATAATAAAAATAAAAATAGCATATAAGTGATGAAGGTCTCAAGCACAAATACTGAAGAAATAAAATAAAATAAAATAAAATAAAATAAAATGAAATAAAATAAAATAAAATAAAATAACAGCGTATAAGTGATGAAGGTCTCAAGCACAAATACTGAATAAATAAAATAAAATAAAATAAAATAATAAAAATAGCGTATAAGTGATGATCAAACACAAATACTGAAGAAACAAAATTAAATGAAATGAAATTAAATAAAAAAATAAAAAAATAAAATAAAAATAGTGTATAAGTGATGAAAGTCTCAAGCACAAATACTGAAGAAATAAAATTAAATTAAATTAAATTAAATAATAAATAGCGTATGAGTGATCAAGGTCTCAAGTAAAAATTGTAAAGAAACATGCTTTAAAAAAATAATGTAAAATATAAAAAATATTCAAATTAACAGCATATAAGTGATTAAGATCTCAATTAAAAATCCTAAAGAAACATGCTTTATAATAAAATAAAAAAAACAATGTATGATTGACAAAGGTTTCAAGTACAAAATCCTGAAGACATATACTTAAAATAAATTGCATACAGTAATAAAAGGTCAAGTACACAAAACTAAACTATGCTAATGGATGTATATTAGGCATGGGGGCACATCATTATTTGATTGGCCTGACCTTACTATACTGCCTCGTTGGCATTTTAATTAGGTAAAGAAACTTTTTTTTGAAGGACAGACATTGATTTAATTTGTATGGTGCAGCAGTGAAGTGAGAGGGGGTGGTGAAGTAAAACACCGGCAGCTGCTCAGAAAAAGGGATTCATTTTCACTGAGAGGGGCAGAACGGAGAACAGGCGTGTAATCCAGTTAAACTGAGTAAAACATGTGAAATGTAACAGTGTGGTCAAATACAACTGCACTGACCCTGTCATGACATTAGAGCCCATAAGGGTTTAGTTGAGTCTCGGCATGTCCGTGAGACATTCAGAGGTGAGGAGATTTAGGGAGCTGAGGAGATCTGCTGTTGAAGACCAGCAAAATGGAAAAGTTTGGAAAGAAAGAGATCGACACGTTCTTATTTTTCTTTTGAAACGGGTGTTTAGAAGCACAGTTGAAAGGTTTGAGGTTTGGAAGGGTAATACTTTAGATAAAAAAAAAAGTGTGAGAGAAAATTTGACAGTAATCCGGTAACTGAGAAGGCGAAGAAAAGAGGGAATAATAAATATAGAGGAAGAAAAGAGAAAAAGAACCATAGAGGTTCTCTCAGGAAGGGGGTGGAAGGGAGCAGGATAAATGATTTTATAATGCCCCTAAGAAATATATAAAATGAGGAAAATTACAGTGAGAGGAGGAAAAGGAGATAAATGTGTGTGAGAGAGAGCGAGCTGAGGTTATGGGAATTTGTCGATCCTTTTATTTATCCCAGACGTTTAACTGCAAAAAGTTTGATTTACAGCTGCCCACAATGTCTGACCGCATTGCAAAAAAATCACTTTCTCAATTAGCATTTCTGTCTTACTTTTCCAGTAAAAACATCAAAACATTCTGCAAACAAGATACATTTACTGGAGAGGTAAAATTGTGCAGAATAATTTTTGGTAACACTTTACAATAAGGTTAACTACATTAGTACAAATAACCTAACAATGAAAAAAACTAACATAAACAGACATCAATAAATACTGTAACAAATGCATTGCTCGTTGTTAGTTAATGCATTAAGTAATGTTAAAGGGTTAGTTCACCCAAAAATGAAAATAATGTTATTTATTACTCACCCTCATGTCGTTCCACAGTGGTTCAGTGGTTCAGTGGTTCTATCTTAATATACAAAATAACGACTTTTCAACAATATTTAGTGATGGACTGATTTCAAAATACTGCTTCATGAAGCTTCTGAGCTTTATGAATCTTTTGTTTCGAATCAGTGATTCGGATCTCCTCTCAAACTGCTGAAATCATGTGACTTTGACGCTCCGATTCACTGATTCGATTCATAAAGCTCTGAAGCAGTGTTTTGAAATCGGCCCATATAGATAATGTTGAAAAGTCGTTATTTTGTTTTTTTGGCACACAAAAATTATTTTTGTTGCTTTATAATATTAAGGTAGAACCACTGAACTCACATGAACTGATTCAAATATGTTTTTAGTTCCTTTATGGACCTTGAGAGTTTGAATTGCTTTACTCTCAATAGAGGCCTCACTGAGCCATCAGATTTCATCAACAATATCTTAATTTGTGTTCTGAAGATGAATGAAGGTCTTACGGGTGTAGAACAGCATGAGGGCGAGTAATTAATTACATTATTTTCATTTTTGGGTGAACTAACCCTTTAACTAACAGGACCTTATTGTAAAGTGTTACCAACTTTTTTAATTATTTATTTTCTTTTTTAAAGCCCCCTGTGGTGAAAATCAAATTTTTAATGTTTTAAGACAAACCATGTGTAAATTCATCAGTCAACACCATTGCTGAGTATTTTCTCCTTAAAACTGCAGTGAAAAAAAAGACAGTCTCAAACCGCGGTTTGAAATCGCTGGTGTTTCTGACGTCACAAACTACCTTGTAACCAATCATGTCAACATGTGGGCGGGCTTTATCATATCATTAACAGCGAACTAGCTGGGGAGTCTCGAGAGAAGTCAGGTTATCCTGGTATATTTTTCTGCTGATATAAAAAAATCGTGTAGATTTAGATTTAGATTTAAGGATACTGATTTTCAGAAGGCAGCTGTCTGACTCTGAGATGGTGAACGGGAGCATGGTTTGTGTAACATTAGCAACACATTATTAGCTGTTTGATAACGTAGACAAGCAAAAGGCGAATCATATTAATCCCCATTATGTGCAGCATTTACCTCAGTAAAGTTGAGTGGATCTCTGAGCTGGAGTGAGTGAGTGGAGGCGGGGCTAATTTGCATATTCATTGATCCACGTGTATTAAATGAGGCAAGGGTGTAGAGTTACATTCAAGCTATTTTAAGGCATGAAGATGATTTTTTCACAGGAAAAAAAAAACATTTAAATATGTCATTTTGGTGATCAAAGATGAGTTTTAAGGGATAAAATAATTGACTATAAAGGGACTTTAAGCATAAATGTTACAGAATTTTGTGAGTTTCATGAAAAACAAGAAAAAAAAATTGACAGTAAGGTAAGAAAAAGTTTAAGCGCTTAATTTAAGATTTATTATTTTAAAACAAGTCATAAGATCGTTTAAGCTATTTTAAGCATGTACGTATATATATATATATATATATATATATATATATATATATATATATATATATATATATATATATATATATATATATATATATATACACTGTGTGCAGAATTATTAGGCAAGCTGACTTTCTGATCATATTTTTTTTCCAAACACATTTTACCAATTTCAATCCACATCAATCTTAATAACTACTATTAATAATGTTTTTAATCATTTATAAGTGATATATAATTGTTCATGAAGGCTGGAAATGAAAAATGCCTTATATTCAGGTGTGCAGAATTATTAGGCAGGTTTGCTTTTACAAGCAAAATGAGCCAAAAAAAGAGATTTAACTTAGACTGAAAAGTCAAAAATGATTAAATACTCACGAGAAGGACGCAATACTAATGCAATACTAGAAATTGCAAAGTTAAAGCATGACCAATGGACAGCAAAATGCTCATTAGGTCAGCGGGGTCATACAAAAACAGGTGGAAAGAAAAGACACATGTTAACTGCAAAAGAGTTAAGAATTAAGGTGAAGAGTTAAGTGTGAAACCATCAGGAACCTTTTAGTCTCCAGTGCCACCATTTTCCAGAACTGCAGCCTACCTGGAGTCTCCAGAAGTGCAAGGTGTCAAGATCTCAGAGACTTAGTTAGGTTAGCTAAAGAATCCTAAAAAATGACCCGCTCTTAATAAGAATCACAAGCTGAAGTGTTATAAAATACATGAAGACTGGGTTTTTATAGGCCTTATAGACAGACAGATTGAGAGTGACTCCTGAAGGACCAGCACCACATCCTCTTTTACCACTGTTTGAAGAATTTATCTTCCAGAATCTGGCAGTAAGTTTTGGAAGATCATTTTTAGTCCATCTCTGCAAGACGGACATTTCAGGATAAGAGAGGGACTAAAAGTAAACTCCCACACCTTACTGCCAGATTTTGGAAGATAAATTCTTCAAACAGTGGTACAAGAGGATGTGGTGCTGGTCCTTCAGGAGTCACTCTCAAGCTGTCTGTCTATAAGGCCTATAAAAACCCAGTCTTCATGTATTTCACAACATTTCAGATGAAGGACTCAAGCACAAATACTGAATAAATAAATAAAATAAAATAATAAAAATAAAAATAGCATATAAGTGATGAAGGTCTCAAGCACAAATACTGAAGAAATAAAATAAAATAAAATAAAATAAAATAAAATAAAATAAAATAAAATAAAATAAAATAAAATAAAATAAAATAAAATAAAATGAAATAAAATAAAATAAAATAAAATAACAGCGTATAAGTGATGAAGGTCTCAAGCACAAATACTGAATAAATAAAATAAAATAAAATAAAATAAAATAATAAAAATAGCGTATAAGTGATGATCAAACACAAATACTGAAGAAACAAAATTAAATGAAATGAAATTAAATAAAAAAATAAAAAAATAAAATAAAAATAGTGTATAAGTGATGAAAGTCTCAAGCACAAATACTGAAGAAATAAAATTAAATTAAATTAAATTAAATAATAAATAGCGTATGAGTGATCAAGGTCTCAAGTAAAAATTGTAAAGAAACATGCTTTAAAAAAATAATGTAAAATATAAAAAATATTCAAATTAACAGCATATAAGTGATTAAGATCTCAATTAAAAATCCTAAAGAAACATGCTTTATAATAAAATAAAAAAAACAATGTATGATTGACAAAGGTTTCAAGTACAAAATCCTGAAGACATATACTTAAAATAAATTGCATACAGTAATAAAAGGTCAAGTACACAAAACTAAACTATGCTAATGGATGTATATTAGGCATGGGGGCACATCATTATTTGATTGGCCTGACCTTACTATACTGCCTCGTTGGCATTTTAATTAGGTAAAGAAACTTTTTTTTGAAGGACAGACATTGATTTAATTTGTATGGTGCAGCAGTGAAGTGAGAGGGGGTGGTGAAGTAAAACACCGGCAGCTGCTCAGAAAAAGGGATTCATTTTCACTGAGAGGGGCAGAACGGAGAACAGGCGTGTAATCCAGTTAAACTGAGTAAAACATGTGAAATGTAACAGTGTGGTCAAATACAACTGCACTGACCCTGTCATGACATTAGAGCCCATAAGGGTTTAGTTGAGTCTCGGCGTGTCCGTGAGACATTCAGAGGTGAGGAGATTTAGGGAGCTGAGGAGATCTGCTGTTGAAGACCAGCAAAATGGAAAAGTTTGGAAAGAAAGAGATCGACACGTTCTTATTTTTCTTTTGAAACGGGTGTTTAGAAGCACAGTTGAAAGGTTTGAGGTTTGGAAGGGTAATACTTTAGATAAAAAAAAAAGTGTGAGAGAAAATTTGACAGTAATCCGGTAACTGAGAAGGCGAAGAAAAGAGGGAATAATAAATATAGAGGAAGAGAAGAGAAAAAGAACCATAGAGGTTCTCTCAGGAAGGGGGTGGAAGGGAGCAGGATAAATGATTTTATAATGCCCCTAAGAAATATATAAAATGAGGAAAATTACAGTGAGAGGAGGAAAAGGAGATAAATGTGTGTGAGAGAGAGCGAGCTGAGGTTATGGGAATTTGTCGATCCTTTTATTTATCCCAGACGTTTAACTGCAAAAAGTTTGATTTACAGCTGCCCACAATGTCTGACCGCATTGCAAAAAAATCACTTTCTCAATTAGCATTTCTGTCTTACTTTTCCAGTAAAAACATCAAAACATTCTTCAAACAAGATACATTTACTGGAGAGGTAAAATTGTGCAGAATAATTTTTGGTAACACTTTACAATAAGGTTAACTACATTAGTACAAATAACCTAACAATGAAAAAAACTAACATAAACAGACATCAATAAATACTGTAACAAATGCATTGCTCGTTGTTAGTTAATGCATTAAGTAATGTTAAAGGGTTAGTTCACCCAAAAATGAAAATAATGTTATTTATTACTCACCCTCATGTCGTTCCACAGTGGTTCAGTGGTTCAGTGGTTCTATCTTAATATACAAAATAACGACTTTTCAACAATATTTAGTGATGGACTGATTTCAAAATACTGCTTCATGAAGCTTCTGAGCTTTATGAATCTTTTGTTTCGAATCAGTGATTCGGATCTCCTCTCAAACTGCTGAAATCATGTGACTTTGACGCTCCGATTCACTGATTCGATTCATAAAGCTCTGAAGCAGTGTTTTGAAATCGGCCCATATAGATAATGTTGAAAAGTCGTTATTTTGTTTTTTTGGCACACAAAAATTATTTTTGTTGCTTTATAATATTAAGGTAGAACCACTGAACTCACATGAACTGATTCAAATATGTTTTTAGTTCCTTTATGGACCTTGAGAGTTTGAATTGCTTTACTCTCAATAGAGGCCTCACTGAGCCATCAGATTTCATCAACAATATCTTAATTTGTGTTCTGAAGATGAATGAAGGTCTTACGGGTGTAGAACAGCATGAGGGCGAGTAATTAATTACATTATTTTCATTTTTGGGTGAACTAACCCTTTAACTAACAGGACCTTATTGTAAAGTGTTACCAACTTTTTTAATTATTTATTTTCTTTTTTAAAGCCCCCTGTGGTGAAAATCAAATTTTTAATGTTTTAAGACAAACCATGTGTAAATTCATCAGTCAACACCATTGCTGAGTATTTTCTCCTTAAAACTGCAGTGAAAAAAAAGACAGTCTCAAACCGCGGTTTGAAATCGCTGGTGTTTCTGACGTCACAAACTACCTTGTAACCAATCATGTCAACATGTGGGCGGGCTTTATCATATCATTAACAGCGAACTAGCTGGGGAGTCTCGAGAGAAGTCAGGTTATCCTGGTATATTTTTCTGCTGATATAAAAAAATCGTGTAGATTTAGATTTAGATTTAAGGATACTGATTTTCAGAAGGCAGCTGTCTGACTCTGAGATGGTGAACGGGAGCATGGTTTGTGTAACATTAGCAACACATTATTAGCTGTTTGATAACGTAGACAAGCAAAAGGCGAATCATATTAATCCCCATTATGTGCAGCATTTACCTCAGTAAAGTTGAGTGGATCTCTGAGCTGGAGTGAGTGAGTGGAGGCGGGGCTAATTTGCATATTCATTGATCCACGTGTATTAAATGAGGCAAGGGTGTAGAGTTACATTCAAGCTATTTTAAGGCATGAAGATGATTTTTTCACAGGAAAAAAAAAACATTTAAATATGTCATTTTGGTGATCAAAGATGAGTTTTAAGGGATAAAATAATTGACTATAAAGGGACTTTAAGCATAAATGTTACAGAATTTTGTGAGTTTCATGAAAAACAAGAAAAAAAAATTGACAGTAAGGTAAGAAAAAGTTTAAGCGCTTAATTTAAGATTTATTATTTTAAAACAAGTCATAAGATCGTTTAAGCTATTTTAAGCATGTACGTATATATATATATATATATATATATATATATATATATATATATATATATATATATATATATATATATATATATACACTGTGTGCAGAATTATTAGGCAAGCTGACTTTCTGATCATATTTTTTTCCAAACACATTTTACCAATTTCAATCCACATCAATCTTAATAACTACTATTAATAATGTTTTTAATCATTTATAAGTGATATATAATTGTTCATGAAGGCTGGAAATGAAAAATGCCTTATATTCAGGTGTGCAGAATTATTAGGCAGGTTTGCTTTTACAAGCAAAATGAGCCAAAAAAGAGATTTAACTTAGACTGAAAAGTCAAAAATGATTAAATACTCACGAGAAGGACGCAATACTAATGCAATACTAGAAATTGCAAAGTTAAAGCATGACCAATGGACAGCAAAATGCTCATTAGGTCAGCGGGGTCATACAAAAACAGGTGGAAAGAAAAGACACATGTTAACTGCAAAAGAGTTAAGAATTAAGGTGAAGAGTTAAGTGTGAAACCATCAGGAACCTTTTAGTCTCCAGTGCCACCATTTTCCAGAACTGCAGCCTACCTGGAGTCTCCAGAAGTGCAAGGTGTCAAGATCTCAGAGACTTAGTTAGGTTAGCTAAAGAATCCTAAAAAATGACCCGCTCTTAATAAGAATCACAAGCTGAAGTGTTATAAAATACATGAAGACTGGGTTTTTATAGGCCTTATAGACAGACAGATTGAGAGTGACTCCTGAAGGACCAGCACCACATCCTCTTTTACCACTGTTTGAAGAATTTATCTTCCAGAATCTGGCAGTAAGTTTTGGAAGATCATTTTTAGTCCATCTCTGCAAGACGGACATTTCAGGATAAGAGAGGGACTAAAAGTAAACTCCCACACCTTACTGCCAGATTTTGGAAGATAAATTCTTCAAACAGTGGTACAAGAGGATGTGGTGCTGGTCCTTCAGGAGTCACTCTCAAGCTGTCTGTCTATAAGGCCTATAAAAACCCAGTCTTCATGTATTTCACAACATTTCAGCTTGTGATTATTATTAAGAGCGGGTCATTTTTTAGGATTCTTTAGCTAACCTAAGTCTCTGAGATCTTGACACCTTGCACTTCTGGAGACTCCAGGTAGGTTGCAGTTCTGGAAAATGGTGGCGCTGGAGACTAAAGGGTTCCTGATGGTTTCACACTTAATTCTTCACCTTAATTCTTCAATCTTTTGCAGTTAACATGTGTCTTTTCTTTTCCACCTGATTTTGTATGACCCCGCTGACCCCGTGAGCATTTTGCTTTCCCTTGGTCATGCTTTAACTTTGCAAATTCTAGTATTGCATTAGTATTGCGTCCTTCTCGTGAGTATTTAATCATTTTTGACTTTTCAGTCTGAGTTAAATCTCTTTTTTTGGCTCATTTTGCTTGTAAAAGCAAACCTGCCTAATAATTCTGCACACCTGAATATAAGGCATTTTTCATTTCCAGCCTTCATGAACAATTATATATCACTTATAAATAATTAAAAACAATATTAATAGTAGTTATTAAGATTGATGTGGATTGGAATTGGTAAAATGTGCTTGGAAAAAAAATATGATCAGAAAATCAGCTTGCCTAATAATTCTGCACACAGTGTATATATATATATATATATATATATACACACAGAAGAGGATTAGGGCCAAGCAATAATAAAAAAATAAAACCATCTCGAGATTAAATTAGTTAAATTTTGAGAAAAAAGTCGAGATAAAATGTTGAGAATAAAGTCATTAAATTATGAGAAAAAAGTCGTTAAATTTTGAGAAAAAAGTCGAGATAAAATGTTGAGAATAAAGTCATTAAATTATGAGAAAAAAGTCGTTAAATTTTGAGAAAAAAGTCGAAATAAAATGTTGAGAATAAACTCATTAAATTACGAGAAAAAAGTCGTTAAATTACGAGAACAAATTCGTTAAATTACGAATTTGTTCTCATAATTTAACGACTTTTTTCTCGTAATTTAATGACTTTATTCTCATAATTGAATGACTTTATTCTCAACATTTTATCTCGACTTTTTTCTCGAAATTTAACGACATTTTTCTCATAATTTAACGAATTCGTTCTCGTAATTTAACGTCTTTTTTCTCGTAATTTAATGACTTTGTTCTCAACATTTTATCTCAACTTTTTTCTTGAAATTTAACGAGTTTTTTCTCGTAATTTAACGAGTTTATTCTCAACATTTTTTTTCGACTTTTTTCTCGAAATTTAATGAGTTTTTTCTCGAAATTTAACAAATTTAATCTCGAAATGGTTTTATTTTTTTATTATTGCTTGGCCCTAATCCTCTTCCGTATATATATATATATATATATATATATATATATATATAGGTTTTATTAAAGAAACATGGTGAAAATAAATTGTTAATTGTTTTCAAATAAGAGTCTGGTGGTTTCTGAGTGGTTACCCAGAAAGCAGATGCTGTATGTACAAGACGTAGTTATCAGAATATCTTCTTCTTTTTTTTCTTTCTTTTTTTTTTTTGTTTTGTAGGCATGTGCATTCACCTGTGGAATTCTTCGCTTTTATTGGTCTGTTGGAAAACTCATTGTACCGTGAAAGACGAGAAGCCCTTTCTGGTCTAAAGTGTCTCTGAAGGCTGATATCTGAAAATCACTCCCTGTTGACTGCTCCATTTGCAACTTTGTCTATCATTTCTGGCCTTTTAGAGACAGAAACAATGAGACAGAAGATGAGGGAATACAATGACTTTCTTTTCAAGATTCTTTGTTTGATAAAAAGTTCAAAAGAACAGCTTTTATTCAAAATAGAAATCTTACGTAACACAGTTAATGTCCTCTCACTTTTGATCTATTTAATGCGTCCTTGCTGAATAAAAGTATTAATCTTACTGACCCCAAAAATTTGGATGGTAGTATGCATGAATTTCACTGAGTTTATTCTACATGCTTATATACAAATTCAAATTACAATACTGCCTCAACTCAAATTCAAAAACTGAATTTGAGCTTAAAAGACATTCTCAATTAATTTCTGAATGGCACACAACCCTGGTCTCTGACCCGTGATTTGGGAACAGGGTCGAGGAGTATATATAGACCAGACAATTAGTGCCTTAGTGCAAATCTCTGCTCTCCTGTAAACAATGCTGAGAAAATCCTCTTGATAAAGTCTGAGACACTGGCCCAAATAATAACGTCCCAGCGGCCCGGCACATTTTGGGTCATGGCACCGGATGACAAATGGGGCCGTGCTGTATCTCATCGGACATTTCTCAATGTCGGGAAACACTCTGACAGGGTTGTGCCAAATAACTGACAAGATTATTTGTGGGTCAGATACAAAGCAAAGCCGTGAGAATAGATCCTTCACTCATGTGTGATGTGACTTCTGAACAGGCCTAATGGTACTGAGTGATAGACCGGGTCGGATTTCAGTCAAACTCTCACAAGTTGATGACGTACAGTAGATGCATGGTTGTTTATCTGAAGTGCTCCTATTATGCTTTTTCGGATATTACCTTTCATGTAGTTTGTAATATAGCAGTTTGTGAATGTAAAAGGTGATTGTTCCATCTGACCAATCAGAGCAGAGCAGGCTCTTATAAAAGAGGGGTGTTGTTAACTCACTGAATTATCCATCAGGATCTATCTAGAGTATCTCACTCCCTCAGCCACACAAACTATTAAAATAACAAGGACGAATGATTAAAACTCATTAGGCCTGCATCCCAAACATGTGCAGCATCTGCTGGTAAACATTTGCATTTTTGAAATAAGCCAAATCACACAATACTTGCTCATTCTGGGTGGCAAAAACAAGCTTTTCAACTCCCCTGTCATTGAAAACCCACCGTCTAGCCGCTTGTCTGAGAACACCCTAGAGATCTCTCATTGAGTACAGGTAATCAGGTAAGCAAACAACAAGGTTCTTGGTATTGTTATAGAAATAGTGTGCTTGAGAAACAAAGGAGAAATTCTTTTCAAGAGGAATGTGGGAGACCTTAAATGGGTTTTAATCTATTATGTTGCACATACAGCTAGTGTTGCAATATACTGAATATGTGAGTTTACTGTAAATGCATCTTTCTTATAGTTCAGGTCTATCATATCTCATCATATTGTTTCACTCTGCTTTACTTCATATTGTCTTATATCAAATATTACAGGGCACAGGATGAAAATGAACTTGAAACACATGGCTTATTTTAATTAAAGCTAAACCTCCGTCACTATCAATAAACTTGCAGTATGCAAGAATTTTATGACTAATGATCCAAAAAGATGATGAGTATTCATAATAAGAATAATAATAATAAAAACAATAGAATAACAACAGTTTGTATTAATAATCTACAAAAGATATGCAAAACTGTCTTGTAACTTTACTACTGTTGAAAAGTTTGGGGACAGTAAGATTTTTTAAAAAGAAATTAATACACTTATCAAATTTTATATTTTAAAATATTACAATTTATTGTAATAATATTTCACAATATTACTGTTTTTATTGTATTTTTGATCAAAAAAATGCAGCCTTAGACGAAAAGGTCTTATTGATAGATATCTTTCTCTACTTTATAATATCGGGGTCAATGATGTGACGGGTGATTTTTTGTTGTTGTTTGTTTTTTGTCCAAAGGCCTTAATAATAATAAAAAACAAAGATATGACATCTAAAGTATGTAAAGTAGTACAACTAGATCTCTTTTATTGAATCCAAAAGGTTTTAATTATATTTTGCTACATATAAATGTATTTTAAAGATTTTGAAGTGTCAAAAGGTCATTCGGTTTAACCGTCCAAAGGCCAATACAGCCATTTCATTTGTGATTAAAATATCTTAAACTGTAATAAATGTATATATTTTTTATTATGGCATGATTTTATCATATATCACATATCAACATAGTACAAAATGGTATTAAAATTATGTGTAGAAGTCATTGCTTTGTTATGAGAATGAATGTCCAGAAAAATTTACTTCATTGATGTCATTCGGAGTAACTGATGTAAAGGGACCATTTTGGATCAAGTCATGCAATCAATATCATGTGACAGGATGTGACATCATTCAGACACCTGCAAAGGCCCACATGGTCGTGAAGCAAAGTAACTAACTCTATCTTAACTATCTGATAAATTCATGTTTTCACTTGATCATACGCATGTCCCGAAACATCAGGTCATTCGGTACAACCGCTATAAAACATGGAAAATGCTGTAATATTTTAAAAACTTGAACTGAATATAAAATGTTTGATTGTCCTTTTGCTAGCTAGATATCAGCCTGTTAGCATTGTTTGAAAATATCGTCATTCGGTTTAACCCTCCAAAGGCAATTACAGCCATTTCATTTGTGATTAAAATATCTTAAAATGTAATAAATGTATATATTTTTTATTATGGCATGATTTTATCATATATCATATATCAACATAGTGCAAATTGGCATTAAAATTATGTGTAGAAGTTGTTGCTTTGTTATGAGAAAGAATTAATTTTATTGATGTCATTCGGAGTAACCAATATAAAGGGACGGTCAGTATCAAGTGATAGGATGTGACATCATTCAGACACCTGCAAAGGACCACATATTCATGAAGCAAATTATTAACTCTCTCTTAACTATCTGATAAATTCATGTTTTCACTTGATCATACGCATGTCCCGAAACATCAGGTCATTCAGTACAACTGCTATAAAATATGGAAAATGTTGTAATATTTTAAAAACTTGCACTAAATATAAAATTGTCCTTTTGATATGAGCCTGTTAGCATTGTTTGAAAATATCGTCATTTGGTATAACCAAAAGTGTCATTCGGTAAAACCGAAATTTTGGTTAAACCAAATTACTTTTTTGGTGACAAATTTTGTCCATCTTGTAAAAAACGATGAAAGCAGTGTTAATTGATTATAAAAACCACATAATCTCATTGTTAACACTTAATAAAACTTATTTTTACACTATTTTTACACTTTTAAAAACCTTATTCATCAATGACCCATCGATACTTCAGGTCACGAACACACAACGCCATTTCAGATAGTACTGTATCACATCATATCATATCCAAATGGCTTCACTTATTATTAATACAATGTATTACGGTCTAATCAGCCTTTAAGTGTAGTGGTTGAAATGCATTACATAGTGCATTCAAGAGAACAATTCTTTCAGGCACTAACTGTTGTGTACCAGTTTCAGGTCCACAGGGAAGCTATTAGTAAACCATGTATCAACAAATGATGTGAGTGCCCTTAAACCAGATAAATTACAGTGAGAACAGGGGCCTCTTTCATCTGATCAAAGAAAAAGTGCAGACTGCAGACAAAATGAGATAAAAGCCAGAGGGAAAAGCTCTTTAACTGGCTGCTAAAGATCAGGAAGAATCACAGGGCAAAGGATCAGGTCCAAAATGCGAACCCTGACAGCGGGTCAGAAGCGGGTACCGCCCAGACGACAGCGTGAGAGGCGCTCTGGGTCTCTAGCAACCTACTTTACAGACGGGCCAGCAGAGGCTGGAGCCGTTTCACAGCCCTTCATGTCTGCACAGCACATCAAGAGGCTTATTTAGGCTAACTCGGGCCCCGGCGTACTCCCCGAAGATCCAGCTGTCTGCTGCTGGCTGCTGGTGCCATCAACTCAGCGTCTATATGAGGAAGAGCATTTCTCCGTCATAATGAGAAAAAACTGGAGCAACCAAATGTTTTTTTCCGTTCATATTTGACAAAGACAAATTGTACAGCAGTCTGCTATTTTTACTATTTTATTTATTCAGCCTTTATTTGTCCTGACAGGTTATTGGGAACACGTTGCCTTTATAATAACAACCTGGCTAGCAATCTGAACTCTCTCGGCGGTGATGAAATAGATGTAATTTGCCACATGCTTCGCCAGGGCTTGCTCGGTGAGAAACGTCTGACCCAATAAAGACAATCAGGATGAGCCAATCAAGGATTATGTAATACCGAACTGTACAGCGGCCCGGACGATCCGGCTTTCCATTATAAGATACCTTCCTTCTAAAGATGATCGTATTATCGCAAAGAACTTCATCTATATTTAAAGAAACTGGGATTTCAACAGTCACAGGTTCATAGCTTGATCCTGGATGGTTTTACTACATTTGGGATTATTATGATGATTCCCAAACACTTCCCCTGTCTGCCACCGGTCAAACAAACCTGTCCCAAACACATCTAGTGTTAATCTCAATCAGTGACAAAAATGTTCATTGACAAAGGCCAGACAAAAAAGATGCACAATGACTACACGTGAACAATTCGGATTAAAACAGACAGTTGAAGTAAATATGATGAGGAAAGATGATTTCAGAAAAGTGCAAAATGAGCAAATAATGCAACAGTGTTGAGAATTTACCATAAAACTATATGCAAAATATAAGATGAATCAACTATTTCCACAACATAAATCTAATATTACAAATCATATTTGCACAGAAAATGAGTCAGATTTATCATCACCATCTTTAGTATCATTATTGTTATTATTACTGTTGTTATTATTACTGATATTACTGTTGCCGTCATCACAAAATATTATCATCATTATTATTATACATGCTATTACTATTTAAATACTTCTACTATTACCCATTTGTCCTTTCTGCTTATTTTTCATTGCCGTTACTATCAATGCGTTTTGTGTTCACCCTATGTTGTAAGTTTTGCACTCCTAATAAAAAAAGAAAAAAGAAAATGAGTCGGATGAATTTGTACTAAATTACATGATAGTCAGAATGAGTATTGTTTTGCATGGCTGTCTATAAACAAAACAAGGATTCCCAAACGTTTAATTGTCAACTGAACCCATTTGACCAAAAATATTTACTTGAAGTATGTGCTGAAATTTCAGTTATTATCTCAATAATTTAACAACACATTTGCATGTTCACTGACATGGTCACATGGCATGCAGGTAAACTAAAAAAAAATTATTTCATCTTTTTTATTTTATTTTCATAGTTTTTGTCATTAACTGGTTGTATAACATACATGGCAAAAAGTAAAAAATAATAATCCACATAAATAATAATAATCTACATGAAGGCAGGCAAAGCAACAATTGTTAAACATTGACAAAACCGGACAACTAAGAACAGAAACAAAGGAACTTAGGGAGCGTTTACACAACAACGGTGTAAAAAACTGAAAAGGATTTTCTTTCTATAGATGACAACGTTGTCACAACGATCCCCGTTCACATGGATCCGTGAAAACGACTAAAAACACACTATTATTCATGCCAGGCCAGTAGATGTTGATGTCACTTTGTAAAAAAAAGACTGAAATGCACATGCCTACCCAGGTGAACAAAAGTACACTTCTATAATGTACTTAAAGAGCTCTATTTTCGAGCACTAATTTTGTACTTAAGAAGTACTAAAGAAGAATTTTTAGTATATTAAGATAATCTTAAGGACATCTAAGTGTAGGCTACTCAACTGTGCTATGTTGAGACACCGTAAAATATGAAGTAAAATGTGCTTTTAATAAAATATATTTAGTTACCACTTGTAGTACACTATGGGTTCAAGTATACTATAAGTGGTAACTAAATACATTATTTAAATTCAGAGATAATATATTAAAAGCACATTTTACTTCATATTTCATGCTGTCTCAAAATAGCACAGCTGAGTACATTTAGATGTTCTTAAGATTATCTTAAGAAATACTAAAGAAGAATTTTTAGTATATTAAGTACAAAATTAGTGCACGAAAATAGAGCACTTTAAGTACATTATAGATGTGTACATTTTTCACCGGGGTATAGACTGAACACGTAATACGCATGCATGTGCATGAAGTCACTGCTTTCACAGATCCATATTTTCGTAATTTACACGGAGACAATAACGGTATCGTTTTCAAAAACTTGCACTTTGAAACTCGTTTTCAAATGTTTGCATTTTCAGGCCCCCAAAACGCTTTTGTCATGTAATGACCGGTTGAAACCGGTTCATAGGAAGTAACCGGTCGAGCCGGTTCACTAATCGAACTGAATCGAACTTTAGTTCCGGGTTGATGACGCAAGACGCACAAGCCGAAGTAGCACATCCGACTCAAAAAGAACCGGATGAGTCGGTAAGTCAGTCACCTTTATTTATATAGCGTTTTTTACAATGCAGATTGTGTCAAAGCAGCTTTACATTGATAACTGGTACATAATTTTGGCTGCACAGCAGCTCTTAAAGAATAGTGTCAATGCAGGCAGATCAAAGCACTGTTGAATAAATGTCAAGTCAAATGTCAAGTGTCCCCAACCAAGCAAGCCAAAGGCGACAGCGGCAAGGAACCCAAACTCCAACAGGTGACGTCAGGTGGCAAACAAGTGGCAAATAGGTGTTAAAATGGAGAAAAAAAAACCTTGGGAGAAACCAGGCTTAGTCGGGGGGCCAGTTCTCCTCTGGCGAACGGTTCAACCAACTGTCGAAGTTTGCCGAAGATTACCGAGGAGTCTGATGAGTGAGTTGACGATACCATGCAATCCTGAGGCACGTTCTAGAAATATGCTTATAATGACTACTGTTATTAAATAACATTTAATTAAAACCAGCAAAAACCTTTTTGTCGAGAGATGTAAATTTTTTTTACTATGGTTTATTATACATGCAGATTATATTTTAAGTTGTTAAGTGAAATCAATGAGTTTATTCTTTCTATAAGCCTACTTTAGACATGTAGAACATATCTGTGTTTGTGCAGTAATATGTGTGTTGTAGTTGCGAATCTTATCCAAGATGTAGGCTAATCAATACTGGTCAGTCATATCCGACATAAAGGATCCGCGATCCAATGAAACTGTGACCACAAACTTGTGTGCATGTGAATGAAAGGCAATAATTAGCAATATGTATTCACATAAATAACTTTTTATTTGAATGCTTCAATATGCGTTGATACAAATGACTTTATTTGAACGTTTCGTTGATATAACAGGACACAGAGTTGTTAGAAAAAAAATGCATACGCCAGGAACCTATGAAACAACTTTTTGAACCGGTTCATTGAGCCAAACTGTCCGAAAAGAACCGGTTCGCGTAAATGAATCAGACTTTGCATCACTAATGAAAAGTTTTCTGTTTTTAGTTGAAAATGGTGCCGTATAAGCAGCCACTTAAATACAAGAGACAAACAAAGGGAATTAAATACACACAGCTGAACAGAATGATGAATCAAATCAGTAACCATAGTAACCAATAACAAATTCAGGCTGGCAGGAAAAGGCAAAGGCAGAAAAAACAAACTCAAATTGAACATTACTATGACAGTTTTAAGTTAAAATTGTTTAATTTTATATTTTTATGATTTAATTAATTATTAACTTTTTATCGACTCACAAACCTCAGTCTGGGAAACTGTGCTCTAAAGCATGAAGAATTAAAAGCAAACTAGCTTCTAAAAGTATAAAATTATATGCCATTTTATCATGTTTTCAAGAAAAAAATTTTAAAAGACAATAAATATGACAAAAAAATGAACACTGCTTATGATATTAATGTATCCAGTGCTAATGTCCAGCTGCTCAAAAAATAAATAAATAAATAAATAAATAAATAAATAAATAAAAATTAACCAGAGAAACATATGACCTGAAATCGCTTACTCTCTTTTTCCCTCTCTATGCGAGACCCAGAAACACAGATTCTTACAACTTGGTCTCAAAGATGAAGCAATGTGTCCAAAACAAGTGCATAAATAAAAAAATCATATCATTTTAATTCATTACAAACCACAGCACAAAAGGTAAAGCAAGTATATATCAACTTGCTTTAGAAATTTGGTAATGTAATTTCATAAGCAAACTGTGTATTAACATTATTTTTTCAGCCAAGGTGTCTGGTATAGAAGAGCTATGCTATAAGGTCATGGGTTCAACACCCTGGAAACACACATAATGACAAATGTACACCTTGAATTGAATAAACGTGTCCTCCAAACAGAGTAGAAATGGAATATAGTGGACTAAATGCTATGCGAATGCAGTTATCGAGCAAAACCACTGCTATATTATGAGCTAGAGGCAACCTGCCAGCCATCTCTGCGTACAGGAGCCCTGGAGAGGCCAGATGGGAGCCCTGCTGCGGCCCCCTGTAGTCATGACACGCACCGCCACAATATTCCTGCACAGAAACATGTCCAAACTTCCACCTTGTGCTTATTTTGTGCCACCTTGTGCTTTTCACAATGTTGAAAACTGTGACTTAAGACCGCTTCACACCGAAGACAATAACGATAAAGATACAGACCTAGAAATCATTCTAAATATAAAAGAATAGCACACCACAACTATAACGATAATAGCACAGAGAAACAATGTTGCTGGAATCACTTTCAGAACAGTTTTTTCCAATTAAAGGGGACCTATTATGCAAAATTCACTTTTACATGGTGTACACAACCACCCTATAATGGTAAAAATACACCCGCTCCTCTTTTTTTTAATCCCCATAAATCATAAGCAGTGTCTCAGAACAAGCCCTTTGCAGATTGTAGCTTTTGTGACGTCACAAATGCTTAGGTCCCGCCCACAACTGTTGACTGACTCGATTCTATTAGCATAGACCCCGCCCTCAGTGAGCTGTACACAGTGCGCCATGTTTATCTCCTCGCCAGATCATTTAACAGCAGCATTCACGTGAGAAATGTATTCTTATTAAAGCTACTAAAGTTATTCAGTCAAGAGCAATGAGTGTTTTTCTTTTGTTTGGTTCATATTAACAGCATAAACAGCAGTAGGTACTGGATATTACGCTGCTGTCACTTTAATACACAGATCTAATATACACATGCAATTTCTTTGTTTGCTGTTTACGTTCACAGACATAAACGACTGTGTTTATGTGAACTTTTTTTGTGTTTTTTACATAATCTTGAATCCAGTGATTCTACATAATCTTGGGCTGCACGATTAATCGCACGATAATAAAAATAACACTGAAATTGCGCTTAAACACGATTATGCAAGCGCAAAGTCTATGATTATTTTTTCATGCGCAGCTTATCAATGAAGTATGGCTCCAAATGCTAATCCATCTGAAAGCACTGCGAGTTTGAGTTGCTTATAATGTACATTTGAAAAAGCAACGCGTGTCAAACATCTTTCCAGACAAACATCTTGTCCAACAAAAGACAATATTTAATAACATGTTTTGCTCTAAACTCACTTCATAACAACAGTTGAGCATCCTTCTGTGAGATGATGTGTCTTCTTACACAGAATAAGGCAGTCGTGTGTTTATTAGTCATGTTTAATCAAAGCGTTTCAATCTTCTGTTTATTCAGCTACAGTGATAATATGATGCCCATAGGGATTTCCTGGAATGACGAGTGTTATCTACTTTGGCGGCAGGGCATATTTGCAGTTTCTGCGTGAGAGAGCCCTCCGGCTTTCAGATGGAGAAGCATTTGCTACTGATCACAGAGCCGTACAGCTCTGACAAGCTGCGCATAAAATAATCACAGTCGTGTGCGGTTTAATTGCAATAAATTGCGCAGCCCTACCTTGACTGTACTTGACAGTTTAAGCACAATAAGAGTGAAAGAGAACTTAGCTTAATACTCATGGGACGTGTCGTCTGACAGACAGCTTTCTGTGCGTGTGCTTCAGAAAACCATATATCAGAAGTTTAGACTGATATGGCTTTAAAATGCATGCAGACAATAAACTTTCATGATGATGAAGAACTGCAATGTCACGTGAGTGTGGCCGTGATAGAGATGATAATCAAAACCAAACAGATGTTTTGTTAATTTCAGTATCCGAGGCACAAGCTGTACAGGCTCCGCCCTCTTCTGGAAATGGGGCGGGGGGCAGCAGCTCATTTGCATTTAAAGATACGTGCATGTGCATTCACAGACACATTCTAGGGACACCAGACACTTATATTACATCTTATAAAAGAATCCATCCGGCTATAAAGCGCTTGAGCATTTAAATCAGCAGACAAGAGAACTGCATTATAATAAACAGAACAATATCTCCTGCTGGTGTGAACACTAATATAATTTTCTATATAATTACTGCTCATGGTGTGAACGGGCCATTAATGTCTTGAGGCAGCAGTCAAAAACCTTACATATGAAACTTAATTTCAGTTGATTATTTTATCTTTTTAGTTGATGGACACAGACCAAACCAATAAAAGACCAAAAGTTAAATTTCACAAGACTCAAAACATTAAAACTATTACTTACAGTCTAAAATAGTTTGCAGCTGGTTTAATATGTTCTCACGTCTTGTCCATTTGGTTGGCAAACACGGTTTAAAATGTTTAATATTAATTAATATTAATTTAAATGTTTAATATCTTCTTTTGTGTTCTGCAAAAGAAAGTCATACAAGTTTGGAACAACATGAGGGTGAGTAAATCATGTCAGAATTTACATTTTTGGGTGAACTAACCCTTTTAAAACAGGATTTACCACAGTATAAACAGAAGTACCGATCGATCAATTTCAGCAATAACGCGATATATGTTCTGACATTAAGCCGCAGTCCTAATGTCCTTATTGCAATGATATGCTCTGCTCGCTAATGCTAATGTTTCTAGCTTTCAGACACAATAAAAAATGAAGTGTCTTGAGTTTCTGTCCATTAGTATCTGCTGGCCTCCCAGAGGGACTTTTCATTTATCCGTTCATAGCTCAGGAGACACGATGGACTTCTTAATTATTGTTCGACTATCAACTTTGTCTCAGAGTATAAAGCAATGAAATTAATGAACAATTTGATGTTGGAAGAATTTAATGTTTGAGTTGAAATATATTTAATAACACAGCTCGCCAAAATAAAAGTTTGATTTTACTTGAAGAAATTATGACAGAAATATTATTATATATTACTTAGTTTTGTACAGTATATGTGCTTCTCAAAGTATAAACAATAATGATAATAATAATAAAATTAATTACAACATTATTTTTAAGGAATATCACACTATTGTGCAGCACTTCAGCAAAAAATTATGAGCCTTCCCTCTCTTTATACACAAGCATAACTTGATACATTTGATACCGAATGATCTCAGTTTCTCCACAGGGCATTTTACACATCCGTTTCTGTAGCAGGCGACTCGCTTGGCTGCCTTATTCACGCGCTTGTGACAGTCTGTGCTTCAGAGCTGCCCGTTCAGACAAACTGAGCTAATCAAACACAGCCCAGCGTCCCAGTGTGACTTACAGCGGCTTTATCAGAGCGGTTTCATCAGAGCAAGTGGCCGGGAGGCTCCATCGTTTACATATGTGTTCAGTGAGGCCTGGAACTGGTGCCCTTGAGGTTCCCACACCTTTTGACAAATCAATTTCCATGAATTTGCCATTACTGCAATTGCAGGTTTCAAACAGAGATGGAGACAAAAAGACAAAATTACAGACTGCAGCTTTAAAGGAGGAGCTTGAGTTTGTTGCCCAGCCCTATTTGTTTGAACCACGAGAGGCGTCTACTCACCTAAGCGTATGCTACTAGTGAACGCGCGATCGGACGTTACCGGAAGCTAATGATTATAGTCTTTAAAGTGTGACTTACAGCGGCTTTATCAGAGCGGTTTCATCAGAGCAAGTGGCCGGGAGGCTCCATCGTTTACATGTGTGTTCAATGAGGCCTGGAACTGGTGCCCTTGAGGTTCCCACACCTTTTGACAAATCAATTTCCATGAATTTGCTATTACTGGCTTTAAAAAAAAAAAAAAAAAAACATTCATTGTGTCTTTTAACTATTGATTTTGTCTCAGATGTTTCTCCAAAAACAGCCACAAATGAGAAAGGATAGTTCACCCAAAACTGAAATATTCGCATAATTTACTCACCCTCAAGCCATCCTAGGTGCATATGACTATTTTCTTTCAGACAAACACAATCAGAGTTATATTAAAATATATCCTGGTGTAACTGGTGTGAAAAATTTATTGATTTAATCTGACTTTTGTTTATTTCCTTCTGTATTTGTATTATTTTTATTTATTTATTTTTTTTCCTTCTCTTAAATTGGTTTATAAATGCTTATATTTTTCTACATTTGTACAAATTGGTATAGTGAACTTCACGAAATTTTGTTTCGATATTATCATTCACAAGTTATATGAAAATAGCGCTAAAATAGCGGAACTTTTCTTTGGGGATTTGTTGGGGAAGGGAACGTTATCAGTGGAACGCACCTGCGGGGTTTCCTCTTGCACGGCAAGCGATTGCGTCAGTCTACTTGTGTATGAAGCTGATGACGCATGTGCTTTTCGCTTCTCCCTGAAAAATATCCTGGTATGATGATGTTACTTGTTTAAAATGCATATTTGTTGCTGGAAGAATGTGATTGACTTATAGTAACATTTGATTATGTTAGCTATGATGAAAATGTATCGTTTAATGTGTTATTTGGTTTAAATGATGTATATCATGACGTTAACTAATTAGCATTGTATGCTTAGTGTGTACCAGGGTGGGAGAAGCTGTCGCCCCGTTGCTCCACTGATTATTTCTCTTAATTACAGGTATGTTCGATCAATCAGTTCTGTTTCAAAAAGAAAAGAGATTTAGTTGACTGATAATGAATGTATGTTGTACAGAGAGTGTGTTATGGGAGAGAGAATCGAATTTAATTGTTTATGCTGTCTGTGACGCAATTTGTGCGGCCTGCACATGGTACGGTGCTGATTATATCCCATGTTTTATTCCATTTTTGATGTTTAATGTGTGAAATATGGGTTTATACATACAAGTGGTATTATAATTGTTTATATGTTATTATAGGATGTTAAATTGTATAAATATTTGAATTAATGCATATGTTAATAATGTAATATAGATATTGTATTTAATATACTATTGTAATATACTAATTATTTTATATTATACATTACTGTAATATATTTATTGTAATAGAATAAGAATATTGATCTGATGTATAAGAAAAACAAGATATTTATATATTTATAAGCAGTATAATTGATTTAAATTTATATAATTCTTTTCCATTATTGTATAATGTCAGTCTACTTGTGTATGAAGCTGATGACGCATGTGCTTTTCGCTTCTCCCTGAAAAATATCCTGTGTGTACCAGGGTGGGAGAAGCTGTCGCCCCGTTGCTCCACTGATTATTTCTCTTAATTACAGAAGTACAGTGCTGAATCTCAACAAGTGGTTGTGTGGTCCTTGTGTGAATGTGAGAGTGACCGGTCCAGACACGCTACACTGGCTCTTCCAAGCTTTATAATGGGAGTGAATGGGGGTTGAGATTTTGAAGCCCAAAAAAGCGCCTCCGTCCATCATAAAAGTAATCCATACGACTCCAGAGAGTTAATAAAGGCCTTCTGAAGTGAAGTGATGCATTTTTGTAAGAAAATTATCCGTATTTATAACTTTAAAGACTATGATCACTAGCTTCCGGTAACGTCCGATCGCGCGTTCACTAGTAGCATAAGCTTAGGTGAGTAGACGTCTCTCGTGGTTCAAACAAATAGGGCTGGGCAACAAACTCAAGCTCCTCCTTTAAAGCTGCAGTCTGTAATTTTGCCTCTTTGTCGCCATCTCTGTTTGAAACCTGCAATTGCAGTTGTTTGCAGAATTATTATCTGTACATGCGCTGTGCCTCGGCATGGTTCCTCAGCGCGGATGAATCTAAGGGTGTTTTCACACCTATGGATCGCTTATTTTGTTCCGAAACAGGGACTAAATTTTTTACAATGTTGCTTTTTTTTCTTGGTTCGGTTCGCTTTCACATGGCAACATTTCAAAGCGTACCAAAATGCGTTAAGGCAGGTCACATGCGAGTAAAACTGTCCTCTTATTGGTCAGAATTTTCTCTGCGTCATCCATCAAAATAATGATTGACAAGTTCGCTCCATGAGTTTATTGTGGCTTTATTTGTAACTGTCGAGACACACGCAAACACTTTATAAATGTAGCCGTCTTTCCCGCTGTTAAATTATACTACATATATTCAAACGCGCTCTCTTGTTCTGCCACTTTTGTTCTGACCAGCTGAGTGACAAAAAGCATTACAGTAAATCTCGCTGCCAATGGTGATTAAATCTAAATGATCCCTTAGCTCATATCACGTCAAACCATGCACATTTTTATTATTGTTACTCTTTGTTCTCAAATTGTTAACAACATCAGCATTGTGTGACTGTGTATTTAGTGTGTATTAGCGTTACCTGTAGATTTCAATTTCTGTACAGTCTAATCTCTAACGTTAATTTGTCATACCGTACAATCCGCCATCAAAATGATAAGTTAATTATTTCAGCTGCAGTGAGAAAAGGCTATAAATGATCCGTCACCTGCAGCATCCTCACATGATATAGCCTACTAGCTGGGACTCTTCTTTATGTAAACAGACATGATGCAATGACGCAAAGACAAACAGCGACGTGCCACCTGAATTGGAATACCGATGTGAATCGGGCTAAGGTGAGGAGATAGTTTTGAACACTGGCTGGTTATGTACTTGATCAAAAATTGATTTTGGATCATTTTTAACCAAAAAAAAGTTACGGACAGCAGCTTTAAAAATTCTTGTTTTAGACTTCTAATTCGTGACCGGTGTTTTGTTTTGCTCTATCCTCTGTGCTTCCTTGTTCATCAATACATCATGCCTCAGGTCAAAGTTCACTCTTCCGCCGCAACTGACTCACATATGGAAGCCAGTGATTCTAGTTCATAAAGTTTTAAATATGGATATTTGTCTTATAAAAACCCATTGCTTCCCTTCAGAAGGCCTTTATTAACCCCCTGGAGCCGTATGGATTACTTTTATGATGCATGGATGTGCTTTTTTGGGGTTCAAAATCTCGAGCCCCATTCACTCCCATTATAAAGCTTGGAAGAGCCAGGATATATTTTGAATATAACTCTGATTGTGTTTGACTGAAAGAAGAAATTCAAATACACCTAGGATGGTTTGAGGGTAAATCATGAGATAACTTTCATTTTTGGGTGAAATAACATTTTAACACACAGTTCAGAGCAATAAAATGAATGAGTTTGCACTCACAAATAGTAATTTCTAGCTAATGAATATTTTAGACAGGCCCGGTTCCAGAATCAAATCACTGCGGGTGCTTCTGTAATTAGAACCTAAGCATCACCATAACAAAATTAGCAATGTACAGTGAGAGATTTACAAGATTATTTACAAGTCTTTTTATTATTTACAACACTTTTACAAATAATTGGAACAGCATTTCAAAAATATTAGAAATAGAAATAATTTTCTGGTAACGCTTTAGTAGGGAACACACATAAACTATTAACTATGACTTTTCCCTCAATAAACTCTTAATTACTGCTTATTAATAGTTAGTAAGGTAGTTGTTAAGTTTAGGTATTGGGTAGGATTAAGAATGTAGAATATGGTCATGCAGAATAAGGCATTAATATGTGCTTAAGTACTAATAAATAGCCAATATTCTAGTAATATGCATGCTGATAAGCAACTAGTTAAAAGACCCTAAAATAAAGTGTTACAATTTTTCTATGAATCAGTCTGCATTTCCATTGCTTAAAAACCCTTTAAGACCATGTCTCTCTTTAAGAGCCAATAAAAAATCTGAACCCATATGGGTAGCACAAAAATTCTTTTTGCATACAAAACCAGAGACTTTACACATTCAGATCAAGCCTCCATCATGCTTCTGTTGCATTGTTTTCACCCTCTAATGAGTAATATGTGTTTACAACAAGAACAGCACAGCCGCCAACTGAATACAAATATGTAGATTTCACGTGCTCATAACTTCAAAAATGCACTTATCATAGAAAATGGCACATCGTTATTTAAAGCAGATTCTCACGATTAAAATGAACCCAAAATCAACATAATATATTGCATTGATCACAAGATATTATTCACGGAATGATTTAACATACTTGGCTAAAAACACGTCTCTCATCTTTCCGGGATGCAGTGTGTATCCAATGTTCCCGGACCACAAAATAGGTATCATCTTAAAGCTTAAGATGATAAGAATTTCATCTTTTTAATGCATCTAACCATTTTGAAAAACTCCTAACGAGTGCTGAGAAGTGCCTCTAAACCGAAGTTTACCGCCCGTTGGCGCCATCTGGCTGCGGAAAAATGAACAACAATTTATTCAAATATACTTGCTATCACCACAAAATTTGAACCAGATGCAGCTCACATGTAGGAGAGCATCACCAAAAAAGAATTTTTCTCTGATCTAATTGCCGTCCTGAGTTATTCCATGTCAAATAAAACAAAAAGAAAAATTATTTTAAAAAAAAAATAATAAATAAATAAATAAATATATATATATATATATATATATATATATATACTTTTTTTTTTTTTTTTTATCAGCAGTTTCTCAGCATGAAAATGTCCAAATGTAATGTAATTTATATTTTCTAAAAATGTATATTTTATATTAATTTTTTATATTAAAATTTATATTTTCTAAAAAAACTTTTGACTCTCCTTGCTACAGTTTTGGAGTTATTTCGCTCAGAAAAAGAAACTCTAAAAAAGCCTTCAGGTCTTAATGGAAAAAAATTTGCAGCATGTACAGTACATGGCCATTTTCCCTCGTAGCAGCACAACTTTTATTCAAATTCGAATAAATTATAGTGCAACAAGTGCTCCCTTCACAATCACTATAAAGCTGTCACTCATCTCAGTTCATTGCAATCTCGCAAAGTTCTGTTATGATCAATGAAGCAGTCTACACTGCACAGTGAATCTCTTATTTGCATCATGTCTACACTTCATTTGTTACAATGAGAGGATTTGTGAGTGTACAGAACTCAGCACTGAACAAAAACTCTGGCTTTCTGAGCGACGAGTGGATTCTAACTAATAAACACCTCTGATTGGCCATTGTGTTCAAGAGATCAACAGATATGTCTGTGATTGGCTACATTGCTCAACACTGCAAAAACATGTAAATAGAAACATCTGACGCTCTCCAGAGTTCAAAACACACACACACACACACACACACACACACAAAATGACAATAATATGAATGACAATAAAATAAATAAAAAACATAATCATATAAAATGTATTGTCACAACTTTAACATGTCAAACAAAACTTTGACAAATACAGTGATCATTTCTTCCTCAAAAGTGCTCATTCTGTCAGCATGGTACATTGTAAACACAAATAATAAACAAACTCGATGAACTCTATACTGATCCACCAGCCTGGACCAGGTTTGTTTGAACATAAACATCACATCTTTAGAAGCAGAAGGAAGGGAATGGGAATATCAGGAGGAAAGGTGAGGGGCTAGAGAGAGATGAGTTAAAACAGAAAGATGCAGGATGGAAGAGGACATGAAAAGACCTAAAGTTAAGACAGTAAGTGCTGTTGAGGATGGAGGAGGGTGGGAAGGTCAGCTGGGAGTGCAGGATGAAGAGGACGAGGGGATGAAAGAGAAAGAGAGTGAATTAAGAGCAGGAGGCATGTGGGTAGAGGACACACAGGAGCGAGTGAGAGATGGCAGCTCATGAAGGAGTATGACAGATGAGACACTGAGTGCCACTTGAGTGACAGAATACAGAATGAGAATGAAGGAGGAATGAAGGATGGGCGAAATAAATTAGAAGGAAAGGAAAGCCTGATGCCTTCAGTCTGCAGTATGCTGGAAACATTCACTTCTGAAGAATATAATGTGTGTTTGTGTGTTTATATGCCCTCTCTCTCTCTCTATTATATATATTATACACTACCAGTCAAAAGTTTGGAAACATTACTGTTTTTGAACAAAGTCTCTTATGCTCATTAAGGCTGCATTTATTTCATAATAAATACAGAAAAAACAATTGTGAAATATTATTACAATTTAAAATAGCTGTTTTCTATGTGAAAATATAGTAAAATGTAATTTATTCCTGTGATCAAAGCTGAATTTTCAGCATCATTACTCCAGTCTTCAGTGTCACATGATCCTTCAGAAATCATTCTGATATGATGATTTGCTGCTCAGTTATTATCAATGTTGAAAACAGTTGTGTTGCTTAACATTTTTTTTGGAACCTGTGATACTTTTTTCAGGATTTATTGATGAATAAAAGGATAAAAAGAACAGCATTTATTCAAAATAGAAATCTTTTCTAACAATATAAATCTTTACTATCACTTTTTATCTTTTTTACACATCCGTGCTGAAGAAAAGTATTAATTTCTTTCAAAAAAAAGAAAGAAAAAAAATTACTGACCCCAAACTTTTGAACGGTAGTGTATATTGTTACAAAAGATTTCTATTTTAAATAAATGCTGATATTTTTTAACTTTTCATTCATCAAAGAATCCTGAAAAAGTATCATTACTATAGGTTATAAAATAATATTAAGCAGCACAACTGTTTCCAACATTGATATTAAATCATCATATTAGAATGATTTCTGAAAGATCATGTGACACTGAAGACTGGAGTAATGATGCTGAAAATTCAGCTTTGCATCACAGAAATAAATTATATTTTAAAATATATTAAAATAGAAAACAATTTTAAATTGTAATAATATTTCACAATTGTTTTTTTTTCTGTATTTATTATGAAATAAATGCAGCCTTAATGAGCATAAGAGACTTTGATCAAAAATGTTAAAAATAGTAATGTTTCCAAACGTTTGACTGGTAGTATATCTATCTATCTATATATATATATATATCACCAAGGCTCTTCTCCCCCGATAGCTCAGTTTGGCCGGACGGCCAGCTCTAGGAAGGGTTCTGGTTATCCCAAACGTCTTCCATTTAAGGATTATGGAGGCCACTGTGCTCTTAGGAACCTTAAGTGCAGCAGAAATGTTTTTGTAACCTTGGCCAGATCTGTGCCTTGCCACAATTCTGTCTCTGATCTCTTCAGGCAGTTCCTTTGACCTCATGATTCTCATTTGCTCTGACATGCACTGTGAGCTGTAAGGTCTTATATAGACAGGTGTGTGGCTTTCCTAATCAAGTCCAATCAGTATAATCAAACACAGCTGGACTCAAATGAAGGTGTAGAACCATCTCAAGGATGATCAGAAGAAATGGACAGCATCTGAGTTAAATATATGAGTGTCACAGCAAAGGGTCTGAATACTTAGGACCATGTGTTATTTCAGTTTTTCTTTTTTAATAAATCTGCAAAAATGTCAACAATTCTGTGTTTTTCTGTCAATATGGGGTGCTGTATGTACATTAATGAGGAAAAAAATGAACTTAAATGATTTTAGCAAATGGCTGCAATATAACAAAGTGTGAAAAATTTAAGGGGGTCTGAATACTTTCCATACCCACTGTGTGTGTGTGTGTATATATATATATATATATATATATATATATATATATATATATATATATATATACACATACACACACACACACACACACACACACACACGTATAAGCTTGTTTCCTCTTTTAAAATTGGAAAAGCCTATTCTAACTATGCACAGTGCATTTTAGTTGCATTTTATTGTTTGCATTTAGCATAGTTTTTTTCCATGCTGTCCCACCCCAATCAGAACAGACCAGTTACGAACCACTGATTTAAAATATGGCAAGAAATTATTGTATACATGTACCTTGGTAGCATCAACCTGCAGTACTGTTACAGAAAAGCAATCAATTCTGACATTTCACCATCTTCATATAATGACTAGTGGCTGAGTAATAACAGATGAAGCGGGACGTTCTTGTAAATTGAGGAAATAACACCAGCAATGCTGTATTCGGAGAACCCGAGCCTGTCACGAGCAGTTTAAGAGATGTCGTGATGATGCATTGCATGTTGAATTTGAGGACACATCCTTTCAATTGATTCGAATTGAATGAGACCGACTGGAATGTTTACAAATGCCATTTCACAGCCGGCTCAAATGGCTGTTGAGAGGAAGATACCGCTCGTTTATCACCGCTGAAGCTGAAGGAATTACTCAAAACAAAGCACATCCCTGAGACGGCCAATTCAGAAGGTGACGTAAAGATGGTTGTTAGCTGTATATCCCAACCTATCCAACCGATCATGGTGACTGCTAAAAAAATCAGTGTTTTCTGAACGGCTTTAAGTGACATCTGCTCCCTCACCAGCACCGTGAACGATTCTAAAGCGTCCATTGACAGACCGTTTAGTGAACACATGAGCCCGCATCTGTCTCATGAGCTTCAGCAAAACCAAAAACAATCTCCCCGAGGGTGTGAGAGTGTTACCACTATGTTAAATTGTCTGTAGAAAATGTGAATGGTGTTTGCTTGTGAAAAGCTCACCGCCAAGATGATCCAAGATGATCTGAGTGGTTGTTGTTGTGAGGAATCAGATGTTTCAGTTGTACACAAATAAATACACTATATTTTGATGGTCCCTTTTGACCAATTTTAGTAGACTGTCTGCTTAATATCTGCGAAATCTTTATTGTGACGGGAGTAATGTGAGTAACGTGGCAGGAGAGTTGGGCTTTAATGTCACAGGTAAAATTTAATGCTAAAAAATAATATTTCAAACAGAAATAGTACTTCACATTATTAATGTGTTTGACCTTTTTTAAATTAAATGCTTCACATTGGTTAACCAGTAGCATTTCTGTTGAATTTCTTTATCAAATACATTAAAAAATTATTATTTACAAAATGTATACATAAATGTGTGTGTGTGCGCGCGCTTTTGTGACATATCAGGACACAAATTTGTATAATGACATGGGTATGACATAGGTATTACAATGGGAGGGTGACTTATGAGGACATTACCCCTTTTTTCAAAAGGCTTATAAATCATACAGAATGAGTTTTTTTGAGAAAGTAAAAATGTGCACAGTTTCCTGTGAGGGGTAGGTTTAGGTGTAGAGGGATAGAAAATACGGTTTGTACAGTATAAATACCTTACACCTATGGAATGTCCCCGCAATTCACAAAAACAAACGCATGTGTGTTTGTATATAAAATGAAGCGACTGTCATGGCGGCTGATCAAATCCACTGTATTTTTTTACAAATACTACATTTGTTGTTACCAGGAACTGTAGTTTTTTAGGTGAGAATGTAGACTTGAAATATATTTAATCATAGGGCCTATTTTACAATTTGTTTAGACGTTTTCGGAGATGTGAGCTCCAGACCGTTAGCAGCCGTTCAGTGCTCGAGTACCCGCCGAGAACAGCTTCATCTCGGCCAGCGCTTCGGGGATTTACCGCTTTCTCTTATAGAGGTAAACATGAGATATGATTCATTGTGGGTACATAAAACTGGGAATCGTTGGTCTTATTAATCTATTACTTGTTCCTGAGCAAATCGAATTGGGCTGTTAAATTTAATAATTTAATATTAAGGCTATATTTAACTTACATCCTGTTGAGCACTGCTTTTGTAAGTTTGAATGAATTTGTTGTGTTTATTTCCTATTGTGAATTATAATGGCTATTGATGTTACTTTAAATATTGTTGTTCCATAAATATTATTTTATATAAATAATATGTTGTATTTGCTATTGAGAAAGGGTCCATTAGTGCGTAATGTGGACTAAGTGAAAGTTACATTAATATGCCATTATGGCAGCAAAGTTTATGAGTAAATGAGTCAGTCGCAAGAGACTTTTAAATTGAAAGGGACTTTTGTAAACAAAGGAGGTTGTTTAAGTGCTGTTATGGAAATTCCCTCAACTGAGTTTTTTAGGCGAGACATTCAAAAAGATTTTTACTCATTTCATTTGCTCTGGATGAATATTGTGGGTGTTACAGGGATTTTTTTTTTTAAAGGTTTAAAACAATAAGTGCAATAAATATTAATGCATTTTATGTGCATCTATAGCACAGAAGGATTTCCTTTGGAGAGACTTCATTACACATCCTATAGAGTTTGTATTCAAACAATTTCTAGGTCAAACTCAGAAAAGTGGCAGACAAGCTTTAGCTTAAAGGGATAGTTCATGCCAAAATCATTTACTCACCCTTATGTTGTTTAAACCAGAAATGATTTACTAATTTTCTATGAAAAACAAAATGTGATGTTATGGTGTCTGTGCTGCTCTTATCCATACAATGAACTTAAGTTGAGAAAGTGATTTAAGCTCAAACAGGACAAAAATCAGCATAAAAATAGCCCATTTGACTCTATTTTCTGAACTCATACAAAACCTTTTTGTGTGTGAAACAGATCAAAATAAGATGCACAATGTTATTCACTGATAATTTCCCTCTCCGCCTGAGCTCACAACTATTCTTGCCCATTGCAGTCATAACTATCTGTTTTATAATATTCGCTGTTTTAGGTTACATAATATGAAGCTGTTTTTTTTTTTTTTGCACTGATATCTGACGTATTAATAATTACTGCTTTCTTTTACCAAAACAGAACTGCGTGGAATAGCCTTGATCTCTCAAAATAATAAGAGACTAATGAGATTCTAGAGAAATGCGCCTTTCTTTTAACCAAAATTTGAAGTGTACAGTGAGTTAAATGCAAGTGTACTCAATACTTCAGTGACTGAAAAATGAGCCTGTACTGCCGTTTCAACACTACATTAAGCAGAAAAACCTTTTCAGCTGTGCTAAGGATTAAAAAACATTCTGGAGGACCAAATGAGGACATTAAAATGATTTCTTAAGGATTTTTTTTCAAAATGCTCTTTGTATTTATCAATATATATATATATATATATATTATATATATATGAATGAGAAGAAGAGGAATTGTGCCATTATGCCATTAGAAGAATCTTCACTACAAGAAAAGTACAGAATGCCACTCCTAATGCAAATTATTTGACCATACCAGTTTCTTGGAGCAAAAATCAAAGGAAGAAAGGAGCAATTCTTATAAGATTCTTTTAAATTTCCTCTTCTTCTATTGATATTATTGGTCCAGATAGCCTTGTTCTTCTGTAAGGTATTATCACTCATCTTGTGTGACATTATATATTGTGACATAATGGGTTAAAAATAACCCAAGTTGAGTTAAAAAATGGACAAACCCAGCCATTTGGGCTGCTTTGGGTTAAATGTTTGACCCAACCTGCTGGGTAGTTTTATTTAACTCAACTATTGTGTAAAAATTACTATATTGCTCGCTTAAAATGAACCCAAAAATTACATGTATTAATAAGTTTAATAAATAATAATAATAAACATTTATTAAATTGCTTATTAATAAATGTTCACCTTTTGATTATTACTGTTGCCTCTAGTAATTATGTGTCTGATTTTTAATTTCCAATTTTGAGTTCATTTAAAGCCAGCCATATACTAATTTTTAACCATTAGTTGAGTTCAATAAAGCTGCCCAGCACATTGGTCAAACATTCAACCCAAACACTGTGTTTGTACATTTTCAGCCCAACATTTTTTTTTTAAATTCAGGTTGATTGGGACACTTAACATAATACTGCAATTCACTGTTAAACTCTCTAATGACTGACTAATATGGCATACCACACACAAAAACGAAAAATACAAACATATATTTTATGGTAAGCAGATCTTTATTATGCTATACCACCGCTGCAGATCACGCCTCTCCTATTGTATCTGCAGCCCAAGCTTCTATTACACTGAGACCAGTGAGTGTTCAGCCCACTGCAAATTATATATTATTAGCATGATAAAACACCCAATATCATACCTCTGAATCTTGAAGAGGACATTTCTCTAGTCTCAGAAATGAATTATTGTAATAAACTCTCAAATCAACGTCATTCTTCACCCGCCACACGGTGTACCAATTATCATAACCATTCGGCAAAACACATAGCGTGAAATGATAATAATAAACCATGTGGGCACGGATAATCACGTCTTTCTGTGATGTAAGAAACTCTCTGTTTGTAAGAAGCACTAAATTGCTTCTGAATTGGCCCAGATACCGCACGCAAAACAACAGACAGGTGAGTTAGCTTAGCATGACTAACAGCGTGAATAAACGTGCTGGTATCAAAGGACAGAGACCAAATTCAGCTGCAAATCACAGCTGAACGGAGCATCGAACAGAGAAAGCTGTAGTAGCATATTAGCTCTACTGAAGTCAAAATTTGAATGCTATGCTAACCCTGTCTACAATTATAGGCAATGCTAATGATTCTAACACAAGTTGAAGTCATTATATCTGCTGCTCATTGACTACAGCCATTAATACTTGATATAAAAGAATTAACAATAAGGGTCTGTTCCAGAACCTAGAGAGCTGCCTTACTCCTTCTCAGATAACAGGAAACACTCTCAGAAATTTGGTTCTTGCAAGGTTATGAGCAAACGCTCTTTCAGTAACATTAAGAGTTAGCTGATATTTAATAATTTTCTCAAAAGGTTAGCACAAAAAATTTATTTATGCATTGTTCATGGAGCGTTCTTTTTCTAAAATATTTAAGTTGGACGTTCGTCTAATGTTTTTAAATGTTACAACTTGTTTTAGAACATTCAGAGAACATTCAAAAGTAACTTTCCCATAATGTTTGTTACATCTTAACATTCGCATAACCAGAAAAAAAAGTTTTAAAAACATTTTAAAAACATTCAAAAATAAGGTTTTCATAACTTAATGGGAACATTAGCAAAACGTATTTTTGTTTGCTGGGTTAAGGCCTTATTGAAATGGAAATACATAAATAACAAAACCAAACCTTTTCATTTATGAATTTATTCTTTTCTAAGATGGAATGGGATGAAATTAATCAGGACTGATATATGGGTTGTTCTGCAGTACCTATTGAACAATTAACTTTAAAACAAAGTTAAAAAAAAAAAAAATTAATATGCAAAGACTACATTATTCATCTTGATTCATTATTCATACAGTGACAAGATGATGAACAGGATTCCTAACAGGATTGAAATAAGTTATCCATGCAGGCTAAATAAAGGACTCAAAGTTATCTCAACATTAAGGGCCCTATCATACACCTGGTGCAATACGACGCCAGGCACGACGCAAGTGTTTTTTGCTAGTTTCAGCCCGACGCAGTTATCATTTTCAAGTCCAGCACCACGTTGTTTAAATAACAAATGCATTTGCCTCCATCTGTGCGCCCATGAGCATGTTGGTCTGAAAACGAGGTGTGTTCAGGTGCATTGTTGTCATGTTGCTATTTTGAGGCAACTGAAAACGACTGCGCCATTGACCAACAGAAACCTGGTCTAAAGTCAATGGAGCAGTATTTGTTTTGTTATTTAAAGAGCACGTTGGTAATATGCTCCTATATGCGGGTGCACAATGCACGTACACTTGTTACACACACAGGGACACGCAGCAGCACACAAACAAACCAGATATTAAAAATAAAAGAATTACAATGTAAAATATTATTATTGTGTGCATTAATATGAAAATGCTTTGGTGGAATCCGGCTTGTCCCGCAGATGGTCTGCTCGCTCACTTTAACCTCATGCATGAGCAGATCCGTTTCCTCACCTGAGAAGCGTTCAGTTTTCCAACTTGCAAATTCTATCATGTAAATAACGAATCCACCATGGCAAGAGCACAAATGGCTTTTAAAGGGAATGGGAGATGAGACTCTGACTGTATGTTTATGTAATGTAATTTTCTGTAATTTTATCAAACAAGATTGAATATTTTAGAGTGACACAATCCAACTAATACCACAAGACATCACAGAACCCATCAAACCTACTGAAAATACTTACTAATGTTCATGCTATTGTTTTCCCTCCAAGATGATGTCACTTCCTGGAGGATGGTGTCATTAAAGAACAGGCTTTTGACAGTACAAGAGACTAACATGATAGAAAGCCAAACAAATGATAATTTCTCAGAACATTTCAATTAGAAAAAAATATGAAGAAATGCTTGGAATATTAAACAACAGTATGTAAATATTACAGCAGAACTGCATTTGAATTTAAGAGAGTAAACTTAAAATAAATTGAAATTCTTGGTAACACTTTATTTTAGGGTCTTTTATTAGCATGCATATTACTAGAATATTGGCTATTTATTAGTACATATTAAGCACCAATTAGACCTTATTCTACATCCCATAATCATACCCAATACCTACATTTAACAACTACCTTACTAACTATTAATAAGCAGTAAATGTATTTATTGAGGGAAAAGTCAGTTAATTAGTTAATAGTTTATATGTGTTCCCTATACTAAAGTGTTACTGAATTTTTTAAGAAATCCCTGGAATATTTCAAAATAAATGATCAGTTCAGTTATCCTGGGAAGTGGAAAAGAAAAAGGAAAAGAAAAAAATGGCAAAAAAAAAGGGCCAAAAATCGTTTAATATTTCATCAAATGCATTAAAATGCGATAGGGACATGAAAACGTACTGAACAGTAGGAATGACCCATATAGCACTAGATTTTCATTCATATATGATCATAAAATGACAGCTAGAATTTTAGTCAGAACTACATCAAGAGATTTTGAACAAAACTTCACCCAGACAGCATTTAAACAAAGGCTGAATCTGTCATTTGTTCATGGCTTATGTAAATTTCTGCACAGAAACTGTCTGGTCCACTTCTAACAATGTAAATGTAAAATCATTTTATGCTCATTTATTTAATGTTCTGCAGCTCTCAGCATGCTGGCATACATCCAAACAGAGAATTTAATAAAGAGATGCAGAGAACACCTGCAACCCACACAAGTCACTTTGGTCTTCAAAATTATTTTAAATTGGAGGCAGTTCAGGACAGTTGCATTTCTTGAGGCTTCATGTCTCTGAAGATGCTTCAATGTTTCGTGCAAATGTTATAAAATCATAATGCTTTAGGGTATGTATATTGTCCAGAGTGGTAAAATTAGTCCAATTATGACCACATTAAAGCCTCACCTGGAGCTAAGCATCATTTCTTGGCATTTATCTAACTTCATTACCCCATCTCTGCTAGAACACGGTCTCAGGCAATGAAGCCCCTGTGCTGAGCACACACTTACAACAGCAGAAAAACCAACTCAAAAATGTGGAAAGAAGAGATTTAGCTAGAGATCCTTAAATGAATGGGCAGCATTTCAACTGGAGTCCATCCACATATCCATTAATTTTTCAGTATGAAACTGAAGCCACGTGAGAAATCTTGTGCTGAAATATATAACACTGAATGAAATATATTTCACTATAACCTGTGAAACAAGGACTGAACATCTTACAATAGTACAGAGATTTTCTGTGTGTGTGTTTATATTATATATATATATATATTGTACGTATGATGTATGTATGTACATATTTATGTGTTCCTTGTCATGTGACCCAGTTTCTAGTTGGTTCCTTTGATTGTTGTATTCATTAGTAATTCAGTTCACTGGTGTTAATTAATTATCTCATATGCATTTATACCCTCTTCCTTAGTCTCTGTCCGTCTTCTTTTATGAATGAGTTTGTAAATGCCTTTTATTTCTAAATGATGACCATTTTTGATGTAAAAAGCATATAAATGCACCTCAGAAAACATTATAAAACAATAAAACAATGCAGTTCATGACCCCTTTAATTACAAATAAATTTGATCAAAATTAATAAGATCAACTAAACTGTTGTCATGCACACAACCTGAAAACTACTAAACATTTAGGGAGGGGGACAGCAATAAGATTATATATATATATATATATTTTTTTTTTCCCTTTTAATTTCCAATTCAATTAATCTTCAAATTACATTTAAGGAAGTACACCTAATAAAAATATATAGAATGAAATTCTATTAACATCACTGAAAGTCTTTTTAAAGGGGTCATGAATTGAGAAACCAACTTTTCCTTGAACTTTTGATATATAAGAGGTCATCGTACTATAATAAAGTCCTGTAAGTTTCAGAACTGAAAACTTCTTGTTAAATCAATCACATTTCAGTGCAGGCTTTGCAAACAGACTTTTACGATATGGACTCGACAGTAATGCAACAACATGTAAGTAACTGTTCATTAATGCCTGATCTGATATTAATGATTCATGTGCAGTCAGATGTTCTTTGTCTGTGTGTCAGTAAATCAAACCAGTGACTAAATGGTCAACTTCACGTTGTTTCTCTTAATAGGATGAAAATGATCTGTTACTTAAATTGTGATTAAATTATATATAGAAAGCGATCAAAGAACGCTCCCTTTGCAGTCGCTGGAGCTGTCAATCAAACAGTGTGAGTTTATCGTGACTGAGTTCTGGACTCGTGCCAAAACTCCCATTATATTCAAACAATCTCTTAAGTACAATGCATTTGCACTGTTAGTTAGTGTGCATAAATTGAGTTACAATGATGAGATCACTGCTTTCATGAGCTCAACAACATGTCTGTGATCGACTACAATGTTCATCACTGCAACCTTTTATGCCACGATCTAAATATAATGCAATAGATCTAAATGTAATGCTATAATCAACACTTTTCATGATTAGTTAACCTTGAGAGCTGTAATAGTAAAAACACGCTAAGAGAGTAATACTTAGCCATTTCAAATGGAAAGATGTTAGCCAATCACAGCAGTGGGCGTTTACATTGAAGTATCACAGCAGACACGCCCCTTAAAACAGAGCGTTCAAACCAGAGGGATAAAATCAGGGTAGGAAAAATGCATTTTATTTCTAAATTATGACCATTTTTGATGTAAAAAGCATACTAACATTATAAGTGCACCCCAGGAAACCATAAAACAATGCAGTTCATGACCCCTTTAATTACAAATAAATTTGATCAAAATTAATAAGATCAACTAAACTGTTGTCATGCAAACACACAACCTGAAAACTACTAAACATTTATGGAGGGGCGACAGCAATAAGAGCATCATTGCAAAACATAATGAGGCATTTTATCATGATTATCTTGTTTTCATAATAATTATAAGCCAAAATCATAAAAAGCTAAATTTGATGAATCCCCCAACCCGCAGTGTATAGCGTGCAGATAGACAAAATATTGTGTCCTCTCAATAAGTGCATTGCTTCTGACTCCAGGGCCGAGACAACCGTGCCGGAGGCCACCATGGAGCAGTGCTGGCATTTGAATTCTCCCTGTGAATCACTGCTGAGTAAATCACAAACCAGAGAAAAGGTCCACGAACAACAACCATGGAATCAGTGTCCATCCTCTCAGAGATGCACTGGAGCTGTCATTCGCTCTGGGACAGATGTGCTGACGACTAACGCTTCTGTTTTGTTCATATAAAAACACTATTTCACATGAACTTGAGTACCATTTGGGTCAGAATTTTAAGGGTGTATGACTTATACTCTATAGCAGGGGTGCCCAATCCTGTTCCTGGAGATCTACCTACCTGCAAAGTTGAGCTCCAACAACTGATGAAACACACCTGAATCAGTTAATTAAGATCTTCAGGAGCACTTGATAATTACAGACAGGTGTGTTGAGCAGGGCTGGAGCTGAACTCTGTAGGAAGGTCCAGGAACAGGATTGGGCACCCCTGCTCTATAGAGACAATAACATTTGACTTGAGTTGTTGATGCCTGACAATCTTATTCAGACGTTTATGTTTCAACCTACATGCCTTATTTCGCAAGTACTGATTTCTCTCAAATTTTAAACTACACATCATTTAAAAATGTGGGGTCAGTGAGATTTGTTTTTGAAATGAAGTCTCTTATACTCACCAAGGCTACATTCATTTAAAAACAGTGATGTTATGGAATATTACTGCAAATTCAAATAACTGTTTTCTATTTTAATATGTTTTGAAAGTGTAATTTATTCCTGTGATGGCAAAGCTGAATTTTCAGCAGTCTTCAGTGTCACATGATCCTTCAGAAATCATTCTAATATGCTGATTTGATGCTCAAGAAACATTTCTGATTATTATCGATTTTGAAAACATTTTTGCTGCTTAATATTTGCATGGAAACCGTGATACACATTTTTTACCAATTTAATGCATCCTTTCTGACAAAAAGTATTAATTTCTTTAAAAAAAAAAAAACTCACTGACCTCAAACTTTTGAGCCGTAATTTAACTCAATTCTCCAGTGATTAGTGAAGAATTCCATTAAAAATACAATTTGACTGAATAAAAGATACTTTTACACAGTTATTTTCTGATTGGATGCCATACACAATACCAACAATACAGCCAGTGTGTCCATCCAGCTGGCTTTTAAACCTCTTATTAAAAAAAAAAAAAAACACAACTTGATCCTTGAGAATTGGTCAATTACAGGCCGATCTTGAATCTACCTTTTCTGTCAAAAATACTAGAAAAGGCAGTATCATCACAACTATGTTACTTCTTAGAAAGAAATGGCATCTGTGAGGATTTCCAGCCAGGATTTAGACCGTACCATAGTACTGAGACTGCTCTCGTCAGAGTTACTAATGATTTGCTCTTATCATCGGATCGTGGTTGTATCTCTCTATTAGTGTTACTGGATCTTAGTGCTGCATTTGAAACTATCGATCACAATATTCTTTTGAAAAGACTTGAAAACTATATTGGCATTAGTGGAATTGCATTGTCATGGTTCAAATCATACTTATCTGACCGTTATCATTTTGTAGTAGTAAACGATGAGATATCATATCGATCACAAGTTCAATATGGAGTACCACAAGGCTCAGTACTAGGACCGTTGCTTTTCACTCTGTACATGCTACCCTTGGGAGATATCATTAGGAAGCATGGCGTTAGTTTTCACTGTTACGCTGATGATACTCAGCTCTATATTTCTTCACGCCCTGACGAAACTTACCAATTCACAACATTAACGGAATGCACTGCTGATATAAAAAACTGGATGACCAGTAATTTCCTACTACCAGATTCAGAAAAAACAGAGATTCTAATTACTGGACCACAAACCTCCACACGTAATACAGTCTAACACTTGATGGCTGCTCTGTTAAGTCTTCGTCGTCAGTTAGGAACCTGGGTGTGCTCCTTGATACCAATCTTTCATTTGAAAGCCACGTTTCTAGCATCTGTAAAGCCACATTCTTCCATCTTAAAAATATATATAAACTAAGACATATGCTCTCAATGATAAACAGTTAGTTCATGCGTTCATGAACTCAAGGCTAGATTACTGTAATGCTCCGTATGAACTGATTGCCATTGATCATGTGACCTCACAACTATTCAACCAGTCACGAGCGGGTGTGTTCTGGTCAGCCAATCAGAACGCTATGTTCTTTACCAGCACCTCATTTGGCGTCTAGGGCTTACGAGTCATATGTTATCTGTCACTGCATGCCTGTAGGGAAATTATTCAGTTATGAGGGCCATTTTTAGCCCAAAATATCCTCACATTTCTCTCTCACTTTCACACCCATATATATATTTTTTAATTAATTAAAAAAAACACACATGCTTAATCTGACTATTTTTTCCATTTGCACCTTTGCCCCGGGTGAAAATGCATCATCAAACGCACATGCAGCACGACAACACACATGAACACATATGCAAACACACACAAACACCCTGGCAGGCACAAGGGAACACACTGTGTGCAGCAGATACAGGCTTATTATTCACAGCGGACTGCTCTTGGCCCGATTAGAAGGTCATTTCCACTTTTGTCAAACTTTCATACCTTTTCTAATAGTTTAGCTCTAAATCAATCAGTAATGCAATATAATTTTCATTAGTATCCTTTCTATAATTTCCAAGCAGATGGCATAATGTTTTTTTCCTCTAATCACTGCAAATTGAAAGATCCATATATGTATCATAATGGCTCTGTTCCAAAGCTGCCTACATAGGCAGCATTTTAAGTCACTATATTGATTATGCTGCCTTTTAAGATAGCTTCTTAAGGCCAAATTCTGAGGCTCCGTTGCATTTCTCCTTAATGCATAAGGCATTCCCATAATGCACTGCGATGCAGAAAAAAAAAACACCTAAGATGTATAATTCATTCAGTGGCAAAAACTATTCAAAATCAAATTAAAATTTGATTATTTTACCCAATATGTGTGCAAAATTGTATGCATATTAGAGCTCTTATGAGGTTCTGTTTCAAGGATGCTGACTTAGAAGGCAGCATGCAAGGCATCTCACTAGGTTTTGGAGACAGAGCTAGTACTCTGTGGTGAAACATAACAGCAGTCAGAGATGATATGCCTTTTATGGTTTAATCTGTAGAGTCCTTAAAAAGACTCTTGCTAGATTCTCTGAATAATTCACTGATCTTCAATGGGCAGCAGCATTCGCAGGCCTTTCACAGATCTCCACCACATCCTCTCCGCTGTGCACGTGTGGCTCAACATGCACCAGCAAACAATAACTGTTCGGAATAGAATACTAACATACTACAGTATATGGCTGGATGTTGACATATTTCACACATCGATTCGATTCCAATTCACAAGGTCTTGACCTCAGATGACCAACACCTATGAAGAGATGGCGCCAACTCCTGCGAGGACTTCAGAAGACGCAATCATCTGGATCAACATGCACATTGCACAATTTCTATATCCTAATTATTGTTAATGCAATTCATTTTTCCAGGAGCTCATTGCTTCTACCTTCAGTTAAATTGCTAACAGTGATTGTAAATTAATTGCCTAAATTATTACATTATTTGCTAACCGCATTCTTTAAATTGTGATGTTGACATGCATTCTCTGTAAAGCTGCTTTGAAATGATATGTATCGTGAAAAGCGCTATACAAATAAATGTGAATTGAATTGAATCTCAGGTACAGTACATTTAAATTTTTCTTAAAGGTACACTATGTAACTTTTTTTTGAGTCAATACATCACCAATTCTTCTTCCAAAACATGTTTTTGTCTTACCCTGATTTACTATGTTAAGTGTTACTATTATAAGTGTTAATATTTTAGACCTGTTGGTTTGGTTTTTGTGGGAAATTGTGTACATGCATCACTCGCCCGTGTGTGTCTCATCCAGTGTTGGGGAAAGTTACTTTTAAAAGTAATGCATTACAATATTGTGTTACTCCCTGAAAAAGTAACTAATTGCAATACTTAGTTACTTTTTATGAAAAGTAATGCGCTACATTACTTTTGCATTACTTTTTCTCACCTGGGCTGGGCTTGCTTGTTTTTTTTAATAACAACAAAAAGTTCTATTTTTGGCAAATGTTAAGGCCCATTCATACCAAGGGCCCTATCATACACCCGGCACTATGTGGCACCAGGCATTACGCAAGTGTTTTTGTGCTAGTTTCAGCCTGACACAGTTATCATTTTCAAGTCCTGTGCCACGTTGTTTAAATAGCAAATGCATTTGTGCCCATTTGGGTGCCCATGGGCGTGCTGGTCTGAGAACGAGATGTGTTCAGGTACATTGTTGGCGTGTTGCTATTTTGAATAGACTGCACCATTGACCAACTGAAACCTGGTCTAAAGTCAATGGTGCAGTATTTGTTTTGTTATTCAAAGAGCGCATTAGTAATATGAGCCTATAGGCGGGTGCAGAACGCACGTACCCACTGCTTGTTACACACAAAAATAAAAGGATTACAATCTAAAAGATTATTATCGTGTGCATAAAGATACAAATGCTTTGGTGGAATCCAGCTTGTACTGTAGATGGTCTGCTCACGCTTTAACCTCGAGGACAAGCAGAACAGTTTACTCGCATTCAGTTTTTCCGCTTGCAAATTCCAGCTTGTAAATAGCAAATCCGCCATGGTGCGAGCACAACTGGCTTTTTAAGGGAATGGGAGATGAGGCTCTGATTAGTTTACTGCAAGTTACGCCCAAAAACTCTTATTTCAAAATCTAATCTAAAGTAATTTTTGATTATTAGTATGGTTGAATTGGGTCACTGAAGGTCAGCAGCAAAGGTCTACTTTGACGCGTACCTGGTGTGGAAGTGGCAGAGGTTAGTTGTCACAACGAGCGAGAAAGGTTGACATGGAGCAGCTCAATCTCCAAACTCTGGAGAATCACTCGTTTTAAACACCGAACAGAGGAGAGTCTGCTGGCAAAAAGAGAATGCGACAGAGCTTGTAATAAAACAAGAATCAACATTGGTTTGGCTTTTCAGAGATAACAAGAACTGAGAGATTTGAAATGTTGTAAAGCGACACAGAGATGATGTTTTTATTACTCAATAGGGGCCTCATTTATAACCGTTGCGTACGCACAAAACAGGCCCTGGAAGAGGTGTACACCAGCTCCTACACGAGTAAAAACAAACTTGACGGGAAAATTTGTACACCTGTATGCAAACTCTGACCCATGCATACAAACATTTTGGAGACAGCAGTTTGGCACACACACACGCACCGCTCGCACACCAAGATCTGAGATCACGCTGCACACACACAAACATTCAGGAGAGCAGATACTTGGTATCAACGCTGCCCCATGACTTTTAATAATAAAATAGCTTTGCTACTGAATCTATACAATATACTTCTCAGCAACGATGGGGTAACATCGCTGTTTTCTAAACTCGCAGCTTCACCATTAGAAGAAAGATGCTGCACAGACGCAGGCAATTCACACACACATCTCTCTCTCTCTGATAAATAATTCAAATAAATGCTAGAATTCATTCATTCAAATAAATGTGATCTTACGGCACTACTTTATTTCTGTGTCTGACTCAAAGTGGGCATGCAGAATGCTATATCTAACAAGCCTTAACAATGAAAATGATCATCATTTTTATCCTTCTGATCAAATATTGTGCTGCAAACACCAATAACAGCATTAACTTGGCAAACGACCATGGTATAAGCGTGATTTTCCTCAGCCAGCTGTGCATTAAATGATTTGAATGCACTCCTCAAATTTGCGTCGAGAGGTTCTTTGCCTCCATGTCGTCCGTTAAGATCGTTTAATACACAGCAAGCCGTGGATTATCCTTTAATTATTCGATTTCGTCAACCCAGCCCTAATGTTTATTGTACACCACAAACTTAACAAGCGCATATTACATTAGAAACATGTCAGTGCATGAGATTTGTTTACTTAAAAGATTCATTCACATCTAAAATATCAATACGACAGACCTACAGAATGAGTACATACTGCAGATCTCCTAAACAACATCCTTTCTCTTTACTTCTTCTCAAAATGAAGTAGCTTTTTAATTGTGTATTGTGTATGCTAGACAGAGAGAGAATAATTTCACTAGGCAGGAGGGAAGAGAATTGAGAAGTCAGAGGCGGAGGGAGAAGGGAAGGTTGTTTTGGTCTCTCTGTAGACCACCCTGTTTTACAGTAGTGGCAAAGCAAACAGCAGACGATAAGCAGTGTGTTCCAGCAGTGAGCAGACTACTGATGAACCTCAGGGAACCGAAGGGGTCCACAACAGCAACAGAGAACGTGTGTGTGTGCAGGTTTGATGTATTTGTAGGAAGTATCATATTGTTGTCTTTGGGTCTGTATGAAGCCATTTCATGCAAGATTTAATATTATGCTACCTTGAAAAAGCCAATCTTATTGTACAAATCTATATGCAAAATAATAATAATTAGTATGTATGTCTTGTTTTACACAATAATATGATTTTTTAAATTGTTCAAGTTCATTTTTTTGCCCCATCGACAAATAGTTTTCTCTTGCTTTTTTAAGCATAAATCAAATGGTATTTGATTCCCCCTGTGGTGAAAATCAAGTGTTTAATGTTGTTTATATATCTATGTGGTGTTTTTAATATGCTTTAAGACAAACCGTGTGCAAATTAATCAGTCAACACCATTGCTGAGTATTTTCTCTTTGAAACTGCAGTGAACCAATGACAGTCTCAAAAACGCGGTTTGAAATCACTGGTGTCTGTGACATCACAAACATGTTGTAACCAATCACGTCAACGTGTGGGCGGGCTTTAGCATATCATTAACTATGCTCTGAAGCAGGGGAGTCTCGAGAGAAGCCGGATTATCCAGGAATATTTTTCTGTTGATATGAAAAATCAGGTACATTTAGCAATATAGCAGGTTAATTATGTATGTGATGTATGATGTTATGATCTTTCTCCACTGACGTTCAGAGTTGTTCAAAGCGTTTGTAAGGATACTGATTGTTAGGAGGCAGATGTCTGACTCTGAGATGGTGAACGAGAACATGGCTTGTGTAACATTGGCAACACATTATTAGCCGTTTGATAACATAGTCAAGCAAAAGGCGAATCATATTAATTACCGTTATGTGTCCGACGTTGAGAGCGATACACAAAACACATTACCGTTCTTGAAGATGAGCCTGTATAATTCACTCTTCCTCTTCTTCTCAATCAGTTTCTGGTTCAAACGTACAGTATATGGCTGAATTAAACCAATATTTCCACTTGTGCAACGTTTACTACAGATCAAGTGGATCTCTGAGCTGGAGTGAGTAAGTGGAGGCGGGACTAATTTGCATATTCATGTAGCGAATTAACTCAAAGGGGGAATATTAATAATTATTCATAACTCATTATGATTATTAATTATGATTAATTATGAATATGTAAATCAGTTAATCAGATTAACTGGATGTAGCTACATTAAGATTAATCAATTAACCTGTTCGTCCAGTGGACACTCAGTGTTGATTGTTTATTAATTCTAAGAAATGTTAATTTCCGGGTTATGGAAAAATAACATTCTTATTGTACCGTACTACTCAGAGCATGTAGTCAGGATCTAAATCACTTAAGAGGCAATTTATTAGCAGACGGAGTCAGAACCAAACATGTATTGTGCACAATCTTTATTAACTAACTCACAAACACATAACTAAACTAACAAACACATAACATACACGAAGGTCACACACATACGTAGGTAAGAATGAGCAATGATAAAGTTGAACCGGAAGTGGAACTATTGATAGAGCTAAAGGAAAACGTCAAAGACAATCTGGAAAAGAATCATCAGTTTCCTCAGTAATAAAAACACCTTTGCTGACAAAGGTAAGTTTTACACATCAATACTAAATCGCTGTTTAGTGTTCAAATGTACGATACTTGCAAGATGCCTTTAGGCTGAGGAACATCGGTTCTGCAGGCTTGAGGAGAGATCGTGAGGATTCAGTCTGAAGTTGTTGTCAATATCTTCTGCGTTAGATGAAGTACTATGAAACAACTTATAGATGAGCACATGGCTGGGTTGTAGGCGAGGCCTGCAGCAAGCAGGGGGTCTCTTCAGTCGTCCAAGAAGCAAGGAAAAAGAGAGCGAGTGGCATTTTTCGCCGGCTTTTAACCTCTGGTCAAAGTCACACCTCTTAGGTGTTGACCGGACCAATGAAGATGTTGTATTTCCGGGTGACAACACACCCCCTTGTCGGGGCTTTTACGACCGAGCAAGATTAACTAGCTGAGTTTCTGAAGAAGAACTATTAAAGATTCTTGTAATACTGATGTGTTGCACAGGTATGGACATGCCGCATACACAAGCATTTAAATCTTCTCGATACGAACCCATAGACACTAAACATGACATAATTGAAGTTACCTTAAATGTATCATAAAACATGTGAATACAATGATTGTAATACAGCAACGGTAATAATGGATACCATTTCCTGGGAATATGCAAGTTCATTTATAGAACAGTCTGTCTATGCATTAATGCAAGAGAGTCTGTGTTATGTGGGGATAATGCAGGAAAGATGCACGTTTAAGTGCGTCTCTTCTCTGCTCTCAATGTGGCAACCACATTCTTTAGTGCAATAAAACTTGTAACTAAGAACTTCTTGGGGGATGGGGGACAGGGCCCAGAGTGCTTTAAACAATTATTGGTTAACTATAACAAATAATTGTGTCTGATTTGTCTCAGTTGTTACATTCATGATTCTGCGTATTCTGAGTTACATTCAAGCTATTTTAAAGGGTTAGTTCACCCAAAAATGAAAATAATGTCATTTATTACTCATGTCGTTCCACACCCGTAAGACCTTCGTTCATCTTCAGAACACAAATTAAGATATTTTAGTTGAAATCCGATGAATCAGTGATGCTTGCATAGCCAGCAATGACATTTCCTCTCTCAAGATCCATTAATGTACTAAAAACATATTTAAATCAGTTAATTTGAGTTCAGTGGTTCAATATTAATATTATAAAGCAACGAGAATATTTTTGGTGCACCAAGAAAACAAAATAATGACTTGTATAGTGATGGCCGATTTCAAAACACTGCTTCAGGAAGCTTCGGAGCGTTATGAATCTTTTGTGTCGAATCATGATTCAGATCGCGTGTCAAACCGCCAAACTGCTGAAATCACGTGACTTTGGCGCTCCGAACCGCTGATTCGACACAAAAGATTCATGACGCTCCGAAGCTTCCTGAAGCAGTGTTTTGAAATCGGCCATCACTATACAAGTCATTATTTTGTTTTCTTGGTGCACCAAAAATATTCTCGTTGCTTTATAATATTAATATTGAACCACTGAACTCAAATTAACTGATTTAAATATGTTTTTAGTACATTAATGGATCTTGAGAGAGGAAATGTCATTGCTGGCTATGGAGGTCTCACTGAGTCATCGGATTTCAACAAAAATATCTTAATTTGTGTTCCGAAGATTAACGAAGGTCTTACGGGTTTGGAATGGCATGAGGGTGAGTAATTAATGACACAATTTTCATTTTTGGGTGAACTAACCCTTTAAGGCATGAAGAAATTATCACAGGAAAAAGTGTTTAAATATGCAATTTTGGTGATCAAAGATGAGTTTTAAGGGATAAAATTATTGACTTGAATGATTATTGATATATCAACCTGAATAATCCCTCAAATCGTGCATCTTATTGACAAGCAACATTTAAAAGCAGCTCCAACTTAGCCATTTAAATCAGTCAGATGATATATTTCTTACCCAGCATCATATGTGCTGTCATTTCTCATTCTCGTCCCTGCAAATGTCATGTGCGTCAAACATGTGTTTACATCCAAAGATGACAGGACATAACCGTTTACTGAGCTGCCAACTGCATCATGCAGTCCATTCATATTAGACATACCGACTCCATTAAACGGCAACATTAAACACAATGTTTGGTTGCAGGTGTGTTTAACAAAGCTTCCGCTTGTCCAGTCAGAATTTAGAGTCGGAACAATATGTTTTATAATGTCTTCTTATGCATATTGCATAAGTAAATTTAACCACCTCCATTATACATTATGATATGCATAAGACATCAAAATGAACTGTGTGTTTTAATGTACCATAAAAGCATTATAATGTAATGTAAGCATTACAATGATTTACATTATCATTTAAAGTTTGGGGTTGGTATGATTGTTTAATGTCTTTAATAGAAGTCTCTTCTGCTCACCAAGGCTGCATATATTTGATTTAAAATACAGTAAAAACAGTGATATTGTGAAATATTATTACAATTTACAATAACTGAATATATAGTAAAATGCAATTTATTCCTGTGATCAAAGCTGAATTTTCAGCATCATTACTCACATGATCCTTCAGAAATCATATATTCAGAAAAATATTCTGCTCTCTCTTAGCCATCAAAACTCTTTTATAACTCTCTCTCTCTGTATAAAGTAAAAACAGAAATATTGTGGAATATTATTTCAATTTAAAATAGCCTTTTTCTATTTTCATATCATAAAATGTAATGTATTCCTGTGATCAAAGCTGAATTTTCAGCATCATTACTCCAGTCTTCAGTGTCACATGATCCTTCACAAATCATTCTGATATGATGATTTGCTGCTCAAGAAACATTTATTATTATTATCAATGTTGAAAACAGTTGTGCTGCATTTTTTTTAATGGAAAAATATTAATTTTCAGGATTCTTTGATGAATAGAAAGTTCAAAAGAACAGCGTGTAGGCCTATTTTAATTGTTTTATAACATTATAAATGTCTTTTGTAAATGCATCCTTGCTGAATAAACAATTTGCACAAATGGTTTCCTCATACTAATGGTTGAACACCATTAAACCAACCCACTGAATCTCAAGTCACACCCACAGGAAACCACAAATGGCATCTTGGTAAAATCTTGTTTCTCCTGGAGAGCAATTATATGAAATGGAGTGGTAAATTTTCGAGAAGAGATCTCATCAATGTCTTACACATACTTTGCCAAGATCCCAAAGTCAATATTCAAAATTGAGCTCCAACATTTCTCATCAAGTTCCTAAACTGCATTTTCTGAGCTAAGCTTTCAACATTAATTGTATAGCTCTTCTACACTTACTGAAGTTTAAGCAATCTCTAAGCAATAACATTATCATCTCAGATAACCTTTGGAGTTAAGACAGTCCTGAAGGCCATGAATGCTGTTTTTATGTTGTTTTTACATGGAGCTAATGATATTCCCCTAACCCTACACTTCACACTCTCAAGGCTATCTGTGTTTTTACATTTTCATTAAGACACTAATTAGTATGTGTCTAATGAAGCTTCTTATGGCGACTGTTAGTCAGTCCACACAATGTAAGCAATTTTATTATCTTACCGTGGGGACCAATGTAAACCTGACTCATACACACACAATAATAAAGATGAACAATTACTCAGTTATGTTACCGACTTCATTACTGCCTGATTTTGTGTGTGTGTGTGTGTGTGAGCATCTCTGTCTTGTTCTTTCACAGTCTGTGTTCATATACCTTGCCAGTCTGTCTGAGAATAGATGTGTCTCACCATCTGTTCCCTGACAAGGGTGAGTGTGTGCATCTGTCTCTCACTATATATGTGTGTGTCTGAATTGAACATCGCTCCTGTACACTGTACCAGCTTGTCATAGGAGCGGGTGGCATGACCGAAATATCGCAATATGAATCTAATATCCTGACCACAGCATATATCAAAATAATATCTGGAAATTCAATAAAAGTGTTTATATGTTTTCATAACCATGTGGTAATGCCTATTTTTGGATAATCCAGTAGAATACAATTTTGTTCAAAAGATCGGGGTTAATGAGGAAATTAATATTTTTATTCAGCAAAGATACATTAAATTGATCAAAAGTCAAGTCACCTTTATTTATATAGCGCTTTTTACAATGCAGATTGTGTCAAAGCAGCTTTACATTGATAACTGGTACATAATTTGGCTGCACAGCAGCTCTTAAATAATAGTGTCAATGCAGGCAGATCAAAGCACTGTTGAATAAATGTCAAGAATACTATTGAATATCAAATGTCAAGTGTCCCCAACTAAGCAAGCCAAAAGTGACAGTAAAGATTTTTTACATTGTTCCAAAAGACTATCATCTAATCAAATAAATGCTGTGCTTTTGAAATTTCTACTCATTAATAATCAAGCTGCACATCTGTTTTCAACATTTATAAGAAAAGTTTCTTGAGCAGCAAATCATCATATTAGAATAATTTCTGAAGGATCATGTGACACTGAAGACTGGAGTAATGACGCTGAAAATCCAGCTTTGATCACAGAAATAAATTACATTTTACAATATATTCAAATAAAGAACAGTTATTTTAAATTGTAATAATATTTCACAATATTGCTGTTTTTACTGTATTTTTGAGCAAATAAATGCAGTGTTGGTGAGCAGAAGAGACTTCTTTTATAAAATCTTACCAGCATTACTCACGGAAGGTTCTCATTTGAATATTTCGTGGTTAAGCCTTCCAACAAATGGTGTTATAAATGTAACACTTTGCCAATTGTTTAACTTAAATGAGAATGTTTTGATGTGTTTTCACACATATCCTCCTTGTGGTCAATGCCATGTGTCACTTGCTGCTATCTGTGTGGACCGTACAAAGTGCCCATAATTGAAGCCACCCAGACTGTGTTACTGACCTCTACTCGGGCGCTTTCTCCTTTTCTCTCTTGCTCTCACTCCTCCTGCCTGGTTTTCAGATAAGCGTTCGCTTGACCGGGTTAATTTCCATTCAAAGGATTTTACACATACTTTTAAGCCCATAGCTGGAATCCTCACAGATGTTACCGACATCAGAATGGATTACGTTAAAAGGAGTAATTTCCCCAAAAATGAAATTTCTGTCTTCATTTAATCACCCTCATGTCGCTCCAAACTCATATGACTTACTTCTGTGGGACATAAAAGAAAAAATTCTGTAGAATATATATATATATATATATATATATATATATATATATATATATATATATATATATATTTTATAATTACACTGAATGTAGTGACCAGGAGCTGTTAAGCTCAAAAAAGCACCAGAAAAGTAGTCTAAAAGTAAATCTTACTCACATAGTTAAACTATCATTTAAAAAAGTTGTTGTTGTTTATTTAAGAAATTACTTCTTACCAAGGACACATATCTAAAGTGATCAAAACTGATCAAAAGTGTCAGTAAAGACATTTGTAATGTTACAGAAGATTTCTATTTCAATTATATGCTCTTCTTTTCTATTCATAAAATAATCCAGAAGAAAATATATCACAATATTAAGCAGCACAACTGATTTCAACATTGATAATAATCATAAATGTTTCTTGAGCATCAAATCATCATATTAGAATGATTTCTGAAGGATCATGTGACACTGAAGACTGGAGTAATGATGCTGAAAATTCAGCTTTGATCACAGGAATAAATTACATTTTATGATATGAAAACAGAAAAAGGTTATTTTAAATTGGAATAATATTCCACAATATTTCTGTTTTTTCTTTATATATATAGAGAGAGTTATAAAAGAGTTTTGATGGCTAAGAGAGAGCAGAATATTTTGAATAACGGCTTAAGTTTCATTCAGTTCCTCACAAAAAGTGGTCTTGAAACAAACAGCACACAAATCATACACTTTTATGGTGCTTTTGTATCTTTTTGGAGCTTGACAGCCCCTAGTCACTGCTTTAACTGTATGGGAAAAGAGCAGCAATAGAAAGTCAGTAACATGAACAATAAAAGTATTTTAATTTTTTTAGATGAACAATTCCTTTAAAAGTGATGTGTATAATGTTAAAATACTTTCTTAAAATAAGCAAGCCATTTTTAGGTTGATTCGTGATCTAAACGTTGCATCCCAACCAGAATAGCACAGCAACACTTGGCTCAGCCAATGGCAACGGCTTGGAGGCGGAGCTATCTGTTAGTCAGACCAATCAGGAATGAGGGGTTGTGTTGATTCCTTCATTCTGACAGATGTTCATTCATGCTAGAATCTCATCAAATATTTACTGTGTTACCGATATGACAAATGACCTCAAAAACAGACAGATATTACATTCTGACACTGAATTCACTGAGTGACAATACATCCTTATTTCTCTCCAGAACAAATGCTTGATTCAACTGCAAATTCAGAGGTTCTCCCTCCATCTCAATTGGTGTCTCCAAACATCATCAATCCCACTTCTTGCATTTCCTTCATTTCCTCCAAAATTCTTTCCTTCTTGACATGAAGACATAACGCCACTCATATGGCTTGAAGCTTTGAACAATAATTTTCTCTTTTTCAATTCCATTCATCACTATTTTTGGTTTTCTCCAATATCCCCATCTGATTTCTCACTTTTTTGACCTCGTTTCAACCATCATGATTTCCATGAACTGCAGCATTAGACTAGTATAGCAGTCAGTCTTTTTCTTCAAGATTTGCAATTATGAGAGCTTAAGGAAGCAAAAAATGGTATTAGAGCTCTTTGATTCACTTCTGTGAATGAACTGATTCAGAAACTCTGATTCGTTGATTCATTTATGTCATTTCTCAAACATGTTCACAGTTCAAGTCTCAGTGTGGCATTTTTCATTTATGTAAACGTTGTCATCAAAACAAATACATACATTTGAGATCCATTTTAAGACTTAAGTCTAATTAATAATGGCATTTGCTAAGGCAAGCATAATTATAAGGCTCACCAGTCACTGTGTCTAGTGGTTTTCCAAAGTTATTAGCCACTCAGCATTTTCACTGGCCACAATTTTGACATTGATACCATGGGGAAAAACTGCCATATATTTTTAATATTATCTCATAATTTATACCTGCTGTCACTTTAAGACTTGATGCACAGATCCATTATACTGTTACACATGCGTTTTCTTTCTTAACTGTTTATGTTCACTTAAAACAACTGACTGTGTTTACGTGAATACTGTGTTTATGCCAAGACTGGCATTTTGACATTATTTTGTGTGTATTTGACTGTTTAAAGGATTAGTTCACTTTCAAATTAAAATTTCCTGATAATTTACTCACCCCCATGTCATTCAAGATGTTCATGTCTTTCTTTCTTCAGTCGAAAAGAAATGAAGGTTTTTGATGAAAACATTCCAGGATTATTCTCCTTATAGTGGACTTCACTGGAGCCCAAACGGTTGAAGGTCAAAATTACAGTTTACAGTGATCAGAGACGAGAAATAAGGGTCTTATCTACAGAAAACATTGCTCATTTTCTAAAAAAATTAATAATTTTTATACGTTTTAACCATAAATGCTCATCTTGAACTAGCTCTCTTCTTCTCTATTAGAATTCTCGCAGTGTAGACACTGTTAAGTGTATTACTGCCCTCCACAGGTCAAAGTATGAACTTAATTGTCATATACAATATGCTAGTGCAAGTATATAACAATTAGTTCAAACTTTGACCTGTGGAGGGCAGTAATACACTTAGCAGCGTCTACACTGCCTGAATTCTAATAGAGAAATATAGAAAAAGAGCGATGGTTTCTCTAGATAAGAATAGGAAGACTCGTCTGGTATCGTTTAAAGCTCTTTGAAGCTGCACTGAAACTGTAATTTTGACCTTCAACCGTCTGGAGGCCATTGAAGGAGAATAATCCTGGAATGTTTTCATCAAAAACCTTAATTTCTTTTCGAGTGAAGAAAGAAAGACATGAACATCTTGGATGACATGGGGGTGAGTAAATTATCAGGAAAATTTTAATTTGAAAGTGAACTAATCCTTTAAGTGCAATAATCAGCGAAAAAGAACTCAATTTAGTACTGAGAGGCGGTTTTATGTGTGCATGAGCACAAAATCTGTGAGAATGAGTAAAATTATGAGCAATACACGCAATCCCACACCGAAATTCAAGACCTGTAACACCAACAATATTCATCTGGAGCGAATGAAACAAGTGAGTGAGGGGAGGAGGGTTTGTGTGTCGACTCGCTGTTGGAGAGATGAGAGAGAGAGAAAGAGCAGCTGGTATTGTGCATCTATTCTGATGAAAATTAGTATTGGAAGTGCTTCAGATATTTCAGTATCAAGATGTATTGAAAAATCTATATTTTTGACACTACATAGCATTTAGTTTATTATTTCAGATGCCTTTTTAAAAGACTACAACTGAGAAATGTATATTATATATAAAATTCACTCCCTAGTAGGAGTGACTGCGTTACACACCACTGCTGAAATACACCTGCATTTGGCAGGTTGGCTGGTGTCAATGTCAAGCCCTGATTATTGCTGCTGCTACTTGGGAATTTGAACAAAGCATTATAAGTAAGGAGTGTCTATTTACACTAAGTGTAAACAGCCTGTCTTGTTGGGCATATGCTATTTACACTAACTCCACCCACCAATGTCTGGTTGGGCCACACAAGATTAAACAAGACGCACACCACCCAACATCTGCAGTGGCATAGACTGTAGGGAGTATGGTGTGTGGAAGTAGCTTTTGACGTGATCTTCCGCCTTCTGCCGAACTCCCATCACAAATCAGATTGAAAAGGCATTTATTTTCAATAAAAATTAAGCAAATATTTGAAAAGTGGAAATAAAGTGCTTAACGAGTGTTTAATAATAAAGCATTCATCAGGTAGGGTTAGGTGTAGAGAAAGCTTTATTGTCCCAATAAGGTGGCATCCATTTAATAATTTTAATAAATATAATCATGTACACTCTGTGATATTATTGCATCTTGTTAATGTACAACAATACTGAGGTGCAAATGGTACCGGCCACTATTTATAAGTATAAATAGCATCTTATTGCAAAGAACTGCTACTTCTATATTATGTAAATAGAATATATATCTATTTTCACTTAGTGTAAATAGCATATCGCCAAGTAAATGCTGCTATTGTCACTTTGTGTAAATAGCATCTATTGCAAAGAAAATATGCTATTTTCACGTAGTGCAAATAGCCGCTGCCATAAAAAGTATTAGCCAAAATTTCGGCACAACTCATCCAGCACTGTTTCTGCTACGGAAATGAATGATATGTAAAATCAACTTGTGAAAAATATAACATGAAAACCCCTGCAACCACCCAGAACACCTTGCTGCTGTCCACCAATATGAATATTTTCATGTCTCTTTTTCCATAATGCCTTTCTGTATCATTATACATCCATGTTTTCTCTGACATAGTGATGGTGATTTTTATTTTTACCATGAAAACTAGAAATGAACTATATAGACAAAAGGAGGGTGACAGGCATGCTTGCTTAGAAGATAAAGAGCTCAACAAAGAAAAGGGAAACTGGGCTGTGCAGACGTACGGAAACGTATCCCAGGCTCCCAGTGTGACTGAACTGAGTAGAGAGACGGTTACGTAATAGGACACACACACACACACACACAGATGTACGCAGTCAGCCTGAGATCTCTCTCTTTCTCATCCTCTTCATCCTTGGATCCAGAGGCCCAGCTCTTGGATAATAAATGAGATGAATGTAGTGAACTGCATCGGACCTCTGTGTCCTTCGGAGAACATCATATTAAATGGATTTGTATGGGAAGAAGGTAAGCAATGTCAAAGTTTATGCTAAAAATGTTTATGCCCTCCCTGAAAAGGTCCATTCACCAAAAAAATAAATAAATAAAAAAAAATAACTGGACTGGAATCAGACTTTCCTGCTTTGGTTCCAATTCTGATTCCACTTTTTGTATTTTGAGGAAGCAGCTATACACAATACCAGGGATTTTCAAATGTTTTGTCAGCCAAACCTCTTTGAACTGAAATATTTACTTGAAGTTAATATTTCGATAATTTAACATCTCATTCACATGTTCACAATTAATGCACACATCATGACATGCAGGCAATGTTGTTATTGTTACCTGAAACTAGAATTATTAAAAATAGAAATAAACCTGAAATAAAATATAAATATAAGATGAAAAACTAATTAAACTGAGTTAAACTAAGTTTGAGATATAAAATGCTGGGTTGTTTCAGCCCATGTTTGGGTCAAATATGAACAAACCCAACAAGTTTGTTCATATTTGACCCAAACATGGGCTGAAACAATAAAATTTAAACTAAAATTAAAATTAAAATATTAAAATAACTCTATATTAGTACATTAATAATACTACACTAACACTGCATGCAGGTAAACAAATAAAATGTTTATTTTATGCTATTAGTAGCATCGCTGCAGGGGGGGTTGTGAGATAATTAAAGGGGTGGTTGATTATGATTTCACTTTTTTAACTTGCTGTTTGATCATAAACAACATCTGCAAAGTTACGAAGCTCAAAGTTCAATGCAGAGGGAGATATTTTCTTTTAAAGAAATCTGTTTAAGGACTACAACAAATGGCTGGTAGGGACTACAATGAGCTTCTTCCCGGGTTGGTGACATCACTAACCCTAAAATTTACATAAACTCTGCCCCTGAGAACAGACAACAAAGGGGGTGTGGCCATGTTGGGCTGCTTTAGAGAAGAGGAAGAGTTGTTGTAGTAGAGTGTTGTTGTCATGCCATCATTTTACGCCGGACTGCTTCACAAATGAGGGTCAATTCAACACAAAAGATGAACATGACGGCACATGCTAGTGGATGAGTTGAATCAACTCCACAGCAGCTACATAAATTTATCCACTAACCGTTCAGAAACGTCCAGTTTCATTCTAAAAGTTGTAACTTCTTGCTGAGTCTCTCCATCAGTGTCGACTCCGGTTTGAACAATTTAAGGCTGAACACCGTTACTGACAATCCTCATTTTGGCTGCGTGAGATTCTCCAGCTTTGTTGTTGTTGAGCAACTGAAGCGTAAGCTGTTAAAGCTCCGCCCTCTTCTGGAAAGGGGGCGGGAGCAGCAGCTCATTTGCATTTAAAGGGACACACACAAAAACGGCGTGTTTTTGCTCACACCCAAATAGGGGCAAATTTGACAAGCTATAATAAATGATCTGTGGGGGATTTTGAGCTGAAACTTCACAGACACATTCTGGAGGCACAAGAGACTTATATTACATCTTGTGCAAAGAGGTCCCCTTTAAATCATTAAAAATTTATTATTAAATTATTGAAATATTAATTCAAAATCTCATGGGGTAAATATTTTGAGTCATAGAAGTTCGGCTGATAAAAAGGTTTGGGAATCCCTGGTCTACAAGATCCAATTATGAAGCTTCTGGGAAACGCAGCCCTGGATTACATAAATCAGTGTATAGCTAAATCTTTCTGCTCAAAAGTTAGGATAATCAAGGAAAAAAAATATTAAATGTGAGATTCAACTGTGTACAATATGCTTTACTAAATTTGTAATGCAAGGACATTTTGTTGACATTTTAGTTGTTAGTCAGTAAAGTAATTAGGCTGAATCTTACTTTTCTCACACAATCACCGCAAGTTGCATTAAGGATAAAAATATATTCCTCACAGAATCTGACTAATCACTGCTGTGTCTCGATCTCCACCTCCCTCCCTCCCTCCCTCCGTCTGTCTGGTTGTACCTCACCACTCGTGCTTTCTTTCACGTCACTCTCATGTGTCAGTATAGCTACAACTCGAGCTATTCACTTCTTGTTCGCTCTGTCTCTGAATGAAATATTAATAGGACCTTTGACAACAGGACTGGAAACAGCCATTAACACGCAATTACCCAGAGACGTGATGTGTACAAACTACAAGGTCAACCTGCCTCTGTGTTTTTCTTTCAGTCACTCGCGCTCATCCATCGTCTTTGTCTTTCAGCATCTGACCTAGACTGGCAGGTTTATCTCAACCACTGATGACTGCAGCAACTGCACCTTAAACCACAGCGATGTCTGTGGATTTATAGCGGCGGTGAGGGCTGGAGGAAGGTTTTGCGATAAGGGTTTTATGATATGTTACTTAGGAGGTCTGTCAGTCGTCTTGAAAAGGGGCTTTCGCACTGGGCAGTTATAGGAAGTCAGTTATAAGAACTAGTCACCAGGGCGGTCCCCCGAGAACTACATTTTCCCCTAGGGCCATTTTCCTGGTTGCTTTCGCACCGCCAGTAGGAACTCTGAAGTGATGTAAGCCGGCTGACAGAGACGGCATTTAAGCACGTCAATCAATAACGTCTACATCTGGAGGATGGAGGACGGCATCATCGGAGCTGTGCTTTTGTTGTGTGTCGTGTGTTTCGTGATAACGGAGATGGAACAAAGACATATAAATTATATGCGACTGAAAGAGCAAAAGTACGGCTAAGATATGAAATCTATGACAACTTGCAGTGTTACATATCATCGAGGCTGAGAAATATCCATATGTAAAACTTTATAAACTAATCTTTGGTTTCCGGCAACAGCCATACGAGCGTAAATATAGATTGTAGTTTTAAATATGGATATTTTTCTTTCAAAAATAAATTGCTTCTCTTCAGAAGGCTTTTATTAACCCCCTGAAGTTGTATGGATTACTTTTATGATGGATGGATGCACTTTTTGGAGTGCCAAAAACTTTTACAAAGACCAAAAACCATTACAAAGCTTGGAAGAGTCAGGATAGTATTTAATACAAGGCCAAAACCACCACAGACATTGATGGGGACAAGTGCACCCCTATGTTTATTATTGTCATAGCTGTGTATTCAATATGACCACTTAAGTTGTGATAGTGAGAGACTGAGTGCATCTGTTCACACTGATTTCAATAGCAGATATCTTATTATAATGTCCATTGGTATCAATCTTAATATTTTTATGAAAACATGTTTTAAGTTATGATATACCACCACTGGCACGCCATCGGGACTGTGGTCATCGTGGCCCCCGCTGCGGCAGGCGTCCCTTATTTTTCTGTATTGAAGGTGGCAACCCTACTAACAATACTTTGTAATACAGATATAGTATATAAATAAAAGTACATGTATGCATATTTTAATGCAATTATTATTTGCAAATAGATCCAAAATGATTATTTTCCAACTAGAATTAGACCTAGAATTTCATTCACTGTTCGGTTTCTTTATGCTTTATAAAAAAAAATTTTATTATTATTTTTAAAAAGGTCTCCCCCCAATGTTCAAGACATGGTTACGGACTTAATTTAATATAACTCCAATTGTGTTTGACTTAAAGAAGAAAAACATATACACCTAAGATGGCTTAGGGGTAAGTAAATTATGGGATAATTTTCATTTTTGGGTGAACTATCCCTTTAAGCCCTCATGTTTGCCATGTTTCCTTGTTGTTTATTGTTAAATGTAACCCGCTGTTGGTGAGTCTGGGTTTCATGATTCAAGTTCAAATCTGTTAGTCTATGTAAAGTTTAAGTCAGCTCAAGTTCATGTCATGGCTTAGCTCTGTTTATTTTGTATTTATTTAGCTTTCAATAAACTGCACCTGGGTTCACTTCAACTCTTCAATGGATAATATGTTACATTTTGTGCTAAAAAACACCTGCTCCTGTGGAAGCGAGATAATGTGCTAATCACATGGTTTTCAAAACTGTCTGGCTAGACTGAAGTAAAACACAACTGGATGACATAAAACTAAATTGCTCCAATTATAATCAACAAACTGTCTAGTGTCTACAGTTGAAGCGGATGATGTGGCACGTCATGCGTTCAGGTGAGAGACACCCTGTTCTTGTGTCTGTTGTGCTGCACAGCCACTTTAATTTCCCCTTTGCGTCTCAAATAAAAGCTTTTATTTACAAATATAAATCGATCACTATGTAAATAAATAACTTCTGACTGTTGATTCAAATGACATACAGTATGCTTCACAGTGGCATAAAGATGCTGAATTAAATCATGTTGGATGGATCTTTTCAAAACTAAGAGTAAGACTAATAAATAAAAGCCTTAAAGGTGCTATAGAGGATGTTTTCGACGACTGAGCAACCAATGGTTGTTACTGAGTTTTTTAAATGAGCGCATGCGTAAGAACAACCCCCCTCCTTCACAACTCATTTAGAGGGAACGCCTCCCAAAACTCATGCATGAGTATTGGAACATGAGTGTTTGTTTACCACCGGCATTCACTGTGTCGTGTTAGTGGATTCATTATGTCGGACTCACCACAGGTACCTCATAATCTGCAGTTGTTACTCCTGGCAAAAACATTGCATTCGGCGCCTGTGGAGTGTGGAAAGTTACTGGAGCGCGCACGTCTCTCACAAGGAACGTCATGGCAGTGACTGACAAACCAGAGGGCCAATCGTTTATGCGATGATCACACAAACGACTGGCTGATGTTTTTAAGGCCCTACCTCGTGCACAGATGATGTATATTGATATTATTCCTTTCAGTGCACCTAATTAATAGTCTTTTATCAGTTAGTAAAGACAGTTTCAAGTAATATTGCAAAAATGTATAAAACAAAACATCCTCTATAGCACCTTTAATTTTGGCTCTTCCATCCTTTATAAAGTTAAAATAAAAATATGGGGCCAAACTGTAAAAATTAAAATACTCACTGTTTTAATACAAACCCGATTCCAAAAAAGTTGGGACACTGTACAAATTGTGAATAAAAAAGGAATGCAATAATTTACAAATCTCATAAACTTATATTTTATTCACAATAGAATATAGATAACATATCAAATGATGAAAGTGAGACATTTTGAAATGTCATGCCAAATATTGGCTCATTTTGGATTTCATGAGAGCTACACATTCCAAAAAAGTTGGGACAGGTAGCAATAAGAGGCTGGAAAAGTTAAATGTACATATAAGGAACAGCTGGAGGACCAATCTGCAACTTATTAGGTCAATTGGCAAAATGATTGGGTATAAAAAGAGCCTCTCAGAATGGCAGTGTCTCTCAGAAGTCAAGATGGGCAGAGGAAAAAATAAGTGGAAAAATAGTGGAGCAATATCAGAAAGGAGTTTCTCAGAGAAAAATTGCAAAGAGTTTGAAGTTATCATCATCTACAGTGCATAATATCATCCAAAGATTCAGAGAATCTGGAACAATCTCTGTGCGTAAGGGTCAAGGCCGGAAAACCACACTGGATGCACGTGATCTTCGGGCCCTTAGACGGCACTGCATCACATACAGGAATGCTACTGTAATGGAAATCACAACATGGGCTCAGGAATACTTCTAGAAAACATTGTCTGTGAACACAATCCATCGTGCCATTCGGCGTTGCCGGCTAAAACTCTATAGATCAAAAAAGAAGCCATATCTAAACATGATCCAGAAGCACAGGCGTTTTCTCTGGGCCAAGGCTCATTTAAAATGGACTGTGGCAAAATGGAAAACTGTTCTGTGGTCAGACGAATCAAAATTTGAAGTTCTTTTTGGAAAACTGGGACGCCATGTCATCCGGACTAAAGAGGACAAGGACAACCCAAGTTGTTATCAGCGCTCAGTTCAGAAGCCTGCATCTCTGATGGTATGGGGTTGCATGAGTGCGTGTGGCATGGGCAGCTTACACATCTGGAAAGGCACCATCAATGCTGAAAGGTATATCCAAGTTCTAGAACAACATATGCTCCCATCCAGACGTCGTCTCTTTTAGGGAAGACCTTGCATTTTCCAACATGACAATGCCAGACCACATACTGCATCAATTACAACATCATGGCTGCGTAGAAGGAGGATCCGGGTACTGAAATGGCCAGCCTGCCGTCCAGATCTTTCACCCATAGAAAACATTTGGTGCATCATAAAGAGGAAGATGTGACAAAGAAGATATTACCTACTAACATTTTTGTTTTATTAAATTTCACAACTTCATTGCCAGAACACCTGAAACACTAAAACAACTGTAAAAAAATATGAGAACAGCTTTACAGTTTAAATAATGCCAGCGGCTATTTACACTAAGTGCCAATATCGATAGATTCTAATTACACCATGTAAAAGTATCAGTTCTTTGCAATGAGTAAACAATAGTAATTAGATGCTATCTATACTTTATATTGGCAGATTTTTGTACATTAACAGGATGCAATAATATAGTGTAAATTATTATATTTATTAAAATTACTAAATGGATGCTGCCTTATTGGGAGAATAAAACCCCTCCCTACACCTTCCCCCAACCCTACCCAATGAACACTTTTAATATTATTAAACACTCATTTGCAGTTTATTTCCACTTTTAGAACATTTAAATTTTTTAAATAAATGTGAGTTTGGCAAAAGGCTGATTCGAACCTGCGTCGATGGCACTAAAATCCAGTTCTGCAACATTACTCGCCACTGCTGCGCCATTGAAGATGTTGACTTCTGCATGTCTTTTTTAAAACCAGACATTGGTGTGCAGAGCTAGTGTAAATAGCGTTTGCCAACAAGGAACGATATTTGCACTGTAAATAGACACTCCATTAAAGAATACACAAAAATTAAGTGCTTTTAATAATGTTTTGCTTATTTCTGCTTTTAAATGACGATTAAAAGACAATTAATATCCAGAAAATATATTGAGCAAACTGTACCGACACTATCGGATGAAGACACGAAAACTTGAACTGAACTGAGCAGAAAAATGACTCTTCTGTAGAGATGCCTTTGAAAACTTTGACACTGTTATTTTCCTGTTTATTACTGTGAAGCTGCTTTGAAACAGTTTTATTGATATACTATTATAGTTTTTGTTAACATTTTGAAATTTTTTTTTATTTTAATTATTGTTTTGGTACTTTTGTTATGTGTTTTTGTCAATATTTTTTATATAATCTATATAGTTTTTATTAAGTTTTAGTTATTTTAGTTCTTCAACTAAATGAAAATGAAAACTAGGCAACTAGCTGAAATAAGAAAGTTTTTTATATTTTACTTTATTTTATTTCAATTAATGTTTATTTTAAGTAAATGTTTTTTCATGGTTTTAGCATTAGTTAACAATAATAACCCTTCTTTGAAACTACAGTATGTATTGTATAAACGCTATATAAATAAACGTGACTTAAAATCCTCCAAAAATTGTCCCCATGTACTTAAATTTTAAGTGCCTCATAGTAACCTTTATTTTTATTCCGCTCTTTTTTTTTTCAACATTATTCAACATTATTTTTGTGGTAATGTTGTCGATTAAGCTTGTATTGAACCTGGTAAAAAGTCAGTTAATCCATCTTTCAAAGTCACGGAAAAAGGAAAAAGAAATAGGTTTCTGTTGATCAATCAGGCTGAGCAGAAGGGTTAACAGAGCTCTCACATTGGCAACTTTCATTAAACTCCTATATTCCTCAAGAAATTGAAAAATTCAGAAATCCATACAGGATGTATCATGCTCTAAATGCAGGAGCGTCATCTGATCCCACACTGGCCATCAGTGATCATTGACGCGAGCTAAAAGCATTACAAACTCACAATGTCACTCCAATCTGAGAGGAATTGATTGGCGAGCCTCCAAATGCACCTGTACGTCCGTTGCATTTCTCCTCGTTCTCCCTGCTCCGTCCAGAGGTGTCCTTCGCCAACCCCTCCAGCATCCGCTTTGCGGCCGCCACTTGACCTTCTCGCTGTGTTTGTCTTATCATTCCGCTGCTACAACATCAGAACATGCCAGGAATGCCAATGACATTAAGATCCTATCCAGGAAACAACCCCACATACAGACTCCGCAATATGTCAAAGCTCTTCTGCTATCAGCGTCTGAAACAACTGTTGTTATCGCCTGCAAACTTCAAACGATGTGTACTTGATGTTGAGAGTACATGAAAGCAGTTCGAAAAAAATAAAAACAGAGCAATATCACAGTTTCCGTGGTAAAACAGAGCTCGGCATAAACACGGTCACGTGTGTGGACGTCTGAACGCAGAGACAGACGGGATGGCTTAAGGGGTGTGGAATTATCTGATGTGATTGAAATCTTGCCTCTGTCAAAGATTAACCCTTGTCAGTGTCTCATATACGTTCTTATCATTCATCGTGCAGCAGCACTGCATAACCACCGCTGGGCAGGTCTCTGTGAAAACCCGTGAGAATCCTTGAGCTGTCAGTTTGATCTTCAGCTGTCCTTAAAACTGTCATCACGGTCAAGAAACTACCATCCAGTTCGCCTAGTCAGTGCTTTCCTTGCCCAATATCAGCAGTTCTTCTTTTTAGATGTCTATTTTCTCTTTTAAGGCAAGACATATATATGGCTTTTCATAACGTGTTATGCTATTTTATAAAGTCTTGATTTTGTTTTTGAGCTCTACTAGAATAGGATTTCATGCTTAAATGATCAAAAAACATTATTTTTCACATATTTGACATTGTTGCAACTCCTCTCTTCCCAGTCTGTCAGTAACGCTCTGTTTAGTTCCTGTCTCTATGAAGCCCCTCCTTCTGAAAAGCACAATGTGTTCTGATTGGTCGGCTGGACCAGTGTGTTGTGATTGGTCAACCACTTTGAGAGCGTTTCAGAAATATAGAGTTTCAGTGCACTAGTAACTCAACCAGGCCCCGCCCCTTTATTTAGCGTTTGCCTTGGGAGGGAATTACTGAAATGAGGAATACTGTGACGTGTTCATTCCCAAAAGAAAACTCAAGACTACAATGGAGGTGTTTCAGAAACCAGACTAGGTCAAGCTCCACCTATTAGGAATAGAGAGGTGGAGCCAGACTAGGGAAAGCTCCACCCATTAAGTCCAGAGAGGTGGAGCAGGACTAGTTCAAGACCCACCCATTATGTCAGAGAGGTGGAGCTGGACTAGGTCAAACTCCACCCATTAGATCCAGAGAGGTGGAGTCAGACTATGCCAAGCTCCTCCAATTAGGTCCAGAGAGGTGGAGCTGGACTAGGTCAAGCTCCACCCATTAGCTCCAGAGAGGTGGAGCCAGACTAGTTCAAGCTCCACCCATTAGCTCCAGAGAGGTGGAGCCGGACTAGGGCAAGCTCCACCCATTAAGTTCTGAGAGGTGGGGCCAGACTATGCCAAGCTCCACCCATTAGGTCCAGAGAGGTGGATCCAGACTAGGTCAAGCTCCTCCCATTAGGTCCAGAGGAGTGGAGTCGGACTAGTTCAAGCTCCACCCATTATGTCCAGAGAGGTGGAGCTGGGTATTACTTGGCTCTGCAGGAAGCATGACATCTTATTCCTAAAAACATGATTTTTTTTTTTCTGACAGTATTTTCAGATTTATATAGTGATAGAAAGAGATACCAATAATCCCTTCTGTAAAAACCTTTTATTCTAAGAAATATACAAAATTAAACAAGAATTTCGAACCTGGCTTTATCCAATGTTCAGATTTCTGTTCTGTAAATGTATGCAAATTAGCGCATGTTTAATTAGTGTTATGTGTAAATGTAAACAGAAAACTTGTATTCTTAATGTAATCAATCAACTGAGGAAGTATGGTGATATATAGTTACATTTTTTTTTTTTTACCTTAAAAATGTCTTGCCTCAAAAGCATTAGTGTCCATGTCTGTGTTTTATAGAAGGAAACACTTCTCCGTTCAGTTGCTTGGGCAAAGCGTTTCTTCAACTGGATATTCCTAAATCCGTGCTTACAAAATCTGCTTTTGTCTAGTACAGCATGAAATCTCTGGCAATACATTCAGCTTGAGATTCCCAGCTGAATTCACATTAAGACGAGCTAAAGCTGATTACCTAATAAATACATAATTTAATAAAACTTCTCAAACAAATTAGCATGCCTTACAAAAAAAAAATGACCACGGTAATGCAAATAGCTGTTACTACTGTTATTTTTACTTATATAAAACTGTGGGAACGTGGTATTAACTGCCACAATCAAATTTTTATTTTTTTCTTCTTCAAAAAAAAAAAAAAAAGTTGTAAATGCAAAATCATTGCAGATTCCGGCTGTATATCCCTGATTAATGTCCCTTGCTCAAGAAACATAAGTTGAATGTCAAGACAAAAACACTGCTGAAATACAGGCAAACAGGTTTGAATACAAAATATCTTCTGTTCTGCATGTCTGAAGATCACCTGACTCAATTATGGTAAGGACTGGAGAAATGACAAATCGCATCTGTCCGCTTTTCAGTAGTGTACAGTACACCTCTTGTACTTATGTTGAGACATAACTTCTCCCTCTTGCAGTGACAACTCTACTCTGATGATGAGGGCGGGGCAACAAACCACAACCATCCAATCAATTCCCCATTGACAAAATCAAGCCCCGCCCTACATTTGTTCTTGCTCGAGAAGCTCTTTCACTCATATATGCATCACAATAGGGAAGAAAAGACTAGTGCAACTTCCATTTTTTGCCAACTTTAAGATTTGGGTGGGACAATATGACAAAAACCATAAAGTAGCGCTACAGTAGCTTTGATTCTAAACAGCAAACAGAAAATGTGAGACACACAACATGATTTCTGAAATACTTTCAAGGCAAACTCTTTGTAGGCCTGTATACAGAAATAGCTCTCATCAGACAAGAATTAAATCAATATAATTTTATGAAGTTTGGCAATCTGTGCCTCCAGTTGGTTTGCCTGTGTCGCCTAATGTGTTGCCCAGCAATGACCACAGATGCCATGCTGTGGGAAAAATACAGTGTTGAGGAGGAAACAATGGTTACCATGGTAAGAAAAAAAACAAAGCTACATTTCTCAGTGCAGAAAACATTTCTCACAGTAAGTTTAAAGGGATCATGAACTGCATTGGTTTACTGTTTTATAATGTTTCCTGGGGTGCACTTATAATGTTAGTATGCTTTTTACATCCAAAATGGTCATAATTTATTAATAAATGGCATTTTTCCTACCCTGATTTTTGCCCTCTGGTTTGAACGCTCTGTTTTAAGGGGCGTGTCTGCTGTGAGATTTCAGTGTAAACGCCCACTGCTGTGATTGGCTAAAGTCTTTCCATTTGAAATAGCTAAGTATTACTCTCTTAGCATGTTTTTACTATTACAGCTCTCAAGATTAACTAATCGTGAAAAGTGTGGCATTACATTTAGATTTATGGCATTATATTTAGATCGTGGCATGAAAGGTTGCAGTGATGAACACTGTAGTCGATCACAGACATGTTGTTGAACGCATGAAAGCAATGATCTCATCATTGCAACTCAAATTCTGCACACTAACTAATGCTTTCATCGTAACTCTCAGTGCAAACACGATCTAAGAGATTTGCTGAATAAAACGGGAGTTTTGGCACAAGTCCAGGATCAGTCTTTCGATAGGTCTGGTGTCAATAAAAGTTTTTATTGGACTAACAAGGAGGTTTTCAGTTCTGAAACTTACAGGATATTCTTATAGTACAATGACCTCTTATATATCAAAAGCTCAAGGAAAAGTTGGTTTCTCAATTCATGACCCCTTTAAGTCAACTGATGTATATCATGAAGTCTGCTAAAAAAAAAAAAGCCATGTTTACATGCTATATGTGGTCACAAGGCTTTTCAGCAAAACTAAACAGTAAAAACAAGTAATGAAACAAACTATTCATGAAACAGCAAACGGAAATACATATTTCCCTTCAAATATCCAAAATTCCATCACAAGCAGTTCCCAAGATAACATAAAAATTCAAAAGTGCAAAAGTATCCTCAGTATTGCAGATTCAACTATTCATAGTGGTTCCCAACCTTTCATGTCAGCTGAACTTGAATTAAATTAAAGTACAAATACAATAAACTTGTGTTTGCATGTTTTTTTTTCTTTGCATGTTTACAGTGAATAAGGGTTCAGTATCTGAACGAAATATTACAAAAAAAAAATCTCAATCACTCTAAAAAAAAAAAATAAAAAAAAAATGCTGGGGTTAAAAACAACCCAAGTTGGGTTGAAAATGGACAAACCCAGTGGTTGGGTTAAATGTTTTCCCAACCTGCTGGGTAGTTTTATTTAACTCAACTATTGTTTAAAAATGACTATTGCTTACTTAAAATGAACACAAAGTAAGTTGGAAATTAACATTTATTAATATGTTTAATACATGAACATGTATTAATACGTTTAATGAATAATAATTAAACATTAAATTGCTTACTAATAAATGTTCACCTTTTGATTATTATTGTTGCCTCTAGTAATTATGTGTCTGATTTTTAATTTCCAACCTATTTTGGGTTCATTTTAATCCAGCCATATATAAATTTTTAAATAATAGTTGGGTTAAATAAAACTGGTCAGCATGTTGGGCAAACATTTAACCCAAAACTTGTCCATTTTCAACCCAACTTGGGGTGTTTTTAACCCAGCTTTATTTAGAGTGATATATTGCAGCCTACATTAGTATAATTGGGAGATAAAACACTAATATATATATATATAACATTTTATTCATATATCACAAACTATTCTAAAAACCTACAAAAAAATTTCCTAAGGTACTCGAGACGATTTAGCCTCCCAGGTTGGTCTACAAATTGACGTCACGACAGAATTGTTGTATAAACATAAATTAATTTTATAAGGTATTTGTATGTCCCTGACATTCAAGGGTTAAATTATAGGCTTTTATTTATTTTTTTCTTAACTGGCATCTCGCATGACAAATTAGTGCTTTATAATTTGACGCTTGTTTTTCTGTCACAGTGTCTCCCACAAATAAATCTGTCTGTACACATCACACAACAATTGACCATCGTAATTTTACCACCTGACAAATCTCGTGGCGCGCAACAGGAGGGGGCAGAGGCCAACGCATGTCCTTTTCCCTTCGTCCTCATAATGACCCATCCTCACTTTCTCACAATTGCATACGAAAAAAGTGAGGAAAACGCTTTTGATGCATGTTTGGGAGATGCATGGACAGGACGAGCACACGCACACTCGGTCGGAACAATAAACGCACGCGCAGATACCCTCTCATGACTATGTGATGAGAGATGATGACCTTGCGCGTGCCTGGATGACAACTCCCTCAAAGGCACCAGGATAAATGTATTTACCTTCACGGTACAACACAACAACAGGTGCTGTAAATGTGTGCAAACGCGAACGAATGCATATATAGAGAAACCTGCTTACACCTGTTTGCACGTTCGGCAACTGACAGTTTGCAGTTGAGGACAGATTGAAGCGAAATGCATTCGAAATGACACGGTACTGACCCGTACTCGAGCGGCACCGGGTGCCGCCACATCGTCTGCCATTCAAGGGCGGGCGTTCTGGCTGAAAACAAACGAGCGGAATCCACCAAAGTATCTCACCTTTTCCCTCCTCGTCCTCCCGATTCAGGTGCATGGCTGTTCGCCTCTGGCACGCCAACAAACGCTTGTTTCTTCTCTCAAGTCCCCTCCAAGAAAAAGTCGAATCCAAAATGTGCTCTCGAGCTTCCAATGGGCGAGTGACCATGGAGCACCGCGCGCGCTCTCTCTCTCTTTCTCTCTCTCTCTCCTTCCCAGCTTATTTCTTTCTTTCACTCACTTGGTTTTTCTTTCCCAGTCCCCTCATTCGGCTGATGTCAGGAGATGGCAGTGAGAAGGTTTGAAGGGAGGGATGAGTTGTGCGTCCGTGTCACCGCCAGCTGATGGCACGAGCGCTAAAATCTCAGTTTATGTGGATGTAAAATTGGACGCGTTGTGTTCAATCCCACTGAGCAGCCTTAAAAAATACCCACGAAGACTGCTCTCAGGTTTAATTTATGATTATATGTCGAAAATGGCACAAAAACTGTTTAAGCCCCAGCCATTTAAATATCAAAAGTGCACTGTTCCGATAATCTATTTATTAGGTAAATCAAAACAGCACAGCAAAATCATAATTGTGAATAAATCTTTGAATGTGTTACATTTATTTCTAATATAATATGGCATCACAATAAAAAAAATATGCAAAGCATATGTGCACATATGAAAACTGCAATTGTGCAATATAAATATGATTTCTATTTTTTCAGTTTTTGTTACAAAAATCATCATAAATATCTCTTAAAAGTCATCAAGTGTCCCATTTTGGCCGACGGTGGTACATAAAATGGGACAGCAGCTGAATAAAGTTTTCCCAATCAATTCATACATGTCAAGCACTATGTTGCCAAATGTTTCCAATAGTTTGCAATGATCAGATATTGAATCTTTAAGAAATATATGACCCTTTAAACCAGGGGTGTGCTGGAGGGCCACTGTCCTGCAAAGTTTAGCTCCAACCCCAATTAAACACACCTGAACCAGCTAATCAAGGTCTAATTAGGCATACTAGAAACATCCAGGTAGGTGTGTTGAGGCAAGTTGGAGCTAAACTCTGCGGGACAGTGGCCCTCCAGGACTGAGTTTGGACACCCCTGCTTTAAACTTTACCTGGGATCACCTGTCTAAATGATTTGCTTATATTGTGCTGGTTATGATGATTTTGCATTTGGGATGTTTTGTAGTAATACTAATTTAAGTGATGTGTTGTCATTCTTTTGTTGGTTATTGGTTTTCATTTGCTAATTAATATGATTTTAGCATTTAATCATCTTGTACACTTGCTCTCTTAAAGGGGACCTATAATGCCACTTTCACAAGATGTAATATAAGTCTCTGGTGTCTCCAGAATGTGTCTGTGAAGTTTCAGCTCAAAATCCCCCACAGATCATTTATTATAGCTTGTCAAATTTGCACCTATTTGGGTGTGAGCAAAAACACGCCGTTTTTGTGTGTGTCCCTTTAAATGCAAATGAGCTGCTGCTCCCGCCCCCTTTCCAGAAGAGGGGGCGGAGCTTTAACAGCTCAACAACAACAAAGCTGGAGAATCTCACGCAGCCAAAATGAGGATTGTCAGTAACGTGTGTTCAGCCTTACATTGTTCAAACCGGAGTCGACACTGATGGAGAGACTCAGGAAGAAGTTACAACTTTTAGAATGAAACTGGACGTTTCTGAATGGTTAGTGGATAAATTTATGTAGTTGCTGTGGAGTTGATTCAACTCATCACTAGCATGTGCCGTCATGTTCATCTTTTGTGTGTTGAATTGATCCTCGTTTGTGAAGCAGTCCAGTATAAAATGACGGCATGACAACAACACTCTACTACAACAACTCTTCCTCTTCTCTAAAGCAGCCCAACATGGCCCCGCCCCCTTTGTTGTGTATTCTCGGTTTATGTAAATTTTGGGGTTTGTGATGTCGCTAACCTGGGAAGAAGCTCGACATAGTCCCTACCAGCCTTTTGTTGTAGTCCTTAAATAGAAAATATCTCCCTTTGCATTGAACTTTGAGCGTCATAACTTTGCAGATGTTGTTTGTGCTCAAACAGCAACATTACACACTAACTAAAGTTAAAAAAGTGAAATCATAATCAACCTTCACTTTAATCTCTCAAATGAATTCCTGAATACTTTTAGTTAATAATGAACTTCTTGGCATTTAATGAAGTGTGTTCTTTTGGTATGTTGTATGAATACATTCCTGGACATAGTTCATATATGTTGTACATATACCTTTGACCTGTATCTTCCTTGAACTTTGACATGACATTTATGCATTTGGCAGATGCTGTTATCCAAAATGTATTGAAGGTTTTTCTTCCAGTTCCCTCAGAATCAAGCCCATGACTTTGGACAGTTCCTCGCTGTGTTATATTTTCCAAGCTGGGTCAGTCACTGTTTTGTATTCAGTAATGTATCTCTATCTTTTTATATTTCAAGCTTGCTGCTGAACCATATTTTATGATGCTTTTAAGGATTTTTCTGTATGCCTTGATCTAAAACATGTGGACTCTTTGTATATTTGGCAGTTTTATTACACTCAAGACTTTAGCTGACTCAAAAATGAATCTTATATCTTATATCACTTCATGTTGGGCAACACTCACCTCTTAATCTTACAAAAGAGTTTTATGGTTACTGGGAGGGTCTCCCACACTAAAAATGTAGGTGGGACAAAAAGTCACCATGATATCAAAATATGGAATATTGCAGTATTGATTATATATATATATATTTTTTTTAAATCATGTGCCCCTGTAATCTTTAATCAAAATAACATCTCCTCCATTTTGCAGCAACATCTCTTCTCTGATGATGAGGGCGGGGCAACCTGTCACTCACATGAGATCCACCAATAGCAAACCACAACCATCCAATCAATTCCCCACTGACAAAATCAAGTCCCGCCCTACATTTGTTCTTGTTTGAGAAGCTGTTTCCATGGAAATATGTCTCAATAGGAAAGAAAAGCCATCATAACTTCCATTTCATACCGACTTAAAATATTTTATCACTCTCTGACCTTCTTACACTATAGTAAAGCAATAGGCCTCTTGTTTTTAACCCCTTGAACCATAGAAAAATGATTCAAGTGGCTTTTTGCCTATATAAAATTGCAACATCATCTATATTATACATACGATGATGTTCGATAAATATTTGCATTTATTAATAATCCGAATGAACCATTCTGAATTAGCCAAATAATGTAGTTCATAATATAAATTGTGCAATCACAGATTTGAGTTTATCTGCATTTTGCTTTGAGCACGTTGTATAAATGGTTTGACAGAATACTTTTCAGAATTAAGCGAGATTTGAAACCTTACCTTGAAAACTAATCAGTTTGGTCTTCGCTGTGTGCAATTAGCCAGTGTTTTGCCATTCCTGCTGATTTTTGCAAGCTATTTGCCATCTGTGCTTGAAGCTGGATGATTGACAGCTGCTTATGCTAATCATACCTTCTGATGCGCTGATGACAACATTTCCTGCACCCTCCACCCCCACCGAGTGGCATCATACTCAGTGTGCCTCCTAAACACTCAGAGATGTCTCTTTTTATGAAATCAGACTCATCACTACCCTGTGTGTCTCCTGAGACAATCTGTTTTCCCAGCTGGTATAACAGCACAACAAACTAATTGACTCTCAGCTCACGGCTGCAGGTTCAGATCCTCCAATGGAACCCAGTGATACTGACGCCCCCTAGAGGATCTGTGATAGAGTTGCATTTTAATTCTGAACGGTGAGGGAACAGCAGCCATGCTGCAGTCAGTCTGACACTAAACAGACAGTGCTTTTGTATGAAGGTATCGCCTAAAGAAATGTGATTCAGACAGGCTGCCAAAACAGCATAATGTAAATGATCTACAACAAATTCAAGAGAGATTTAAACATACCAAGCACATATTTAATGTCTATAATGATTATTTTTGCAATGGAAATGGAATCATGCCTTAATTTTATTAAAGGATATTTATGCAAGGTGTGAATCAGTGTTATTTTACTATCACTGAGAAACAGTTTTACAGTTTTACTGAGAAATAATAGTTTTAATTCATATTTTGAGTTTTCCCTTTTAAATTTAGTTGTCATATTTATTAGTTATTTTAAAAAAAAAAATAAAAAGGGCATTTTTATTTTTATATTATCCATTTTAATTTTAAAGTTTTAGTAATTTTTTTGTGCATTTTTGTCATTTTTTATTTGATTTTATATTTAAAAAAATGTTTATTAATTTTTTTTTTTTTTTTTTTTAGTTTTTGTATTAGTTTAATACATAATGATGACCTGGATGAAAATGTTGCCTTAGAAATAAATATATAAATAAAAATAAAATATGTTTTTCTATTTTATTTTATTGAAATTTTATTTAAATTAAATTTAAATTTTATTCAAATTACAACGTTTTATGGTTTTAGTTTTAGTCGACTTTAACAACCCTGGTGTGAATTACAGAATATTTTGGGAATTTCTCACTTAATTATAAATATGCATATAATAAAGTATATCACAAAAACTAGTTTTAAATCTTTTTATTTAAGGAATATTTCAGATAGTAGATATTTAAGACGATTTGAGTTGTGTAAACCCACCTGAAAGTCATTTTATAATTTGCACATTGTATTTACTGTATTAATTAATTGTCTTCATCTTCAGATGCCGTTTCTATTCTGCCAAACTCTATGTACAGAATTGTGGGATATCATGTGCTGCTTTCAGAAGCCGGCCGGTGAAGGCAGAATGCTTCAGTAGACAGAATGTTACACAAACACCGGACTCAGACATGCCTTAAAGCCTTCCTACCTGCCAAGGCAGCATTTTTCTGGTTTCAGACACAGACTGTCTAGATCAGTGGAACCAACATCTTATAATTTATGTTGAGTCTGAGATCCTTGTGCAAAAAGACTGACTCAATAAGCGTTGAACGGCCTTGAGTATCTCTGTGTCCTTGTGAATAATATATTTACCCCCTAACCAAGTAAAAGCTTTCATATGTATTTCATAAACTCCCACTGCAACCTGAGAAACATCATTTCCACGATGAGTCTGTACTGTAAACACAGGCACTTATTACTCCGTAGAGATCAGTTAAGAGTTTCATTCTATAAATTTCTGTATTTTCAAGGCAGGGTTATTATCGGTAACTAAAACTAACCTAAATAGCAATATTTTAAAAAATTAACATGAAATCTAAAAATATAAAAATAAAAGCTACTTAAACATTAATAAAACTATAAAAAAAACAACAACAACAAAAACACTGTTTCAAGAACAAAAAGTCGTGATTTTCAGACTTTGGCTACAAGGTATTGTTTTTGCATACAGAATGTTGAAAAGGAAAACAAACTAAGGGCATCAGACATCAGTTGGCATCTCACTAGTGTGTGTGTGTGTGTGTGTGTTGCTGGGGGCTTAACCTTGAGTTAGAGTAGCCGGACACCTAAGTGAGATAGGACCTGATATGCCGGCTTCTTGTCATTGCCACTGGCGCATTGATATCACACTATCACTCCTGCATCAGTCCAGTGTCTGTATCTCTCTCTCACACACAAATGCATAAACAAAACACTTTTTTTGGACTCGAACTTGCTTTCTCAACCCACCTGACTCCAAATTTCTATCGTAAAATCCATTAAGTTAAACTCAAGTAAAATTTGTGTCAACATCCTTGACATTTACCCATAATCCTTACAGCAACCATTAGATATCAAATTCTCTGAATGAATCACATTTTATCCACCCTGCATGGTTTTGTTTCAAAACTGAGTGAGCTGCCTGTATAGACAGCATGTTGACGAATCTCTATGTGAAAAGGGTGAAAAACTTTTTTGTTCAAAATTAACAAAATTTTAGTCAATACACCATCAATCTTTCCTCCAAAATGTGTTTTTGTCTCACCTTGATTCACTATGGTAAGCCCGTTATAAGTGTTTATATTTTATACAGTATATATGTTTTTTTGCATGAAATTACGTAGGCCTACTTGCGTCAACTGCCCCATCATATCCATAAATAAAGTTGCTCCAGCTACTTTGATGCATGTCTAGTGACACGTGTTCAAATGTAAGTTAAAATGTTAAACTTTTAATAAACACAATGCATTTTTGTATGCCGTTTACAAAGAGCACGTTTTTGCATTCCATTATGCTACTTTTCCATTGTTTATCTAAGTAAACATGCCCAAGACGGATGTCTTTGACCATTGTGCTCATGTCTCACATTTTTATTTTCCTCGAGCATGACACAGCTTTTTAATAATATGGCGCTCAAGTTAAAATAAGGGGTCAATCACACAGATTGCATTTTTGCATTCCATTGCACAGCTTTCCCATTGTCTTTCTATGTAAACGAGTGCTAGATGGACGTCTTTGACCACTGTGCTCGCGTTTCTTCTCTTGTGCAGCATCTCACGCACGACACGTGTTCTAAAAAATTGTGGTACTCAAATGAAAATAAGTTCTAGAGACCTCAAGTCTGAAGACTTTGCGTTTTCCATTCTACTGTCCTGTGCAGTATTGGGGGAAACGCATTACAAGTAATGCAAGTTATGTAATCAGATTACTTTTTTCAAGTAACTAGTAAAGTAATACATTACTTTTAAATTTGCAGCTAAATATCTGAGCCTCTCCTGTCCTCATGTTGAGAGAAATCAGGAGTAAAATGTTTTCAGTATTCCTCAAAATGAATAGAAACAGTGAAATGCAATCTCAGAATATTACGCAGACCTGCATTTAATCTCACTTTATTAACCGTACAGGCGTGAATTTGCATTTGCCAAAAAACAAACAAAACAAAAAAACAACACTTTTTTTGTTATTAAAAAACAAACAAACAAGCCCAGCCCAGGTGAAAAAAGTAACTAAGTAATGCAATTAGTTACTTTCTTATGGTGTAACACAATATTGTAACACATTACTTTTAAAAGTAACTTTCCCCAACACTGGTCCTGCGTTTTTAAGGCCTTGTTTCCACCTGCTATTGAGATGCGTTTTGGTCGATCGGATCACCAGTAGATGAGGGAGACACATTCCAGTTTACACCTGGTGTTTTAATCCGTCTCTTTTATCCACTTTCAACCACTTCTTTTCTGATTTCTTCGAGGGGAGGGTTTATGGGTGGGTAAATGTATGGGTTTTTTCAGATCTTTCGATCTAATGAACAAAATAAGCTTGCGCAATTTACATATGAACGCGACTGGAGATGACGGAAAAACATACGGAGAGCAGCAGCTTTTGTTTCTGCTCTGACAGACACAAGACCAGTGAGTGAGTGTTAGAAATCAGGAATGGTGAGAGAACATTGTGCTTGGTACATTTTTCATCTTCAAACCAAAGATGGGTCTTCAGCTGACAAAGTTTAAATCCCGTCTGGCTAGAGCTCTTCCCATAATGTTTACTCATTAGGTCAGTAGGCGGAGAGTAGATGGTGTTTTGTGGCTGTTCGAACACATTCGACCAAATGATCGTCTACACTACGAAAGCAACCCGTTTTCAACTACCTCTGGAAGTGATCAAAAGTGGACAAGCTCAAAACGTTTTACACCTGTATTTAGTGTCGTCCACTTGTGATCCAATAGACCAAATGCATCTTAATACCAGGTGGAAAAATGTAAAAACTCATTCTGTAAAAATGTGTCTGGGGACCTTGTGTTCTCCATTCTACTGCTCACGTCTCACGTTTTTCAAGGCAAAAGCGTGTCCTGTGTCTATGTAGACAGTAAACAGCAAGGCAGCTCACTAGGTTTTGGAACAGAGCTCCTATCTCACTCCCTCTGAGGTGAATATTCATTACGCTGCCTTGCTGGTTGCTTCTGAACTCAAGTCAACAAGCGTGCCTTTCATCTCACATTGTTTTCATGGGTAATCAAGCACAAGGGTCTGGGTAATTTTACAGCCTTGATCTCCCGGTTTACCTTGCGCACACACATGCTGCACATCACATAGTTAAACAACTGCCCGTTGTGATGTATCCTGATCTTCAAGCAGAAGGAGCTGGATGAAATATTCTGAATATTAGTCTAGAATCTGACTTGTGATGCAGCCTAGAATCATAACTGAATGACTTCAGCAGAATAATGACACAAATGTCTTTCTAGAGCTGCTTTACAGCAGAATTGAATTCTGTTTGCATTATTGATCATTATTTTCTTGTTTAACACTGTAAAGCTTCTTTGTAACATTCCACTCTGTATAAAGTGCTATATAAATAAAGGTGACTTGACTTTATAGGATCCTATAAAGTGAAAATGTGACTCATGCTGTTCTTGGTGGTTGATTACAGACTTCATTCTGGTCCCTAGATAATGTTTTGATCAGGTTATGTTGATTTTTCTCCTTATTTTTTTGTCTTTGGAAGTGGATTATACAGTTTTGAGCAAAAAAACATACCTCCAAAAGTTTTTTTTATAGATGCAATCGCATTAGCGAAAAAAAAGTGCATTGTCAAATGTCTAGCAATATATGAAGCAGAATTCAGAATTCAGATAATTTACTCACCCCCATGTCATAAAAGTTGTTTTTGTATTTCTTTCTTCAATTGAAAAGAAATGAAGGTTTTTGAGGAAAATATTTCAGGATTTTTCTCCATATAGTGGACTTCACTTGGGTTCAACAGGTTGAAGGTCCAAATGTCAGTTTTAGTGCAGCTTCAAAGAGCTCTACATGATCCCAGACAAAGTCCCTTTAAGACAAGTCATTTCACTCGGCGGCCATCTTTGAAACGCCTCTCGGGCATCCTGGGCATCCTGCAATCTGTTTGAATGGGGAAACATCAAATTCTCCAAAACTGTTCACCAACCTTACGATTAAATTTCATATTTGAAATCACCAATGAAATCTAACAACAACCGGCTCATAAATTTAGTTTCTAAACGCTCGAATCATGACAAAAAAAAAAACTGTATTTTTCAGGCTGGATCAAGCTAATGCGCATGCGCAGACCTAAATACGCGTCTCTTCGGAGGCGCGCGTCTGACTGTTTCTATAGAAACCGGTGATTCTAACTGCCGCTGAACTGACGCGATGACTTTACCAGTCGGCGATTGGCTCTTATTTAGAAGGCGGGACTTATTCCGCCATATTGCGCGTTACACTTTCTCCCATTCAAAACAATACGAGTGACACGTCTTGTGTTATTCTATAGTCTTTGTCCCAGACGAGGAATAAGAGTCTTATCTAGAGAAACGATTGGTCATTTTCTGAGAAAAAAAAAAAAAAAAAAAAAAAAATATATATATATATATATATATATATATATATATATATATATATATACTACAAATGCTCATCTTGCACTGCTCTGCGATGTGCCATGCATTACGTAATTGCATCGGAAAGGTCACACGTGATGTAGGCGGAAGTATCGCGGTAGGGTGAAAAATTAATTGCTGCATTCCAGACGAGCTTGGACGTGGGAATATCCCAAACTAAATGTCCCACTGCAGACCTCAGTGAGTTCCAGTCACACATACATGTTGGCCACATGATGTCGTCATGACACAATGAGGGCATATTGTGTTTTTGTGTCAATTATGGCAAAACAGAAAACATAAAATCGCTTTGAAAACAGCTGACGAAAAGCAAAAACGAAGGTAATATTACATGAACTTAATGTCTAATGTTAAAGGTTGTTTTTACGTTCATATTCATTAGAAGCAGGACGCGCCAACATCTTGGAAGTGAAGTCACATGACGCTTCTCGCTGAGGTCGGGGTTGATTGATGTACCCTGAGTTCAAATGTTGAATGTCCAACTTTGAGTGGCATTCCAGATGTTATTTCCTAGAAGAATCTGATCTGTCTGGAGTGCAGCATTAGTCTTTGCACTTTCGCTTTGTAGACACTGGATCAGTACTTCCACCTGCGTCACACGTGACCATTCCAACGTGATTACGTAATGCATCGCAGAGCAGTCCAAGAAGAGAATTTGTAGTTAAAAAGTATATCATTTTTCTTTTTTTTTTAGAAAATGACCAATCATTTCTCTAGATAAGACTCTTATTCCTCGTCTGGGATCATGTAGAGCTCTTTGAAGCTGCACTGAAACTGACATTTGGACCTTCAACCTGTTGAACCCCAGTGAAGTCCACTATATGGAGAAAAATCCTGGAATGTTTTCCTCAAAAAACTTAATTTCTTTTCAACTGAAGAAAGAATGACATAAACATCTTGGATGACATGGGAGTGAGTAAATTATCAGGAAATTTTAATTCTGAAGTGAACTAATCCTTTAAAGACACGTTTCTCACAAGTGTGCCACACAAGTCTTGAAAAGTGAAGCTAAAGCATTTCGATCGCCCCCTGGTGGCTGGCTGCAGTATAGGTCATAAACCCCGACCTGTCCATGTAATCGAATGGGACGAGATCCAAACTAAAAAATCCAATCACACTTCAAATAATTTTTTCCAAAGATGGTTTCTGTCATTTTAAGTAGTTGCATGCAGATGCATGCTGAAGTGTTCGTTTTCCAAGTAAGTTTAGTTTTAGTTAGTTATTTGATGCTATAAAAACGGAGTGTAACGTCATGATTGACAGCTGTGCTTGCGAATGAGTCAGTGTGGGCGGGACCTTGATACCGCCGCTCCACTACTGCGCAGGCTCGGCCTCGAAACAACGTTAATGGTATATTTTGGCCTCATTTTGCTACAATGGAAGAAAGCAGAGTCGCGGTGTCCATCTTTTTTTTTTACCATCTATGGATTCTCATATGAGGCCCCTTTGTGTAGATTTAATCCCCACTGCTATTCCCTTCGTCTCTATTGCATCTCAATTACGAAGTGACTTCACTGGCTGCACATACAAAGATCTGGCTTCATTATGAGCAGAAATCAGAGGAGAATGCAGACGGCAGACAGATATTCCCCGAGGCGCAGACAAAGACACGAGCATAGTTATTAGAGCTGTCCATGCATCGCATGTATACTCCGCCGCTCTGTGTTCTTCCTACGAGTTCGCAATCAGCGCCTCAAGCACGGCCATTTCAGGACTATGATATCAAGATGAAACAGATCTCCCGAAATGTGTTTGTGATGCTGCCACTTCGGTCTTATGCTATGAGACGAAATATACTCCCAGCGCTCAAAACACACAAAAATCAATAACAGCGGCCACCAGGGAGATAGAAAATTTTTCCGAGATGAGGCCAGAGAGGTATGATTAGAGCAGAGAGGAGATGGCAGAGATTAGAATGAAATAGAGACGGCCACTACAGTGCACAGATGAAAATAGCAACCGGTGTATAGTTCAAAATGTCCCTTCGGACAGTTACGGTGTGAAAGCTATTAAAAGCCTGCCATGGAAGAAGGCTCTGTGCGCTGAATACTAAATGTGATCTAAAGCCCCTGCAGATACAATCACATACCCAGCAATCAATGCATTTTTCCTGCCACCTTGATTTGCTTGAGTGGTTGGCAGCATGTCTGCCCACAATCCCTTGCGTTCTCTCGTTGTACAGGGCTTGCGAGGCAGATCTGGATTAATATTCCTCAAATATTCTGCTCAGGGTTTGTTCTTAACCTCTAACCCTAAGCAGCGATTTTGTATAGAGTCCAATTAAAAACTCTTTTGAAGATAATCTCAGTTTTAGGTGTGCGACACTTTGCCATCCTTTATGCACAGAAACGAGCTCAAAGAAAGCTATTTGTCTCTTTTGATTCTGATAAGACCAAGCTAAACACAATTCAATAAAACGCTGCACAAAGGAAACTGCTGTGCTTGATTTTAATCATAAAAACAAGCTTGAAAGTAATCACAGATTTCATACTGCAAAGAATCATTCTCATTTCGCAGAACATTTGAACATGAATTAAAATGTTTCGTTTATCCATAAATGACTCATTCTGAACATATCTTTTAAAAAATTGCAATAATCAGAAATTAAATGGAAAATATTCTGTGTGGCTGAAGATATACATTAACAAAAATGTGATTTTTTTTAATGTTTTTGAAAGAAGTCTGACCAAGGCTGCATGTATTTGGTAAAAAAATATCGTAATATTGTGAAAAATTATTTAAATTTAAAATAGCTGTTTTCTATTTGAACATATTATAAAATGTAATTTATTCCTGTGATCAAAGCTGAATTTTCAGCATCATTACTCCAGTCTTCAGTGTCACATGATCCTTCAGAAATCATTCTAATATGCTGATTTACTGCTCAAGAAACATCTATGATTATTATCAATGTTAAAAACAGTGATTTTTGTAGAAACTGTGATTCTTTAATGAATAGAAAGTTGAAAAGAACAGCACTGATTTGAAATAGAAGTTATAAATGTATTTACTGTTACTTTTGATCAATTTAATACACCCCTGCTAAATAAAAATAATATTTTCTTTTTAAAAATAGTTTTGGATTAAATTATCATGTTAACCGAACTTAAACGGTTGTAATTCATGAATGCTTTGGAATGACAGACCTTCGGTTGGTTTCTTTTTAAAGACTCAACAGATGATTGCAGAAGTGAAAGCAGCTTAAAAGAAATAAAGTGAACAAAAGTTTACATTTAAGTTTACTGTAAAGCAAATGTACTGAATTAAACATGTTTATTGTTTTACAAAATAATTTGGACTAAAAATTGCTAGAAAATCAAAGCCACATGTCTAATCAAGTTTTCAAAATATGAAATTGATATCACAAAAATTGTTCCCTCTAAAAGGTTTAAAGGGTTAGTTCACCAAAAAACGAAAATTCTGTCATTTATTACTCACCCTCATGTCGTTCCACACCCGTAAGACCTTCGTTCATCTTCAGAACACAAATTAAGATATTTTTGATGAAATCAGTGAGCTCTCTGACACCACAGCAATATAATGAACACATTCAAGGTCCAGAAAGGTACTAAAGACATCATTAAAACAGTCATGTGACTGCAGTGGTTCAACCTTAATGTTATGAAGTGACGAGAATACTTTTTGTGCGCAAAAACAAAACAAAAACAATGACTTTATTCAACAATATCTTCTCTTCTGTGTCATTCTCATACGTTGTTTACGTCCAGCACTTCCAGGTTCTACGTCAGAACGCCAGCCCATTATTAGCTTTGGCCAATACTGAGCCGGCATTCGGACGTAAACTCGGGAAGCCTTCACTGTGCTTACTGCATCACCTGCATAATGATAATGACAGGGAAGAGAAGAAATTGTTGTATAAAGTCCTTATTTGTGTTTTGTTTTTGCGCACAAAAGTATTCTTATCGCTTCATAACATTAAGGTTGAACCACTGCAGTCACATGACTGTTTTAACAATGTCTTTAGTGCCTTTCTGGACCTTGAAAGTGTTGATTATATTGCTGTCTAAGGAGGAGTCAGAGAACTCTCAGATTTCATCAAAAATATCTTAAATTGTGTTCTGAAGATGAATGAAGGTCTAACAGGTGTGGAACGTCATGAGGGTGAGTAATTAATCACAGAATTTTCATTTTTGGGTGAACTAACCCTTTAAGTTCCATTTCCATGGTAATGCAACGTCCAATGATACCTAATTTATGATTACTAAAATATATATAAGTGACCCACTACCAGGATACTGACAGGTAACAGGCTAAATACTGTCTGGATAGGCAGCTTTTGGAACAGAGCTATTGTCATCCTGTACTGATAGATGGTGCTGATGATGGAACCTGTTTTTAATGCTGATATAAAACCCACACTTTAAAAAAAAAAAAAAAAAAAAAAAGATTTTTTGTAAAGTTGTAAATAAAACAAAAATTACTGGAGTACATTTTACAAGAAAATACATTTCATTCCTTCTACTGTTATTACAAATTATTGCACTTAAATCAAAGTGTTACTTGCAGATTCTTTGTAATTATTTGTGAAACTTACTAACAACTGCTGAGTAAAAATTGTTTCTACATACATTTTTATTTTTAGTGCATAACAATTTATCATTTTATTAATATTGCTGCAGTTTGACTACAAGTAGCTGTTCCAAAATCAGCGGCTCCGTCCACAGTAAAGATTCAGTGTTTTTGTCCATGCAGGAGACTGAGAACAAATTCACCGACTCCTAGGAAATACACCACCTGTGCGACGCCGAACAGCGGAGCGATGACCAGTGCGCGACAGTACGCCCCCTTCAGGAACGCAGAGGGACCCTCGCGATGGAGAATCTTACTGTGGGGAAGATTACGAGATGTTTAGAGAATAAAAATAAGAAACAAAGTGATGAAAGACTTTTTTGTGTTATGGGGGGAATAAACTTGTATGTTAGAGTCAGTTTACCGGATACAGTCTCTCACTCCGCTGTAAGTGTCATCGTGACGTCCACGGGCCAAAGACTGAAGCCTGGTTTTTAGCACTGCAGCACAAACACACACACATACAAATGATTAGTTTGCATTCTAAAAAAATTCTGTCATCTATAAGAGACTAGATGAGTTTACATGGACCCTTATAGTGGACTTCACTGGGGTTCAACGGGTTGAAGGTCCAAATGTCAGTTTCAGTGCAGCTTCAAAGAGCTCTACATGATCCCAGACGAGGAATAAGAGTCTCATCTAGAGAAACCATCGGACATTTTCTAAAAAAATAAAAATGTTTATACTTTTATCCACAAATGCTCGTCTTGCGCTGCTCTGCGATGCGCCACGCATTACGTAATCACGTTGGAAAGTTGTAGGCGGAAGTACCGATCCAGTGTTTACAAAGCAATCATGCAAAGATTAAGTCAAACGACCTTTACAAAAAAAGGTAAAACAACGATGTCGGACATTTTGAAGTTGGAGGAGAAAATGAGATCTCTAGATTTTGCTCTACCACAGTACTTCCACCTACGTCACACGTGACCTTTCCAACATGATTATGTAATGCGTGGCAAAGCAGTGCAAGACGAGCATTTGTGGTTAAAAACTATATAAAGTTTTAAAAAATAACCAATGGTTTCTCTAGATGAGACTCTTATTCCTCGTCTGGGATCATGTAGAGCTCTTTGAAGCTGCACTGAAACTGACATTTGGACCTTCAACCCGTTGAACCCCAGTGAAGTCCACTATATGGAGAAAAATCCTGGAATGTTTTCCTCAAAAACCTTAATTTCTTTTCGACTGAAGAAAGAAAGACATGAACATCTTGGATGACATGGGGGTGAGAAAATTATCAGGAAATTTTAATTCTGAAGTGAACTAATCCTTTAAGCTTGACGTCGACTAGCCGCTGATCATGGCCTATAGAGGGCGCAACAGGATAAGAAATCTTTGAAGTCCACTTGTATGCTCCATATCCAACAGTTAAAATGACAAATAAATGCATACTCCGAGAACGCTCCACAAGATATTTTTGATCTGGATGATCAATATTGATCAGTGAATGCACATTTTAAACAGCTTATTGTACGCGCAGGTTAATCGCCGTTCTAAACGAATGCGCTGCTACATTGTAACACACACTAGGGCTGTCAAACGATTAATCACAATTAATCGCATACAAAATAAAAGTTTGAGTTTGCCTAATATATATGGGTGTACTGTGTGTAATTATTATGTATGTATAAATACAAACACATCCATGTATATATCTGAGAAATATTTACAAGTATATGTATTTATTTATATTTTTATATAATTTATATTATATATAAATACATTTTTTTGTACATAACATATTTCTCTTAAATATATACATTAATTTGTGTGTATTTATATATACATATTATTTACACACATTACTCACACATATATTATGCAAACTCAAACTTTTATTTTGTATGCGATTAATCGCGATTTGACAGCCCTAACACACACACAGTATAGCTAGTACATCACATGCAGATCGTACACACGGAAACATTTAGTAGAGCAGAAATGTATTGTCAACACTGTTCTGTGATTTATCAATAAAATAGCTCAGAAACTGAAAAGTTCTAGCATATATTCGTAGTAACTAAAACCCACAGCTTCACTATTAGTAGAGACGCTGCCAGCTAAAATGCATTCATATCAATGTAATCTTACTGTGCTACTTTATCTGTATCTGATTTAGAACGAGCAGAAATCTGCGAGAAATATAACAACCCAAAGACAAAAGAACTGATAAAAGTAAGCTGTTATGTAGGACAATAGCCTTGTGGGCAGCACTGTGTCATATGCCATAGCTGTGCACAAGGTTTCGAGTCTCAGCTCGAGGCTCAGGCTTATTTGTTCATTAATGACTTCATCATCAGCGACTAGTAGACGTCGAATCGACTTTAATCGCATAAATGTCGACTTAAAAAACATCTGACGTCGTTCAACCCCTACATGCACTGCAAAAAATGCTGTTCTTACTTAGAGTTTGTGTCTTGTTTCTAGTCAAAATATCTTAAAGTTCTTGAATCAAGAAGCATTTTCTTGACAAGTAAAAAACATTTTCTTGTTTTCAGGAAAAATAAGTCAAAATTGAGTCAGTTGTTCCTTAAAACAAGCAAAATAATCTGCCAATGGGGTAAGCAAAATAATCTTATTTCAAACTAAAAATAAGATATATAATCTTGTTTTCAGTTTGGATTAAGATTATTTTGCTTACCCCATTGGCAGATTATTTTGCTTGTTTTAAGGAAAAACTCGCTTAATTTTGACTTATTTTTCCTGAAAACAAGAAAATAATTTTTACTTGTCAAGAAAATGCTTCTTGATCTAAGAATTTTTAGATATTTGGACTGGAAACAAGACAAAAATTCTAAGTAAGAACAGCATTTTTTGCAGTGTGTTACGACGTCAGTCGGAATGAAATTTCATTCAGATTGTAATGGGGTGTTTTAAACACTTGATCGGTTTGAAAACTGGAACTGGAATGTTCTGCACATGTGCAGTGATGTAGAGATGGAGTAATGACATATGATGCACAGAATAAATAAATAAATAATAAATGACTGTCATGTCAATCTAATATCCTCTTCGTATGTGAAGTGGTGCAGGATAACATAGTCCCACCTGCTTCTGACTCTCATCCACAGACTCTCATCTTAAAATAAGCAGCATGGCACAAAGCTTCATGTGCTTGTCATCTCCTAATTAGAACCCGAATAGATCATTTAAAAAAACAAAAAAAACAAAACAACAAGAAGTGGTTAAAGGTCGGTTAGTATGTGCCAACAATGGGAAATTCTGTATATTCGTGCAGTGTGCGCAGGTCAAAAGATCAATTCCAATTTGAAGCTTGTGACATATAGGGTGCTTCTCAAATGGAAGGCTGCATATCTCAGCTGTCACCTCATCAAGCACCGCTGAAGGCCGTCTCAATCTGAAGGATCCTTGGAAGGCAACCTTCGTTTCACATCCTTCATTCAGCTTCATTCTTTCAAATAAAATTTTCCTGATAATTTACTCACCCCCATATCATCCAAAATGTTTATGTCTTTCTTTCTTCAGTTGAAAAGAAATGAAGGTTTTTGATGTACAAACCCGATTCCAAAAAAGTTGGGACACTGTACAAATTGTGAATAAAAAGAGAATGAAACATCATTTGTGGAAGTTTCAGATTTCAATATTTTATTTAGAATACAACATAGATGACATATCAAATGTATCATTTTAAAGGAAAAATAAGTTGATTTTAAATTTCATGGCATCATCACATCTCAAAAAAGTTGGGACAAGGCCATGTTTACCACTGTGTGGCATCCCCTCTTCTTTTTATAACAGTCTGCAAACGTCTGGGGACTGAGGAGACAAGTTGCTCAAGTTTAGGAATAGGAATGTTGTCCCATTCTTGTCTAATACAGGCTTCTAGTTGCTCAACTGTCTTAGGTCTTCTTTGTCGCATATTCCTCTTTATGATGCGCCAAATGTTTTCTATGGGTGAAAGATCTGGACTGCAGGCTGGCCATTTCAGTACCCGGATCCTTCTTCTACGCAGCCATGATGTTGTAATTGATGCAGTATGTGGTCTGGCATTGTCATGTTGGAAAATGCAAGGTCTTCCCTGAAAGAGACGACGTCTGGAGCATATGTTGTTCTAGAACTTGGATATACCTTTCAGCATTGATGGTGCCTTTCCAGATGTGTAAGCTGCCCATGCCACACGCACTCATGCAACACCATACCATCAGAGATGCAGGCTTCTGAACCGAGCGCTGATAACAACTTGGGTTGTCCTTGTCCTCTTTAGTCCGGATGACATGGCGTCCCAGTTTTCCAAAAAGAACTTCAAATTTTGATTCGTCTGACCACAGAACAGTTTTCCACTTTGCCACAGTCCATTTTAAATGAGCCTTGGCCCAGAGAAAATGCCTGCGCTTCTGGATCATGTTTAGATATGGCTTCTTTTTTGACCTATAGAGTTTTAGCCGGAAACGGCGAATGGCACGATGGATTGTGTTCACCGACAATGTTTTCTGGAAGTATTCCTGAGCCCATGTTGTGATTTCCATTACAGTGGTATTCCTGTATGTGATGCAGTGCCGTCTAAGGGCCCGAAGATCACGGGCATCCAGTATGGTTTTCCAGCCTTGACCCTTACGCACAGAGATTGTTCCAGATTCTCTGAATCTTTGGATGATATTATGTACTGTAGATGATGATAACTTCAAACTCTTTGCAATTTTTCTCTGAGAAACTCCTTTCTGATATTGCTCCACTATTTTTCGCCGCAGCATTGGGGGAATTGGTGATCCTCTGCCCACGGAAACATGTGTGACGTAGCCATGTGCACTTACTAGACATTCTCATTCTAGCGTTCAGTGCTGAGAAGTAGCCTACAAAGGACTGGACTACACTGTAAAAAAAGAATTGTTGGTTTAACTTAAAAAAGTAAGTTACCTGGTTTCCTTAAAATTTTGAGTTCATTGAAATTAAAAAATTGAGTTAATACAATGAAGGCGTTTGATTTAATCAACAGAAACTCAAAATATTATGTTTTCTGAACCACATTAAGTTGTTTTGACCAAAGAAAAAATGTTGTGATAACAAATCATGAAAATATTTTTTTACAGATACAATCTCACTAGGATGCAGCCGTCATTTTGAGAAGCACCCATAACTGCTCACATCAACCCCATCACCTTATTTAGCGTTCATGTAAACACTGCAATCGAAAACACACAAAAAAGGTGTCCATGTAAACTTAGCTACTGCTGGCATTGTAAAGATATTTATGACATGATGTAATGTTTGCTGAGGATTCTTTTAGGGGGAAAAGGGAAACTTTTTTATACCACATTTGCCACTTGATACTTAGGCTGCCAGCTGCTGGAGCAGGTCTTACGGGTGTGAAACGACATGAAAGTGAGTAATTAATGACAGAAATTTCATTTTTGGGTTAACTAACCCTTTAAGAGCTAAAATGAAATATCAGATGCAATCACTTTGATATTGGCTTACTGACATATGACTTAATTGCATTTCAAAAATTTTTTTTTTTTGTCATAATAAAGTGTCACACACTATTACACACATACCAATCTTTTGTGATTTGTTTTTCATTCTAAGATTACTTTTGAACTGTTTGGGTGTAAGACACTAAAATAGGGGAAAACTGTACCCTAAATTTGATGTTAAATTTTAAAAAATTGTATAGATAGATAGATATTTTAATCTAATAGAAGAGTTTTTTTTAACCTGATATCTGTGTGTTGTGTATTTTTATGTTTGTCATGTGTTAGCTTAGCAACTGAAATCAACTCTAATTTCCTGTGTACTTCATGTGAGGAGCACTATTTGTATAATGAATGGAGGTATCATATATGGTCTGTAGAGTGTCCTAAATCAGTCATTTATGAGACTCCATTTCAGTTCGGATGCTGTAGGCCATAGACAAAAATGCAGCTAACTATATTTAGGAAAACAATCTTGATCTTTTGAGGAGTAAACACTGATGATTCAACTAAATGAACACATTCCCAACATTTCCTTATTTTTTAGGATTTTTGTGGATTATGCCCAATCAATCCTGGATTTTGGCTCCATTAAATTTTATGGTCAATGTGAAATTAGATTTCTAGTTGTTTCACATTCACTACTGTTCAAAAGTTTTTTTTTGTTTGTTTTTTAAACAAATTAATACTTTTATTCAACAAGGATGCATTAAATTAATCAAAAGTGACAGTAAAGACAATGTTACAAAGATTATACTTCAAATAAATGCTTTCCTTTTGAACTTTCTATTCAACAAGCCAAGCAATAATAAAAAAAATAAAACCATCTCGAGATTAAAGTTGTTAAATTTTGAGAAAAAAATTGTTAAATTTTGAGAAAAAAGTCTAAATAAAATGTTGAGAATAAACTCATTAAATTACGAGAAAAAACTCGTTGTTATGATATAGACACGGAGGCAGAGGTAAAAGCAATCCAGGTGAGTTTTATTGAACAATATGAAGAGCACAGAGTGAAAGTAGTGGATATCAGGTTCTTGAGAGATGAATAGAAAGTGATACTGTCCTTGTTTGACTTGCAGATCCGTGAGCTGAGATGATATGGAGGGAGACGTTGGAGACACTCACACACACAGGTAGGTAAGCACACAAAGGGACCAGGAGACGAAGGAGATGAAGGAGATCGCTGGAGCAGGTAAGTAAGTCGATAGGGAGTCCTTGAGGTAAGCATACAAGTGCTGTAGTGCAAACGAGACCGGACAGTGAGTGTGTGTGAGTGTGGTGGCTTTATAGTGCTGGTGATTGCAGAGTGAATGAGATGCAGGTGGCGGTGATTAGTATGCTGGTGATTGAGTGCGTGGGTACTGTGGTGAGGTGGAGCCTGGCGTGTCTGTGACAGTACCCCCCCTCCCACGGCCCGCTCCTGAGGGCCGTGGACCCCGACGTCGTGGTGGTCTTCCCCTGGGTCGCGGGGCAGGTCTGTCTGGATGGTTGGTATGGAAGTTCTGTAACAGAAGAGGATCAAGGATATCATTCCTGGGAACCCATGAGCGTTCTTCGGGACCATAGTCCTCCCAGTCCACGAGGTACTCGAGTTTACCACCACGGCGCCGGGAATCCAGGATCTCGTGGACCACGTAGGCTGTGCCGTCCTCTAGAAGAAGTGGAAGGGGGGGCTCGGCGGCTGCCACGTCAGGCTCTGTGGAGGGAACAACAGAAGGGTGGTGAGGTTTGAGTAGAGACACGTGAAATGTGGGATGGATTCTACTATACTGTGCCGGGAGTTGGAGACGATAGGTGACGGGGTTGATCTGCCGAAGGATGGTGAACGGGCCAATGAAGCGGGGACTCAGCTTCTTGCAGGGCAGACGCATCCTGATGTCCCGTGTGGACAGCCAGACCTTCTGCCCCGGCTGGTAGACAGGAGCCTCGGAGCGTCGAAGGTCGGCTGCCATCTTGCGTCTGCGCAGGGCCCTCTGCAGCTGGTGGTGAGCTGAGTCCCACACCCTCTCGCTCTCCCGGAACCAGTGGTCGACTGCCGGAACGTTGGAGGGTTCCCCGTCCCAGGGGAACATCGGGGGTTGGTAGCCGAGTACGCACTGGAAGGGTGTTAGTCCAGTTGAGGCTTGGCGGAGGGAGTTCTGTGCGTACTCGGCCCAACCCAGGTACTGGTTCCAGGAGTTCTGGTGGCCGTGACAGAAGGTACGCAGGAAGCGGCCGATCTCCTGGATCTTCCGTTCCGTCTGCCCGTTCGACTGAGGATGGTATCCAGACGATAGGCTGACGGCCACACCCAGGAGGGAGAAGAAGGCTTTCCAGACGTGGGAGACAAATTGGGGTCCTCTGTCGGAGACGATGTCTTCAGGTAATCCATAATAGCGAAAAAACATGATTGAACATTAGTTCTGCAGTAGCCATGGCGGTAGGCAGACCCTCCAGGGGTATCAAACGGCAGGACTTTGAGAAGCGGTCCACCACCACCAGGATGCATGTGTGACCGTCAGACTCGGGGAGATCGGTGACGAAGTCCACTCCCAGGTGTGACCAGGGTCTCTCAGGAACGGGCAGAGGAAAGAGCTTGCCGGTTGGAAGATGGCGTGGGCTCTTGGAGATGGCGCACTCCCTGCAGCCCTGCACGTACCTCCTGACGTCGTTGGCCATGTTGGGCCACCAGAAGCGTTGTTTGAGCAACGAGAGGGTCTCCTTGACCCCCGGGTGACCAGTGCCAAGTGATGAGTGGATGCTGTGCAGGAGTGGAGTGCGACGTGCCCGTGTGACGTATTGCAAGCCTTGAGGGCAACCCGGCGGAGTGCGTGTGGAGGCATTGGAGGAGGGAATGGTTTCTTCGGACCACTGGATGGGGCTCACGAAGATGGACTCCGGCAGAATTGTATCAGGCTCTTCGGGCTTCTCCTCAGGAGCATAGAGGCGAGACAGAGCGTCAGCTTTAGTATTCTTAGAACCAGGGCGGTAGGAGATGGAGAAGTTGAATCTAGAGAAGAACATGGCCCAGCGAGCTTGGCGGGGGTTGAGTCTCTTAGCGGCCTTTAGATATTCAAGGTTCTTGTGATCGGTGAGAACTTGAAAAGGGTGAGTTGCTCCCTCCAACCAATGCCTCCACTCCTCGAGGGCAAGCTTGACGGCCAGGAGTTCGCGGTCACCGATGTCGTAGTTGACCTCCGCCGGGTTGAGCTTGCGGGAGAAGAAGGCGCATGGATGGAGTCTACTTGGTACCCCCTGCTGCTGGGATAGGACCGCTCCCACTCCGGTGGTAGATGCGTCCACTTCCACGATAAACGGGAGATCCGGGTTAGGGTGGACGAGGAGGGGAGCGGTGGTGAAGGCTCTTTTCAGGGTTTCAAAGGCGTTGGTGGCTTGTGAAGACCAGGACAGAGACTTGGGCTGGTGACGGAGTAGGTTGGTGAGTGGACAGACGATAGTACTGTAATTTTTGATGAACCGGCGGTAGAAGTTGGAGAAACCTAGGAATCGTTGGAGTTCTTTGATGGTAGTAGGAATGGGCCAGGACTGTATAGCGGAGACCTTCCCCTCGTCCATCCGGATGCCACTGTGATCAATTACGTACCCCAGGAACTGGACGGAGGGTTGGTGAAATGAGCATTTTTCAGCCTTGAGGAAGAGATGGAACTGCCGTAAGCGCTGGAGGACCTCCGCAACGTGGTGGCGATGTTCGGCCAAGCTCCGGGAGTAGATGAGGATGTCATCGATATATACCAGAACGAACTTATGGAGAAACTCCCGGAGCACCTCGTGGATGAAATCCTGGAATACGGAGGGGGCGTTGACCAGGCCATACGGCATGACGAGATACTCGTAGTGTCCTGTGGGCGTGACAAAGGCGGTCTTCCACTCGTCCCCCTCACGTATCCGGATGAGGTTGTACGCGCTGCGGAGGTCCAACTTGGTGAACACAGTGGCACCGCGGAGATGTTCCAGGGCCGCTGGGACGAGGGGAAGTGGGTAGCGGAATTTTACGGTGATCTTGTTGAGGGCACGGTAGTCGATGCAGGGCCTCAAGCCTCCGTCCTTCTTAGCCACAAAAAAGAAGCTTGAAGCAGCAGGGGAAGTAGACGGACGGATGTAACCCTGTTCGAGTGCTTCCTGGATGTAGTCCTCCATGGCCTTCTCCTCCGGTATTGACAGGGGGTATATGCGTCCCCTGGGCACTGGTTCACCCGGTAGCAGATCGATGGCGCAGTCCCATGGCCGGTGTGGAGGAAGCTTGGAGGCGCGTTGCGGGCAGAACACGTCACTGAAGGGGGCGTAGTCCGGGGGAACATCCACGGAGCGCTTCTCGACCGGGCTCTCGATGGACGTGGCGTTGACGAGTAGAGACTGGGGTAGTGGAGATTTCGGAACAGGAAGCGCTGGGAAGCAGTCTGGGAAGCAGTGATCGCCCCACTTCAGGACTTCGCCCGTGCGCCAGGAGATGTTGGGGTTATGTTGTTCCAGCCACGGGCGCCCTAGAACCACGTCAGCGGTGGATTCCTCCAGAACCAGCAGATGGATGTGTTCCGAGTGGAGGACGCCGACTCCAAGTTGAAGTGGTCCCACGCAGTGACGGATGTGTTTACGGCTCAGGGGTTTGCCCGTGATGGAGTGGATTTGATAGCTCGTCGGTGAAGGAGAGACCTTGAGTTGGAGTTGTCTACAGAGGGCGCCTGAGATGAAGTTTCCGGCTGACCCTGAATCAAGGAGCGCCACCACTGGAACAGAGATATTTACAGCAGTAAGGGTTACAATGGTAGTGAGCGGTTTCATTTTCTGAATGGAGGGAAATATTGCACTCACCACGGGTCGAGGAGGACGTGTTGGGCATGTGGAGAGATTATGCCCCATAGCTCCGCAATAAAGACAAAGATTCAGGGTCAGCCTTCTCTGTCTTTCGTTAGGGGTGAGACGAGAATGATCAATTTGCATGGGTTCTGGAGCTGGTTCTGGGGAGCTGACGGGTTCGGACCGACGGAGGAGGTTGGTGATGGATGACTGGCCCTGGTGCTCCTGGATACACGACTGCATACGGGACCCCACGCGGATGGCGAGTTGGATGAAGCGTTCTAATCCCATGGAGTCCTCGTATGCAGCGAGATGCAGCCGCACGGTAGGTTCCAGCCCCTGACGGAAAGTGGTGATGAGGGCTTGCTCGTTCCAACCGCTGGTGGCGGCTAGCGTTCGAAACTGCAAGGCATATTCGTTAACAGAGAGATTTCTTTGTTTTAGATTATAGAGTTTCTCACCAGTCGAGGAATCTGTCAGAGGTTTCCCAAATACTTCCCGGAAGTGGGAGACGAACGCCGAATAGGATTTGACGACTGGGCCTTTTTGGGTCCATAGCGAATCTGCCCATTGAAGAGCCTTCCCTTGCAGTTGTGAAATAATGAACGCTATTTTAGCTGTATCAGTGGTGTAGAGGTGCGGCTGCATCTCCAGGACCAGTTCACATTGGAGAAGGAATCCGCTGCATTCCTCCGCCGATCCAGAGTAGGGCGCCGGTTTGGCCATGGGACTGGCGGTGAATGCAGGTGAAGGAGTAGTGCTGGCGGGTGCGGAGACAGCCGTGTTGGAGGGTGACGATGTAGAGGGTTGTGGTGTGAGTGCTCGACGCAGCGCGTCCACGAGCTCCTGGAAAGGATCGTTGGTGCTCATGCCGTGAAGTTGTTATGGTCCGGTCTTCTGTTATGATATAGACACGGAGGCAGAGGTAAAAGCAATCCAGGTGAGTTTTATTGAACAATATGAAGAGCACAGAGTGAAAGTAGTGGATATCAGGTTCTTGAGAGATGAATAGAAAGTGATACTGTCCTTGTTTGACTTGCAGATCCGTGAGCTGAGATGATATGGAGGGAGACGTTGGAGACACTCACACACACAGGTAGGTAAGCACACAAAGGGACCAGGAGACGAAGGAGATGAAGGAGATCGCTGGAGCAGGTAAGTAAGTCGATAGGGAGTCCTTGAGGTAAGCATACAAGTGCTGTAGTGCAAACGAGACCGGACAGTGAGTGTGTGTGAGTGTGGTGGCTTTATAGTGCTGGTGATTGCAGAGTGAATGAGATGCAGGTGGCGGTGATTAGTATGCTGGTGATTGAGTGCGTGGGTACTGTGGTGAGGTGGAGCCTGGCGTGTCTGTGACACTCGTTAAATTTCGAGAAAAAAGTCGAAATAAAATGTTGAGAATAAAGTCATTAAATTACGAGAAAATAGTCGTTAAATTACGAGAAAAAACTCATTAAATTTCGAGAAAAAAGTCGAGATAAAATGTTGAGAATAAACTCATTAAATTACGAGAAAAAACTCATTAAATTTTTTAAAGAAAAATGTCATGATAAAATGTTGAGAATAAACTCATTAAATTACGAGAAAAAACTCGTTAAATTTCGAGAAAAAAGTCAAAATAAAATGTTGAGAATAAAGTCATTAAATTACGAGAAAAAAGTCATTAAATTACGAGAAAAAACTCATTAAATTTCGAGAAAAAAGTCGAGATAAAATGTTGAGAATAAAGTAATTAAATTACGAGAAAAAACTTGTTAAATTTCGAGAAAAAAGTCGAGATAAAATGTTGAGAATAAAGTCATTAAATTATGAGAATAAAGTCATTAAATTACAAGAAAAAAGTCGTTAAATTATGAGAACAAATTCGTAATTTAACGAATTTGTTCTCGTAATTTAACGACTTTTTTCTCGTAATTTAACGAGTTTATTCTCAACATTTTATCTCGACTTTTTTCTCAAAATTTAACGAGTTTTTTCTCGAAATTTAACAACTTTAATCTCGAGATGGTTTTATTTTTTTATTATTGCTTGGCCCTAATCCTCTTCCGTATATATCAGCATTGATAATAATCCGAAATGTTTCTTGAGCATCAAATCATCAAATTAGAATAAGGATCATGTGACACTGAAGACTGGAGTAATGATGCTGAAAATTCAGTTTAGGAATAATTTTAAAATATATCCAGTCATTTTAAATTGTCGTAATATTTCACAATGTTGCTGTTTTTATTTTTTGAATTCATCAAATAAATGCAGTCATACAATGCAGACCATCTCACCGTCCACAGGGTTGACCGCGACAGCCGCAGTGCAGCCTGCCAGACAGCCAGAGAGGAAGGAGATGTAAAATGGAGCTGAACCATCAGTGTTCCTCCTGCCCAGGCTATTCAGGTTAGCAAACAGTGGGAAGTAGATGATGGAAAAGGGCACATCCCTGAGGGAGAGAAAGAGAGAGATCTCACTAGTGTCAGATAAAGGACGGAGAGAAAGCACATTATGACAAAAAGCGTCCCACAGTTTGAGTGACTTTGTCAGACTACCGTAATAGAGTGGCCCCCAGTCCCGTGTAGAGACCAGCGATGCCTTTGTCCTTCAGCAGATCTCTAGAGAGTTGGAGCGCTGTGGGAGACTTCAGCTGGACAACATTCACTTTGGCCCCGCCTCCTCCACCATGCTGGCCAATTAGCTTCCTCTGAGCCTCTGTCAGAAACATAGCATATTAATCATACTATTTCTGCAGTATACTGTCCAAAAGCTTGGTCAGTAAGACTTTTTAATATTAATACTTCTATTTATTTAGCACGTTCTATTTTCAAAAAATCCTGAAAAAATGGATCACGATTCCCACAAAATCATTAAGCATCATTAATAATAATTTCAAAATGTAATTGTTGCTTTATGCATGTTGTTTTACACACTATTAATTATAATAACTATTATTTACATGTCCGGAATCAAATTGTAGTGAACTGCATACACCACTATCTCTGTGTGTGTGTGTGTGTATGTATATCCATACATTATATATAAATTATATATATTATGTAGCAATGTTTCATGCTGTTCTATGCTACAATGTTGTCACATGTCCACATTTCATGTTTCATGCAGCAAGTGCTGTCCTGTAATGATCTACGGTTGATATTGTGTTCAAGGTCATTTTAAGTGCATTGCATTGTGGGATGCAACATTACATGTAGTGTACATTTTGCCAAATGTAGTATATCATCCAGTATCCTGTACATACAGACATTTTGTATGTTTCACACAATACATATTGCACAGCACATTGCAGAAATAGTATGCATAGCATGGCAGTAAAACAGAACGTTTTATATCTTTCACCTATTCTGCCGGCATCCTGCAACTGGATCTTGAGCATCTCCATAGGAGTGGTTACAATCACCTGACAAAACACAGACGGCAGAGAGACCGATGTTAGTTATGGTAGTAACATTGAAGGAATGTTTAGGGTTCAATATTAAGTGTAACTTTGACGATTTTCAACCTGTTTTGTATTGTTCCAGTGTCTGTAGTATATGTAAATGAACAATGTTTACTCATTCTCTGTTACCTGGACTGAGAAATTCACGTTTATTTTTCACGTTTATTTTGACAGCTCCAGGGCAAACTACAGATTATTCTTCTGCATTTTTGTAACCCTGCCCACTAACAGTTATTGTAAGAGTAGGTTTATCATTGAATATTTTATTGTACTTTGTCTACTCTTTAAACATCATTATGGTAAAAACAGAACACTATGGCAACAGCTTTCTTATCTGCATCTCATCTGTTTGACCTAAAACACTGTGTTCGTGGTCATCCAGTTTGAAATGTCGACTACAAACACGGATGTTTTTCAGATTTTCCGTCACAGTGTTCTCTCCGTATTTATGATTCTTTGCAGCCAAATGCACCGGATCCTTCACAGGAAACTAAAAGTAATTCACTCCCGCTAAACGCTTACTCTTTAAATTTTGACTAAAAGTTTGCTAAGAAGTATTTCCTACTAAAGCAAGGTGGTATATTTGACTCTGGTAAGCGTATCCATAGCAGACTGGTGGGAGTGGCCTTGGACGACAACATGCCCAGAGCATTATGGGTGTTGAAGTTTTTCTACCTATTTGGCAAAATGTAAGACAACAGCATCCTTCTGTTTTTCTCTAGTCAGGTAGCACCGATTTCAATTTTTTTCAATTTTTTCCCTTTAATTATCTCATTTAAGAAACTAATACTTTCAGCAAGGATGCATTAAATAGATCGAAAGGAAACAGTAAAGACAAAAACATTATGTTCTTTTGAACTTTCTATTCATAAAGAATCAGTTTCCAGAAAAAATATTAAGCAGCACAACTGTTTTCAACATTGATAATAATCATAAATGAATGATTATAATCATATTAGAATGATCATGTGATACTGAAGACTGAAAATTCAGCTTTGATCACAGGAATAAATTCAATTTTAAAATGTATTAAAATAGAAAACAGTTATTTAAAATAATAATAGTAATAATATTTCACAATATTACTGTTTTACTGTATTTTTAATCAAACAAATGTAACCTCGGTGAGCATAAGAAAACAAAGAAGTCTTTCAAACAAAAACACAGGCCTGGATATTCTGTCAAACATCTGTTTTTTATATGGGGTTGCAACAACATAGTAAATTTGCATTTTGGGAGCACTATTCCTTTTAAGTTGTATTAAAGCCAGACGTTACTTTAAGCAAGTAAAGTTTTGTGTGTGTGAGAAATGTGGGTCATTTAAGTGCAGCAGAGAGAGTGACTAACTTGGCAGGTACCCGCCCCGCAGCCAGCTAACATTTCTCCAAACAACGTCAACTTCTGTCTGGGAGAGAGCCAGAAAAACAGAAAGATAAAGAGGGAGAGAAAAGGAAGGAGCATTATTTTTAGATGACGATAAGACCATTTCCTCTGTAAACAAGAAGATCTGGGGTCTGACCCTTACCGTACGTGATGACATCACACACCCAAACACACACTCACACACATTTATTTGAATAATTTATCCGTTCATTGCCGTCTACTGGACTGTATTAATCAATAATTTAGCAGTCTAGCTATTAGTCACCACAGAGATGCTCACAGAGCTCCAGGTATTCAAGGTGTACTGACTCAAACCGCAATATCTATCTATAATGCAGAAGCTTATGGACGGCTTTTATCAGATCAGCTCTGTTTTCAAAACTCTGTGTGCAAATCCAGCGGTGGATTCATTCCCTTAAAAAATAAGAAGTAGATCTGAGACTTCGTCCAGCCTACATTATGCCCTCAGCAAAAAAAGAATAAATTAAAAAATGAGCATTCCTCTTTCTAAATCAGTGCAACTGTTAAATAAGTTATTACTTCCATTACGTTCCACTGCTGAGCACATTCCCTGTAAATGAGTCATGCAAATGAGCAAATGAATTCATTTAAATGAATACAAATCACTATATAATGAAGGTTTATTCTGAAAGGTTGAACTTTGGTTGTACAAAAGGGTAATTCCATAAATGTCAGATTGTTGCAAGTTGTCACGTGTATTTAGAGGCCAAGCACTGAAAGTGCATAGGCACCAATCGTTAGTGTTCATATTCGTATTCTTCTTCTGCAATTGAGTCTATGGCAGCCCATTTAACCGCTTGCGGGAAAGTTTGGCACACATTTAGAGGACAGTCTGAACATTAACCACAGCAATTTTGGAGTCTCTAACTCAATCTCTCTAGCACCACCAACTGTCCAACTTAATAACTTTTGAACCATTTTGAATTTTTTTAACTACTCCTAGGCCGTTGCTCAAATTCTCATTAAAACTGAACCAGATCTTCTTCAGACCATGGTGACAAAAAGTTAAGGAATTCAAGTTGATTTGTCAGCTTGAAATAAGTGAAGTTCACAATGTAATTTCGGGAGGAGTGAACCCATCTAATCTTTCAATTAGAGAAATTCAAACATAATCTCAAGAGGAGGGAACCCTAATCTTTCAATTACGTCCAGAGCATATAAGCAGCTACTCAGCCTGCTCTGGAATCAGTTGTTTCGATATCCCTCCACCTCCCCAACTCCACCACATAATTTAGGCATCTCATCTATCGTACTCCTCTTCCAGGCACTAGTAGTCCCTGTGGGGTATATCCAAGCTCGAGTTGAAGCTGCTTCCTCGAGCCCCTCCACAGCGGACAGCAAGCCAAATGCGCTTAACCTTATTAGCTTAAAGATTTTATGAAGAAACGAACTCGTGAAATACTTTGAATGTTGCGTTCCTATCGGACTTATGGTGGCAACCTGAATCGTAACAAAGCACTGTTCGCCAGAGGAGGACTGGTCCCCCGACTAAACCTGGTTTCTCCCAAGGTTTTTTTCTCTTTCTTAACACCTATTTGCCACCTGATGTCACCTGTTGGAGTTTGGGTTCCTTGCCGCTGTTGCCTTTGGCTTGCTTGGTTGGGGACACTTGACATTTGATATTCAACAGTGCTTTGATCTGCCTGCATTGACACTATTCTTTAAGAGCTGCTGTGCAGCCAAAATTATGTACCAGTTATCACTGTATAGCTGCTTTGACACAATCTGCATTGTAAAAAGCGCTATATAAATAAAGGTGACTTGACTTGTCGAACTGTTTCAAATAACATGCAAAAGAATTCAAATAAGAGTGCGCCAAAATGGATTTAAGGCTATATCTCTGCAACGCTTTATCATATTCTTACCAAACTTGGTGTGTGTTATGACAATCATGAGGATACCTGAATAGTTTTGGTGCAGTGTCACCTAGTAGTCAGGAGATATTAAAAAATTGACATTTTTGCTCATAATGAATGGCTTGTCCAAAAACAAACACAAAACTGGTCTCTTTAGATTCGGTGCATAATGCCAAGTTGAACAATACCCATTTTTCCCATATCGGCAATTTTGAATTTTGTCGTAAAATGCTATATTTTACGAATGCATTAATATCATTACGAGGCTCAATAAAGGGGCTTTCACACCAGAGGAACCTTTTCATAGTTCCTAGAACTATTAGCTGAAGTACCTGGATTTTGCCATGTTCGCAACACAGGAACTAGGAACGATTTTAGTTCTAGGAACTCGTTTTGGAGGAACTAAATTAGCTCCTACTTCAGAGTAGGGTCTAAATCAGCACTATAGGAACTACCAGTGACATAAGTGCAAGTTGATTGGTCAAACACAAGTCAAACACCGGCACCCGCCATTTTTACAAAGCAGTGTAAACATATTTACTTCACGAACATGGAAAACAGTGATAACAGCATTTACCTGCTGTCTGCAGGGTTGTGATCTTTTCTTCACTTTGATGATATGTAATACTGAATGTTGTCATAGGAGATTTCTCTCTTAGCCCCACTTTTTGCTCTTTCAGTCGAGTAAATTATGCGTTTACATTCCATCTCCGTTATCACGAAACCCACGACACACAACAAACACAGCTCCGATCACGGCATCCACTATCCACAGGTTTTTAGCGTTTGTAAATGGCGCGCTTAAAGACGCCGCTGTCGGCCACTTCAGAGTTCCTATTCCCGGTGCAAATGCAACCAGGAACATGGCCCGGGGGAGAAATGAGTTCTCGGGGAACTAGAGCCTAGAACTGAGTTCCTAGAACTATTTGGTATGAAAGCCCCTTAAGTGTCATCAGCATCAAGCCCTGAACGTACTCAAAAAGTTTTGAGACAGCGCCACCTTGTGGTCAAAAGTTATAATTAAATTTCCAGAAATGCTAATAACTTTTGATTCAATTTTGATGAAAAAAAACAGCGCCACCTATTGGTCGAAAGTGATAAACCATTAAATCATATTACGAGTGACTGTATTTATGATTTTCGGCCCTTTTATTAAAATTATCTTAAAATGTCTTTAATTGCTTATTGTTGCAGTTGGTCTGATGCTCCTAGCCATGGTGACTTATTGTACCTTCTTTATGTTTGGCCCATTAAATGCTGCTTGCGGCTATATTTTATAATAAAAAATTCTATTCTACTCTTTTAAATTAAATTTAGCTTAAAAGTCCTTTAAATAACAGTTATGTTGTGGAAGATGGCTGTTTTATTTTAGGTAGTATTGCTTATTTCAAACAAAAGTATTCTACTCAAATTATGTCAATTGTGTAATGATTTACCCCATATAGTATAGTGTCAAACAGTGTGTATTTTTCTGGGGGGGAAAAAATGGAAATGTTCAATTGCTTTTTTGTAGTTAAGAATATTAAGTTCTGTACTTTTTATTACATAAATTTACCTAAAAAAACTACCCTTTGAAATTTACATGGTTAAAAAGTAAAACAGCTAACCACATATAGTAATATAATTATATATATTTCGGATATAGTAATATAATATAATTATATAAACTGAGAATGTACTTAAATTTTATGTAATTGTAAATACCTGACTGTACCTCAATGTTTTTTTAAATTGCACAATTCAAATTTAAACATCGAAATAATATAAATAGATGTGAGAAATTACATTGTTTGTTGTTTTTTCCCCCATATATTTATGTAAAAAGTGTTTTTATTCTCACCCATCCTTGGAGAGCTGGTGTCTGAAGAAATCATTGGCTGCCAGTTTAATGGCCTTTTCTGGAGTTACCAGAGTCAGATTAACAGCTGCTCCTAGAGACAAAAGTGTGAAGGAAAGATATCAAGAAGAAAAAGGGGATAAATAATGGAGTTTTTCCAAGCTTAAACACTTCCAAATGATATGAAACCAACATATACATTAAGAAACAGTATCACATTGTGATCACCTCTGTACATCCCACAGAATCCTTCTGATCGGATAGTTTTTATCAGACAATCGGACCTGTGAATGAAACACATCCACACACATATATGCATGTACACAAGCACAGGAATTAATTTACTCAGACAATGAAAGCAGCATAAAACATACATGCTAGTGTAGATGCGAGATCCGTTTTGCTGGTTTTGGAGGCGTGTTTTTGCCAGATCAATTGGAAACACGCAAGTGACACCAATCAATCCAGCAATGCCTCCATTAATGAGTTTAGCTGGCAGGCTGAAACAACAATACAGATTACTGGTGTACAAAAGGAACCACACTATCTAAAAAGAGTTCAACCTATTTGGGAAAGCATCGTCTTCAAAGGCCACATATTAAGTTACATTAATCACTAAAAAACATGTGGAAACATCTAAATTAACTGGATTAACAAAATCAATAAAATTGAATAAGTTGTCAGTAAAAGTAATTCATAAGGGTCAGATCAAGTAGCAATAGCTAATGGCCTGACTCTACACAAGTACATTAAAAAACATCAACACAAATGCATCATATTATGTGTTTCAGAAATGAGAATCATATTGAAAAAGCTGGTTATGGTTAGGCAAACTGTTCGCTATCCAACTAAGAACACATCTAATTGAATGGCACGTTATGAATCATATTAAAGATGAAGCAAATATTTTTTCCCATGTTAAAATACTATCCTGTTTTTGTGTACTTGTATTGTTTGTATTATTACTCTACAACATAGGCAGAGGGTGTGTAAGGCTGGGCAAAGCTTAGCCTTTCCCTGGCCATGGACTTGTTCAGACTAGCCTGAAAATTTCTCACTCAAACCACTGCCTGCTGCTGCTGCTTCTTGTTGCTTTTAGAGGGAAAAGCTGCCAATTCCTGCAGGTCTAGAATCAGTTTTCTCTGTAATAATAGCATACTGGTGAAACAGATTTGGCAAACGATACAGTGCTAACTGTGTTTGCACTGTGGAAACCGTCAAAGGTTTCTATTTACAATGTGTTTTGGCAGCATTGGGCAATAGCCAATCACAAACATATCTGTTGGCAGCCCATAGAACTGCTTTTGGGAAAGTTATGAAATATGGCACACATGTAGAGAACAGTCTAAACATTAACTACAGCAATTTTGGAGTCTCTAACTCAATTCCTCTAGCGCCACCAACTGTCCAAAGTTGCACTCACGTTTATTCTAATAACTTTTGAACCATAAGGGCTAGAAACAAAATACTTTTTTCCTCTGATTTTTAATTTTTTGAACTACTCCTAATCCAATTTCATAAAATTTGAACCAGATCATCTTCAGACACCATTTGTGTCTTTCTCAAATAACGCGCATAAGAATTCAACGAAGAGCACGCCAAAATGGATTTTAGGCTATATCTCTGCAACGCTTTAGCGTATTCTGACCAAACTTGACAAGGTCAATATGACAATATGACTATGACAATCATGACCTGAGGATACCTGAACAATTTTGGTGCAGTGCCACCTAGTGGTCAGGATTTTTGAAAAATTGACATTTTTGCTTATAACTTCTGAACAGTTTGGCCAAAAAAACAACAACACTAATCTATTTAGATTCAGTGCAGCATCCCAAGTCAAGCAATACCAAATTCCCCATATTTGGAAATGTTTAAATTTGACATAAAATGCTATATTTTGCGAACACATTGGTGTATCTTTACAAAACTCAAGTATCATCTGCATCATGCTCTGAAGGTACTTTTTTTGAGACAGCGTCACCTTGTGGTCTAAAATGCTAATAACTTTTGATTAAAATTTGATAAAAAAAACAAAGTTGATGGCATGATGCCAAAACGACTCTAAGGCTGTATCTCTGCAATGCTGTGTTTGCGCTCTGGAAAGCGTCAAAGGTTTCTATTTACAACATGTTTTTGCAGCGTTGAGCAGAGTAGCCAATCACAAACATATCTGTTAATTTTTTAACGCAATGGCCAATCAGAGGCGTTTAAATTAGCACTGAACAAAAACTCCAGAGATTGAGCGGTGAGTGGATTCTGAGTTCTTCGCGCTCACAAATCCTCTCATTATATCAAACAAAGTGTAGACATTATGTAAGAGATTCATTGATCTACTACTTGCCCTGTGTATAGGAACTTTAGTGATTATACAGGGAACGCTCTTTGAGTACTTTCTGCCATGCCAAATCTCGCATACAGTAAGCTTGGTTTTCTGTTAAAATGAACAGTGGTTTGTGAATGTAAATGCTTTAATAAATAACTTATCGGGAGCATTTATGCTGGGAAGTGTAGGTTGTGCGGCATTGTGTTTTTAAAAGGGAAGCACATCTCAGCAGTCGGTTAACCCTCCACCCATGCTCTATACAGTGATTATTAGCTATTTTCCTCTATAAATAAAACTCACCTGATTTGCTTTTCAGCCATTTAAAATGAAGACAAATCAATGTCACAGAGCAGATTTTATGGAATGATATTTGTACATATTTTGAGTGTCAAATCTTGATGGTAACTGAATTTTGTGTGGCTGATATTGAGATCCAGCACGTTTCTATTACTGTTCCAGGTTGTGCAGTATGTACTCAGCAGGGATGTCCAACATGGCCAGAGAGAAGATGGAGATGAGCCGAACTTCAGGCTGCTTTACAGACTCTCTCTGAATAATGCCTAGAAACATCACAACAAACCTCTCCATTATTATCAAACCAATCATTCACAGATACACATCTCATGTGTTACTGGTGTTTTTGTTTTCTCTCTATACTACTAATCTGTATTTTAGCAGACAATTTTATCCATTTTATCAATATATACAGTAGTGGCCCCTTATTCAAATATTATTAAAAATTTGTTAAAGATTTTGTAAGCATATTACGTAGTTGTGTTTGGAGTCAGTTGTTTTATTTGTAATATCGCAATGAAACATGCCAAATTGTGCAGACATAATTTTTGTCATGGCTGTCATAAAAAAAATAAAAAAATAAATAAAAATAAATAAATAAATAAACAAGAGAGAACCAACAATATATTAATAATTGATGTTGTAGTCAATTCATGCATTTTCTATGCATTTTTATATGCATTTTTCTTTGTATAAATGCATTGAAATGTGTGTGTGTGTGTGTGTGTGTATATATATATATATATACACACACACACACACACACACACATTTCTATGCATTTATATATATATATATACTGTAGCATGCTTATAACTAAAAACAGTGGGCTAAGATAAATTAATTAAATGTATATATTTTTTAAAACTTACAAACTCATACAAATATGCTTTGCGGGTAAATTTATTTGTATTTTGTAAATGCATTTATTGTATTAGGGATGTTTTCAGAGATATTTTTACAGGACAACAAGACAAAGATACTGAGAAAATTTGTATTTATTCACTTATTTATTTTATTGCAGTGCTGCATGAAAACTGTAAAATGCCCAAGGATATAGAGTGAGTTTCTGAGTTTCTGTGGCCATGGCAACTGCTACAAACATCACAATGTTTTCTGGACTTCAAAACCATGTGCAACGAAGTCAGGGAATCGACAATTTAGAGCAGCAGGATGCAGGATCAAAGACGGACTGTGACAGCACAGATGCCATCAAAGCTGCTCACGTTCACTTTGGCCCGCACTAGTATCCATTAGCAAAAATGCAGCACAGTAAGAAATATCAAAATAATACCAGAGACAATGGCAGGATCTGCTCGACTCTGTTCTGTATTCAGAGGGTCTCTCTAGATGTGGTTTGGTGTGTGAAAGCTTGATAAAAGCAGATTTAGTATGTGTGTGTGTGTGTGTGTGTGTGTGTGTGTGTGTGTGTGTGTAATGGGAAAATGACATGTGACACTCTTGCTTTTGTTAATACTTCCTAATTCTGCTCATTGATACTCGTCTGACCCAACCTTAAGCTTTGTGCTTTTTTATGAATAATACAACCATCTCCCTCTGTTTCTGTGTGTGCATGTGTGTGTGAGAGAGAGAGCGAGAGAGGAACATTATATAACTTGCTGAGTTATAAATCTAATATCCACATGAATTACTGAAATTTTCAAGAAACAGCATGAAAAATATGCCTAGTGGAAACTTTAGAAAAAAATAAGTCAGATTTGTTTTCTTATTCAACAAAGTCTGAATTATGAAAAGAGGTGTAGCTAACCTTCAGAAAATGTTGTTTTTTTCACCTTAGTGTCACGTAGCTGTATTCACAGAGAGAATGTGTGATGTAGGAAGATTTACAAAACTTGTAATAAACACTAGGAACAATGAAGGCACTACAAACTTAAAATATAACTGTAACACAGGACAATGGACTGAGGAAAACCAGGGGCTTAAATACACAGGGTGAGTTCATTAAGTGAAAAAGAAACAGGTGCCTAACTAATCAGAAAGAAACTAATAATGACCGGGAACACAGGTAAAACAGGAACAGAGGAAAATCAAAACCAAAACACTATGAAACTAAACTAGACTAGTAAGACCACCCTCCTGGATGGCACGTCCAACAGAGGAGGGAGGGTGGGGGCTCTGGAGGTGGTCTAAAGGCTGGAAACAGACAGATACTGGGAGGAGCTGGCAGAGGGGAACACCAGATGGAGATGACGGAGGAAGGAGCCAGGGAGGGGATGCTGGAGGGGAGATTTCTGGCGACCAAGAGCACAGCCAGGACGAAGGCCCACAGCAGAACCAATGGTGGGAGGAGCCAGGGTGGAGTCAGATGTCCAACCACCAGCGATGGAGCCAGGAGATTTGGAAACCCAGGTGGAGCCAAGAAGACAGAGACCGGGAAACACCGTAGATCCTGGAGGCCAAGGCAGAGCTGTGGTGATGAGTGGCAGAGGTGGAGCCAGGGTGCTGGAAGACTGAGGTAGAGCCGGTGGGACTGAGGACCAAGGTGGAGCTGGAGGAAAGGCAGAGATGATAGAGGAAGGAGCCAGGGAGGAGATAGCTGGTGACCCAAAGCACGGCCAGGACCAAGGCCCATGGCAGGGTGGAGTCAGATGTCCAACCACCAGTGGTGGAGCCTGGAGAGTTGGAGCTGAGGAAACATAGAGACATGGTGACACCGTAGATCCTGGAGGCCAAGACAGAGCTGCAGTGACGGGCAGCTGAGGTGGATCCAGGGTGCCGTAGGGCCGAGGTGGAGCCAAAGGAAGGTGAAGCCGAAGGGGTGGAGAGACGAGGCGTAGCTTAAGGCCATCTGTCTGTGATGTAGGCAGAGCGATGACTGACAAAGGTAGTGCCATGGGGACAAGGGATCCCAGTGGAGCCGTAAGGACGACGTTCCCAGGCGGAGCCGAGGAGAAATAGAAACAGGGCAATACCGTAGATCCTGGAGGCCAGAGCGTAGCCGCTGTGATGAGCAGCCAGGGTGGTGGAAGACTGACACGGAGAATTATGGCACTGAGGACCAAGGAAGAGCTGGAGGGAAGGCGGAGCCCTGCAGAGTCAAAGGGGTGGAGGGACAAAGTGCAGCTGAAGGCCCAGAAGTCTATGACGAAGGCAGAGCGACAACTTACCAAGGCAGTGCTGGAGTGACAAGAGAGCTAGGTGGAGCCATAAGGATGACAATCCCATGCGGAGGCCAAGGAGGTATAGATACAGGGCAATACCATAGATCCAGGAGTGCCAGAAGACTTACACAAAATAAGTTTAGCCTGAATGTTCGAATATTCAGTTTAAAACCCTGGTTTGTGTTATTGTTTTTTTTTTCTAACATTAAATATTACATGAAATAACATAAAACTTATAAACATTTTAACAATTCCAATAACATAAAATATTCAGGAAACCTGTTAGTTGATGCTTATTTTCAAAGAGACTTAAAATGCATTAAAGCTATAAATTTAATGTAAACAATGTTTGGGAATCAAAGCCAAGATCTTTGTGTTGATATAGCCGTGTTGTACTAGTTGAGTTAGAGAAACATAACTAAAACATTACCAACTTGACAACTGAGGATTTATGGTAATTAAAATGACTCTTTAAAAAGTACAAATGAAAAACTTCCTAAAGAGCAGCTTTTTTTTAGAGGCACTTGTATATCAAAACAAGTTTTTTTTGTTTTTTTTTAAACCAACTCAAAGAAAAGAAAAAAAATCACAAAAAAGTTCATTTTAATATCACAACTGACAGCAAGGAAATTAAACTGAGATCACATGGAAACCAGCCTTTTCTTCTGAGAAAAAGACCCCACAAATCCCACAAGTCTCTCAAACTACTCAAATTTGCCAAGATAGTAAAGTCTGCAATCAAATGTCAATAATCTCAATATATAATTGAGATTATATATACATAACTTCTCATCAGATTCCTCTAAAACCAACTGATCCGAGTTGTAATTTGCAATAATGGATCCATTTACAACTCTATACAAATATCTCATTTGTGTCTATTCTTATTAATCCTAAATAATTATAGACCAAATTAATACTTACAGGAAACTCCAGTGAGAACTCCATTAAGTCTCCTAAGATATGAACAAGCAACTGTGCGATATATTTTTCTTCTGGGTAAAGGCTTGGCGGTTTTTATTCTGTGCACTACAGCTAAAACAAGCCTGTTGAATGATGTGACAAATAAAACTCTGGCAAAGCCAGCAAACTCACATTTATCCTGAATCCACAGGCAGTCTCCACAATGCATCCCATTGAGAGATTATGTTCGGAAATTCAAAACCAGCCATTGATAAGACTTACAGGAACAGAGGCTGTTAGTGTACAAGGCAGGAGAGAGAAAGTAAATATAAGGGTGTTCAAAGAACCTGGGAGGGAAGATGAGAAGATGAGAGCAGAGCCCTAAAAGAGTCCCACAGACATTAGACTTCAATTTTCTCTCTGCTTTTCTTTGTTTCCCTCAATAGAAGCAGATTTATGCATTTCAATTTCTTATTTGTCTCAGCAGTCTGATTCAATACAGCAGGCCCCTAAAAAGATATTTGGACAAAATATCTGCAAGCAAATGCTGCAGAAGCGTTTATCAGAACTAAATTTGCTTTTCTCCATCATGTTTGTGGCTGTCGGTTTTCCTCAAGTCTAGGTGTCTTACATCACATTAACTATGCACTAAAACCTTTGCAACATTCGGATAAACATCACAATACCGAGTGTCAGAGTACGATATTGCTTTTATGCAGCAGTTTAATAAATAAGACGTTTGAACTGACTCACATTTTAGACACAACATTGTCTGTTTTTGCTTCGTCAAGATTGTTCCAATCAAATCCAAAGAAACCGAACAAAACCATAGCAGTGTTTCATTTCTAAATGATTCAGTGAGTTTGAACGAATGGGGTAAGTGAACTATTCAGTGACTTCATCATATTTGTTTCGTTCCTGAACTGAATCAGCCTTTTTGAATGGGTGGGTTGAATGATTATGGTCATACGGAAGTAAACACAGAGGGCATTAAAGTAGGCAATTGCATGTTTATTTATAGTGTGATCTGCCGTGGAAGATAGCGAAATTATGCGCAGACAATATGAAAAATAAAGACAATGATGTGACAAAGAGAGCAGAGTTTTGACATTTTTATGATACGCGGCCACATGTTTCGCTTGTCTCTGTAATACCAAAGAGGCGACACTTTGATACTTTTTGGGTAACAGCCACTAGGTGGCGCTCCGGTAGCGTGGCTGCCATTATGGGGTGAAAATACTAACTGGACCATTGAATCCTTCACATCTTATGCACCCAAAATCGGAGAATTTCACTGCCAAATCAGAAGCGCAAAAGAACAGTTTTTTAAATTAAGTCACCAGTAAATTGTATGGCTCCCACAGTAAATGTTGTATTGTCTTATATATGTTTTATTTTACCAGTTGTGGAATCCAACCATTCATCCACCTGAGGTAACGTAAAAGTACTGAGTATTCCCATTTTATACAACTTTACACATTTATTAATAGCAAATTAATAATTAATAAATTTAAGATCATCATGTTTGCAGCGAACAATATAGATCAGACCTGGTGGAGTAATAATAATAATAGTATCACTAGGTCTGAATTGAACTAGGCTATATTGTACGTTTTAATGGATCACGCTACAAACATAAAGATCTTATAATACATGATTGCATTGCTGTGTTTGTTATCGCATAATTCCTTTTGGACACATTTGCTTTAACGAACATTAGACAAAGCTGCAAAATCAAGCTGTTATATTCATATATTTATTGTGCAACATTCCCAATTTTTCTGATGCATGTCCTTAATTTAATTTCATATGTTGGTATTAATTCAGTGTTTATAATGCTAATACTTGAACTTCAAATAATTTTAACCCAAACTGACTGGGTTTTGTGAAAAAAAGTGGAAGACTTAAACACAAAGTGTGTAAAATAAACTGTAAAAAGGATTTGATGATCACTAGTGATAGTATTTTATTCTGTGTTGTCATCATTCAGGTTGGATTTCAGCTTTAATGTACGTTTTTTTTTAACAAAGCAGCTGATATTGCCATAGAAACTAGTGGACTGCCGACTCGCGTTCACCCCAAAATGGCGGAAACGCAGGGCTGCTGCTGGGCGCCGGTGTTGCAATGGAACGTTCTATTGAGTGTCGCTTCTTGTTAGTGTATATTCTTTGGTAATACTCACGAGTTCTGACACATCACTGTTCTTCTACTGACTATCTTCAAAGACTATATAGAATAAAACAAGACGTGTCACTCGTATTGTTTTGAATGGGAGAAAGTGTAACGCGCAATATGGCGGAATAAGTCCCGCCTTCTAAATACGAGCCAATCGCCGACTGGTAAAGTCATCGCGTCACTGCAGCGGCCGTTAGAAGCACCGGTTTCTATAGAAACAGTCAGACGCACGCCTCCGAAATAAAGGCACAAGAGACGCGCATTTAGGTCTGCACATGCGCATTAGCTTGATCCAGCATAAAAATACAGTTTTTTTTTTGTCATGATTCGAGCGTTTGGAAAAAAAATTATGAGACAGTTGTTGTCAGATTTCATTAGTGATTTCAAATATGAAATTTAATCGAAAGCTTGGCAAACAGCCTTGGAGCTGCATGATGCCCAGGATGCACGAGAGGCGTTTCAAAGATGGCCGCCGAGTGAAATGACTTGTCTTAAAGGGACTTTGCTATCTTTCGCAACTGTCTTGATAACATTGGGTATGTAAAATCTTTGAATAGACTCCCATGAGCGCAGAATCACGACGAATGTTGATTTGCGAGTGATGTAAAAATCGCATGACTGTTCATTACAAAACATCTGACCTGTATCGGGTTTAATACCACATGTGGAAGTGGCACAAATCTGAATTGAAAAGATCAGATTCCATGTGGTTTGTACTGTTCACACTGTCATGGGGAAAACAGATATGAGTCACATCAAAAACAGATTTGGGCCACATTTAGCCTACCTGCTGTGAGAACGTAGTGTTTTTGAATAAATTGGTTGAATTAAGCAAATGATCGAATCAAGACGGTCACTTGTCGCCACCTACTGGCATATCAGTGCAACATGCAGAAACAGTCTGTGCAAAAATTATTTTATTTACTTATTTATTTTTTGTTATAGCCTATCTGCATTTATGTATATTTTGTATAGTGTTCATGGTATTCTGTCTTGTCTATAGTCTGTGGAGAACAATTCAAGTAAGATAGATTTTCATTGTACTTCGTTCTCATGGCATATGACAAAACACTTTGACTTTGAAAAGAGCAGTCAGGACATCCTGTCAAACAACTCCTTTTTGCATATCAAAGAAATAAAGTCATCTAGATTTAAATAACATTAAGGCAAAAAAAAAAAAAAAAAAAACATTTCATTTTTGGGTGAACTTTCCATTTATTACATCTGTCAACAAATCCACACTTCACACTAATATCTTTACACTGCTCACATTAAGTCTTTCTGTCAGAAACCGTTTCATGATGATTTTACAACTAACACACTTGCAGCAATTAAAACAATAGTTCACCTAAAAATGAAATTCTGTCATTAATTATTCACCCTCATGTCTTTCCAAACCTGTATGACTTTCTTCTGTAAAACAAAATAAGGAGATGTTAGGCAGAAAATGTGAACTGCTCTTCTGCATACAATGAAGACGGATGGTAATTTTACTGTCAAACTCCAAAAAGGACAAAATAATAACTTGATATTCTAAAATAGGTGTGTGTGAAACAGATTGAAATACAGTTATTGCAGATGCAGATCAGTTATTGAAAGGGTAGCCTATATTCTTCTAGTACTGTGTTATGTTATCTTGGGCATTATTTACAGCTACTCTTTGTGTTTTCATAAAATTAGAAAATATAGTTCTCATGAAGGTAAAAAATACCTCTGAAAATCATTTTCAGGGGACAAATTTTGACTTTTAGCTAATATGTGACACAAAACTAGTCATAAGTCACACTGGTATATTTGTAGCAATAGCCAACAATACATTGTATGGGTCAAAATTATCGATTTTTCTTTTATGCCAAAAATCATTAGGATATTAAGTTAAGATCATGTTCCATGAAGATATTTTGTAAATTTTCTACAATAAATATATCAAAAATGTATTTTTGTGAGTGGATATGCATTGCTAAGAACTTCATTTGGACAAATTTAAAAGAGATTTTCTCTTTATTTAGATTTTTTTTTGCACCCTCAGATTCCAGATTTTCAAATATTTCAGCCAAATATTGTCCAAACCATACATCAGTGGAAAGCTTATTTATTCAACAAGTTGACCCTTGGGACTGGTTTAAAATCCACTGATGAGATGAGAGTATTTGTGCATGAGCTACACCACAGATCACTCTATATATTTGGTTTATATGCTCCTGATAAACAATGACCTCTGCTGGCATGTTTTATCAGCAGACCATAATGGTGCATTTTTGCTCTTGAGGATTTAAAGGTGAAAATTCAAAAATGAACCCCCACTAACTAGCATAGGAAATAAAAATACTATGGCAGTCAATGGGGGACGAGACCTGCATGGTTACAAACATTCTTCAAATTATCTTCTTTTGTGCACAGCAGAACAAAGAAACTCATACAGGTTTGGAACTACTTGAAGGGGAGTAAATGATGACAGAATTTTCATTTTGGGGTGAACTATCCCTTTAAATGATATATATGAGCTAAATAATTTAGAATTTGTCACATTAAATGCCAATTTTCGACTTTTTTAGTAAGGAAAACAATGACCTTTTTTCCATTTCTCTGAAAGTTATGAAAGTTTCCCCTCAATTTTTGGAATGATTTTTGTTTCCTAAATGTAATATAAATTATATATAAAACATGAATCAGCAAACTTACGGCTACTGTCACATCTACTAGGCACACTGATATTTTATAGTTCAGTGATTGAGCACAAAAATACCAGTTATATATTGTTTCTCATTTTTATTATTAGCGTAATATGCGTAATATATAATATATTTTATTATTATCGTAATATATATGCATAATATATAATATATTTTATTATTATCGTAATATATATGCGTAATATATAATATATTTTATTATTAGCGTAATATATATGCGTAATATATAATATAATTTATTATTAGCGTAATATATATGCGTAATATATAATATATTTTATTATTAGTGTACTATATATGTGTAATATATAATATATTTTATTATTAGCGTAATGGACCCTTTCACAGACTGTGGTGACGCGTTTTAACCGGCATCGTAAATTCTGCCATTTTTTATATTTTCTTTTTTTTTTTTTTTTCTTTTTTTTAACGTATATATATTTATAGCACTATACTACACTACTATCAAATTACAAAAAAATAGTTAACTGGAAGTGACGGTAAAAATGACACATTTCTCTTTTCTGACTGCTCTCTGTTTTTTGTTTTTTTTCTTTTTTGAAAGTTATGAAAACATTATTATGGAGTTTTTATTTTGATATTTGAGCAAATGGAAACAAAAATATATATATATTTAACTAGACTAATATTTTACCCAACTATGACGACTTCATTCGAAAAAAGGAGGGAAAGAGAAAAGACCCCGCCCTCAACCTCGTGATTGACGTGCCTTTCGTCCTTTCGATTCGCTCCTCGCGTGTGACGTCATCGCTCGTGTCGTTTTTCCGGTTTTCGCCACCTTTCCGCTTCCTTTCTGCCTGCACGAGCCCGCCTGTGAGCACGCGAGTCTCTCTCTCTCCGTAAAGTGAGTGAATAAAAACACCGATCTAACAAACACACGTAAACCTCAAACGAGCGAATAATGAGTGTATTTAATATCATAAAGACCCTCAATCCTTCATTTGTGAGGCTGATGTAGTGGAGAAGCTCAGATTGATGTATTGAAACACAGTCCGCTAGCAGTAGTACACTCCGCCATGTGGCTCAACACATAATTACTATAGTGAGAGATTGAGCTGTTGTTTTATTTCAAGCACACTAAATGCCCTCTTATTTTTTTAATATTTAACTCTTTATTAGGAGAAGAGCTCAATTATTGTTCATTTGCGTTTTTGTGTACACATTTGGTGCATTTTTTAATTTAAAAAACCTATGATAGTCAGTAAATAGTGTAATAAAGTGTAAAATTAGGATTATTTTAAATTCAGAAGACTTATTTGCTTGAATTAAATTATTTGTGTAAATCGTTGAGGCATTCAGCTGTCAAATATTTTTGAACGATGACCATTTTTCAAGTCAAAACTGTTCATGTTTCCATTAATTTCTCTCTATTTGATGTAGGATGCGTTACGTAGCTGCTTACCTGCTCGCTGCCCTCGGAGGCAAAGGGAGTCCCAGCACAGGTGACATCAAGAAGATCCTGGACAGTGTTGGCATTGAAGCTGACGACACCCGTATGGACAAGGTGAGTCTATAACTATGCATGAACACAGAGACCAGATCAAATGTTGTGTTTGTAAGGGACTACATCCATTCACCTGTTGTTTATGTGCTTCTCTTTTCTGTATTGTAGGTTGTGTCCGAGCTCAATGGCAAAAATATTGAGGAGGTGATTGCCCAAGGTAAGTCGGTCATTATTTACACTGGTAACATAGTGGTTACAGATGTAAGAGACTTGAGAATGTTTAAGTCCAGCCATTCAAATAAATGTGATCTTATGGCACTTTATCTCCATGTCTGATTCAAAGCAGATCGAACAAGCCATAACTGATCATTAACCGATCGTAACCATCATTTTTACTTTTCCAGGTCAAATATTGTGCTGCAAACACCAATAACAGCTTTAACTTGTCAATACTGGCGTAAGTGTGATTGTCCATGGCTAGCTGTGCATTAAATGATTTGAATGCACTCTGCTTCATGTCAGGTGGTTCTTTGCCTCCACATTGTGCATTAAAGTTGTTTAATGCACAGCTAGCTGTAGATTCTCCTACATCAGTGGCTCCCAAACTGGGGTACGTGAGCAAATAAACTGCTGAGTAGTTCATTTAATTCTACCTTAAAATAATATTAAAGCCGGGCATGTTTTTCTAACTGCCGAAATGCCGTAAATCCAGTACATTTAATCAAATTACCTCATCATTTGCAGTCAAAAACGACTGTATCCACACAAGCAGCATGCATATGATAGATTGCGTGCAGATTCTGCTGCCGTAAATCGCGCTAAATTACTGTCCTTCTCAACAATGCACCTTTGTAATAGTGGGGATTAAGCATTTACTCGCATGAAGAACAAATATAGACACGGATAATGGATTAATTTCGATTTCAATTACAAAAACATACCTTGTGAGTTCTTGTATTTAATGATGATAACGAGCAAGAATGCAATTGTTCCCAAATATCCACGTGACTGCAAACGTGGCATTATTATACAACAGGTCAAAAAACAAAACGTACATTTTAAACACAGTACTGCCAGTATTTACTCTATTTTGCAATGAAATAATAGTTCTAACGAAAACCACAGCAGAACTACAACACACGTCTGTGTTTCGCGAACAATTATGCGGCTTTGAACGAATCGTGAGTCAATGATTCATGGATAAGAATCAAGGGCTTTTTAAAGAGGGTACAGGATCAGTTTGGTGAACATGAGCATGTGTCTAGGGCCCTGTTTACAGCTGGAATTAAGAAGCGTATTTGGTCGATCAGTCAAAAGTGGACGACACTAAATACAGGTGTAAACTGTGGTTGTAAAACGTTTTGAGCTTGTCCACTTTCAATCACTTCCAGAGGTAGTTGTAAACGCATTCGACTGGATTGCTTTCATAACGTAAACGCTCATGTGGTCGAATATGTTCAAACGGCTACAGAAGTCCGTCTACTGACCTAATGAGTAAACATTATGGGAAGAGCTCTAGCCAGACGGGATTTAAACTTTTTGAAGACCCAAGTTTGGTTTGAAGATGAAAAATGTACCAAGCACAATGTTCTCTCACCATTCCTGATTTCTAACACTCACTCACAGCGTTCGGCTGGTCTTGTGTCTGTCAGAGCAGAAATAAAAGTTGATGATCTCCGTATGTTTTTCCGTCATCTCCGGTCGTGTTCAGATGTAAATTGCATGAGCTTATTTTGTCTATTCTGAAAAACCCATTCATTTACCTGCCCATATACCCTCCCCTCAAAGAAATCAGGACAGAAGAGACAGATTTAAACACCAGGTGTAAACGGGAATGTCTCTCCCTCATCTACTTGTGATCCACTCAACGAAAACGCATCTTAATACCAGGTGTAAACAGGGCCTAAGTGTGTGTCTTTTGCCGTCTGACAGGTTTCAGTAAGCTGGCCAGCGTGCCGTCCGGTGGTGCTGTGGCTGTTTCCGCCTCTGCCGCCCCATCCGCTGGAGGATCTGCCGCCGCCCCTGCTGGTCAGTGCCTTATTTTCATTATGCCTCTTCCTGTCTCTCTCTAATGGGTAGGATAGTATAGCTCAGAACTTTTCATCCTATATGTATTTGCTCAAGTTGATTTTCAGTCAACAATTTCAACCAAATATCTATGACGGGCAAGTAGATTAAAAATGTTTTAAGTAACTAAACAGTACAAATGTGGCTGAAAGTAATCAAAGTATTATTATTGTATTATGATTATAAACACTGCCTGGCCCAAAAAAATGTACATTTTAAATTTAAAGATTTAAATGGGCAAATACTTTGAGTCTACGACTGGATCATTATTGCAGTGATTGTTTCTAGCGTGATATTTTTGCCAACAATTCTTCTAAAACGAATTAAACAACCATGTAGGAAGACACATAATGGCCATATTCCATGATGACAATGTCAAGATTCATCAGGCTCAAATTGTGGAAATTGTTGGGAGGGAGCATGAAGAATCATTTTCACACATGTATTGACACTGACCTTAACCTCAGTGTAAGTCTTTGGGATGTGCTGGAGGAGACTTTACAGAGTGCTCACCTCATGCATTGTCAAGATCTTGACCAAACATTGATTCACCTCTTGTTGGAAATAACATCACAACATTTATTTCCATTCTTCATGATCCCTCTCAACCATCCTTTCACAATTTAAGCCTGATGAATCTTGATGTTCGCTATCTTCCCATCCAAAGTTGCAAAAAAAACATTTGCGAGTAAAACATTGGCATTTTTATCCACTGAGCCGAATAATACAAAATCGTCACTTCCTGATAAATAGGCCCAAAATATCACTAATAGAGTACCCCAGGGATGACGTGTTTTTGTAGGCCAACCCGGAAGTTAGCGGCGCACAGGTTCCCTCGATCGAAAGCCTATTAATTTTTCCCATAGACTTTTGGAAAATCGCAGAAAATAAGCTCATCAAAGGGTTGACACTTACACATTTTGTCTATCAAGATCATCTTTATAAGTTAATACAACATTTATACATTTTGAAGCCTAAATAAAGTCGTCAGATATAAAAGGCTAACAGTAGGCTATAAACGGACTACAGCACACCATGGTCGCGGATCAACGTCACCACCACCAAGCTTCCTCAAACTTTCTTTAGGAAAACTTTATTTAAAAACATGCTCTCTGATTGTGATCTGCGCTGTGTATGAATACTTGCCCACTTTTTCATGAGAAATGCTGTCCAAATGCCCTGTTTGTCATGATGACGTCTAAAGTCCCTGCCAAAGGAAATAGTCTCTTTTAGCAACTTGTTAGCAACCGCCGTTTTTAAGACAAAATAAAGGTTTAAAAAAAATCACAAGTGGGTTATAACTGGTGTTTTATGTCATAGATCAAAACGTGAAAATATTTAGAAGCTTTGTTAACCACAGACCTTATTTCAGGCGATTTAGCAAAAACCCATTCAAAAAACCCATAGACTTTAGAGCGATGGAACTGTAAGTCCTAAAATGCTAACTCGCTTCTGGGTTTTGCCTACAAAAACACGTCATCCCTGAGGCACTCTATTAGAACAATGGAAGTTGCTGCAGTAGGGGAAGCCATTGTATATAATAATTTCATATATAGTAAATTACTTGCACCTCGGAGCGTGCAGACGAAACGCAATAAAGTTATCTTGCTTTCGGAGGCGAGTGCCTGTTGTTTAAGAACACAGTCGTGTAAGACGGTTCGACTAAAGACAGGCTTTGCTCAGGCGTTTCAGAACAACCAAATCAACACTTTAGATGCTGTGCAAAAAGATCGGTCTGCTGGTTAGTCCCGTTATGCTTTCCCATCACAAAGTCACATGTCTTTTTGATGTGCGTTGAGGAATTTTGAGGAACACATTTATGCACATTTTCTTATTGGATATATTTGTCCGACTCAATTGAGCTCATACAGGGTTTATGCACATTTTTAGATTTTATGTGCATTTTGGCATTTCCATCCAGCATTTCCATCCCTAAATGCACATAAAAATCTGATGATATTTAGGGCAATGTTTTATGAAATATTAATAAACCCCAGTTAAATTTGCGTAAATAACTCATTAAGGGAAAAAAGTCAAAGGGCCTTCAGGATTTGTTTTGTAAATGTAACATGCTGTTATTGTTTGAAAGTTGTAATTTGACTTATGGTCAAATAAATGTGAACTGTTTAGGGTTGGCTTCCTTTAGGTCCTGTAATGTTAACGTCTTTATCCCTTTTCTTTCTCCTGCAGCGGAGGAGAAGAAAGAAGAGAAGAAAGAGGAGTCTGAAGAATCCGATGACGACATGGGATTCGGACTCTTTGACTAATCTGTCTCCTCGGGACCAAAATAAAGTTTATTACAAAATGATTTTTGCTTCCTTGTTCATTTCAGAATTTTCAAATGCGGTTTATAATGTGGAATAGTATGAGTGAATGGAAGCTTTACTGCATGATTACACTCAAATAACGGCAGTCTTGCTGATCAAAAGATGTGAACCTTGAATTAGGCTTTTTAATAATGCCTTTATGTATACTGGTCATTTGAAAATGGCTGCACTTTAATATTGGTATACATAAAGGTTACGTCATTCATGTTTATGAAAATATAGGCATACTGTTCATATCGCCATGTTGTTATTAGAGGTCAATTCTCTTAATCTAATTGGATATCTTGCTACTTTTTCACTGAAATCTAATGCCACTCAAATGAAGGGAGTTTTTCCTGCAGTCATTTCTGCCTGCGTTCATGAAAAGACTCATTGGTTAAAGGTGTGAGTCAGTTGGATCTTTGCTCATAAAGTGTCAACTAAACCCTCTCAAGCACAGTGTTGACATTGATGTTGCAGCAATTTCTAATCTCGTCTTTTTGCTGAGTCAGTTCTGGATGAAGCTGGATTTATTGACCATTATGGGCTTTGGGTTGGACATGGAGTTTCCTGGTTGTGATGTGCTGTAAATGTTTTGGCTCTTGTGGCCAATTCCCGTGTTGCACAACTTATTCTGGGAAGTCAGGCGTGATTATTTACTTTTCTTTTTTCATTTTTTGAAAGGGTGTAAAAAAGGCTACATGATAACTATCTTTACTGATCCAAACCATTATATAACTGAATAGCTTTTGTCATGCATTTGGCAGACACTTTTATCCAAAGTTCCACTTTTGTTTTCTTTTGAAATGGTTCAGAACCGATCATTGACTAATTGCTTTGTGTTTTTTGCCTTGGCATGCGAGAATAATTTCAGTTTTGCTTTTGTATAAAGCTTTACTGTTGTTTGCACTCCCAAATATTATAACTGCTTGTTTGCTGAATCATCCAATACATGGATGGAACTTCCAGATGCCTGCAGTCAGATGTTGCAAACCTTTTTTTTTTTTTTTTTTTTTTGGAAGTTTTAATGCAACAGTACATCAAACAACATAGAATGGATGCAAGGTGGGATTTGGACTTACACATTTTTAGATTTTTTTACCAAAATGTATTACTTTTCTGAACACCCCACAACAATGACATTTAACTTCCAGAAAAATATATTTTCCCATCTCAGGCATCAAATCCCTATTATTATTGGTCATTATTTTAAGGTATGGACACTATGGGAGCTCTCTGAATATTATTATAAAAAATTTTTTGTGATAAAATCAACATTTTCCTATTAATCAGACGTCCCTCACACTAATTCAGTAATTGCAAATATAAAAGTTACATAAAATCTCACACTTTTGCTATAAAGCCTGAAATGGGCACTTTTTAACAAGCAACCTCATTTTTGATCAAAGGCTTAACTTCAGAATTTGAACTAAATTCTTATGATTGCTCTGAACAATTCAGACAGAATTCAACTAACTTTAAATTACTTTTTCATAAACTTAAATTAATAATAATAATAATAGTAAAAAATATATAGGTGTGACGGGGTTGTGATTTTTTGCCAAAATTGTCCACTGCTCTAAATCTAGTGAATAAATGGAGAGCACATGGCATGCATGATATTAAGAAATCATGAATAATGTTGAAATAACAAAGATCATTTTCACAAGTAATAGTTTTCTGTCTTTAATTGATGTAACGGGGTTGAGTCGTTAAGCTTGACAAACACAATTTCACAACATAATTTAGTCATAATTATTAAAGAAGGTGGTCACTGGCCTGTTTCTGCTCACAATGTTGTTCAGAAGACTTCTATGATGTCACTTCCTATTAATGATGTCACATAAGTATCAGTTCATTATTTTTATAGGGGAGAATGGTTTGTGTAACGGGGTTGAGGGGTTACTGAGGTACGGAACTAAATAATGTGATTTTAATGAATAATCATGAATTTGCTTAGAAAAAAAAACATTACCAGCAAAAAAGCACAGATGGATATTTATGGGAATGACAGAATGAATGGACTTTTTTCTCATTTTATTATTCATATCCCAAGTACACTTTCATAGAAGGCCTTGAGGGACATGACAAAATAGGTGGTGTCAACTGAAAAAAAGTAAATAATTTCTAATATGAAGATAAAATGTATGTCATGATTTTAAACATTATTAAAGGAGGCATTTCAATTAATACAAAAAGCTTTTAAAAATATATTTTGGTGACCCAATAGACCCAATAATCTAAGAAAGGTCAGAGGGACTCAAATCGTACCAGTTCCGTGAAATGACTCATATAAAATATATATATATATATATATATATATATATATATATATATATATATATATATATATATATAATATTTTCATATTTTAAAATATGAGGCATTTTGTGTGTTCACAAAGTCTAACTTTTCTTATGCATTTATGAATTAAAAGACTTAACCAGAATTGTACTGTTTGTTAGTAATGTAAAATCATATTTATAGTCAAAATAATACATATAAATATATACAGTGTGTGTGATATTGTAGGTTATAAAGGCCATATAAAAAGCAGTAGGCCTCAAAATGTATAAATTGAATTTATCTATAGATGATGACCCTGGAATATAGCATGTTTACTGGCATATTCCTGAATGCTTTAGACTAGAGATCTAATAATGGTCTCTAAGTAGTTTTTTGTTGTTCAAGCAAGCAAATTTGCTGTTATTTTAATGTAAGAACAGCTCTTTCTCTTTTTGTCATTGTTTTAGCCTACTATTAGGAATCTACAGTTTCATTTGAAAGTTCAGGGCAGTATCATTCAGAGTGGAGGAAGGGTCTTCAGTATCCGTTCATATACATAAAGAACATGCTTTATGCAATTTTATGTTTATTCATTTATTGACAAAGCTGTTGGCGGGTTAGTGTAAAGACAGTGTGCTTGAGTGACCAGCTGGAGGCGCTACAACATAAACAACGAGTCACGTGAATGAAAAGAGACATGCAAAATGACTCGTTTACTCAGATAGCTACTAAAAACATATCTGATGAACATTTTGATATGATGTTGTATTACCACATTTGGACTACAGTAAAACAGCAGTAAATAGAAAGAAAGATGGAGATGAGGTGATAGGTCACAGCAGTGAGGTAAGCATCGGTTTATGTGCCTTAGGCATAAGTTTTGTTTTCATTTTGAAATTCAGATATTGTAATGGCCGTTTAGTTTCCGACACGCGCTGTAAGCGATCGACCAATCACAACAGACTGGGCCATGTGACCAGCAGAGTAGACCAGTCTCTATAACTTAACATGTTTGCATTAATAGAAGTGGGTTAGTCAGTCTCTTGCCTCTCTGGTCTGCTCAGTTCAGTCACATCAGGTTTTCACTGCATTTAGAGATATTTTATAAACCTCGGATTCGGCTGGACATGGATTTTCCAGACTGATGTGGCAGATTCCATTAGGAAAATCTGACTATTTAGATCAGCTATTTCTAGAAAAGACTGTTTATATTGTGTTAAAAGGCTGCAAAAGACCAATATTTACTTTAAACAAAACAATCTGAGATGAAACACTTGACTGAATATTAATTAAAATCTAATTCATAATAAATATTGTCACTCTCCAAAGTTTGCAATCTTCAGAGATGTGCAATACAAAATGAAACCATAACTAATAATAATTAAACACAAGGAAATGAAAATTCAGTATGGCAGAAATGCATTAGTTTTGTGGTGTAAAACATTTTTAGCTTATAAGTACATTTATTTAAAGCATAATAAAATGTATAAAGCATAATTTTATATAAATAATAAATAAAAATGTAATCAAAAAAAATATTTAACATTGTAAATTAACTAAATATTAGTTGAGTTACTAAATATTATAAATACAACATTTTTAATATAAACTTTTCTGACTGATATTTCAAATGTGTGTGTACCTAACATTTTTTGGGGAAAAATGAGTATTTATGTCATATATATTATTGTTAAATGCAAATTTAAACCTCAACAATAATGAAAATAGACATACAAATGAGTAAGTTGAATTGTTTAATCAGAAACTAAAACATGATCAATCAAATTAATGTGACATTAAAGACTACATTTTTGTATTGTCATAAATGCAGATTTAATTACTGATAATTGTCAAGATGTAAAAAGAGAGTGATGGTTTTATATTTGTCATGCAAATCCTGGTCCTGGAGGCAGATTTCAGACATTTTCTGTGTTCAGTAACGTTTGGGAAGGCCTCTGGGTCTGTAGCGGTTTGGGTCTCCACCGTTGCGCCCCCAGCGATTGGCCGCCTGGTCAGCTGCAGAATCAGAGTTGCCGTGGCGACTGAGACCCTGCAGGGCCTCTCTTCCATCACTGCACGCATCAGAAGTTCTATTAGTGATTTCATGGAATTTTCATGCAGTCAAATGTAAACATTAACATTCCAAAATCATTTCAGCAGTTTCAGCGCTCGAATCAAATCGGTCACAGTCGGCATGATTCTGTATGTACCTGATCACTTTGGCGGCCCACCTGCCTCCCGGGCCACGTCTGGCAGCATCATGGTTCCCACGTGCATGGAAATACTTGTCCGAGTCCTTCCAGTTGGCCTTCCTCATATCCTGGTAGGCGCGCAACATGTCGTTTCCACCTACAAGAAACAGTGAAAGTGTGTCAGATGGGCTTACAGTTTGACTCAAGTTTAATAGATGTAAAAAATAAGTGACCTCGGATGGCTTGTCCTGGGAAGCGGTACCACTGCGCCTGAGCCTCGACCACCAAACCCAGCACCAGCACGGCAAGAATAAGCTTCATGATCACAGAACTGAACACATAAACAACAAAATGCTTTTATCCAAAGCAACTTAAAGAGATCTCCAATCGCTGTACACACATAAGATTATAATGATATAGAGGTGCTTTAGTAAGTCTCTTACCTCTCTGGTTCGCTCAGTTCAGTCATGTCAGATCTTCATCCAGTTTGATCTATTTTATAAGCCTCGGATTGGGCTGGACTTGGATTTTCCCAACTGTGATTTGACAGATTGCGTTAGGAAAATCTGACTATATTTTGCCTCTATTTCTGGGAAAGTTTGAATTTCTGAAACATGACTGTTTACATTATTAAGACATTACTTCATACAAAACATTCTGAGATGCAACTCTCCTGACTTTGCAATCTTCTTGTAATCTGAGATGTACGATACAAGGTGAAACCATAATAATTTAAAATAATAATAAAGAATTAAACACATGCAGTAGAAGAGTAGTATGGCAAAAAAGAAAGAGTTTTGTGGTATAAAATTGTAATTTGTAATAAATATTGACACTACAAATTTTGTAATCTAGTTAGATGTACAATAAACCATAATATTTTTAATAATTAAACTGAACTATTTTCATTATTAATAATAAGAATAATAATTAAACATGCAAAGGAAATGAATTAGTTTCTGTGGTATAAAATGGCATTTTTAGCTTATTAAAATGTGTATGTTTTAATATAAATAAACAATTTAATCTGTAAAATGTATAACATTGTAATTCAACTAAATATAAATATTATAAATACTCATTTTTAGTATAAACTTTTCTGACTGATGTTTAAAATTCATGCACATAATTTCAGTTTCACTTCTCATGCTGCTGACATCTTTTCCAGCTCTCTTGGCTGTTGCAACAATAAAGGTCATTCAGAGAGAAGGAAATTCCAGATGTCTGCAGATGTAGAGCAGAAGCACATAAACCAGCCTCCCTCTGTGTGTGTGTGTGTGTGTGTGTGTGTGTGTAGTGTACTTGTTTATATTACAAGTAAATGGATTTATAAACATACTAAATGATGTTTTTGTGAGAAAGTAAAAGTGTGCACAGTTTCCTGTGATGGTTAGGTTTAGGGGTAGGGGTAGTGTAGGGGGATAGAAAATACAGTTTGTACAGTATAAAATGCATTACGGCCTATGGAAAGTCCCCACAATTCACAAAAACACAACATTTGTGTGTGTGTGTGTGTGTGTCTGTGAAAAATCTTCATTATGGTAATGTTAACCCACACATGGAGAAGTGGGATATGACCTGATAAGACTGTTTTATCAGACAATAAATCAATTATTAGCTAAAAAAACAAATTCAGACTCTTAAACTCTGAGCATACAACAGCTCACTTGTTTAGTTTCCAGTTACCAAAAAAGATAGAAAATGAGAATCCATGACAAAGTACAAGAGTTAAATCAATAAATAAATCCCAAACAAGAACTGTCATTCCAAACAAAAGATAAGCTTCCAAAACATTTGCTAAAATGTGTCAGATTTTATTAATTTACACTGCTGTTAAAAAAAAAAAAAAAAAAAAAAAAGGTAAAATGTTTTTGATGTTTTTAATAGAAGTCTCTTCTATTAAGGCTTCATTTATTTAATAAAAAATGCAGTAAAAACAGTAATATTGTGAAATATTATTACAATTTAAAATAACTGTTTTCTATGTGAAAATATTGTAAAATGTAATTTATTCCTGTGATCAAAGCTGAATTTTCAGCATCATTACTCCAGTCTTCAGTGTCACATGATCCTTCAGAAATCATTCTGATATGATGATTTGCTGCTCAAGACACATTTATTGTTATTATTGAAAACAGTTGTGCTGTGCATATTATTTTTGTGGAAACTGTGATAAATTTATTTCAGGATTCTTTGATGAAGGAAAGTTCAAAAGAACAGCGTTTATTTATTCATGAAATATAAATAATTTGTAACATTAGAAATGTATATACTGTTAATTTTTGACACTTTAATGCATGCTTACTGAATAAAAGTATTAATTTCTTTCAAAAAAAAAAAAAAACGTTTTAAATGGTAATGAATTGATAAAATTGGTAAATCCCAATACAGACTTTTATAGTTTTATATATATATATAACCAATATAGTTTAATCTGCTATTCCCTGCTGCATGGCCTTAAAAGTATGAGACATTAACCTCTCTGTAGAATGAAAGGAAAAAAATAGATTTCATTGTATAACAAATATCAGCTCACAATGACATGCAGTTTTTTTCAGCATACCAAGGTGTTCATCTTGACAAGCACTCAAGACAGGTTGTTTGGACCACCTCTTTCCTGTTCCACCACATACTAATGCTGACTTTCTCATATCTCTTTTGCTGACATCCTAAAAATATTATAAATGCATTATTCAGTCATGTTTAGTCTTGTACTTCATGTTCCCAAGGATCTTAGTCACTAAATGTGATGAGCTTCTAATTCTGAATGAATAAACACTGACCAGGTCAAGCCAGAAACTGACAATTAAGCTCTAATGGTAACAATTAAGGTAATAATGGTTTGAAATGAATCATTTGCAGCAATAAATCTATCAGATTAACAATGGAAGCACACAATGAACTGAAACACAAGGTCTTTTTTCAGTTTTGGTCTGCAGAAACCACTCATGCCAATTTAATTTCTGTATCATTGACAGTTCACAGAAGAGGAAGTGTAAATCCTGAAATAGTTAGGTTATAAAACACCTGCTTCTTATGAAAAGAGAAGTAGGCTGTTTTTATTTCCTTCTCAACCACTGTTCCACTCAAACACTTTTGTTCTTTTGATGTGATGATGACTACAGATATTAAGACACCAGATCTGGCTGAAATATTAACACTTTCATCACTGCTTCTTGACAAATCTTTGCTATCCACCTTATTCCTACGCCCCATGATGCTTTGTGTGAATTATGGGTGCAACTTCCATGAAGTTGTAAACAATCAGTGAAAGGCTGGCTCTATCTACTCACCATTCAACCATCGAACAGAAAACGGACATTTAAAAGTGTAAAAGCATCAACAAGGTACTTTCTCCAGACCATGAATATATTGCGTTATTCCCTAAAAAAAAGTAAATAATTGCGTTACTTAGTTACTTTTTATGAAAAGTAATACGTTGCATTACTTTTTCTTGTCTGGGCTTGCTTGTTTGTGTTTAAAAACACCAAAAAAAGTAATATTTTTGGCAAATGTTAAGGCCCTTTCACACCAAAAGTGAGGCCAAAAGCCTCAGGCTGAAGGAAATGCAAGTTCACGCCTGTACAGTAGAGGCGTCAAACAAACCTTCAGCTGTGCTGCCATTCTGAAGAATAGGATACACAAGAAGGAAGTTCAACACTCTTATCTCTAAATCTAATATAAAGTAATTCTTGCTTATTGAATTATATCACTGAAGGTCAGCAAGACATTGGTTAATAAAGTGAGATTAAATACATAAAGTATATTTGTGTTATTTAATATAGTTAATTATTACAGGTTTGCATACAATTCTGATTGCATTTCACTGTTTTTTTATTCATTTTGAGAAATACTGAATGTTTTTGTGCAAGTGAGATGAGTAAATACATGTTCACATTTAGTCTAAAACTACAATAACCATCATGTTCACACAGTGCACATAACACCTCTGTGCTTTATTTCTCTCAACATGAGGAGAGCTGTCAGTCAATAATGTGAAAAAGTAACTTGCGTTACTTATTTGAAAACATAACGTAGCCTAGATATTTTGTTGTAAATCAAAAAAGTAATGTGTTACTCGAAAAAGTAATCTGATTACATAACTGATGCGTCACCCCCAACACTGCTCATAATGTTTAAAAAATAAAACATGAAGGAAAAATTGACAGTTGATTAAGTCAAACTGACAGATAAGCTGTACTTGTAGCACAACCTTATGATTTGAAATGATTCGTTTCAGTCTTTTTGAATGGAACTTCCCTAAACCGGAAGTGCCACTCATTCGCAGTAGGCTCGTCAGGAATAAGGTGGATATTGTAATAATAAACTCAAACAACACTGGATCAGATGGGTGTCTGGTTTCATTGGCATCAATGCAAGTCTACTCATACTGTATATAGTTAATCTAAGACTGTGACGACTTCACTACAATCAACATTAAACACCATCAAACCTTAATCACTGTATTAGCCATGACAAAGTAACAGTAAAGACATTTATGTTACAAAAGATTTCTACTGAACTCTCTATTCATCAAATAATCCTGAAGAATATATCATGGTTTCCATAAAAAAATATTGCACAGCTCAATATTGATACAAATAAATGTTACTTCAGCAGCAAATCATATTAGAATGATTTCTGAAGGATCATGTGACACTGAAGACTGGAGTAATGATGCTGAAAATTCAGCTTTGATCACAGGAATAAATTACATTTTAACATATATTCAAATAGTATTGCTAATTAAGAAAACTTTTCTATTTCACATATTGCAGCTTTGGTGAACAGACATCTTTATACAACAAACAAAAACTTACCAATCCCAAACTTTTGAACAATAATGTATATGGAGCCCAAAATAACCTTGAAAAATTCATTTAAGCAGGTTCCGATTTTACCGATTAAGACATGGGACAAATAATTTTACTTGCTGTTAGTTTTGTGGGGAAAAGAAATCACTATTTTTTATACCTCCTGCCCTCAGACTACAACTCAATATATATTTAAATATGCAAGGAAAACTCCTTTAATTTCCTAAGATTGAATGCTTCCAAAACATACAAAAATAAATCCCTACCAAAGTCAATCTTTGCATATTTCCATAATTAACCCCCACTGGAAGCTCAAATCAAAGCATGAAAACACTTAAATGAGTCACGAGTCAAGTTCAGATCCCAGAGGTTTCTGTTTTATTGGTTTGGAGCATAATTTCATTGATGAATCACACAACACATGCAGAAAGGTCAAATTTTGAACTGCGATGGCTTATGAGAAGTGCAACAGCAAAGCATTATAGAGCAAAACAAGCTAAGAGGTTTTTCTGCTTAAATAACTGGACATACACAGGTTGACCAGTCAGTCAGTTAAACAACAAAAATATAAAGTTTGATGGCATGTAGGACATTAAACACTCATATAGCAAATGGACGGAGCCTTTAGCTGCTCTCCTTGCCAAGCGTGAGCTTGTCGAACATGTACTCGGCCATGCCGTTCTGGGGGGCGCCCATGCGGCGCAGGTTGGTCACCCAGTCGCCCAGTTCTTTGATGGACTTCACCTGCTCGTCCAAGTAGTGTGTCTCAATGAAATCGCACATCTGTAAGAAACGAGACGGGTGTGTTTGGAATAAGTTTGTTTGTGAATGAAGTCGTCTAGTTGCACTGGTGTGTGAGGTTCACACTCACGTGAGGGTCGTTGTGCTGAGAGGCCAGCTTATGCAGCTCCAGGAGGGAGTGATTGACGCTCTTCTCCAGCTGCAGGGCACATTCCAGCGCTTCCACGCCACTTCCCCACTCGTCCTTTTCTGGTTTCTGTCATGCATAAACCCAAAGGTTAAAAGTGGCATGAGCAAAATCTTGTATTACAGCACAAATAATGAGGTAACCCAGCGATAGCGTCACAATAAGAGATCTTTTTTTGATGTTAATTCATGCATTTAAAAGAAAGCAATGCATTTTTGTTTAGCGTGTTAACACATGCAATACATTTTTTAGTTTAATACGTTAAAAATATTTAACGCAGCATCCGTTTTTTCCATCATAGTTTGGCTAGCATTACATTATATGATCATATAATGTAATGCTAGCCAACATTATATCGGGTTCGCACTTGAACAAACAATAACACAGAATTATGACAAAATGCCTGTTTTGTTGAGTATCCTCATAAGAGCAGTCTTAAAGGAGTTAAATAACAGCTTAAATGAACTTAAAGAGTTTTGAGAAAATAAGATGCTCATGTTCAGCAGCAGCAGCTCTTAAAGTGACAGCAGCCTAATAAACTAGTTGCTGTGATGATGTCTGTCATTAATGTTAATCAAAGAACAAAGGGAACAGAAAAATTGTGGCTGTAATAATGATTAATCTATATTTAATTTATAATTTATGCAGTGAAGACTGTGAAGTGTTTGATAATGTTATTCAATATATGTATTATGTATTTAATCGATTAACAGCACTAATATATATTCAGTTCTGTGCAAAAGTCTTTGGCACATTAGTAAAAATGGTTTTAAGCCAGTTATTTATATCTTTTGCTGTTTGATAACTTTATTCAATTTCTGATCTTAAAATATGACATTTATTAAAATGGGTTTATGTAAAGATTGTTTTAAGTTCACTTAAATTAAAAGTGGTTAAAGACTAATAAATGTTGAAAATGATAGCTTTCATTTATAATGTAATGATGAATGTTTCATAGAGACATCAATACAGTATTCGTATCAGTGACACTGGCCTTCATTCATAAAAATATGCCATTAAACATTTAAAATATACCATCTTTAAGTTGTTTCTACATTAATTTGTAGTCTAACTGTCAAGTTACTACAATATGAAAAAATTAAAAACACTTGCTTTTAATCGCGACTAATTACAGTAAAAATGTGCTATTAATTTTTTTTTTTTTAAATTGACTGCACTAATTTTTTTTTTACATAACCCAGAGAATTACATTTTTTTTTTTTTTTACTTATTTACTGGAACTTGATCGATGCAAATCTGTAATGCCTAAGATGTTCTTTAATACAGTCTAAGCGATTAGTGAGACAAATTTTTGCTTTGATGGATGCATTGAGACATTTTTCTCAGCGCATACCTTACATTTTACAGTTGTATCCTCATCTGTAACACAGTGTCTACACCAGATACGACAACAGCTAAAAGCTGTATACACTGAACTCGACAAGATGAAAGCACTTGTCGGGAATTTGTCACATCGCGCCGCATCCAGTGTAAACAACATCACTGATTATAACGGGATCTATTGTCTTTTGTCGCGTCGCACCGATCGCGTCCGGTGTAAATGTGACGTGCATATTTTTGTGATCAAGTGCTTTATTTCCTTTTAAAATAATTTCATGACACATATCACTTTATCCTACAAAACCTATTTAGTTTGAATTAATTTTTAGTACATTTAAATAATACATATTTTGTGTTTTGTTATCTTAAACCCCCAAAATGTCAGGTGGTGCAACTGTCCGAACAAACAAACAGACTAAGAAAACAATACTACAGCATAATTTTATAAATAAAAGTAGATTTAAAGCTGTTTAGATAATTGAAAAACTTTTGTCCAGCAATTTGTATGTTCTCAAATGTCAGGGTGGCACAACTGCAAACATAGCTCTTTTATTATGAATTGATTAGGTAATAACAGTAAACATGAAAATCCAGCGCATCCTTGTGGAAAAGGTTTGTAGATCTCTCAAATACTGGTGAAAACTGCTCATTTCAAGTATGGGTAGGTTGGTACACTTTCCATGTCAAGTGGTACAACTACAGTATATACATACAACTATTTGGTTGTACCACCTGATATAAAAGGCAAGATGTGAAATAATTTCACAAATAATGGATTTAAAAAAAAAATTTATTATTAAAATCTATTATTAATCTTTACATCCAATTAAGCTTTTTTTCCATCTGATTAAATAAAAGAAATAAAACAGGTTAACTGATTAATCAAAATCAAAATCGTTAATAAAAATTAAACATGCATTTAAAACTTGATGGCAACTAGTCAGATGCCAAGCCAACTTCCTAAAAACATTTAACATGAACCAACCATTTTGCATTACCAATGAAACTGGTAAATCACTCCCGCCCTCTTGCAACTCATGCAAATATCACAAACGTTATTGCAAAATCTGTATTGAGAGCATTTGTGGTTGGCCGTTATGCTTTTTAATCTCTCACGAAAACAAAGCGAAGCTCAATAAACATGCTTACCGTCAGTTGAAGTTTGGTCAGTGTCGGTTAAAGATAAGAGCCCCACCCTAACCCTCTCCTCTCTATCTCTGCGTCCTTGCCTTGTCCTGCCAAACTGTAATGCTATCACGTGAACGCAGCATATAAACGTACCTTCACGTCCTGCAGAAAGATCCTCCCTCCCCTCTGGTTCTGAAACTTCATCAGTTTCTCGGCATGTTCGCGCTCTTCGTGGGACTGATGGTGGAAAAACTTCGCAAAATTGTGCAGAGCCTGATCATCTCGGTCGAAGTAGTACGACTGCATGAGAGAAATAAAACAATTAGGGCAGATAGCGAATGAATCATTAACTAAACTTTCAAGCAAGGGTCATTCACATACTGAACTCAATGCTCCTTCCCATCAACTATTCATCTAGAACACTACACTTTGCTTCCAAATGGGAAAGGGATGTTATAATGGATTCTTACCATAGAAAGGTAGACGTAGGACGCATACAGCTCCATGTTGATCTGACGGTTGATGGCGGCTTCGCAGGCCTCCTCGAAGTTCTGTCTCACCTGAGAGCTCATGTTTCTGTAAGAGAGGACACAGATTTGATCTTTTTATTGCATGCCGCCGACATCCCCATAAATAATGAACGCATTGTAACCTCTCCAACATCAGCTTCTGCATTTCCACGCATCGTTGCTCACCGCAGACCCACTAATAATAGTGTCTATTGTCTGTTTCAGACATGGCAGCAGGTGTTTACGCCACACAACTCTCTAAGTTGCATTTAATACATCCTCAGGACAGGTGGTGTTAATGTTCATTCGTTTGATACGAGGAAAAGCACATGATCGCATGACACTCATTTCCTGGATCACTTAGATAATTCTACTCGAGGTTTGGCCCGTTTGTCCAATCTCACCTACTCAAGAGATCTGGCCAATGTGCATAGTCTAACCTATAATTAACTCAACTATAATTATGACATTGTTGAAAAGCGACATAAAAACAGCTCATGAATGAATGCTTCTGAAATGTGGCCTGGGGTAACACCCAATACAACATATTCTACATAACACAAGATGATCTTGAAATCTGTTTACTAAATAAAGGATTAGGAAAAAACCCTTGTGACCTGGGAACATTAAACCAAACCTGTCGAACAACTTAAAATGATTTCTTGGTTAGCGTTTTGACAACGCCAGTCCCTATCCACTTACACTGTATTAAAAGAGCAGTATATTCCTCAAAAATAATTGATCATATGATATTACATTTTAGACATGAAACAAGATCGACTATCAAAAACAGCTGTTAAAGGATTAGTTCACTTTCAAATAAATTTTCCTGATAATTTACTCACCCCCATGTCATCCAAAATGTTCATGTCTTTCTTTCGTCAGTCGAAAGGAAATTAAGGTTTTTGATGAAAACATTCCAGGATTATTCTCCTTATAGTGGACTTCAATGGACTCCAGATGGTTGAAGGTCAAAATGACAGTTTCAGTGCAGCTTCAAAGGGCTTTAAACGATACCAGACGAGGAATAAGGGTCTTATCTAGCGAAACGATGGTCATTTTCGAAAAAAATACAACTGTATATGCTTTATGACCGATCGTTTCGCTAGATAAGACCCTTATTCCTCGTCTGGGATTGTGTAGAGCTCTTTGAAGCTGCATTGAAACTGACATTTGGGCCTTCAACCGTTTGGAGTCCATTGAAGTCCACTATAAGGAGAATAAACCTGGAATGTTTTCATCAAAAACCTTCATTTCTTTTCGACTGAAGAAAGAAAGACATGAACATCTTGGATGACATGGGGGCGAGTAAATGATCAGGAAAATTTTATTTGAAAGTGAACTAATCCTTTAAGCACACCAAAATGAAGTGTAAAAATACAGCAAGTGTTAAAATGTATATAAACTCCATCAGTATTTACAAAGATTTTTTTACTGAACATAACATACATAAAAATAGACAAAAGTAGTATAAACAGATAAACAAATAGTAACAGAAACATCTAAAACCATAAATAATTAAACAAAAAAAGGTCACTTTCAGGACATAAACATAAGGTAGATCGCGCGTTTTAAAATTTGGGTCACAGCTCCAGTCCCCATCCACTTTCATTGGTTGAGCGGCGTTACCATTTTTCAAACGAATTGCTTAACATATGTTGAATATTTTTGTCTAAAACAATAAATAATTAAACATAAAAAAGGCCACCTTCAGGAAATAAATAGAAGGTAACAGTATTTACGAAGATCGCAGCTTTTTAAAAATTTGGATCCAGTCCCCATCCACTTTCATTGGGAAAGCAGCGTCACCATTGTTCAAACAAATTGTTTAACGTATGTTATTAAATATTTTTGGCGATTATAACAAAATGCTGCAAATCCAGTCGCGATAACGAACGCAAAATGGTCGAAAAATGAATACATTAAGGAAACATATGGACGCGGAGGCCATTTGAGGACTGTGAGGCCTTTACAAACATTACATTAATTTGAATTAGCGAGTTTGTCAGACGAAGCGAATTCCGTTTTATTTGATTCGAATCATATTTTCCCTGCAGGACTAAATCGATCAACACAAACAAACAAAATGGCGGCTTTGTGTATCGCTCGGTAGTGATGAATACAGCAATCTCTATACAAAGCGAGTTATTCATGCATCAAAATATATATAAACAATGTGAACAATGTGTGAATAAAAATGATGATTCTGATAAAAGACTTACCTTTTGGTTTTAATTGGGGTTATTCGCAAAGATGGTCAGCGACGCTGGTTCGAGTAGATTTTTTTTAAAAAGCAAGCGTCTTAAAACCAATTTTTCGATTTTAATCGAAAACAAAATGATTGGAATCAAAGAAGATGGTTGATGGAAAAGCGAAAAGACAGAAGTCGGTTGCCGTTCAAGCACTGTTGAAGCAGGTAACCTTCAGTCCGTCCTCGTGGCTGAAACGATAATGAGTTCATGCGCATGACGGCGAGGTATTTGTATCACGTACACCCAAGCGATGCATGACGCAACACGCACGAGGCACAGGATCCACCCCGAGATTACCTAAAATGATTGTGAAAAACTTACTTACATACATAAGGATACAAACACACATAACAACAATATAAAATAAACAATATGATCTAAAACATATAAAATCCCTCAAAATTAAACTCCATAGAGATTCAAGGTACTACAAATTTGGTTTACAGAGTAAACACAATTAATAGCCTATTTTATTATTATTTAAAAAAAAAAATTTAACTGCTCGCAAATGATGTTTGCTCAAATTTAAAAAAAAAAATCTCTTTGTCCAAATGGCATGAGACTTTGTATGGTGGTTAACACTTTTAAGATCTACAAAAAAAAAAAAAAAAAAAAAAAAAAATTGGAGTGATATCTTGTTTTTATGTTAGTGTAAAAAAAAAGTTACACTCGTGGTCTTCGACCCCAGGCAACAAAATATAATTTTGTAACAATATAATATATTTTTTAAAAACCAATGTAATTTTACTCTGTTTATGAATGTTTTTACTCAACATTTGTGCAGTTTTTGGAGGATTTGTGATATCTTTTAAATTTATATAAATAAATTTAAAACTATTTTTTTAAATAGGTTTTTATGCAAAAACAGCTTTTTATGTAAAATTCACTTTATAAAAGACCCAGCTTTCTAACTTTCATTCATGGGAATAACATGGATAATTTGACATGGTTTAGTGTAAGATTTTTGCCAATCTTTTGGAAAATTACTAAAATCTTTGGGAAAAAATACAGTTTTAAAAGTAAAAAAACTATCACTTTTACCAGTAGATGGCTCCAGAGCTCCACTATTTGCATCTTTTCACAAGTTTTTTTCAGTTGGATTCATATCTAAATGTTATGAAATCACAATTATAACAATAAAAATTACTTTGTCAAAGTTTAAAAATAAAAAATATTTATTTTATTATTTTTATTATAAAATTATTATTGAAAAACTGTTGGGTGTTTTTTTTCAGTACGAAAAAATGCTAAACTTTGACAAAGTAATTTTTATTGTTATAATTGTGATTTCATAATATTTAGATATGAATCCAACTGAAAAAACTTGTGAAAAGATGTCTTTCAGTCAGTAAAATAGCAAATAGTGGAGCTCTGGAGCCATCTACTGGTAAAAGTGATAGTTTTTTTTACTTTTATAACTGCATTTTCCAAAAGATGGGCAAAAATCTTACTCTAAACCATGTCAAATTATCCATGTTATTCCCATGAATGAAAGTTAGAAATCTGGGCCTTTTATAAAGTGAATTTTACATAAAAAGCTGCTTTTGCATAATTAAAAAAAAAAAAAAAAAAAAAAAAAAAAAAATTTAAATCTTTTTAAATTCATTTAAATTTAAAAGATATCACAAATATCCAGAGACATCTCTAGAGAATCTCCAGAGACCCCGAAGACCATGAGTGTAGCCCCCAAAGGAAGACCGCACAAGGGTTAAAACAGTGAACTTTTTTCCCCAATAGGCCTACTTTTTATCTTCAATCCCTCCAACTTTAAGTTCAAATCAAAATTTAGCCTAGAATCTGATATCCAATATTATAAACATGCAGCAAAAGGAGTCCAAAAGGGACTTTCTATACAATAATTAGAGTTTTCCTTTTAGCTAGTGCCTATATTTGAGAAGCATTAATGATATGCTTTGGAAGTACTGGGGTTTAAAATGACCAAAAATTGCAGTCCTTATAAAAATACAGGTGAAGGAAAAATGTCTAGACGCTTCACCTTTGTCCTTGTGCGTATCAGTGGTCTATATAATAAGAGGTTTGAATTCAGTAGCTTGTTAGGTGCTACACCCAGGATGTGAGGAGTATCTCGCTGACTCAACAGTCATCTTCATCGGATTATAGGGCTTTTTTGTGCAACAGAAGAAAAAGAAGAACGACTAGTGTACGTCTCACTGATTTCAATATTCACTCTTAGACATAAAGGTTGCAAAAGGAGGGTTTTCCCACTGATGTCATGAAGAACCCCTGAAAAACTTTCTGTGATACATTCTTAAGAACCATTTGTGAAGAACATTTGATAATTTTCAGCATCATTACTCCAGTCTTCAGTGTCACATGATCCGCCAGAAATCATTCTAATATGATGATTTGCTGATTTGTTGAAAGCAGTTACTTCATAGTTTTGAAGAAACCATTACAGCTTTATATTTCAGGATTTTTTAATGAAATGAAAGTTCATAACAAGATCATTTATTGTAAATGCATCCTTGTGGAATACAATTATTAATTTCTTTAAAAAAAAAAAAACCTTTTTGAATGGCACATTTTCATCATACAGTGACCTATGCCACAAAGACCCGTGCAAGACCAGAAGGGTTAAATGTAGCCGAAAAAACACCCAATGAATTAACATTAGCACTTACTGTAACACATTAAACTTAAAGATTAATAATCTAAAGAAACTTTTTTGCACTATAAAAAACCTTTTGTGCATTGGAAAGATTCCATGGATGTTAAAATTTCTTCATGTCCAAAAGAACCTTCATTTTAAAAAGTGTATTTTATATATATCAAAGATGTGATGGTCTTTTTTTTTTTTTTTTTTTTTTTGTCCAAAGCCTTAATAATAATAAAAAACAAAGATATGCCATCCAAAGTATGTAAGGTAGTACAACTAGATCTCTTTTATTGAATCTAAAGGTTTTAATTATATTTTGCTACATATAAATGTATTTTAAAGATTTTGAAGTGTCAAAAAGTCATTCGGTTTAACCATCCAAAGGCAATACAGCCATTTCATTTGTGATTAAAATATCTTAAAATGTAATAAATGTATATATTTTTATTCTGGCATGACTTTATAACATCATATATCAACATAGTGCAAAATGATATTAAAATTATGTGTAGAAATCGTTGCTTTGTTATGAGAAAGAATGTCTGGAAAAATGAATTTCATTGATGTCATTCAGAGTAACTGATGTAAAGGGACCGTTTTGGATTAAGTCATGTGGTCAATATCATGTGACAGGATGTGACATCATTCAGACACCTGCAAAGGATCACATGGTCATAAAGCAAAGTAACTAACTCTCTCTTAACTATTTGAAAAATTCATGTTTGCTCATACGCATGTCCCGAAACATCAGGTCATTCGGTACAACCGCTATAAAACATGGAAAATGTTGTAATATTTTATAAACTTGTACTAAATATAAAATGTTTGATTGTTCTTTTGATATCAGCCTGTTAGCACTGTTTGAAAATATCGTCATTTGGTATAACCAAAAGTGTCATTCGGTAAAACTGAAATTTTGGTTAAACTGAATGACTTTATGTCCATCTTATGAAAAATGAGTTAATTGATTATACAAACCACATAATCTCATTGTTAACACTTAATAAAACTTCAAAATTAATTATATCGCCACTGTTGTTTTACACTTTTACACTTTTCGTCAATGACCCATATATCTAAATTTATATTATTGGTGATATCCCAATATAACAGACTTGTCAATAGATCCTGCACATATTTTTTAGAGAATTTCCATGAATATTGAGTAAGAAAATGCTTGTTTAATATCACTGTATATAAGTCTCCCTCTCTCTCCCTCTACACATGGACACTAAACTATAGTGTCAGTCGCTGGTGTGCCTCTTGAGGCCAGCGGAGAGAGGTTTACCTGCGCGGCTCTTACATAATGCTGACACCGACACTTTTATTTGCACCATCTGTTGAAGTCTGCTATGAGGTGGTAAAAGTGGATCATATGATCATGTGATCACTGGCCACTGGAAACGTGATATTATAAAGTGCTGAAACAGTTAACCAAACTGGCTTTTATTCACTCCTTTATTGGTCAATCCAGGTTCACCGTCAATAACAAGTAGTATGTGACGTAACATGGACACCAATGTTTTCCAGTTCATGTTGTGTAACAGTAAATGTCTGCGTCAGAGATGCAACAGTTTTGCCTGCTCATTGGCAGTGATTTCTACAGTTAAAAGCCTAAGTTATTATTTTTTTAAATCCAAGAAACAAAAAACAAAGTGTACTTTTTACCCTCCTGCATATTTACACTGTAGCATCTTCATAATATTCCATTGTTTAGTTAAGACATTTGTCCTAGTTTGGCTTGAGCAAAGCTCATTTTACCAATCTTTCACAATCCTTGTGTCAGAAGCATGACAAAAGGAAAAGAACAGAGTGAAGTCACAGTTCTTGATGTAATATAAACTTGTTGTGAAGCATAAAAAGAGTTGACAAAGCATTTTTGGTTGGCAACTAGTAAATATTACAGGACAGGTTTTTCTAATTCACACCAAACTGTTTGTATTATAGTGGATAATCTGAAAGTAGGACAGAAGGTGTGATCGCTGAACAAACATAATTGATGTAATGGTAAATGTATCATCTCATTATATTCTTGTTATATTCATGCCACCACCTTCCATAAATGCTTAGGAGTATTCACAAAATAATTACATTTAATGAAACCACTTTGTGATAATTATGATCACTGTTTTTTTTTATGAATCATCAGTACTAATTTATTTAACTGAACATCATACTCTTTTTTAATGGCTCAATGGTTCTTGAAACATTCATTTTCTCCACAAGCATTTTTGTAAAAATTCTCATAAAGAGATAAACATTTAGCTAAGTATACAAGTTTTATATGGGAAAGTTTTTTTGGCTACGGATTATGTCATTGTTTGTTTCTATAGTTACCCATCAGATTCAGCTGTGTCTTTGATTTCCTTTGTTCAATCCCTGTGTTTGTTTTGTTAATAAAGACTGTTTGTTTTTGGATACTTTGTTTCGCTGTTTGATTTACACATGCATGTTACAGATACGATGGAATTGACTAACCCCATAACAAGGCAAAACTAACTAAGTCATTGATCAAATACTATTTATTTAAAGTTTATTTCAAAATAATATTCAAGTAGGTGTGATAAACTCAGTTAAAGGTGAAATATGTAGAATTTTCTGTCCGCTAGAGGTCGCTAGAGGCCTATTCAAAACAAAGGCGTAGCTTGATGACGCCAAGTTTGAGAGCAGAATTTGGGACATGTGCTCTTCACCTCAATGGACGGTGGAAAACAATCGGGATAGGACTCAGGAAGAAATCATGTTCATGGATGCGATTATTAACGTTACTGTAATATGAAGCAGAGCAGGAGCGAGTGTTGTGGAGCTGAACGAGGAGCTGGAGCGATTGATCAACACACGCCTCACGAGCAGCGGGACTTTTATTATGACACAGTCGCCGGCGCCGCTTCCGTATGAGGTAACACGGCTTCGTGAGACACTGAAGCAAATGTGTCGTAATGTGTCGAGGCTTCGAAACAATCTGACACCCGTCTATACGGTGACCTCTAGTGGTCAGAACAGTGTAAATGCAACAAAACTCAGACCAAACATGCATTAAAAATACTCTTTTACTAATGTATTGCAAACGTTTTATTGAAAGAAAAATCAATCACATGCAATTAACTAATAATCCAATAAGATTAAATATATAGTGTCTCTATAATATGTGTTCTTTTATCAATTTTCAAGGCTTGTTTCTCTGTTCCGTGGCTCAAGCTAATAATAACTATCATAATAACTATAATTAATCATTTTAATTATTCTAATGTCTAATTAAAACATAAACAAATGTATAAAACTGATTGGAGATCAGGTAAAACCATAGGGTAAAGCCATAGACACTTGTTCAATAATATTGACTGAATCTACGTGATTCATGGGTTCACTTTATCATCGCCCTCTACCGGTGAACCATTGAAATTTCGAACTGTTTCGAAACAGTGATGACGTAATGAAGCCTCGTTTACTAATATCACGTGACTTTGGCAGTTTGATACACGCTCCGAATCACTGTTTCAAAACAAACGATTCATGAAGCTTCGGAGCTTCATGAAGCAGTGTTTCGAAATCGGCCATCACTAGTAACACAGCTCTGTTTATCATATTAAATACATTTAAGAGTGTTGAAAATGATATAGCTTTACTCTGAGCGTTATTCGCTCGGCGGCTGCTGTGAGACACTGTTACACACTGCAGTAAGATCGATCGATTTTACAATATCATATTAAATATTGAATGTCTTGTATTGATAAATGGCATGCAATTAATTTTAAAACATATTGTATGATGGAGAAAATTCTGTATTACTGTTACTAAAAATAAAGCTGCATCTGATTATGCTATGTTAGCTACTTGACAAAATAGTGTTTTTCCCTGAGGCGTGGTAAAGCATGGTACTCGCAACAAAAATCAAGAAAATTAGATTTTTAAGACTAAACGTGTTGAGCTATATAACAACAATTAGTTTTCTGTCTATAAATATATCAAAACAGTTGTTCCCTTGTCTATTAAAACATGTAAATATTAAAGCGTCTTTTGTGTTTCCATGGTTTCTACAAAATAAAACCAGAAACCGAGGGTAACGCGGGTATGACGCAATTGACAGGCGACTCCTCACACGTCCCGGAGCCTTGGTTAAAATTGCAATTTTCTCACGATTTACAAATAGTTGCAAACATTTGGGATATTGTAAGTACTCAAGTGAACAAAATATATAACACTGGCCTAGTGGTTTTTGGATATTTTACTGCAAAATTCTTTCATATTGCACCTTTTAAGTCATTCACACGCACTATTAATTTTTACTGGGTATTCTTCTGTTCTTGATTGACTAACAAAAACTCTATTCAAAAGATGCAGACTGAGACAACAGTGACTGGACTTTCATCTAGATGGCCCACTAAACTTTCCATATAGTTAATTAAATTTGTGGAACTTGGAGAAAATAGCAATGCTATTCTTATTAGGTGTAGTCATCCTGTAGTCTCAGCCTCAGACGTCACGCCCACAGTCCGCTGTCTGAAGGTCTGGCTATGACAGACTAGTCATCCTGTATTCAGAACAGTCTCTGAAATCAACAGCACTACCCTGATCTTTTACACTAGCCATTCCTTTGTGCCTAAATCCAAATCAAGGTTTTATAATTGCTTGGCAAAACTATAAAACTTGCTTTTTACTAAATGTCATTTGACTTTATACTTTCTTCAGAAAGGTAAAAAACACAAAACAACACAACCATGCACGTCTTTAAATCGAATATATACATTCATATGGACTTTTTCACAATGCACACCATTACTGATATCTGAAGAGCAGGGCAACCACCAATGGTAAATATAGTACAAATAAAAAGTAGATTTATGTTGTGTTCAATATTAATGAATAAGCAGCTGAGAAGTTTTTTTTTAATGAGACAATACTTTATAAAGCTTTATAAAGCTGATGAATATGGGAATAAGAGACAGACAAAGAAACTTAGAAATGTAGTTAGAGAAAAATACTAGGACATCTAGTGGTGAACTTATGGAGCTACAGGTTAAAAGTCACATTCCCAAAATTACAGTTTTTCTCAGTTGCTCAGATCACAACTGAAATTCTCAAAACTACTTGTCATCATCTGTGCACATCATAAAAGCAATTTCTCATTGTTTCGAACAAATTGCATATGCTTTTGTACAGTCGTGCAATTGATTATGTACAATTGTCTGCTGTTTCCTACATTATCAATCACTTATGTCATGTTTATCAAAATATATGTTGAATAGTCTTACTGCTCAAAGCATTAGTTCCTTGCATAAGCCATAAAATGCAAAATGGTTGAACTAGTTGTCATAAACTGTCGACCATATTTGTCACGACCGGCTCAAGCCGCGACAAATAAAAGGAGGACTAGTAGGTTGGTAAGGGTGAAACAAGAGTGTTTATTAACATAAATAAGAAAATATATAAAACGGAAATTAACTTACAAAAAATAACCCCAACTTCTGTCTAACACAAGATGCTAGAATGTCAGACAGAACCAAATACAAAGTAATAACCAAGGCAAAGTAAACAAACCAAACAAAAGAAATCAAACAAACTAAACAGAAGCAAACTCACAACACTCCCAATACTCCCAAAGATACAAAAGGCCCTCTCTCCCCCACTCTTGCACACTTCCTTCTTATAAAAAGGACAAAACAGGTGTTCATCATTCTCAATTAGTCCAAGCAAAACAACGTTGGACAGACTCTCGCGATGCCCAGACTCTCCTAGCCACGCCCACCGGTCGACGCAGCCGGAGTAACGGGAGACGCGTCACACACCCCCCCTAAAAAGAAGAGAGCACAGAGTCTTAAGAAAAACCACAACTCCCACAATTCAAAATAGTTCAAATGACAGCAGTTGGTCCAGCTTGCAACTCAATCCCGTCAAGTCTCACTCATCCAGCAACCTGGCGCCTAGGAAGCAACATTAAGGAAGAAAGAGACAAAAATCAGAGAATACAAACTTTAAAACATTTAAACCACATGAACGCGGGACAAAGCGTCAGCAGTTACATTCTCCGCGCCTTTAATATGGTATATGTCCAACAAGTAACTCTGAAGAAATAAACACCATCTCATCAGTCTTTGGTTAGGATTTTGTAAGGAGTGCAGAAAAACTAGAGGATTGTGATCCGTGTAGACCACTAGAGGTCCCTCTGACGATCCGACATACACCTCAAAGTGTTGTAAAGCCCAGATTAAAGCCAGTGCCTCCTTCTCAATCACCGAATAATTAAGCTGATATTTATTAAACTTTCTAGAGAAGAAGGCGATAGGATGATCAACGCCATCCTCAGACGTTTGCAACAAGACGGCACCAGCACCCACATTACTGGCATCGACTTGCAATTTAAATGCTTGATTGAACCGAGGTGCTGCCAAGACAGGAGCCTCTGTAAGGAGCATTTTTACCCTTTCAAAAGCTTGCTGACACATCGGTGTCCAGCAAAAATCTGCTCCTCCTCGCAACAAATTTGTCAGGGGCACTGCCACTGTAGAAAAATTCCTGCAAAAACAACGGTAAAACCCCACCATTCCAAGAAATCGCATTAGCTCTCTTTTTGTAGTGGGAGTCGGATATTTATCTATAGCGTCTACCTTTGCACGAACGGGGCGTACTTGGCCTTGTCCAACCACCTCCCCAAGTAGGTGACCGTAGCTTTAGCGAATTCGCATTTTAGCAAATTGACAGTCAAATTGGCAGATACAAAACGATCAAACAGTGCTCGAATCTGAATCAAGTGGTCCTCCCAAGTTTGGCTAAAAACAACGACGTCATCTAAATATACAGCGCAGCATCTCAACCCAGATATAACTCGATTCATTAAACGTTGAAATGTCGCGGGAGCGTTGCGCAATCCAAAACTCATAACCTTGTAAGAAAATAGCCCTGAAGGCGTAATAAAAGCAGAAACTTCTCGAGCTCTGGCCGTTAAAGGCACCTGCCAGTAACCCTTGAGAAGATCAAACTTGCTCACAAATCTCGCACTTCCTACCTGATCAACACAATCCTCGATTCGAGGCAAAGGAAAAGAATCAGGCTTCGTTATAGCATTCACCTTTCTGTAATCCGTACAGAATCTAAACGACCCATCAGGTTTATTTACCAACAAAGATGGAGATGCCCAACTAGAAAAAGAAGGTTCCGCAATGTTATTTTTCAGCATATACTCGATTTCATCATCTAGTTGTTTTTTTCTTATTTGCAGACACTCGATAGTAACGCTGACGAATTGGACTTGAATCACCCACATCAATGTCATGCTCAATCAAATTTGTACAAGAAGGAGTATCAGAAAATAACGCAACATATTCAGTAATCAACTTAATTAAATCGGTACGCTGTACATCCGTTAAATGGTTAAGCCAAACGTGCATAGAACCCAAAGCTTCTGAATTTCGAAGACGACCTTGAACAACACCATCTCCAGGATAGTTTTCATCTTCCTCCCCACCTACCAGAATTGGAGTAGAAGTCAGTTCAACGTTGTCAACATTTGCAGAAGAATCTGTAAGCAGAACAGGTTTAATAGAAGAACCAGACACACTAACTTTATCACTTGTCATAAGGTCCTCGAAATCTTTGGATGCATAGTAAGGCTTTAACAAATTTACGTGACACACTCTGGTCTTTTTCCTTCGTTCTGGTGTATTAATCAAATAATTTAGATCAGAAATCCGACGCGCAACAGTGTAGGGTCCCACATACTTAGCCTGAAACTGTGATCCAACAATAGGCAACAATGCCAATACCTGGTCACCAGGTTGAAACAACCGCAACTCTGTTCGGCGATCAAAAAGCCGTTTCATTCGATCTTGTGCTTTGTTCAAAGACGACTTTGCCAACTGGCATGCTTCATAAATACGTCTACGAAAGTCACTAACATAGGACAAAACGTTTTTCGGAGGATCAGATTTTCGCCAGTCCGCAGATAAAACAGCCAAAGGACTGCGGACGTCGTGACCGAAAACAAGGTCGTTTGGACTGAATCCAGTACTTTCTTGCGCAGCTTCCCGAGCTGCCATCATTAACCAAGGAAGACCGGTCTCCCAGTCTGCACCCATCTGAACACAATATGACCTCAACAAAGACTTTAACGTTTGATGAAATCTCTCCAGTGCTCCTTGACTTTCAGCATGATAGGCACTGGAGAGATTATGTTGAATATGAAGTTGTTTCAACACTTGAGCAAATAAATTAGAAGTAAAATTACTTCCTTGGTCAGACTGGATAATTCGAGGTATCCCAAACACCGAAATGAACTGAGTTAGTGCCTTTACAACTTGCTTTGCCGTTACAGAACGTAAAGGATACGCAGCAGGATATCTAGTTACTTGACACATGATTGTTAGCAAATATTCGCTACCTGCTTTTGACTTAGGCAAAGGCCCGACACAATCTATAATAAGATATTCAAACGGTTGAGAAATGGCCGGTATCGGATAAAGGGGAGCAGGTTTCAAGGACTGATTTGGTTTTCCAGTAAGCTGACACGTGTGACACGATTTAATATATTTAGACACGTCACGCTTTAATTTAGGCCAAAAAAAAAGTTTCAAAAGTAACTTGTACGTCTTTTTCACTCCCATATGGCCAGACGTATCATGTGCTGTCTGTAGTACTAGTTGCCGGAGAGATTGAGGAACTACAATTTGCACCATTGGATCACCAATTGCAAACTCTCCTTTTGGTACCCATTTTCGAACCAACAATCCCCCATCTAGGTAATACCCAGAAGAAAGATCTTCAACTGTGATCTTTATGTTTGCAAATGTGTTCTGAATTGATGAATTTCGGAGGTGAATTCTGAATTTCACTATAATGAAGGGGAAAGCATTAGATCAACCAGTGATCAACCAGTTAACTCAGATGTCATCTAATGAAGCTTCATTTGGGAAGCAGATAAAGACAGAAGATAAAGACAGAAAATTGTAACAATATTCTGACAAGAATTTGTAACACTGTGTTGGAAAATTGTAACAAGGAAATAAACAACAGCCGGGAAGAAGAAGAAGAGGTGTAAGGACGTGTGGTGGAAGGGTACGGAGAAAAAACTGTGGAAGAGGTCAAGATTGTAGACATGTTCTGATTAAATAAGGGCCATTATTGTGGACCATGTTCTCAATCATGAACTTATGGTCGAAGCGGATCGAAAGGTACAGCCGAATGTTGGAAGAACAACCTTGTCCTCCATCATTCAAACATTTGTAGACAGAACAGGTATGTAATCAGACAATGTTCACTGTAATACTGTGCACTTACTATAATGCTATATTACAGTAGTCTATCTGATTTTACATTATGTCTCTATAAAGTATATTTACTGTATAATGTATAAGGATATAATGACACTATATATATATATATATATATATATATATATATATATATATATATATATATATACAGTACAGTCCAAAAGTTTGGAACCACTAAGATTTTTAATGTTTTTAAAAGAAGTTTCGTCTGCTCACCAAGGCTACATTTATTTAATTAAAAATACAGTAAAAAACAGTAATATTGTGAAATATTATTACAATTTAAAATAACTGTGTACTATTTAAATATATTTGACAAAGTAATTTATTCCTGTGATGCAAAGCTGAATTTTCAGCATCATTACTCCAGTCTTCAGTGTCACATGATCCTTCAGAAATCATTCTAATATGCTGATTTGCTGCTCAAGAAACATTTATGATTATTTTCAATGTTGAAAACAGTTGTGTACTTTTACAAAGCTTCTGTAGCATTATACACTACCGTTCAAAAGTTTGGGGTCAGTAAGAATTTTTATTTTTTTGAAAATAAATTAAAGAAATGAATACTTTTATTCAGCAAGGATGCATTAAATCAATCAAAAGTGGCAGTAAAGACATTTATAATGTTACAAAAGATTAGATTTCAGATAAACACTGTTCTTTTGAACTTTCTATTCATCAAATAATCCTGAAAAAAAATATTGTACACAAATATTTTGTACAATTGTACACATTAAATGTTTCTTGAGCAGCAGATCAGCATATTAGAATGATTTCTGAAGGATCATGTGACACTGAAGACTGGAGTAATGATGCTGAAAATTCAGCTTTGCATCACAGGAATAAATTACTTTGTGAAATATATTCAAATAGAAAACAGTTATTTTAAATTGTAATAATATTTCACAATATTACTGTTTTTTACTGTATTTTTAATTAAATAAATGTAGCCTTGGTGAGCAGACGAAACTTCTTTTAAAAACATTAAAAATCTTAGTGGTTCCAAACTTTTGGACTGTACTGTATATATATATATATATATATATATATATATATATATATATATATATAATCTTGTAGTTTTCTTTCTATCACAATTATACTGTAATTTGTTGTTGACAGTAAAAGTGTACTTGTGAATCCCGTCCAGTCTCTTGCAATCAATATCCCACACAGAGTAACATGTACATTTGTACTGTTGAAATGTATTTATGTAATACAGATAAAGTACAATCTTGTGCATTTTCAATCATTGTCATCAAAATCGTAGCCATAGTTTACATCTGAAAATAATGACAGAGATCACTGTTATATTGACAACATGGCTAAACATTTTGACTATCTTGTTTGTGAACAATGACACAAGGACTTGATATTGGCACTGATATGTTCATTGATGTATGAACTTATTTTTTAGACATGAACTAAGGATTTTGAGCAAGTTACAGGCTTTTGCAGGTAATCCATTGTGTGGTGCTGTTTATATGAATTGTTTTGAGAAATGCACAGAATAGTTTGCCAATATTAAGGATGATCTGAGAAATGTTCCAAAGCAACTGAGAAAAACTGTAATGAGACACACACAATGCTTTATAGAGCTGATGAATATGGGAATAAGAGACAGACACAGACACCCATAAAGAAATGAAGTTAGAGATAATTGTTAGGACTATGTAGGACATCTAGTGGTGAACTTATGAAGCTACAGGTTAAAAGTCACATTCTCAAAATGACAGTTTTTCTCAGTTGCTTTGGCACATTTCTCAAATCATCCTTAAAATTTTCAAAACAGTATGTTCATTTCTCGAAACAATTCGTAGAAACAGCACAACATATTGGATTACCTGCAAAAGCCTGT